>NC_080414.1:32430000-33057500 GCF_030265065.1 Corythoichthys intestinalis | reverse complement strand
CAGCCATCCACATAAACTTGAACCGTCCTTTGAGCTTGTAATTAGAACCACACTGACTGCAACATAGCGGAGTTGTTTGGGCTACAGACGTGCTGCTGGGGCCAAAGGCCGACCTGGCTTTTGTACCATTTTTGTGGGAACGGAAAGACCCTATGATGTGCTAGCGAGGCTCCAACTACCAGATACAAAATGTCTCCACAGTTCTGAAACCCAAAATCGAGTGGTGAATGAAGTACTCTTTTTTTTTTTTTTTACTTAAGTAAAAAGTTCAGAAACAGGTGAAAAAATTACTTCAGTAAAGGAATATTTTCTCCCAATGGAAAAATTTAATATATATACATACATAATGTACATACAGAGGTCTGAGTAAATATTTAAAGAGACAACCGGAGAATACATTGACTGCTCAGTTTTATTTAAATCTATACAGAATGGAAAAAACAAGCAATAAAATTGAATGCACTGAACGGAAGATTAACAAGCTCAAAAACTCCAAAACGTAGCCTAATGGGGAATTACAGGCAACTATCAAGCGCCTCCCGCCACCTACTATACAAGAGTGCGGTGGTTTTTATTGGTCAATATCTCGTTCACCTGCCTAATCTTGCTTGTACTCGTGTTGCTGCCTCTGGTGTTCAGTTACGGGATAGTTGCACGAGGCTTATCGATTGCTCCAGAGGCATGAATATGTAACTATCAATTCACATTGAGAAAATAAGAAAACAAATAAAAGTAACGTGTAACACAGGCAACAATTTGAAAAGTGGTGGAGTAAAAAGTACAGATGCCTGCTGTAAAATGGAGTAAGGTAAAAGTAAAAAGTAGCCCTACTAATTTCACCAATGACGCGTCATAAAAATAATCACATGACTCCATTATACCAATCAGACAGAAGCTTGCCGTTCTATGATCACGCCAGCCTGTTCATTCACGTGGCGTCTTTAAAGCACCGTAAAAAATGAGGAATTTGATATAGAGCTCCGCCCACAACATGACTAGAAAGGGGGGATTTTAACCTCTCTCCCAGTTTTTATTTGCCACCAATTGACCGCGGAAAACTGGAGAGATTGGAGAGAACTGAGCCTTTTTTCAGGAACTATTTTATTATTTATCATATCAGGTCATTTGGGGACATCTACGGGAAGTATCCTGGTCATATCAGGTCATTTGGGCACATTTAGGGGCGTGTCCTGGTCATATCAGGTAACGGCGTACCGCACGCAGGCTATTTTTAGACCGTGACGTCGCATCGTAAAGTGGAAGTAAAGCCGAAGTGGGACATTATAGACCCTCCCTCGCATAGACCCAACGTAATTAGTGCTACTTTTCTCCGGTAATCTTTCAAAAACTAACATGCCGATCACGCATTGCTTTTTTGGAACTTGTAGAAACGACTCTAGACATTACGACACATGAAGGATGTTTTCTTCATACGTTTCCGGAAACCAAAAACTCGGGAGGAAAAAATGTGAAGACCGAATCAACTTGCGCGGACTTTAACACCAGCTCGGTGAATCCATTCACGTTTCATATGCAGTAAACATTATGTTGGGTTGGCATGGTCTTTCAGAGGACAAAGAGGTAAGCCATTTTTATATTTTTAACTTATTTTTTTAGCGTAACGTTGTGCCGTACTGCTGCTGTCTGACAATGAATGACCTGAAAAGAATTACCGTAATTTCCCGAATATAAGGCGCACCCGTGTATAATGCGCACCCCAAATTTACTTGTAAAATTTGGGGGAAATTACTGTACCCGTTTATAACGCGCACCCTAATTTTAGCACCAATAAATAGAAGAATACAAGAAAACAAAGCTCGTGTACAGATACAGAGATGTCATTTTACTGACTGGTGAAACACAGCACAAGCATAGCACATTGGTAGTTCAAAACATTACCGTAAACTGACAATATTTACGGTAATAATATGATTTGACAACTTCTCAAACTTACCAGAATCTAGGAGAAAACAAAACGGATGTGACTTTTCTTTTAAAGGCTGCTGTATAACTTGCTCGTTTCCTCATTATGAATAAATGTTTCTTCCATGGATTGATACGGTAAAACTACTGAACTATTGTTATTTGGGTTTGAGTTTCCCGAGGGACCGATATAGTTGACGGACACAGGAAGTGTGTGTCCTTACATTTGTTATCCTCCGAATTGTGGAGCTGCAATAAACGTCGACTCAAATGAGTTCAAGAAACTAAATTCTGTGCTTTATGAAGAGTGAAAAAAGCAGAATTTAACACAGACGAAATCATTCGGCCGATTAGTGTGAAGTATTACCGAAACAAAATGGTGACGTCACGTACCGTAATGGTCGGCAACGGGTCGCCGCATACGTTTCTTCAACACAACGTGGCCGTGTCAATGAAAAAAAATCGGTTTATATATATATGTAATACATATATATTTCTGTCTCCATCCATGTACCCGTTTATAATGCGCACCATGAGTTTACAAGTTGATTTTGGGGGAAAAAAGTGCGCGTTATATTCAGGAAATTACGGTACAATGGTATCTGACTGCCACGGTTACTGTTTCTGTTATATATATGATATATATATATATATATATATATATATATATATATATATATATATATATATATAAAACTTCAGTAAGGGGGGAGGGCTAAATAAATTATAGGATTAAGATGTGTTATCAATGAAAAAATTACAAGTGTTCGTTGGCTGTCACTGAGTAGCATTTGCGATCGCTACACAAAGCTAACTAAATTACCCCAAGAACGGTAAGAGACATAGGACAACCAGAGGATATATAAGAAAGACAGGGCTGATGGTAAAGGATAGCTTGTTGAAACAGGAGAAAGTCATTGTCAGTCGCGTCGATAAAAAAGCTAAAGCTATGCTTAGGTCGGCTCGTTTTTTTCGTCTTTTTCAGCCTTCGACACTAAAGCCATCTCTTTAACTGAACATTTTTATGTTCTTCCACATCTTTGCCAGTTAATTTGGCACCAGGCACATCATTTTCGGAGAGAATTGGTATTGGAGAATTGTTTTTTTTTTTTGTCATTGAAAATGAATGGGAAATCTGGACGTCCATGGCCGTCGATGGCATCGCCTTACATTAGCGTCAATGGAATCCAAGTACGTTGGCATAAATAGAATTGACATACAGTTCATGGCCGTCAATGTCATCTGTCTAAATTGGCTTCAATGCAATGTAAATGCCATTGGAATGAATGGGAAATTTGGTCGCCCATGGCCGTCAATGGTATCGACTTACACATGCGTTAATGGAGCGCAAGTACATTGGCATCAATAGAATCGACATACATGTTGTTTCATTTATAGCTAGTAATGGTATTTGGTAACACTTTATTTGACAGTGGCGCCGTAAGACTGTCAAATACCATCATATTTATGACATGACACTGCCATGAGTATTAATAAATGCTTATGACAAATATCATCTTGTGTCATCCGGCAAATAATCACACCTTTGAATGGATGTAAAAGATCCGAGCTGCACATAAATGGAGTTAGTGGATTTGCCGGATGACACTAAATGACATCTGTCATATGCGTTCATTAATGCCCATGATAGTGTCATGTCATAATTATGACGGTATTATGCAGTTTTATGACACCTCTGTCTAATAAAGTGTTACCTATTAACCAAAGAAATCAACAAATAAGCCACACTGGAATGTAAGCCACAGGCTTCAAAATAAGGGAAAAAAGTAGCGGCTTATATGTAGTCCGAAAATTACGTTACTGCGTGTTCACATTTGATGTGGAAAAAAAAACACTAAATTATATTTTTGCACAGTAACATTTGTTCTTGAGTATACTTTAAAATTTTAAATACACTGTATATCTTTTAATAAAATTATCTGTTTGACATTATCGGTTATCCGCTGGAAGGGGGAGGAAATTATCGGTTATCAGTATTAGTTGAAAAATGTTTTATCGTGCATCACTCGTACATACAGTATTTTTTGCATGAATTTTAATTAAAGATTGCAAGGACTTCTAACTTTAATCCTAAAACAGTCATGGCACCAAAGTACTCATCCTCAAATTGAACCTTTTAGGCTGACTTTATGAGAAGTTTTAAAGGGATTCCTCATTGCGACATGCTTCCCGTGTCACTGAGTTGAAGTAAGTAAACACAACCAAACTGTCTTTGCCTCTTTGTTTGTTTGACTCGTTATAGCACGACATTTATTAGCTCGGTGTTCTTTTTCATTGGGGCTTTTAGCTCCATTAGTCTCTTATGTTGGCCCTTTATACGTCTGGGAGTGTTTATCTATGTTGACTAGCTAGGGCACATAGAGGGAAGGGCTGGGAAAAGGGGGCAAATGAAACACAGCATGCCAGAACTAGTCACTCAGCAGTCAATTAGTGACAACTTGACAAGCTATCCTGACTAAAATGTCAAGAAAAAGCCTCTTGGCTGTGGAAAACTCACCCCGATCATCTTCACTGAACACCGGTTGGTTACATTCACTAGTCCTTTAATTGCTAATTCGCCTAATGGATGTGAAGTGAATTGTCTGTGTGTCTATGGGAGTGGCTGGAGAAGCGTTGAGGGGCGGAGGTCACATTGTCGAGACCTCCCTCAGGGGAATTTCTGCTACGTCTGAGCACTTTACAGGATTATTTAGGCTAACTTTCATCTCTATTGCTGCTTTAGGAGTTTGCAGAGTGCTCTGACCTTTTGATCTCTTGTCTCTGTTCCCTTACTCTCTTCGCAGGGAAATTCCATACGAAGTGTGTCTCTCGACCGCAGTCGAGAAAGTATCGTTGTGGCTACGCTCACCGCCAGGTTTGGCCCACAACAAAGAGACTGAGTGTCATTATAGGACTAAGAACCTACAAGGTCAAGTTTGCACAATAGGTTTTTTCATGGAGGTTAAGAGTGGTTGATGCGCCAGGTGAGTGTTTCGCTGTGAGGCGCCAGGATTTAAAAGGCCGTACAATTTTTGCTATGAAAGTTAAATGTTCTAAAGCGGAACCTCTGAAGTTGTTAGGGGTATTTCAGCTTCAAAATTGTGTATTTGTTTCTACCTTATTTTCAAGGTGGGGAAAAAAGTAAACGTGAGAAAAATATCTCCACATTAAGTAACAGTTTCAGTGTGCCATGCAGTCAAGTGTTGTGTTGTGCTTTTTTTTAATTTTTATTTGAATATTAATAGAAATAAACAATGACTATTAATAATGTCAAAAGTCTGTTTGAAAATTGTTCGTATAACTAAAAAATGCAATTCCTGGAGAAATTGCGATGGTCGCTTTGCTTTCGCAGGTAAAACCCTTGGGGTCACTTCAGGATTTGGGGACATTTCAGGGTCACTTGGTATTGATTTGGAGACATGACATGGTCACTTCCTGTTGATATCAGGTCATTTGCTGTTGATATTTTGACATACGTGTCTGTCAATGCCGTCGACTTACATATGCGTCAATGGAATCCAAATACATTGGCATCAGTAGAATCGACATACTGTAATTTTCGGACTATAAGCTGCTACTTTTTTCCTTCATTTTGAATCCTGAATCCTGCGGCTTATACTCCAGTGCGGCTTATTTGTTTATTTATTTGGGTTAATAAGTAACACTTTATTTGACAGCGGTGTCATAAGACATCATTCATCATTATGACATGACACAATCATGGGCAATGAATGTTTATGACAGATGTCATTAAGTACCATCCGGCAAATTATGTCACTAACTCTATTTATGTCAAGCTTGGCTCTTTTACATCCATTCAAAAGTGAGATAATTTGTCAGATAATAGTAAAAACACTAAATGACATCTGTTATAAGCATTCATAAATGCTCATAACAGTATCATGTCATATTTATGATTGTCTAATGACAGTCTTATGGTGCCACTGTCAAATAAAGTGTCACCAAATACCATAACTAGCAATTAATGAAAGAACTGGAACAGTAACTGAATAAATGTTTAGCACAGAACATGAATTTTGATTTACATCTGTAGCGCTGCAATGCACGCTAGGAGGCATGTTCGACAACAACAGTGTTGACAGCAGGTGGCAGCAGAGGTTGACTGTCCCCCCTATGTGAGCAGTGATGGCCAAATGAAGCTTCTTGAAGCAATGAAGCTTTGCACTCCATTGGTTCAAGGCTTTGTGGTGGTTAATTTGTGTTTATGACAGTCGTATGATGCCCCTGTCAAATAAAGTGTTACCGGTTAATATCTTTTGGTGTTACAGCTGCGGCTTATAGTCCAGTGCATCTTATGTATGAACAAATGCCGTTTTAGTTCCAAATATTGTGGGTGGCGACTTTTAGTCAGATGCGCCTTTTAGTGCGAAAATTACGGTACGTTGCTGTCAAATGCATGGACATTCATGGCCGTCAATGGCAAGGACGTACATTGGTGTCAGTGGCATGGACGTACATGGCTGTCAATGGAATCCAAATACATTGGCATAAATAAAATCAACATACATGGCTGTCAATGGCATCGACATACATGGCTGTCATTAACAAGGACGTACATCGCTGTCAGTGGCATCGACTCACTTGGGTGCCAGTTGAATGTCAATGTAGATTTATGTGAATTGGATAAAAATTGTAGGACTAGACACATTTTGAAAAATATATGTATGTATGTATGTATGTAGATATATGGGGGGCGGGGTCATTCGAAAGATTCCGTGCGTCACAGCAGCTGAAAACGACATGTAAAAAAAAAAAATTAAAAAAAAAAACGCCTGCTTGTCCATTATTCCTTGCTAATGTATTTGTTTTTAGATTGACATAAACTTAAACAAGTACAGCTTTAGAAGGGAAACCATTGTCGGAGCCCCTTTCGCCAACCTGGCTTTGATTAACATACATGACAGCAAATCGGATTTCATTTTTTCACTACTCACAACACGTGCTCCATATTCAACCTTGTCCATCAATGGAAAAAGATAGCATCCTCATAAAATGCCTCAAGGGTAAAAAAAAAAAAAAAAAAAAAGAGTAAATGTTGAATTAAGTAGATTACAGCAAATTTACCATTTTCACATGTTATAGAAGAAGCTTTTTTTCCCCAAAATTTCCTACTGGGGCACTTTCAGACTTGACAACAGTCAAGCATTTTTGTGCCTGACTTTTTTAAAGAAAAAAGCTTCTTTCTGAGTGATTTTTCATTAAATGCAACCCACCTGAGAAAGCTAGTGACAAAAATTATTGTGTTATCTCAATTATTGTGTGCCATAAGGGTGTAGTGTATTATATATGTACTCAATGAAAATCAGGGCTAGAGTTGGCTGTGGACGATGATGTCGGTAAGTGAACAACAGCCGCTAACACTAAACGTTTACATTCGCGATCACTGTGATCAAAGCCCGATTCGAGTCTGTCACCGGCCGCTTTTAGCCTATTGAGTTGCGGTATGACAAAACATGCTGCTCGCGTTGAGCCTAGGAGAGAAAACGTGATGGGAGGAAAAAAACTACCTACGCTCCACTATATCAGAGGGCAGGCTTAACAACCAAGCCACACACATGTGGTGGGGGTCTGTTGATAGCCCTGGTCGTTTGTAAAGTAGCTAATGAGGCAAAAAAAAAAAAATCAGTTCAGATTCAGATTCAGTTCTTTATTGACTAATGTCCACATATCAATTTCTGATCTTGTTTTTCTTTATCTCTGGAAAAGAGAGTTGTTTAATTGCAGGTAAACAACACAAATTAACATTGTTTTACTCATTAAACCAAATATATCAACAAAAATATATATTCTAACTGAGGAAAAAGTTATACCCTACCACCTAATAGCTATTGTTGAGACCCTTTTTGTGGCCATCTACCAGTCTTCGACACCGGTCTGAAGAAAGTTTGCCCCACTCCTAAATGCAGAATACTTTCAGCTGTTAGATGTTTGAGTGGTTTCTTGCATGTACAGCCCGTTTCAAGTCACTCCACAGCATTTCAATGTTATTAAGATATGGGCTTCCATTCCAGGACTCTCCATGTCTTCCTTTTCAGCCAGTCCTTGGTGGATTTACTGGTACGTTTGGGGTCATTGTCATGTTGCAGAGTCCAGTTTCGCTTCAGCTTTAATTTTTTCACAGATGATCTCACATGTTCCTCAAGCACCCTCTTATACACGATAGAATTCGTGGTGGATTCAATGGATTCAAAGCAACTCCTAAACAATGACACTTCCACCTCCATGTTTCACAGTTGGTATGAGGTTCTTTTCCTGGAATGCTGTATTGGGTTTATGCCAAAAATGTCCTCTGTTCTGGTGTCCAAATAATTCAATTTTAGATATATCTGTCCAAAGAACATTATTCCACAAGTCCTGGTCTTTATCTACATTCACTCTGGCAAACGTCAGTCTGGCCTTCATGTTCTTCTTGTGGGGCGAAGTTTTCCTCCTTGCACACCTCACATGAAGCTTAAACGTGTGAAGTCTGTTTCTGATTGTAGAGACATGCACTTTCACATCAACAGTAGCAAAAGCCTGCCGTAGGTCCCGTGATGACATTTTATGGTTTTTGGAGACTTCTTTGAGCATCTTGCGGTCTAGTCTCAGGGTGAACTTGCTTGAACGGCCAGACCTGGGCATCGTGGCAGTTGTTTTAAATGTCCTCCACTTGTAGTCTATTTTCCGGACAGTGGAATGGCTGATTTTATATTCTTTTGAAATCTTTTGAAATCCCTTAACAAACTCATAAGCGTCTACAATCTTCTTTCTGAAGGCCTCAGACAGCTCCTTTGATTTCACCATGGTGTTTTCCCTCACTTTAACAGTTAGTCACTGTTGAAAGTATTCTGTGTTGAGGAGTGTGGCAAACTTTCTTCAGACCGATGTTAAAGACTGGTTAATGGCTACAAAAAGCGTCTCACTAAAGTTGTTTCAGCCAAACGGGGTAACACTAGCTATTAGGTGGTAGGATGTCCTAACTTTTTCCTCCTCGCACTCAACCCTCATAGTACAATTTTTTTTCGCCCGTGTGTCACTCTTAACTATAAGTACAAGTTTTTATACAGTCTGAAACAAGGGCAGAGGTTTGCAAAGGGACGATAGGGACATAACGGTACCAACTTTTCTGGATGCTCAATTTATCTCCACCAACTTTTAAGCAAACTTATTTGCATTATATAATGACTTCAGTTAATAGATAATTTAGATTGTCTTCAGATATGTTGTAAGGATAGAATGGACCCTACCATTATTAAGTGAATTATTTTCATTACATTCAGACTTACATTTATCCCTTTTGACTTGATGAATGTGCTGGTCCATTTTTTTCCCTTGCTCAAACGCATATTTGATTGCCTGATGACTTGATCCCTCCCTCCCGCACACGCACACTTACACAACCCCAACAAATTCATGTCAACAAAATACCGCCACCTCTGCCCCCTTCGAAGTGGCGGGATATAATAAGTTTTTTGTTTTTTTATGGCAAGGAGCAGCCACTCTATGTAATGTCAAAAGATTACAATGTTGTGGAGGTGGGGGAAACACCACTAATTTTGCTACTGAAAGTCCGACCTGCATCAGAGTTAGCATAACATCAAACTGTGTGAACTTGCTGACCTGCAAAACTAGGTGGTCAGGCCAGCTTCCAAGGAACAACCAAGTCAAGCTAGCTGTCCCTCATTTGGATCATTGTTTGCATTATGTGCGCGACGGAAATGCAACGCAGCGGCTTCAGAGTGCAAGTCATTTTATTTATTTATTCATTTATTTTTAAATGGCCAGCCATCCAAGAATGGGTCCATTTCAGGGGGACGCTGACATGAACATAACCTGATATGAAAAAAAAAAAATCTGTGAAATGAAATCACACATCAGAATTTCATGAGAGTACTTTGGTTCAAGTCTTGGGGTAGTCTAGCATGCCTCAGATGTAGATTGGTCCTTGGATATCTCAGATTTTTTTTCATTATTTTTTTCATAAATTACTTGTATATTACTATACTCTAGTTTGATTGAGTCTAGGGGTGCTCCAGTGTCCCCCAGAAGTTGACCCATTCGTGGATAGCTCCCAGGTTTTTTTTAATAACTTCACAATGTTTCTTTAGTAGTTTTTGGAAACAAAGGTGTGAAACATTGTATCATCTGAGCCAATACACATGAAAGTTTCTATAATTCATTACAGATTTATTGTGCATTGATCATTTAGCCTATCAATTAACTAGGTTCATATCGGTGAAAAATGTCGCGCTAATGTCCAGTCCCCAGCAAAAAGTGTACATGCAGGTTATGCTGTTAAACACTACACTGTAAAAAATTGCTGTAAATTTACGGCCAAATTTGAACACTAAAATACCGTTTTTGTGTTATGACTGTAAAGTCATTTTCCCAAATAATACCATTAAAACACAGTATATCGTTAAAAACACAGCATACAGCAGCTCCTCAGTTTCTAGCTCTTTACTGTGAATTCTAGTAATGCAGAAATATACAGTTTGTCCATTACAGACTACTACTGTAAAGCAATTTTACATTATCAGTGCTGTACAATAACAGTCTATAAATGTCAACCCCGTTGCCAGCTCTTTACTGTAAATTCTAGAAATACAGAACACTATCGTTTTTCTGGAATACAGACTACTACTGTAAAACAATTTTACATTATCAAGACTGTACAATAACAGTATATAAATGGCAACCCTACTGCCAGCTCTTTACTGTTATTTTACACTGAAATTTTTTACAGTGTACCTATGTTGAGACCAAACCTACCTCTTTGGTCTGAAATAATTAGTATATATGGTAATCAAAGCATAACTTTGCTAATCATTATGCCAGAGTTACAGTTAAGCTTGTCTCTGTAGCCAGGATACAATTGTGAAACCCCCCACCCCCTCTTGCTTCTCCCACGGGCCCCAGTGTTCTCTGGTAACTTCATGGCTGGGAGAAAGAAAAAGGGGAGGTAGCACACAAGGGCTGATCAAAGTTTAGCCAGTGCCCCGCTGTTCTCCAAATAAATCCCCCTACTGCTGAGCTCTCAGTGCCAGCCTTGTTTCAATAAGTCTGCCTTATTGTACACGCAGCCAGAGGTCTTTGAGCTGCGCCGTCCACTGTGAGCTTCGAAAAGGATTACATGTCTAAATATACGCTGTGAGAAACTTTGAGAGTGTGTGTGCGTGTGTTTGTACATGTGTGAGAAGCATTTAGTGATTCTGTTAAATTAAGCAGAGTCGAATAGGATCAGTATGTGAAAAGGGCCCACTTCACACTGGTGGCTCTTGCATTAGTGGGAATTTAAGAGCAATACCACTGTGTGCCTACTGTGCATAGCTTCAAGTAGATTGACTTCTTCAAACCACAGTGTACAATAAACAGTAAAGAGAACCCTTTAATGCTATCATTTGCGGGATTAAAGCCGCACTATGTAACTTTTCAGTTTTGGTCGATTTTAGCGACGCAGGTGGACAAAAAGCGGCAGTGTTTTGCCTTAAGAATGACTACATTTCCCATGAGGACCAGTGTACAGTGTTGTAAAATCCTTATCTCCCGGTCGCCTGCAGATAGATTAAACGATATTTCTGTTTCCAGCGGCTGTGTGAAGGATGAATAGTGAAGGAATAGTATATTTTCGCGTATTTACCGTTTGACTGTTTGTATTCCTCTAACACACCCAATATAAACTTGATAGAATTTATATCATAGTTTAAGAAAAAAACAAGCAGAATATATTTGATAATATGAATAGTTGCACTTGGAATGAGTAGACCTTGCAGCATCAAGACAACGTACAGATAAGGACGCCTTCTGACCACGGAAGCCCAACGCATGCGTCATGCAGCTGACTGAGCAAGACTGACACTGACGAGGCAAGCCCACATATGCACCACCAACTCCCGCAATCAGTTCTTCCGGACAGTCCGTAACAAAGTTCTTCCGGACAGTCCATAACAAATGACGGGACATCATGTCTTGACACAAGAAACATCTGATAAGGAGGAACCCGTGACCGAGTGAACACTCAGCACTCACGTGGCGTTAAGGTGGCAAAATCCACAACCCTCGTTGCCCTGACAACAGTAACTCCCGAATCAACCTGTCCAATCCCCAAACAGACAATAATCCTAAACAACGCCCAAACACACCCTTCTTCCTGTCCACAGCCCGCTCCGCGAGAGTCTTCAAAACGACTGAATGTTTAACTAATTGTTGTCATTTGTCTCAGGAATCTTTTGTTGACTTGTGATATAGTGACCCTGGAACCAGTCTAGCTCCTCGCCTGGGTCTGTTGCTGTTTTGCCTTGCCGTTCGATCGCTGTCAACCTGAATATATTGTCTACTTGTGTTTCGAAGCCTTTTTCCAGCTTTCAAAATGGAGTCAATACAAGGGGTTAAGACTAACGTGAATGCGTGGAGTTGTGGGGATCTCGCCGGCCCGGGTCGTTGGATCTGCGCCAGCGCAGGTCCGGCGGTTCGGCTGGCGTGATTTCGCTAATCTGGCTAATAGGTAAGATTCGTTCAATTTGGTGGAGAATGCAGGCAGGTCAGATTCCTTCAATAACAATGAGGCAATTAATCCAGTTCTGGCTAAACAATAGCATTTGACTAGCCTGGTACTCCAGACTCACTGCTGTTCCAGCATTGAGTCTGGTCACCATTAAGTGGATAAAATTTCCAGGGCGGACCAAGCCACAGCAAACAGACAGCGGAGTGGACCAATCAGCGACGGGCGGGACGAGGGACTTAAACATACGAGGAGAGCGGAGTTTATTCAACATGGCTAGCGCGAGACAGACTGTTGTCAATGACTTATGTCGATGTGTTTTTGGTCATTTAAAACTGATTTTACCGTGGATTGGAACATATTCTCGGCTCTCCTGTTTGCCATCTGTGTTGTTGTGGAGACGACTTCCGACGCGGAAGAGTGACGTTGCTCGTTAAGAACACGTCACGCAAATAAACGAATCTGATTTGTCGATTGATTTTGTACTTGCTCGAGAGGCCGTTAATGGGCTGGGTCCCAGACAATACTCTCAGTGAACAGTCTGGCCGTGCCAGGCAAGCATTTGACGATGCTGAATATCAGAAACGTTTGAATTTGTACCATATTACCCCACCCCCCTGAGCGCTGACAAGTTCGGTTTGGGGGGGCTCACACCAGCGAGTGAAAACAGGGCCATGTTTATACTTGCCTGGCTATTAATTGTTATTTACATCTGTAGTGCTGCAATGCATGCTAGGAGGCATGTTGGACAACAACAGTGTTGACAGCAGGTGGCAGCAGAGGTTGAATGTCTCTCCCAAGGGAGCAGTGATGGCCAAAGGAAGCTTCTTGAAGCATTGACGCTTTGCAGCCAATTGGTTCAAAGCTTCATGGTGGTTCATTTGGTCGTATGACAGTCGTATGATGCCGCTGTCAAATGAAGTGTTACCGGTTAATATCTTTTGGTTTAAATATCCCATAATGCAGTGAGGACTGCTGCGGCTAATAGTCGCCTGGCTTATCTATGAACAAATGCCATTTTTGTTCCAAATTTGGTGGCTGGCTACTTATAATCAGGTGTGCCTTATATTTGGAAAATTACAGTATTTACCCAAATAAATAAAAAAACGAGACACACTGGGCTATAAGCCACAGGATTCAAAATGAGGGAAAAAAGTAGCGGCTTATTTCGAAAATTACGGAGACTGTGATTTTTCTTCACGCACGTGCAAGGTCTGATTCAAACTGTAGGCATATTTAATTTGTTATTAAAGAAATCATTTTGCCAGTGATATGACCTGATTTATAACATGCTCATTTTTCATACTTAGTGTTGGCCTATTTGCATGGCTTGTCATGGTAACGGAACGACTTTAAAGCTTGTGATGCGTAATAAAAATGTGTGAGCAATGGAAAAAATATCTACCTAACTATTCCTCGCGATGCAGATAGATACTGGCAGTCTAGCACCCAGTACGTTGTTCGTGACCTCAGAAGGTCGTAATTCAGAACAGTCAACAGTTTAGAAACAGTCATAATTCTTAATTTGTCTGGCGTAACCTGTTGCCTCTCATGAATCAATTGAATTGCCTTTCATTTGTTGGAGTATATAAGTTTTTTGTTAATATCATGCCTAAATGCTTGAAGGGTTCTTTGTGTCTGTGTTTTTTAAACAGCCAGACTATACTTAAGATATGGCTACCCATATTACATATGGTTAAAGTTCCACAATGTCAAGCCTGATGGAAGCCAAAGCCTCCAATGAGTAATTTTATAAATATAGTGGCAGGTGGGACTTGTTGGACATGCCTACTCTCTCCTTTACAAATGGTGGGTAATGTTCCTGACCTCCTCACCTCACTGGGGGCCTCGGCAGCTGGGGTGCCTCAACCCCTGCAACCCATACCACCACTCCCTTTTGTGTGTACTTTGTGTGAGAATACGGTTTTATGTCTATCTGTGTATAGACATTGCCACTTGGCCACCTGAGTTTCCTTGGTCCCTAGTCATCTTTCAGCTGTGCCCCCAACAACACACACTCATGGTCTGATGTGTAGTTCAGACATTGCAGCTGCCTCCCATTCACAAGAAAGCCTATTGGCAGCAGCTCTGCGCTAATAGTCCCCATCTACTACCGGGAACAAATCAGCCTTGTCCTAGCTACCCAGAAAGTTTTTGTGGCAACACTCTGCCGGTCATTGCTGTGCCTCTTATGTTTTGTGGATAAGTCATAGTACCACATCATATAAACATGTCAGAAAAATGGCTGAAGGTGGGGTGAAGAGATGCAGAGTTCATGGGCGTGTGCAGAATGTTATCAAGATCAAGAATTTTCGGCCGCAGACTTACAGCTGGTTTTAGTAGATTTAGGGAAGTTGGCTGTCTCTGATCATCAAAAGGAGATCGGAGGATGAGTCTGGTGCTTTTATTTAAAAGGTAGCTCATGAAGTTTGACAATGACATAACTATGGTTTAACCATACCACTGCCATTATTGCCAGACCAATCATAGAAACCAATCATAGAAACACTACGAGCAAACTTTGCAAACATTGCGTCCGAGAATTGTTCGAAAGAATTGATAGATGATGGTAGCTTTGCATGTAATGCAAAAGCAACCATCTGTGCTACTCCTTTTTTTTTTCTATGGCGTTTCTTCAGCGTGCCGCACAGCCCAAACTTTCTAGCCCATCGACACCGTTCGAATATCCAAATGACCAGAATTCTCATGCGATGCAAGGAATCTTTCGAATGACCACCAAAGAATTACCGTTCACGCCAAAAATTGGAAATATTTTTTTTCTTCAAAATGAATCTAGTCCTACATTTTTATCTAATTCACATAAATCATACATCAAAAATTTCAGGAAGGAATGGTGCATAAAAGTTGGACACAGAATTTGAAAAAAACAAAATGTACCGTGCAACAATTTTTGACCAAATTGCTTAATTTACACATAAAAAATTCCAGGACAGTAAAGGGCATATGGGTTGAATACAGAATTTGCCGAAAACTAAGGTTCCCCCAAAATTCGCCCAAAGCTGTCTCATTCATTTTATAATGGGGTGCCTTTGACAGCCATGTACGTCCAAATTCCCTATTCATTTTAATGGCAGGAAAACATAGGTCCTTGTGATTTTTGACAATTTACTATGACGGTCCATCAGAGGTTGCGCTAGACTTTTTCGTTGTCTGTCATTTTGACTGACAGGGTCATAAAAATCCGGTCATAATCTATTTTTACCCGTCACTTAACTTTTTAAAATGATGATAATGACATTGTGGTGACCCTTTGTTTGGCATAATTCACCTTCCGTACTTGTGTGTCAATTTGGCCGAGCGCGTTACCGGCTACGACACAGTCACGTGACAGAGACACTTAAGAGCCGCGCGCGTTCCGGCTTGAATAGAGAGTTCACAGAGAGCAGCAGAGCTACAGCGGCTGGACACAGCAATTCGAGCTAACAAGACTCTTAACATTGCATATCGCTTCAACATATTCAATAGTATTTAGTTTTCATTCATTTTAAATTAATATTCTGTCCGAACAAGCTTAACAGAGAATCCACACCGTGCCATCATCACACATCAAGCAGATGAGGTTACATATGGAACAATGAAATTAAGAGTTCACCTGCTGTGGCCTGAACGCAGTCTTCCTCCTGGTGCGCATGGACTTGAATTGCGTGCCCGCTTGTGCAGTCCCTGTTTTTTCATCTCTTTTATCAACACCATCGTCGTTTTGGGGCTTTTTGAAGAAACTTCGGACACTCAGTTGCCTTGACATTTTTCAGAGTAAGGCCAACGACGTCATGCATCAAGAGAGACAATAGCTAATTAATATGCTCACTCGCCACCCTGTGGTCTGGGGTGTGAATTGCAACCTGTCAAAATGACAACGACGGAAAATATTCGGTTAACGCGACCCCTGCGGTCCATTGACATTCAAATGGCGCCCAGGTAAGTCGATGCCATTGAGAGCCATGCACGTCCATGCCATTGACAGCCTTGTACATCCTTGCCATTGACAGCCATGTATGTCATTGCCATTGACAGCCATATATGTTGATTAGATTGATGCCAATGTACTTGCATTCCGTTGACACATTTGCAAGTCGATGCCACTGATGGCCATGAACGTCAAAATATCAACAGGAAATGGCCTGATATCAACAGGAAGTGACCATACAGTGGTATGAAAAATTATCTGAACCTTTTGGAATTTCTCTCATATCTGCTTAAAATCACTACCAAATGTGATCTGATCTTTGTGAAAACCACACAGATATAAAAATAGTGTCTACTTTAACTAAAACCACCAAGACTTTTAAAGGTTTTCATATTTTAATGAGGATAGCATGCAAACAATGACAGAAGGGGGAAAAATAAGTAAGTGAACCCTCTGCCTAAGGAGACTTAAAGAGCAATTGAAACCAATTTTTACCAAACAATTTAAGTCAGGTGTGTGCCCAATCACTGATGAGTGTTTTAAAGCTGCCCTGCCCACTATAGAACACACACCTGGTAAAAACTGTCTTGATGAGAAGCATTGTCTGATGTGCATCATGGCTCAGTCAAAAGAGCTGTCTGAAGACCTGCGATCAAGGATTGTTGATTTGTATAAAGCTGGGAAAGGATACCAAACCATCTCTAAATGTTATTTGTAATGTTATATAATCATCTAAATGATGTTCATCAATCGACCGTTAGGGAAGTTGTCTAATAGAGAGCGTTTGGCACTGTTGCTTCTCTCCCAAGGAGTGTCCGTCCACCGAAGATGATGCCAAGAGTTTAGCGCAGAATACTCAGAGAGGTAAAAAAGAACCCTAGAGTGTCTGCTAAAGACTTACAGAAATCACTGGCACAGTCCGATATCTCTGTGCACATATCAACAACAGGTGAGGAAGCCACTGCTGTCTAAAAAAAACATTGTTGCTTATTAAATATTCGCAAAAAGCCACTTGGACACTCTATAGAAGCCTGGCAAAATATTTTGTGGACTGATGAAACCAACATTAATTTTTTTGGGAGTAACACACAACATCAAGTGTGGAGGAAAAATGGAACAGCTCACAAACATCAACTCCTCATCTCCACCGTGAAACATGGTGGAGGAAGCATCATGATTTGGGGCTGTTTTTTTGCTGCCTCACGGCCTTGACAGCTTGCAATCATTAATGGAAGAATGAATTTAAAAGTTTATCAGGATGTTTTGTAGGTAATCCTGAGGCCGTCTGTCAGACAGTTAAGCTAAAAAGAGTATGGATGCTGCAACAAGACAATGATCCAAAACACAGAAGTAAATCGATTTCAGAATGGTTTCAGAAGAACAAAATACACATTCAGTCAAAGTCCAGGCTTGAACCCCATTGAGACACTCTGGCATGACCATTTGACATGACGATTCATGTTAGACATCCCAGGAAACTACAGCGTTTTTGTAGAGAAGAATGGGCCAAGACGAGTCCGGATCGATGTGCCAGACTGATCTGCAGCTACAGGAAGTGTCTGGTTGTAGTTATTGTTGCCAAAGGGGGGCCACAAAATATTAAATGTGATGGTTCGCTGACTTATTTTTTCCCCCTACTGTCCTTGTTTGCATACATTCCTCATTAAAATATGAAAACCAATGAATGTTTGGGTGGTTTTAGTTAAAGCAGACACTGTTTTTACATCTGTGTGTTTTTTGACAAAGATCAGATCACATTTGATGGTGATTTTATGCAGAAATGTGAGAAATTTCAAAAGGTTCAGATACTTTTTCATACCACTGCATATCTTATTAATATATCTTTTTACACAAAACAACCACTTTTTCTCCACTGTCTCCAAATCAGTGGGAAGTGAACTGATATCAACAGGACACGACCTGAAGGGGTTAACCTGCGAAAGCAAAGCTACCACCGCAATTTCTCCAGAAATCACAGTTTCTAGTAAAAAACGTTTTCTCAATTTGGTTGCACCAATTTGGTTGCACCAAAAGTAGGCCTGTCACGATAATCACGATATCGACTTATTGTTTAATAACACAAATTGGACAAGGATCGGGCTTCGACAAATGACATGACACTAGCTCTTTGTGCGATGTGGGACACATACACGCAGAGAATGTGCAGAATAGTGGTGTGCGATGCTCCATATTTTTTTATTTAGATATTTTGTTTATTTTTATACATTTTTTACAATGCCGATAATAGTGGTCTTTAAAATTTGGGATAAT
Organism: Corythoichthys intestinalis; assembly: GCF_030265065.1. Lineage (NCBI taxonomy): Eukaryota > Metazoa > Chordata > Actinopteri > Syngnathiformes > Syngnathidae > Corythoichthys > Corythoichthys intestinalis. The sequence goes on along the minus strand of NC_080414.1, from coordinate 33,038,877 downwards.
ATCTGCTTCAGAGAGGAAAATGGCTAAACTGTACTTACTGTGGTGACGTGGATTGGAAAATAAAATATTTCCGTGATGGTTGGCTAGAGTATTATAAATTTAATGTTAAAGTTTGTTTACTAAGATGCATTGGTGTAATGATATAATATCAGTTGTACAGGTTCACAAGTGCAACCGTTGATGAAATGTGTTTACATCAGCGGTGTGTAAAGTAGCCAAAAATTGTACTCAAGTCAGAGTAGTAAAAGTAAAACTAGTCATCCAAAAAAATGTACTTAGGTAATGAGTAACATTGTGAGAAACAGCTTATGATGTTTGACTTTTTTTTTTTTTTTTTTTAAACAATGGTATTTTTTTTTCCAGCACAAAAAAATATATATATGTTCACATGAACTAGTATTATTATACCGTAATATAATGTATTACATAACCACATTAACCACATTAAGCCAAAGAAATACATTAAAAAAAAAAAAAAAATCCTGCGAGAGCAAAAAATCAACAGAACTGAAGCATCATTTGTCCAAAGAGCATGAGAGCCCTCTAATGGAGAAAATAATTCCTAGTTTGAATAGTTGAATAGTCAATAGTTCCTTCATAGGTCCTATTATTAAATTAAAAGGATCATATCTCCTAATTTCCATGGTCAATCGGTGCCAAATAAAAACTAGGAGAGCGGTTAAAATCTGTGCCTTAAAGTCATGTTGATGGCAGCGCTCTATGTCAAATATTTAATTGTTTACAGTGCTTTAAAGACGCCACGTGATTGAACAGGCCAACGTTATCATAGAACGGCAAGCTTGAGTCTGATTGGTATAATGGAGTCATGTGATTATTGATGCGACGTCTCATTGATGAAACCGATTTAGGCAAAAAAATAAGTAGAATCTGTAATGTTCTGCTATTAGCTTATTAACATAAGCAGGAACATTGTGTAGCAAGCTTCAGTGAGCTGCTAGCTTTATTTTCATGTGCCCACCTGATGTAAGAACAAGTACCACAAGTACAAGAAGCATATAACAATGAAGGGCACTCGTAACATAGCTATCATAACATCCTTCGCAGTGGTTCTTCTCACTGAAGATGAAACAGTAAGCTCAGATGGTTGTGTGTCACTTTGTTTTTCAGGTCCAGCACCCTTAGGATGACTTTCTGTAGCCGTATGAGCCTTTAACAGACTGTTCCTAGTTTTTCTCAATCTTTGTCCGTCCTCTGTCTAAACAATGAAAGATCTTGGACCATAGACACTTGGACAAATTTCACGGAGCACAGTAGCTTTTCTGTCCCAACATTCTGGTCTTTCAATCCTCACACTGTCATTCACAAAGAGAGGTTCCAAGCATCTTGTTGTTTTACCCTATGCCATTTGCGGTCTGTGTGTCCTATAGAGGGTGCTCGTAGCATAGCTATCACTACAGCATACGATATGTAGAATAAATAGGACAAATGTAACAACTAGTGAGTAGCGTTTCGTCTTCACAAATCTACCCAAGTAAAAGTAAAACGTATGGCTTAGTAAAGCTACTCTCAGAAGTACATTTTTCTCAAAAAGTTACTCGAGTAAATGTAACGGAGTAAATGTAACGCATTACTACCCACCTCTGGATATGGCCTAATGTCAGCCATCTCAAGCAATTGAATGGATTGCCTGTCCTGTTGTGTTTTTTTTCCCAGGGTTGCAATACATGCTTAAAAAAAATTAACATACAAGTATGCCACTTCATGTTCTATTTACTGTCAATAAGATAATTGGTTCAGCCAATCACATTTGTTAACAGATAGCGGTGAAACATTAGCGTAAATTTGGGGTTCTATTTCTTGACAAGCAAAACGTTATTAACCACTACTCACTTGTGGTTTAGTTCCTAATGCAATACTCATAATGTTGATGACGTAATTTGACAGCTTGCTTACAACTATATCTGACATCCGATGCTGAGCAGTTAGGAAAAATTGACCACAGCCTGTCAGATGAAGAATAAATACATAGTTGCTTCAAGAAGAAATCATTCCCCTTTCCAAATTTAGCATCGTACTTGTTTTGTCCACAAGATAGTTTTATTCTGCCAGTGTATGCATTATTTGACAAAAACAAGAAGAATTCCAAGTCAAACCTATCTCCTTGTCCTTCAGACAAGTGGTAACCTTGAAATAAATTCACATTTTTAAACAGTACTGTAAAATCCACTGCTAAATAATCTGGTTTAAATTGAGGAGACAAGTCAGCATTGTTTTCACTCTACATACATTGCGATCAGAGCCATGTAGAAAGAGAGTTACGACACTCTCTGATCTCGCCGCGGGTGGTCACGTGGTTCATGTAGGTGTGAATAATTCCAAGCACAAGAAGCGCTGTAATGGTTTTCTATGACTACCCATGGTGATACCTTCAAAGCTTACAAAATCAAGCTAACAAGCACATGAAAGAAGGTCGTCTACCAACACTCACAACTACAGATAAGTGTATGCGTCAAAAAAGAAAGAGTTGACAATTCAAAAGAGGTAGTGACTTAATCAATTTATCCTTAGAGATATCTTCTCAGCAGTCAGCTTAAAAAGCAGGAGAAAATCGCTCGTCAACCACAATAAAATATAGATATAATTTCGCCATGCACATACAAATTAAGCTCAACATATACATCATAAAGTGCCTCCGATAAAATACAGACTGTTGAAAATTCAAAAGAAGTAGTTTTTAAATCAATTTAACTCCTAATATACTAGTATTTGACAGCCACCCATTCAAATGAATGGGATGCTCCCTCGAAGAAGCCATGTTTGGAACTATTCAAGACTCCTTTACACAGAAGTAAAATCATATACAGGTAGTCACTGAGTTACGACATACTCGACTTACGCGACTTGGACTTTACGACGCCGGAGTCTTGTCTGCCATTTTGTCTCCAGTCATTCTTTTTTTTCTCGTATATACAGTACCTTGTTGTACCTCACAGTATCTTACTTTTTACTTTACTTTATTAATATGACGTGTTCTGGCCTTACTAAATGTGATGTAGTTTAGCTTGACAGAAAGCAAACAACGCAATTGTGCTTTTTGAAGCGTTTGACTTCACGCGTTTATTTCACTTTTGACAATTTGTAAGGCTGTAACACACATATGTACACTTATGTTCAAAACGACATGCATTTTAACAATAAAACCCTTGACACAAAACAATTGGTGTTTAAAAGTCCATCTAGTCTGATCTTGCCTAATTTGCCACTAGTTTTGATAGTTTAAATGCTACGAATGCTAACGTATTTACAATTTTCATAGCAAATCGCTCACAAAACTCCACAACCTGTAGCTTTAAACTTAATTACAAATGCATATACAAACATATATTAGCTCAAACAACTTACAGCCTTATATTTTTTTATCTACGTTAGACGTCTGAGTCTGCTCACTCATACAAGGCGACAGTCCAGCCAGACCCAACGCTGCCACCAGAGGGCAGTGTATCCTCCTCCATCAATAAACAAAATACAATACTTTTGGACTTTCTGGATAGTTATTTTGATACTTAAAGGGTTAATTCCTATTAACGCAGAAATTTGGGTTACATCGCCAGCGTTGGACTGAGCTCGTTCGTAACCCGGGGACTATCTGTATTAGATCCCAATGGGAGTGTCATAACTCTCTTTCTACATGGCTCTGATTGCAATGTGATAGTCATTCTTAATACTATAGATATTTTCAGAACCCCTAAAAAAATACAACTTTGAAAAAAAAAAAAAAAAAACAATTACGAAAGCTAAAAAGAACATTTAACATTGGGAACATCTGACTACAATGATTTGGGGACATTTCGGGGACACTTCCTATTGATTTTGGGACATTTCGGGACATTTCCTGTTGCTATCAGATCACTTCCTGTTGATTTGGGGAAATTTCGGGGACACGTCCTGTTGCATGGCTGTCAATGGCATCGACTTACTTGGGCGCCAGTTGAATATCAATTGGCTGTCATAGTAAGTCTTTGGTCAAAAACCACCACGCAGGTTTTTCTGCCATTAAAAGTGAAGAGGAAATTTGGACGTACATGGCCGTCGATGGCATTTCCATGCACGTCAATGCCATCGACTTACTTGGGCGCCAATTTAATGTCAATAGGCAGTCACGGTAAATGGTAAAAAAAATCACAAGGACCTTTTTTCCTGCCATTGAAAATGAATGGGAAATTTGGACGTACATGGCTGTCAATGGCATCCCATGAGAAATGAATAGGACAGTTTTTGGCAAATTCTGTATCCAACCCCTATGCCCTTTACCGTCCTGGAATTTTTGATGTGTAAATTATGCAATTTGGTCAAAAATTGTAGCATGGTACATTTTGAAAAAACTTTTTTTTTTTTTTTTTTCAAACCCATGTTTACGGACGGTTGGAAAATTTTTGGTTGTCATTCGAAAAATTCCCTGAGTTGCACAAATTTTCCGATAATTTCGATATTTGAATGGTGACGGTCAGTCAAACGGTTTGGGCTGTGCAGTGCGCAGAAGAAATGCCATTCAAAAAAAGAAAACATTTTACTATCTGGGCCTTTGCCTTGCAAAGCCCAATCTAAATATTTATTTATTCATGTTTTTAATGGACTGTGTTGGACTGAGGGCATGATGTTTTTTGAAGTGCGAAGAAGCCAGGAATCACTGTACATCAAAACATTTTTATATTTGGCTGAGAATTGTATTATAATTTAATCCAAATGCTGTTTCTACAACAACTACAACTAGCATTGCGATTGCTACTAAACCAGAAATGTTATCAATCCAGCTGACTTCAGGCAAAAGGACATTAGTGGATTAGAGGCACTCTAATCAGTCAGTGAGAGACAAAAGGGAATTCCTCAACCACCGTATCACTTCTGGAGAATGGACACACATGAATGTACAGTACACACAGGATTTCCATTTGATTTGACAGGTTGTGTTGTTCAGAACACTTTATAGCATACAGTATAAAAATTTCTGAAATTGCTTACTTTGAAGTGTCAAACCATCTACGGAAAATGAAATGTGTTTGAAAAAGCAATTACTGCCAAATTCTTTCAAGCTTCCTGTTTTTAACAAAGTCTGATCAATCAAAGAGAGCCAATCCTCATGCTATGTCTCTCAGGGTTTATCGAGGAAGCGATGACCTCTGATTCCTAACTGACGGCGGGTCCTGAGACAGGAAAGGGTCAGGGGGGTCGCAACAGAGGCTCATTCACACCTCACACTGCTGCGCCATAGTAGGGGGGAGCTCTACTGCCTGCGAGCCTCCGGTAGCCAAACAGCCCTCACATGAGAAAGCAGACAAGAGTCAGAGCGACGATATCAAAGCAGGTATCATGTTTGTCTGGAGTCTAGACGCTGAAATATGTGCCTTGGAGAATTCAGCCTTCCTTCTAATCTAGCAGGGCTAATGGGCTTTGTGAATTGTGTATTGTCAAATCATGTAGTAGTGGGTATCAAACATTTTGAAACAAAGTTAAAGCCGCGATCCTCTTCTACATAGATTTCCAAATCTTACTTGATTACAAAGTCCATTACGGTATGTTTGCCAACTTCTTGATAATCTTGATTGTGATGGTTGCTGTCTGTTATTGGCCATCTACCATTACAGCCATATTATATATCGCTTGTCCTTATTTAGCAGGGGTGTTTAAAAAAACAAAAAAAGATATATCACGATATTACGTCGCACAATTCTCATGTCAACTCAAAATCCATCTGTATCAATCCTTACATGTGGGTTTTTGGTGGAAATAAACAAGTCAGTGACCGCACTTCTACTCCCTTCCAGTAGTTGGCAGCGCAAAGCTGCATTGCCTCGCAGCCTGCTGAAGTAACAACAATAGAATAATCCTAGTAGAGATTTGTGTACATGGCCCTCTAGTTGTTGGCTAACATTACTGGTGTGTTTACACACCTTTAGCAGCCCACCGTCAGTCAATGTAAACAGTAACATTTGCTGATGTTACGGTCGTTTTGCTTGGATTTGTATGAAATTTGGGGTCATTTTGGCTTTTGCTGCAAAAACAGAGGTATGGAATATTCAGAATCCTTCATATAAGCAGGTTTGGAGCAAAGCAGGTTTGCACAAAAAAAATATATATAAATGTGATAGTGAAAGCCATATATTGTTCAAACAAAAACATATTTACTTGAGTGGTGGAGGAGGTTTCAGGAATTGGTAATTGATATAAATGTACTTTTATATCTACTACTACTATATGTCTTTCTTCTTCCTGCCTGAAGAAGAGAGCTGGCGGCGTGGTTCATCTGCAGCAGCCCGATGCTCACTCATTGAATGTAATTTTGTTGTCATGTGTGTGTTAATGACTATTAAAAAAAAAAAAAAAAAAAAAAAAAAAATATATATATATATATATATATATATATATATATATATATATATATATATATATATATGATTTTAAAATAAATACCTAGCTGGTAAAATGTTGTCTATTAAAGTTATAAAGCATCAAAAACAAACAAAATGAATGAAATGAACAAGAATCCTGCAAAGTATATCATAATGGATCAAAATTATTTTTCGAACAGATTATGTGACTAGCACCTTAGAGACTTAAGCTTTGCTTAGCCAAAACTACACCAGAGGAGGCAAGATGGATATTTGGAATTTCTTGTTTCATGTTTAGCCCCCCGCCTACTCCCACAAGTAAGTAATGAGTAATAAATGGCTTGTAAGCAGTTTGTCAATGATCTATACTCACCTTAACAATTAGTAGTATACCATTAACTAGCTATTAGTAGCTTACTAACTATTGACTTATTAAGTATCAGTTGATAGTTTTTTGTTGTTGTTGTTGTTGTTATTAGAACGTTATTCTGAAATTGCAACTACTCTTCATTTCTCAATTGTCAGTGAATCAGAAATAAGCGCTACTTTAGAATAACGTTCCAATAACATACATAAGTTTATAACTATAATATATTGACTCACACTTTACAGATCAATTGTTAATAGTTTGCTAACCATCGACTAAACTTTAAAGAACAGCAAATAGGTTGAACAAGTTCAAGGTACAACATTTAGGTGTGTTATTTAAAATATCAAATTTTTGTACCTCAACATTGTGCCACCCATAGGCCTTTCTGTGTGCTGTATTTTACCAAAGAAAAAAACCAAATATAAAATGTTGAACATTTTGTTAAATGTATAAAAACACACATACTGAGCCATCAAATGGCAAAATAACAAAATATTAGTACAAACCCATTAGTTTGTGACACTTTTTGTGCTTAAACTGCAAAAACTGATTTAATGAGAGACATTTAACATCCATGTATCACAGCAAATTGTTCACAAATACTTAACAAGTCAACAATCAATTTATTTATTATCAGTCATAGACTTCATAATGATTGACGTGTCAGATTCCACCTTCACTGCGCAACGCCTTTAAGTTGGAGGCCGCACTACAATGTGCTTCAGTTATTCGCAGTCACAGAGTCAACACATGCAGTGATCCAACGGCTGATTTAGGATTGAAAAAGTACGAAAGCTGTACCTCATAAAAACAGGAAGGATTGTCTCTAGAGTGATTTGTTCGAGGATTCAAGGTCATTATTATATTTTTCGTACCATGCATGCATTTTGAATTGTTGTGAAAAAATATCAATGGGAGAAATTAACCGCCACCGACTAGCATCATTGTTCGACATATTTACGTAAAGCAAATGCAAACTGCCCGCTTTTTTTTTTTTTTTTTGCTTTTAACCAAGAATAAAAACTATTTTACGTACATATCTGGTAAGAATTCAGGGATTTAAGGATTTATTCACAAGAATTTTCAACGGTAAAAGCCCTTTGTTTATATATGGCGGCTGATAATTTCCCTACAGACTAGCCTCATAGTTGGCAATATTTATGTAAAATAAATGCTACCAGCACTTTTTTTTTTTTTTTCTTTTAACCAAGGATCGAAACTGTTTTACGCCCACATCTGTAAAGAATTCAGGATTTTTTTTTTCTTTTAACGAAGGATCAAAACTGTTTTACGTCCATATCTGTAAAGAATTCAGGGATTTAAGCATTTATTCACAAGAATTTTCAACGGAAAAAGCCATTGTCGCAGCCCCCTTATCACAACAAAGAGCTAAGAGACTAGCATCATTCTTCGACATAGTTACGTAAAATAGAGATGTTCCGATCACGTCATTTTCAAAGTATCGGAATCGGCAATAAAATATCGGCCATGCCTTTTTTTAATATATATATATTTTTTTTATTAAATCGTTTTCTAATTGTATTTAACGTTACAGACATATTATGTTACACTCTTCCAGAGTCTTTAGTTTAGGCTTAAGGTAGGGTTATCAAATTTATCCCAATAACGGCGGTAATTAATTTTTATAAAAATGTATCACGTTAAAATATTTAACGCAATTAATGCATGTGCTGCACGACCCACTCACGCATTGTCGCGCTCAATGTGTAATGGCGCCGTTTAACCTATATAGAGAGATAAAATAGCGTAATAGCGTAAAATGAGTAGAGTGAATTTTGGCAGCCTTTGGAGCCTTTTTTAATTGGCTAAAGCCTTACAATCCCTCTCCCTATAATTAGTAATATCATGGGACGCAATGTGGGGAAGCAAGGTAGCAATTGATCTTTTTCTTAACACCTTAATTTATTTCCCAACGCAGAGAAGATATATCCATTGGTAGCACTACACACAGTCATGGTTCCACTTCCCACTTCATTTTTTTCTTAATGCATTGCCAAAATGTATATGATCGGGAAAAATTATCGGGAATGATTGGAATTGAATCGGGAGCAAAAAAAAGCAATCGGATCAGGAAATATCGGGATCGGCAGATACTGAAACTTAAACGATCGGATCGCGAGCAAAAAAAACATGATCGGAACAACCCTAACGTAAAATAAATGCTAACGGCAGGTTGTTTTTTTTTTTTTTTTGCTTTTAACCAAGAATCGAGACTGTTTTACATCCATAACCATAAAGAATTCAGGGATTCAAGCATTTATTCATAAGAATTTTTACGGGAAAAGCTCTGTTTACATATGGCGGCCGCCTAATTGAGTAATAGACTAGCATCGTACTTCGACATATTTACGTAAAATAAATGCTAACTGCATGTTGTTGTTTTTTTGCTTTTAACCAGGAATCGAGACTGTTTTACATCCATATCTATAAAGAATTCAGGGATTTAAGCATTTATTCACAAGAATTTTCAAAGAAAAAATCTCTTTGTGATTCCACTCGGTCAGCTTTGACGGCCTCGCCAACAATGCAGGCCCCCTATTTATCGGCCCACGCCCCATGTCCCGTCAATACATTATGAAGTCTATGTATCAGTTTAGTAATGATGTATTAACTAACTATAACGGATAGTTATTATAAAGTGTTACCAGCAAATCTGCCCCCAAACCTAAAAAATAACATTAGGAATGATTTAAATCTGTTATTAATATGCTTTATGCATTATTCCTATAATGTTCTGTCTCTCTTGTGCAGTGTTTGAATAGAAATTTCAGGCTCCTTCACATGACAACAAGACCAGTGTTACAAGTGTCACGTGAAAGGTATCGGTTTAAAAATAATGATCAGACTTTGTCATCAGTCCAAGGTCTACTTTCTACAGTATCAAAGCAACACAGTGGAGGATATCGCAAGAGAAAAGCTTTGATCTGTTGACGGCCTGTTGTCTGTGGAGCTCGACAGCGGACCTTTCATCTAATCCAGAAGCTGGGATGCACTGTGGCTTGTGTAATAACATGATTACCAATAATAGCCCCTTGAGAAAATTGGAGGGATTGCGAGAAAGCTCTCACACAAGAAGTGCATGTCCCCTATAGGTTGGGTTTTAAAACTTGTCTGGCCTCATCAATATTTACTCTCTTGACACGTCTATATTCTCAGCAGAATTTAAATCACTCTCATTCAAACTTAGACACTATAGACATTGTGACTTTTTTATGAATGGAAAGAACCAGGAAAAATGTTACGTCTTTCCACATGAGGAAGCAATAAAAGCAGAAAGCCAAAACAAAGTTTTTTTGTGTGTCGCTTCTTTATTTGGACACCATACATAGCGTGCTGCAGATAACACGCAGCCGACGGCCGTGCTTGCATTGCATACTTATTTACTGCAGCGCTAGGAAAGAAAAGGAGCTCTCCTTTCCTTGACCACACGCCACAAGAAATGTGGGTAAATATATATTATAAGAGCTCCTACCCTTTAGTCTTGTGGCCCCTGAGTCTTAATGGAGTACTGTAGATGCTGAAGGGGGCCCCCCTCTACAATCAACAAGCTGAGGCCCAGGGCTCAAATTATAATCAGCTTCAGTTTACACTTGTGTTTGTTGTGGGCCGATTAGGCTGTCCTAAGTCAGACATGGCGGTTGTACTTTCCTCCAGCAAACGACCAGCATCCTGTGCTTGAGCGCAGCCAAGAAAAGCCTCAAATAACATCGAAGCGAGGAGCAGAAGATGTGGCTTCTGCGGGTCTGCCGAAGAGCAGGCCTCAACCTGGCAGCATGTTTGTCAGCGCAGACAAGCTGATACAGCCTCATTTCCTTGAAAACCACCGCCACACACATTCACTGCTCTTGTGGCCTTATTTTCTTTTCCTTTATTTTCTTTCCCAAAGATTTGCTGTAATTATGCTCACATATTCTCATTAAGTTGGAGATTTTTAATGTAAGAGAAGAGGGAAAAAAACAGAAGGGAGAGCCATCTATTATCTCTGTGCAACTTGGCACAGACTCCAATCTGCTGATTGCATCTGATGTGACGCACAAGAGCACGCAATATTTATCAAAATATTTGTCCTTTTCGCATTCTTCCTTTCCTGTCTTCATCTGCCTATCATACACCCCAACTCCACGACCACGGGCACCCTAATGAATACATTCCATGCTCTTCCTCATTTCTGCAAGAGTCACAAGCCTGCACAAAATCTACAGTAACCGATAAAATACATTTTTAACATATCTTGTAGACTGATTTCTGAAAACATTAAAAGACCACGAGAAAAAGGTCAAATCGAGGCATGGAATTTGATCAGTGGTGAAATAATCTAGCCAGTTTCCCCCCACAAACACACAAGGATAAGTCAAAGTTGCTTAAAAGTACTGTAAAATTATTTTAAAAATCTGAACACAGTGGTATGAAAATGTATCTTAACCTTTTGGAATTTCTCACATTTCTGCATGAAATCACTATCAAATGTGATCTGATCTTTGTCAAAATCACACAGATGAAAATACAGTGTCTGCTTTAACTAAAACCACACAAACATTTATAGGTTTTCATATTTTACACCAAAGATGATGTCAAGAGTTTAGCGCAGAATACTCAGAGAGCTAAAAAAAAGAACCCTAGAGTGTCTGCTAAAGTCTAAAGCTAAATCTATTGTGGGGATTTAATAATTTGGAACACAACTGTAGAATATGTTCAATGGTAAGCGCTGAAAACGTGCAAAGACCAGGGGCAAAAGTAGGCCAGAACAATCTGGAACGCCGTTCCGGTATAAAATTCAGGGGGGGAACAGTATTTTGTTCCCGAAACCATGATGGCAACTTTCAAAGCCCCTTGTTGAAAAAAAAAAAAAACTGCCCAGCTGCCACACACACACATCTCCAAGAAGAAAACAATCTATTAATGTCAGATTTACATACACAAGTGTTACAACAAATCCAATAAAGTGTTTGTGTCGTGTCATCAGTTTCCCTCGATATTTATTGTTTATTCATTCCACGGACTTCCACTGAGTTTTTCCAGTGTGTCTATCCGAGTCCGACGAGACAGTCGACTTGCGTCGATGTACGCATGCGCAGCAGCAAACCACCACCCTGCCTGGACTCCACTTGTCCGTTCAATTGACTGATATACTGACATATGATTAGCATGGATAGTTAGCTCCGAATGGTACAAGTGCACATGTAACTGGGCAGAAACTCGTTGAACTAATGCGATAAAAAAGGGCAATGCAACGGAAAATTTATCAGATCTTTAAGAGAAAGGAATGAGTTTAAGAGTCTTATTTTATTTTATTTCATTTTATTTTCTCTGATGCAGAGGTTCAGAACTTCTTCCATGTTGTAATGCCATGTAACCCCAGAAATAATGAAGAGAAAATTCATATTTTTTTTTTAATTTGAAAGTTTTATGTGGTCCTTAAACATAATTTTAAAAAATTAATAATTTTTAAAACTTAATTTGTATATGTGTTCTCTAATTTGTTTAATAAATTATACATAAAGCATGCAGTTCCCGTGGTAAAACAAATATAACTAAAGTGAGATTGAACACAATAAGGCTTTAAACAAACTATTTTACTGCAATGAGGTCCAGAAATGCTTGTCTCAAATGTGATGCATTGCACAAGAGTTAATGTGCACTCTGGGCTTATTTTTGTTCATTTACCTATGCTAGGCTACTTATTTATTTCCTTATATTATCAAAAAACAATAAGTCGATATTTGCATTATCTTCAAAATGTATTCCCTTTTACTGTACGTAATGTAAGTCATTTGTACTGATTTTTTGTTTATGTATGTTACTTTTTTATTATTATATTTTCAATAATATACAAGTCAATATTTACATTATCTTCAAATTTAATGTACTCTACATCCTATGTTCTTAAGTAGTTAAAATTGAGGTTTTGCATTTACATGTGAAAAAATGAGGGAAAATAAAAATAAGGGGATGGAGGATGGGGTTCCTGTATCGTGTTTTTGTTAACTCAGATTTTGCACATCATTGAAAAAATATATGCATTGTCACAGTAAGTAAAATACAGAAGCCTAATGCAACCCCTGGATTGGAGGACAACTCCAACATGGATTTTTTTTATTTTATTTTATTTTTATTTTTATTCAAACGTATTCATTGTCTGACTGCATGCACGGAACTGTGATGCCCGAACCGTGACAGTACGGAACGAAGACAAACACTGTTACACTCTTCGAGTTTATGTGTGTGGGTTTTTTTTTTTTTTTTTTTTTTTTTTTTGTACATACAGTCAGGAGCAAACGTATTAGCACCACTTGTGATTTTGCAAGTTCAATCACTTAGGAAATAAGTAGAGGTCCTAGATACTGTGCATTTCCACTTCTAGAGACATACAAAAAAAAAAAAAACGGAACTCACATTGTATGATTTTTCAATAATGTTTTTGTAATTTACTGGTGTTCATAAGTATTTGTACTCCTGAGAAAATCAGCACTAATATCTAGTGCAGAAGCCTTTGTTTGCAATTACAGAAGTCAGACATTTTCTGTAGTTCTTCACCAGGTTTTCACATATGAAAACAGGGATTTATGCCCATTCCTCCACACAAATCTTCTCTAAATACGTCAGGTTTTGGGGCTGAGCTGCCGTTGAGAAACACGAAGTTTTAGCTCCATCCAAAGATTTTCTATTGGATTGAGGTCTGAAGACTGGCTAGGCCACTCCAGAACCTTTGATATGCTTTTTACGAAGCCAATCCTTGGTTATTCTAGCTGTCTGCTTCGGGCCATTGTCATGTTGGAAGATCCAGTCATGACTCATTTTGAATGCTCTAACTGAGGGAAGGCAGTAATACCCAAAAATCTCACAATACACGGCCCTGGCCATCCTGTCCTTAATACAGTGCAGTCATCTAGTCCCATATGCAGAAAAAACACAACAAAACATCAAAACATGATGCTACCACCCCCATGCTTCACAGTAGGGACGGTGTTCTTGAGACGGTACTCATCATTCTTCTTCCTTCAAGCACTATCAATGGAATTAACGACATAACAACATATGACCACATGACTTTCCGCCATGACTCCGCTGGATCATCTAAATGGTCATTGGCAAACTTAAAACGGGCCTGGACATGTGCTGGCTTAAGCAGGGGAATCTTCCATGCCATACATGATTTTAAACCATGACGTCTTAGTGTATTACCAACAGTAACCTTGGAAATGGTGATCCCAGCTCATTTCAGGTCATTGACCAGCTCCTCCTGTGTAGTTCTTGGCTAATTCCTCACCATTCTTAGGATCAATGAGACCCTACAAGGTAGATCTTGCATGGAGCGCCAGTCCGACAGAGAGTGACAGTCATGTTTAGCTTGTTCCATTTTCTAATAATTGCTCTAACGATCTTATATGGATCTTATAATCACCAAGCTGCTTGGCAATTGCCCCGTAACCCTCACCAGCCTTGTAGAGTTCGACAATTCTGTCTCTGGTGTTTTTGGACAGCTCTTTGGTGTTGCCCATGGTAGTTACTAATGGGGTAAAGGTGGACTTTTTTTAAGGTAGACAGACAACTCTTTGAGTGTCATAATTATACAGTGCCCTCCGTAATTATTGGCACCCCTGGTTAAGATGTGTTTTTTAGCTTCTAATATATATTTTTTCAAATAATATGGGACCTTGATGGAAAAAAGAGACAAATCCAACCTTCAATACAAGTGCATTTATTCAGTGGGGGAAAAAATCCCACATAAAGAAATAATTATTTGACATCAAATAATGTGTGTCACAATTATGAGCAACCCTGGTCTTAATACTTTGTACAACCCCCTTTTGCCAACAAAACAAGGTCTGGGGACTGAGATGGCCATGGGAGGAGCTTGATTTTGTGTCTGGTGAACCATTTCTGTGTAGATTTGGCCATATGTTTAAGGTCATTGTCTTGCTGAAAGACCCAGTGACGACCCATCTTCAGCTTTCGGGCAGAGGTCAACAGATTTTGATTTAAAATGTCCTGGTATTTCAAAGCATTAGTGATGCCACGCACCCTAACAAGGTTCCCAGGCTTCAACTGGGTCTGTGTGCTTTGGTCAGATGAGACCAAGATTGAGCTTTTTGTAACCAAACACTCGAAGTGGGTCTGGCATGCCACGAAAGATGCGCATGCTGAAAAGCACCACATACCCACTGTGAAGTATGGGAGTGGGTCAGTGATGCTGTGGGGCTGTTTTGCTTCCAAAGGCCCAGACACTCGAAGGCGAAGGACGCATTCTGCGTCCTATATGGTACACTGGGGACGGGATTCAATAAGCTTCGGCTTCTCCCATCAGCCCTTTTCTTTTCGGGTTGAATTAACTGTTTACACATATAAATGCTGTATGTTTGGATTTTTCATGCCTGAAGGAAAAAAAAAATCAAGCTCCCCAGACCTTGATTTGTTGGCAAAAGGGGGGTTGTACAAAGTATTAAGACCAGGGGTGCTAATAATTGTGACACACATTATTTGATGTCAAATAATGATTTCTTTATGTGGGATTTTTTCCTCCACAGAATAAATGCACTTGTATTGAAGGTTGGATTTGTCTCTTTTTTTCCATTAAGGTCTCATATTATTTATGTATAAAAAAATATATATATTAGAAGCTAAAAAACACATCTTAACCAGGGGTGCCAATAATTATGGAGGGCACTGTACCTAATTCTCAGGGGGTACAAATTCTTACGAACTTCAGTAAATTACAATAAATTATTTTTAAAAATCATACAATATGATTTCTGGATTTTTTTTTGGCCTATTTCTCTATGAGTGGAAATACATCTATGATTGAAATTTCAGAACTCTATCGATTTTCTAGGTGGGTGAAAAATCACATACTTTTGCTCCTCACTGTAAGTGTACGATTGGGATCCATACAGTATTTAGTGCTAAGTGCTACAACAGACAAACATCATTGCGCCCGTTGCCTAGTTACAGTAACATTGCAACTTGTTGCTTGGCAGAATTAAGAGGGCTTCAGGACAACTTCACCAAAGGTCATTGAAAAATAGCACATCTGTGCCACAATCATTAGGCTATTTGATGGAAATGAAAGGAATAGTACCTTTTCTCGTATTTATTGATTAACTGTTTGTATTACTCTAACACACTTAATATTATCAATCAGGGCAGAGTATCTTTTCTTGTATTTACTTTTTTACTGTATTACTCTAACGCACCCAATATAAAATAAATAGCACTTATACCATAGCTTAAGGAAAACAAGCAGAATATATTTGCCATAGGGCATAAGAGATATATGACACCTTCTTATCACAGAAGCCCAGCGTGTGCGTCATGCAACTGACCGAGCAAGATTCACAATGAAGAGGCAAGAAATCTACAAGCCCACATCTGCACCCCCAACACCCGCAATAAGTTCTTCTGGACCATCCAGAACAAATGGCGGGATGTCCTGTCCCAACACAAGGAACACCGGAGAACGCCCAATATCCAACTGATAACACGACTGATAAGACTCTAAGAGCCTCATTGACGACGCTGAGGTGGCAAAATCCACAACCCTCGTTGCCCTGAGAACAGTTACTCCAGAATCCTCCTGTCCAATCCACAAACAGACAATAATCCTAAACAACGCCCAAGCACACCCTTCTTCTGCCCACAGCACGCCCCGCGAGAACCTTTAAAACACTGAATGTTTAACTAACGTTGTCATTTTTCTCGGGAACCTTTTGTCGACTTGTGATATGATGACCTTGGAACCTGTCTGCTTGCCTGAGTCTGTTCCTGTTTCGTCTTGCTGTTTGATCGCTGTTGACCTGAATAAACTGTCAATTTTTGCTTCGAAGATTTTTCCAGTTTTCAAAATGGAGTCATTACAAGGGATTAAGACTAAGGAACGCACAGATTTTGGCCTTTTGGCTGGGTTTTCGGAATCTCGCCGGCCCGGGTTGTTGGATCTGCGCTGTTCGGCTAGCGTGATTCCGGCAATCTGGCTAAAAGGTCAGAATCCTTCACAACAATTTATTTGATAAGCTATAGCCTTAGGTATTATTCATGGCAGTATTTATATTGTCCTTTTATTGTGGTGTGGTTTCAAGCTGTGCCAACGTTGTGAGAGGTGTTTCTAATATTTTGACTTCATTATATATTAACAGGGGGCAAAATGGAGTCCACTTGGTGTTGGCTCCTATCCCAGTCTCTGTGGTGACTGGGTGTGGACATTTGCCACGTTATACTGGGTCTTTGCCACTGTTGATCAGACACACATGGAGACCATTTGGGGCCTTGTTTTCTCATTTATATATAGCGGCTTACACACATGGTGTAAAACTTCACATACGACGTAAGCAGGCAACTCAGGGTCACCTCACATATTTCCCTGTAAGTAAACAGGCTGTGCCACTGTAATTGCAACAAGGTAGTTTTGCGAATTGATACATTGCTGACACGGATATCCAAACCCTCGGTTTGAAAGGAGTCTCTCTAGAGAATTGCATGCACAGGAAAAAAAAGTCTCTCTATACAATAACAAGCAGTGAAACTGGATACAGTGCTGTGGGGCTGCGGTTGCCTTATTGATTTGATTTATTAACTTTAAGTTATGGAAAATATTTTGTTCTTGTCTTTTTGCTGGACAAAGAGTCCCTATGAGAAAGCAAATTAATGAATCTTTCTTTGCAGATGTTTTTTTGAATGAATTAGATTAAATGACCATGTCTCAGTTGTCGCATTCTCTAACCTCATTCATAAAAATAACTGCAGGCTGCTTACTTCATTGATTGTATTCATGAAGATGCATAACCTATTGGTCAGTGTTGTTGTGATGGATAGAGTATTCATATGCTTGAGCTCATGTTTGAGATATCAACAAAAGGTCAAACTTTCATGAGTTCAGGGTCTCCAACCACCGAGCTGGGGACCGGTACCGGTCCGTGGCACATTTGCTACCAGGCCGCACAGAAATGACAAATAATTTATTAACAGCCACATTCTAGCCTTGGCCTCTTGACACACAAATCTGCCTGTCTACTGTATAGATATACAGTGGAATGAAAAAGTATCTGAACCTTTTGGAATTTCTCACATTTCTGCATAAACGTGATCACCAGCAAATATGATCTGATCTATGTCAAAATCACACAGATGAAAAAACTGCTAAAAACCACCCAAACATTTACAGGGTTTCATATTTTTATGAGGATAGTATGTAAACAATGACAGAAGGGGGGAAATAAGTAAGTCTTAAGACTTTAAGTCGTAAGACTTAAAGAGCAATTGAAACCAATTTTTAACAAACAATTTAAGTCAGGTGTGTGCCCAATCACTGATGGGTGGTTTAAAGCTGCTCCGCCCACTATAAAACACACACCTGGTAAGAATTGTCTTGATCAGAAGCATTGTCTGATGTGCATCATGGCTCAGTCAAAAGAGCTGTCTGACGACCTGCAATCAAGGATTGTTGATTTGAATAAAGCTGGGAAAGGATACAAAACTATCTCTAAAAGACTGGATGTTCATCAATCGGCAGTCAGAGAAGTTGCCTACAAATAGAGAGATTTTGGCACTGTTGCTTCGCTCCTAAGGAGTGGCCTTCCACCAAAGATGATGCCAAGAGTTCAGCGCAGAATACTCAGAGATGTAATAAAGAACCCTAGCGTGTCTGCTAAAGACTTACAGAAATCACTGGCACAGTCCAATATCTCTGTGCACACATCAACTATATGTAAAACTATGGCCAAGAATGGTGTTCATGGGAGGACTCCACTGAGGAAGCCACTGATTTCTAAAAAAACATTGTTGCTCGTTTAATGTTCGCAAAAAGGCACTTGGATACTCCACTGACGTTCTGGCAAAATATTTTGTGGACTGATGAAACCAAAAGTTGACGTGTTTGGGAGTGACACACAATGTCATGTGTGGAGGAAAAATGGAACAGCTCACCAACATCAACACCTCATCCCCACCGTGAAGCATGGTGGAGGGAACGTCATGATTTGGGCCTGTTTTGCTCTCTCAGGGACAACTTGCAATCATGAATGGAAGAATGAATTCAAAGGTTTATCAGGATGTTTTGAAGGAAAACCTGAGGCCCCCTGTCCGACAGTTGAAGCTAAGAGAGGATAGATGCTGGAACAAGACAATGATCCCAAACACAGAAGTAAATCAACTTCAGAATGGTTTCAGAAGAACAAAATACACTTTCTGGAGTGCCAAGTCAAAATCCAGACTTGAACCCCATGGAGATGCTGTTTCATGACCTAAAGACAACGATTTATGCCAGACATCCCAGGAATCTGACTGAACTACAGCAGTTTTGTAAAGAAGAATGGGCCAAAATTAGTCCTGATGTGCCAGACTGAACAGCAGCTATCGGAAGCGTCTGGTTGAGGTTACTGCTGCCAAAGAGGAGGCCACAAAATATTAAATGTGATGGTTCACTTACTTAACCCCCGCTCCTTCTGTCATTGTTTGCATATTAACCTCATAAAAATATAAAAACCTATAGATTTTTGGGTGGATTTAGTTAAAGCAGCCACTGCTTTTTCATCCGTGTGATTTTGACAAAGATCAGATCATATTTGCTGATTTTATACAGAAATGAGAATGAATGAGAAATTCCAAAAGGTTCAGATACTTTTTCATACCACTGCAATAATAAAGCTGAATTGGATGTCGTCATAGAAACCCATTGGAGGTAACATCTAGGTATAAATGTTTGTATAAGCCTGTCGCGATATGCAATAAATCAATTTATCACACTGTAAATAAAAATGAGGGCGGTAATTTGTCCAGCTGCGACTGCGTGCGTGCATGCATTTGTGTGTGTGTTTGCTAACCCTAGTATAAATTTCACCAGTAAAAAAAATAAAATAAAATAAAATACTTTGGAGTTTTTAGTCTACATAGCATAATCTACAGAATGTGCATAATTAATATGGTCATATTACTCTATTCACTCCATATGCACAATCTGTACATGGCTCCTCATTATGGTAATTTATGCACATAACTTTGGCTGTGATAGGCATATGACTGCCGCGAAGAGCATTCAGGGGATATGCAGTGTTCAAGTGTGTTGGCATATCTGAGTTCCCAAGTTGGAAAATAGTTCCGATGTGTTGTCAAGTCGTACTGTTGGATAAAAACATGGTTGCTTCATTGACGAGTAGCCTATTTTAATCCTCCAATGATACATCTCAAGTTGAGTGACTGTTTGGTGCTTTTTATTGACACAATTTAATAGAGAGTCAGTTTTCCAACAACACGTGAATGCAGCATCAATAACACGGTGCGTGTGCCAAACTGACAATCATAGTTGACGGTGCATTACTACATTTAGACACATCATGTAAATAAAGATTCCTGGAGTTAATCTCATATACTTCACATTCTACACAAAGAATAGCTTTAAAATAACACAAATTATTAAAAAACTGTTAAGCAATGAATAATTTGGCTTCAAATTTGCTAGCATGTGCACTTTGCAGGACAAGATGACAGTCATTTTGGATCAAATAAACACTTTTGATGGTTCAAATTTGCAGAAAACAAAAATGGCATTGGGTTTCTCACCTATTTCATATGCTGCTCTTAGCTAGCTTTTAAATGACTCGTAATGCATTGTGTGTATTTTTTATTTAATTAAATAAAATTTAAATTACTTAAATATTTATTTAAGAATAGCAATATATTGCGTTTGGTCATTTATTAGGATGTAGTGTCACTACATTAGTGGTTGAATTGGTGAAAAAAATGACAATAATATCTCATATCAGCAATAATTAATGCTTTAGTGTATCGCCTACTAAAGTTTGTTATAGCGACAGGCCTATATATACAGTGCCTTGCAAAAGTATTCGGCCCCCTTGAATCTTGCAACCTTTCGCCACATTTCAGGCTTCAAACATAAAGATATGAAATTTAATTTTTTTGTCAAGAATCAACAACAAGTGGGACACACTCGTGAAGTGGAACAACATTTATTAGATAATTTAAACTTTTTTAACAAATAAAAAACTGAAAAGTGGGGCGTGCAATATTATTCGGCCCTTTTACTTCCAGTGCAGCAAACTCACTCCAGAAGTTCAGTGAGGATCTCTGAATGATCCAATGTTGTCCTAAATGACCGATGATGATAAATAGAATCCAAATGTGTGTAATCAAGTCTCCGTATAATTGCACCTGCTCTGTGATAATCTCAGGGTTCTGTTTAAAGTGCAGAGAGCATTATGAAAACCAAGGAACACACCAGGCAGGTCCGAGATAATGTTGTGGAGAAGTTTAAAGCCGGATTTGGATACAAAAAGATTTCCCAAGCTTTAAACATCTCAAGGAGCACTGTGCAAGCCATCATATTGAAATGGAAGGAGCATCAGACCACTGCAAATCTACCAAGACCCGGCCGTCCTTCCAAACTTTCTTCTCAAACAAGGAGAAAACAGATCAGAGATGCAGCCAAGAGGCCCATGATCACTCTGGATGAACTGCAGAGATCTACAGCTGAGGTGGGAGAGTCTGTCCATAGGACAACAATCAGTCGTACACTGCACAAATCTGGCCTTTATGGAAGAGTGGCAAGAAGAAAGCCATTTCTCAAAGATATCCATAAAAAATCTCGTTTAAAGTTTGCCACAAGCCACCTGGGAGACACACCAAACATGTGGAAGAAGGTGCTCTGGTCAGATGAAACCAAAATTGAACTTTTTGGCCACAATGCAAAACGATATGTTTGGCGTAAAAGCAACACAGCTCATCACCCTGAACACACCATCCCCACTGTCAAACATGGTGGTGGCAGCATCATGGTTTGGGCCTGCTTTTCTTCAGCAGGAACAGGGAAGGTGGTTAAAATTGACGGGAAGATGGATGAAGCCAAATACAGGAACATTCTGGAAGAAAACCTGTTGGTATCTGCACAAGACCTGAGACTGGGACGGAGATTTATCTTCCGACAGGACAATGATCCAAAACATAAAGCCAAATCTACAATGGAATGGTTAAAAAATAAACGTATCCAGGTGTTAGAATGGCCAAGTCAAAGTCCAGACCTGAATCCAATCGAGAATCTGTGGAAAGAGCTGAAGACTGCTGTTCAAAAACACTCTCCATCCAACCTCACTGAGCTCGAGCTGTTTTGCAAGGAAGAATGGGCAAGAATGTCAGTCTCTCGATGTGCAAAACTGATAGAAACATACCCCAAGCGACTTGCAGCTGTAATTGGAGCAAAAGGTGGCGCTACAAAGTATTAACGCAAGGGGGCCGAATAATATTGCACGCCCCACTTTTCAGTTTTTTATTTGTTAAAAAAGTTTAAATTATCCAATAAATTTTGTTCCACTTCACGATTGTGTCCCACTTGTTGTTGATTCTTGACAAAAAATTTAAATTTTATATCTTTATGTTTGAAGCCTGAAATGTGGCGAAAGGTTGCAAGGTTCAAGGGGGCCGAATACTTTTGCAAGGCACTGTACATGATTATACAACCCCTAGCAAAAAGTATGGAATCACCAGTCTCAGACAAGCACTCACTCAGACATTTTATCATGTAGAACAAACTCAGATAAAAAAGCTTGAAAAAAAAAGGAATTAGTTATAAAGTGCAACTCTTTAGCATTCAGAAACACTAAAAGAAATGAATAAAAAACATTGTGGTGGTCAGTAAATGTTACTTTTATAGAGCAAGTGCAGGGAAATATACAGTATATGGAATCAATCTCTTCTGAGGAAAACCACCTCAGGCTTTTATGACAGTTTGCAATCTCTGAGGTATGGACTTGATGAGTATTCTTCATCAATTTGGTGCCAACTCTCTTTAATTGCAGTTGCCAGATCATCCTTGCAGGTTGGAGCCTTGCTGTGGACATTTTTTTCAATTTCCACCACAGGTTTTCAATTGGGTTGAGATCTGAGCTATTTGCAGACCATGACATTGACTGGATGAGTCTTTCTCCAAGGAATGCTTTAACAGTTTTAGCTCTGTGGCATGATGCATTGTCATCTTAGAAAATGACAAACATATTTTCAATTGAAGGGATAAAAAAGCTGTCTAAAATTTCAATGTGAACTTGTGCAGTGACTGAAGATTTAACCACAGCCATCTCCCCACTGCCTTTGCCTCACTTGCAGCCCCATATCATCAAGGACTGAGGGAATTTTGATGTTTTCTTCAGGCAGTCATCTTTGTAAATCTCACTGCAACAGCACCAAACATAAGTTCCAGCATCATCACCTAGTCCAATGCAGATTCTTGAGTCTTGACTCATGACACCTTGTCCAATGCAGATTCTTGACCATCCATCCATCCATCCATCCATCCATCCATCCATCCATCCATCCATCCATCCATCCATCCATCCATCCATCCATCCATCCATCCATCCATCCATCCATCCATCCATCCATCCATCCATCCATCCATCCATCCATCCATCCTTGTCCCTCTCTGGGGACAAATTCTGAGAGGAAATTAAATAAATTTCAGCACAGTGGTCAGAAAAGTGTATAGTCTTTAATAAGACTTGTTTTTTTCTCTTTTGTATGGCGCCAATTCACTTACTTGTCTTTCCATACTCACATGCTGTGTCAGCACTGAGTAGACTAAATCATGCGGCGTGCTCACATTCAGCAATACATCCCCCATACAATTACTATGGTTAGAAAGTGATATACTATTCCATATTGTCACCTTCTTAAATAGCAGCCTAAGTCGTTTTCTCATTTTTTAACATCTAGCACAAAGATATATAGCAAAATACGGAAAATTGCACCATCCATTTATTGAGGATTTTTAGCAGTCTCATGGTGAGAGGGATTTTTTAAATTATAAATAGTAGGAAGTACGGAATCATATTGCTGCCAATCAAAAATAAATAAATAAATAAATAAAGTCCAGTTTCATGTTTTTACATTATATCCAGGGGTGCACATAATTTTTTTGCCCAGGTTCTCAGAGGAGGACCTGGAGATGTGACTTGGTCCTCATTGAGCCAACCCGCCTGATGCGATAAATTTATGACAAGCTTTACTTAGAGCCAATTAACTTTAATTATATTAACAATTAATGCTTGATTAACATCAACAGGCACAACAAAATTGCCATTACTTTGAAGTGAAATGTAAAGAAATAAAAAGCAGCAATTCAAAATCAAGGGCATTATGCGGCTCCCACATTAACTCCAAGCCTTTTTAAAAGTGGGATGTCCTCCTCATAAGACCTCATTGAACGTGCATGTTTAGCTTTGTAAAATGCGAGCAAAAACATGTTTGTCAGTGCATGTCGCTGTTCATTACCTTTATTCCGCCACTTGTCCACAGGGCGAGTGGAGTCCTGTTTGACATCGATAGTTTGCTTGATTGCCACATGCGCGCTGTTTTTTTCGTGCTTTTCAAAGTTTGGATGGCTGAAATTCTTTGACCCTACATAAAATGCGCTGCTCTTATCGGCGACATTGGGATTCTCACGGCACATTTTGTACCGCATTTCCGTGCGAGCATCATTTGCAGTCATGGTACCTCCTGTAGCCACTTTTCAGCAAAAGTCCTTTTTTCGGTAGCTCCGGTGACGTCTCTGTCGTCTGTCTTTTGACGGGGGTGGGGGAACACGGAAGTAATTACTCAGTGTGGCCTGCCTCTTCGACATTTTGAGAAGTTATTTTCTCGTGTCCACCGCAAATACAGTGGTCAGCCATCGGTACGCAAAAGCGTATGGAATCCGTTGAGGGCCAGCGCGTTTGTCTACGTCCAGTACGCATGCGTGCATGCGGACCACTTATGTGCACCCCTGATTATATCACTAAATATCCCTATATCATTAAAATTGTGGTAACTATCATGTGAAAACGTGATATTTATCATGTAAAAGCATGGTAGCCATCATGTACAAAACTGATAATTAACATGTAAAAATGTGAAAATTGTCATGCAAAAATGTGAAATCTTGTGTAAAAAAAAAAAAAGTGATAACTAGCATGTAAAAACTAGATACCATCATGAAGAAAAGTGATAATAATCATATAAAACATTTTAATTTCCATGTAAAATGTGATAACTATCATGTAAAAATGTGAAAATGTATCACTTTGAAACACTGAAAGAGAAAACTGTCTGAAAAATGACTAAGAATTTTAACAATAAGTTTTATTTTATTTTTGGGTTAAGACATGGCAGTTTTTAAGCACCGTGGATGGTGTTACATATGGGTACTGTCAGAAGTAATTTAGAGTCCACAAAAAAGTGCACACATTTTTACATGATAGTTATCTTGTTTTTACTTGATACTTTTCATGTCTTTACATAATCATCACAGTTTTACATTATAGTTATCACGTTTTTAAAACTTGATTTTTTTTTCATTTTTATTGGATGAAGAAGCAATACCCTTCCATAAGAAAGCATGTCCTTTTAGTCAGAACTTGCTCAAACCCTAATATTTGACTTGTATTGAAGTTGAAATATGACTAATAGCATTTGATTTCCGAATTTCCTCTTGAATAACCGTTGATGCAATGTAAACGGCTCATGTTGCTTTTCTTGGATTCGCAAGCACAACTCTTATAAATGCCTCTCGTTACCATAAATGACTTTGGGGCACACTGTCCAAAAATCTTCATCACAGGGAATGTATCACTGTGGTTGATTCTTGCCTGAGTGATGATGCAAGAACTAAATTGTTGAATAAACAAGCAGACCTTGTAAACTTTTTTTTTTTGTCAAGTGGGCCATTTCCTCTCTTGGATGATGAAAGTATTCCCCGCCACACCATCTTTACTTTAGCAACATTACATTCCTGTCAAGTGAAGGACTTAGATCCTATTTCTGTTTGGTAGAACACTGCTGGGAAAGAACCAGCTGCTTTAGTCTTTTGAAGGCCAAATGTTCCTCTCTTGAAACATCTAAATACATCTGATGACATTTTCATTTGTATTGTTGAGTGTGAATCATATGACTCCTGCAATGGCACAGATGTCACATTCCGCAGCCTAAGACCTTCTATTTATTTATTTTTTGCCTGTAACTATTTAGTAAAGAGCTTAATTAACTTTCGAGCTACACTGGTGGTCTGATTGGGTTTGCTGTTTTGCAGGGAAGTGCACTGTGTTCACTTCTACAGGGACCCAGTGTACCTTTGACAATATATTCAATTGCCAGGGAAATGTGATATCCAAACATACAAGGTCTATGGAGTGTTGAATCAGGATATTGCTAATGCGTTGAATTATGCAACACAAGCCAAAGTCTGTCCTTGTTGAGGAACACATAGCCAATCAGCAGGGGTGTGATAGGGAAGAGATAATATAATATAATATAATATAATAGTGCAAAATGTAACACTGAACATAAATAGTTATAAAAACTAAGGTAATTACAGATCTCAACTTCTTTTTGCACTGGTGTAGCAAGAAAATATTGTTAAAATAGGCAGCATAACACCCCCTTGATTTTTAAGGTTATAGTAAAATGGGATGGCCTCTTTTACAAAATCTTGAATAACTTTCAGTAAATTTTGTATTTATTCTAAACTGCACATTTTTTTGTACAGTTGCACAGGTTGGGCTCTTTTACTAAGACCAAAAATAGCAGGCACTCGGTTGCAAGCACATTTACTACTGTCAACTGGTGGAAAAGTGGTGGTTTTGGCATAAAAAAAGATACTTAAGATACTTAAGTCTTGTATTTTTCGTGCTATAAAGCGTACCCAAACCTAAATTTTCACAAAAGGTAATGGTATTTTTTTTTGCCATGTGGCATTTTTTTTTGCCATGTGGTATTTTTTTGCCATGTGGCAAAATGTTTTTGCCATGTGGCATTTTTTTTTGCCATGTGTCAAAATGTTTTTGCCATGTGGCATTTTTTTTTTTTGCCACGTGGCATTTTTTTTGCCATGTGGCAAAATGTTTTTGCCATGTGGCAAAAAAAAATGCCACATGGCAAAAATGTTTTGCCACATGGCAAAAACATTTTGCCACATGGCAAAAAAAAATGCCACATGGCAAAAAACACTTTTGGTTTTCGGCCCTGCTGGAGAGAATTTCTCCCATTTCTGCATAAAATCACCATCACATGTTATCTGATCTTTGTCAAAAGCACACAGATTACAAAAAAATGTCTGCTCTAACTAAAACCACCCAAACATTTATAGGTTGTCATATTTCAATGAGAATAGCATACAAACAATGACAGAAGGGGGAAAAATAAGTATGTGAAACCTCTGCCTAAGGACTCAGGTCATCAATGAAAACCAAAAATATCTAATGGAAAAACAGTAGCATTTGTACATGCACATGCATTTCGCCCCTAAGAATCAGTGTACTTGCAAAAACACAAACACTCACTTAAACCAACCAAATCCATTTTCAAAAAGTGGCGTAAAGTCTTAACTTGGGTCAGGTCAAACGAGTGACACACAAGCCTGTAATTGTTCTTACTGACGTCTGTGTGACTGGTAATGGTCAGTGTGGACAACCACAAGCATCCCCAATAATGTGTCACGAGGCAGAGCCTTGACCCTCCCTCCCTATGGACAAATGGGGAGTGAGAACAAGAGAGGGGAAAAAAGAGCAAAATGGAGTGCAGTGTTAGAACCAATCATCCTCCTGCTCCCCCCTTTAGCCTCACTGGTGCCAATCTGCCGGGTCGCGGTGGCGATGGCGCATGTGGTGCATGTCTGCATGCTTTTGTGTCTCTGTGATACTCTGTGTCCAAGGAGGAAGAAGTACAGGCTGCGGCGTACCTTGAGGCCATTAGTTGAGTCCTTGTCGGTCTCAGTACAGCACAACATTAATTGGCTTCAGTAACTGTGAGATTACCGCTTCCCCAAACAATTTGTAAATTGAGTAAATTGCCTGTCATGTCAGACCGGAGTTCCAGGTTGCTGTGAAAGTTGTGTTTATAGGCCAGGAAAGGAGAGGGTAATACTTACCATCCAAGCCTTCACATAGGCTGTGAAAATGCATAATTACAAATGCTACTGTATGTCAGAACCTGCTCAAAATGTTAATGTTGGGCTTGGGCCAAACTGGCAACCTCTGGTGTGGAAAAACTAATTCTTTGAAAAACCTAGACTAGAAGTAGAGATTGCTCGTGAATGTTGACTTTAAAATACAGCAACTGCCTATAGACTTGTACTAGCTGTACATAGACTTCATAATGGTATTGACGGGTCAGCTCGGTCATGCACTGCGCCTCGCCTTCAAGTAGGGAGCCGCCCACATCAAGAGGAGCTATTCACAAACACACACACACAGCGATCTAACGCCGGATTTCTGCTGAAAAAGTAGAAAAGCTGTACCACATACAAACAGGAAGGATTGTCTCAGGAGTGATTTTTTCAAGGATTCAAAATTATATTTTTCGTACCACTCATGCATTTTGAAACGATGTGGAAAAAACATTACTGAGAGAAATTAGCCGCTAGTGCATTGCCATCATAGTTCATAATATTTACCTAAAATAAATGCTAACTGCATGTTTATTTTTTTTTTGCTTTCAACCAAGAATCGGGAGTGTTTTACGTCCATATCTACAAATAATTTGGGGATTTAAGCATTTCTTCACAAGAATTTTCACCGGAAAAGCATTGTTTACATAAGGCGGCCGCTAGCTACATTCACAAACCGACTAGCATTGTACGTCGACATATTTACATGCAACAAATGCTAACTGCACGTTTTTTTTGTTTTTTGGTTTGGTTTTAACCCAAGAATCAAGACTGTTTTACGTCCATATCTATAAAGAATTTGGGGATTTAAGTATTTATTCACAAGAATTTTCACTGGAAAAGATCTGTTTACATAAGGGGGACGCTAGCTACGTTCACTAACAGACTAGTACTGTACTTTGACATATTTACGTAAAATGAATGCTAACCGCACAGTTTTTTGGGGGCTTTTAACCAAGAATCGAGACTGTTTTACGTCCATATCGATAAAGAATTCGGGGATTTAAGCATTTATTCACAATCATTTTCACCGGAAAAGCTCTGTTTACATAAGGCGGCCGCTAGCTATGTTCGCTAACAGACTAGCATCGTACTTCAACGTATTTACGTAAAATAAATGCGAAAAGCACTTTTTTTTTTTTTGCTTTTAACCAAGAATCGAGACTATTTTACGTCCATATCTATAAAGAATTCGGGGATTTAACCATTAACCAGAGTTGGGTAGAGTATCCAAAAAACTTTACTAGAGTAAGAGTAGCTTTACTTCAAAATAATATTACTCAAGTAAAAGTAAAATTAGTCATCCAAAAACTGTACTCAAGTACATGTAAAAAAGTATTTTGTGAAAAGATTACTCAAGTAATCAGTAACTTTGTGAGTAACTGTTTACAATGTTTGATTTTTTTCCTCTTATTTTTGTTTTTTAAGCACACTGGTTTTTTTAAGCACACTGGTATTTTTTTTCTTCGCACAAAGTTTCTTTATGAACTATTATTTTAATACTGTACTATAGCCTATTACATAAAAAAAAATATTCAAAAACAAATCATTGAATGCCGGCGAGAGAAAAAAAAAACCCACAAAAATGAAGCGTCATTTGTTCAAACAGCATAAGTGCCCTCTAGTGGAGAAAATAGTTTGTAGTTTGAATAGTTGAATAGTGAATAGTTCTTTCATATTATTCCTATTATGAAATTAAAAGGATCATATCTCTGGTTTTCTGTGGTCAATCAGTGCCAAATAAAAAAGGGGAGAAAGGTTAAAATCCCTGCTTTTGAGTCATGTTGAGGGCAGCGATCCATGTCAAATACTTAATTTTTTACGGTGCTTTAACGATGCCACGTGATTAAACATGGCGGTGTGATCATAGAATGGCAGGCTTGATTGTGATTGGCATAATGGTGTCATGTGACTATTGTTGCGACGTCTCATTGGTGAAACTGTTAGAGCTACTGTTGGCATAATTTGCAAAAAAAAATGTGTAGAATAAATACGAAAAATGTAACAAAATACTGTAGCCCAAAGTAGCGGAATAAGAGTAGCGTTTCTTCTTCACAAATCTACCATATCTTCGGAGTGTAAGCCGCTATTTTTCCGGCTTTTTTGTAATGAAAGAGTTTTTTTTTTTTTTCTTTTTTTTGGGGGGGGGGCGCAAAGGAGCGTCATATTTTTTTTGTTTAAAATTAAAAATTGGATTAGACATTTTAAAAGAATGGGTTTCCAAATTTTGCCATGACATAGCTCACAGCTGTTACACTTGCACTGATGAAGCTTGCCAGAAACTTGTCAGACTTACTCAAAAACTTTTAAAAAATAACATTTTTTATAGATGAATATGGCTCCACCTGATACTACTGTATATGCTGCTACAAAAGAACAATTTTAAATGGAGGGGCATCCACTATTTGCTACGACAAGAGAACACGATGCTAGCGTTGATTAGCCGTTTTCAACTGGCACTTGGAGAACTTTATTGCCACAGTATACAGGGTGACCCAAAAAAAAGTTTACACTGCCATAATACAACTTAAATGCCATGTTTATTCAGCTTAGAATTAGAATTTAATCACAAATTATACCTTATTGTAAAGAACATGTACAGTACACTCTATTTTTCAATGTGTCGTCCCTTAAGTGTCACAAAAGCCTCCAGGCGCCTGTGGAACGCTTGACAGGTTTTCTTTATGTAGGATGCTGTCATCTTTTCCCAAGATCTAACAATGGACCTCTCCAAGGCTGCCACAGAAGTTTGTGGCTTCTTACAGGCACTGTCCTCCACAGTTGCCCATATGCTATAATCCAGGGGATTGAGATCTGGACTCTGGGGTGGCCACATATCACCTTGTCAATCACCTTTTTGGTCCCCACAGATCGGGCACTTCCAGACCCAGGTTTTCGTGAGGCTGTTCCAGTATCTTTCAGCTTCTTTTTGACTTTGTAGACTGCACATCTGGATATTCTCAGATTTGCTGCCATCTCAGTAGGTGTCAGACCGGCACGCAGCAATTCAGGTACAGCAAAAGTTTTCTTCATTTTCAGCAGAAGCACAGGAATTGTAGAGACGAGAGATTACCAGCTGCATTGAGTGACCTTAATGAATCACTTAAGCATGACAACCTATTTAGATATGTTTCAATGGCTTTTAAACAAGCAGTCAACTGAGTGTAAACTTTTTTTTGGGTCACCCTGTATTACAACAAAACTGCTCGATAGGGCCTAGCGCTGGCTGTTAACTGTTTCTCAGAGGATTTTCATCCACTTCCAGTTTAAAAGTCAAGGTAAAGTGGATTATATACAGGGGTGCACATAAGTGGTCCGCAAGCGCGCATGTGTACTGGAAGCAGACAAACGCGCTGGCCCTCAACGGCTTCCATACGCTTTTGCGTACTGACGGCTGACAACAAATTTGCGGCGGACACGAGAAAATCACTTCTCAAAATGTCAAAGTGGCAGGCGCCACTGAGTAATTATTTCCGTGTTCCCCCACCCCCGTCAAAAGACAGACGACAGAGACGTCACCGGAGCTACCGAAAAAAAAAGACTTTTGCTGAAAAGTGGCTGCAGGAGGTACATGGCTAGAAGCAAATGATGCTCGCACGGAAATGTGATACAAAATTTGCCGTGAGAATACCAATGTCGCTGTTAAGAGCAGCGCATTTTATGTAGGGTCAAATAATGTCAGCCGTCCAAACTTTGAAAAGCACGAAAAAAACAGAGAGCATGTCGTGGCAATTAAGCAAACTATCGATGTCAGACAGGACCCCACTCGCCCTATGGACAAGTGGCGGAATAAAGTTAATGAAGAACAGCGCCATGCACTGACAAACGGGTTTTTGCTCGCAATTCACAAAGCTAAACATGCACGTTCAATGAGCTCTCATGAGGAGGACATCCCACTTTTACAAAGGCTTGGAGTTAGTGTGGGAGGTGCATAATGCCCTTTATTTTGAATTGGTGCTTTTATGTTTATTTCTTTACATTTCACTTCAAAGTAATGGCAATTTTGTTGTGCCAGTTGATGTTAATCAAGCATTAATTGTTAATATAATTAATTAAAGGTAATTGGCTCTAAGTAAAGCTTGTCATAATTTTATCGCATCAGGCGGGTCGGCTCTCAAGCTCAATGAGGACCAAGTCACATCTCCAGGTCCTCCTCTGAGAACCTGGGCAAAAAAAATATGTGCACCCCTGATTATATATCTTTGTGGTGACCTGTTTTTTAAAGTTATTTTTTTAAGCATTCAGACAACATGAGTTGGTAGTGTTGAATTGTGTTAATTTAGTTAATAAATATATTTTAAAACAATCAAAAAATTTTGCATAACATCTATGTAGATAGCCATTGTTAAGATATGGACACCTGCTGCCTATAGTCAGGTACAGCATATTTGTGGATTTATTTAAAAAATTTCGTGAAATTTTGCCGGCGTGGTTTATAATCCAGTGCGGTTTATAGTCCGGAAATTACATTATACAACTAAATGTAAAAAGTATGGCTTAGTAAAACTACTCTTAGAAGTGCAGTTTTCTCAAAAAGTTACTCAAGTGAATATAATGGGAGTAAATGTAATGTGTTACTACCCACCTCTGGTTGTAAATCAGATGTCTCTAAAGCACAGGAGAGTATGCAAACAAAAAAGTTAAAAGACTGCTGCAGCAACAAAACCGAACTGGCCACTTGAGGGGAAATTAAACGGCCAATATCCTAACATATTGGACAGATACACAAAGAAAACTTTAAGAAAAGTTCTTCTCAGAGAATTAAAATCACTATATGACTTGTAAAAAACTCACAATGGGGTGAAACTGCAGCCAAGTGAACTCTTTTCATGTTTTTACAAACTAGTACGCACACATTCCAAATGATGTTTGCAGTGCTGAAGTGACCCCTCGCTTCCCTCTAAACATTGACAGAATACAAAAGTTTCCCTCATAAAAACACTGCTCTTTGTTTCTCATGGTTCCTGCGGTGGGTAAGGAGGTCTGGCCGATTAAGACGAGCGAAGCCAGCAAAGCTCCCCCGAGCCCGTAACTTCTCCGATTCGTCATCCCGTTCATCCGCTCTTCCTCTCGTCCATTCCACACACGATAATCAGGCGTGTTGATCAGCACGGGAAACGCCCACAAATGCTTGTCTCAGTACACAAGGGGATTCTCCTGCTCATCCGCAGAACGGCGACGGTTATCAGGGGTGTGCATGTGTGTTCAAGTGTGTACCGGATCCGGTGCCTCTGTGGTCTCAAAGTCTTGGAAATCTTCCCGGACATTTGTGATTCATCAGTGAGTTTGCATGTTGTGTTGGCTTGGATCGGCTTTGGCCTACAGGGTCCAGTAACTGCTTGATGAAAACAGCTAAAACACCTCTGCTTCCACCCATTTCAATGATTCCATCAACAAACAAATTAAACTGCATGAATGTATAAGCATTAATGATTTTACTTCAATTGAAAATGAAAATCTTATCCCCAGTGTTGCTTGACATGTCACATCCTCCATCACTTCCTTTGGTTTTGTGTGATTTCCCTTCATTTCCTCTATAGTCACTAAATAAATCCCCATGTAACCAAAGTCCATGTGGAGATTTCCTTGGTCCGGTTTGCTACACAGATTGCCTTTTATAAAGCAGCAAATCGTACTTTGGTTGTCAGTGTGTGCTTGCACAACGCATAAAGTTTATGAGTGAACGTATGAATGGATGAATGATTTATTTTGGACTTATGTCAGGAGAAAATAAAAACAAAAACAAAGCAATTAAAAAAAATCTGACTAAATCAATGAGACACAAGTTAAGAGCAACCGTAGTTAAGACAATAATAATGATAAAAAATAATAATAAATGATAAGGCTGCACTAACTAATCGACTAAAATCGATTAATAAATTAGTTGCCAAGTAATTTTATAATCAATTTTTTTGCCAGCAGCTATTAGCAGTCCCGTTTGGGTCCTTGTTTGTGTGTAATGTGAGGGTGTGTGCCAGTGATTAGAGCAAGAGAGAGAGAGAGAGTTCACTGCTGCTGCTATTGGGTTGTTGAATCATTAATACAGTTGTAGTGTATCATTGCTGGCTGATTGTTGTTCCCAATCAAGGAATCGTTTCCTTGTATCCTCAAAAGTCAAGGTTGTGGCCTTCACATGCAAAAATTGCTTGAACATCTGCTAAGATGTTAATGATTAAACAGGAATTGTTGGATTTCAAAATGCTAAATTTCTTGCTAATATGTGCTGTGTGAGTCTGGGGAGGGTAGGGTGTGTGTTATTCTGCTCAAAAATACAAAACTACTATCTCTACCACACAAATCTAACCAAACCAAAATACCAAAAACAAACCAAATGAGAAATAAATGGCCTGTCAAATCAATATTTTCGCCTTTTGCCACAGCATTTTTCTATACTGTACCTCCCTTGTCAACTATCTACAACTCTGGGTGCCTAGAAAGAGCAAAGTGCATTATAAAAGACTATAGACCCCAATCACATGACGTCACAACCCCGCCTCCCTGACTGGAGCCACCATATTGTCCGTCAGCTCGTCGTGTTTACACATTACCACTACGTACATACCTCCTATTACGGCGTGTTTTTCTGCTCGTTAACATTAATAATCAAAATGGTGAAGGCGTGTGTGGCGGTTGGTTGCAGTAACAGAGAAGATAGACTGAGAGACTTGAAATTCTCCGTATTCCGAGCGACCCGAAGAGGAGCGCGAGATGGACTGCTGCAATTCGACGAGAAAACTGGGAACCAAACGATCACCACAGACTATGTAGTAGTCATTTTATATCTGGTAAGATGCATTTAATATATATTTAGAGGGTTTGGGGCTGACAACCACAATTAAGATTATTGCGAGGCTAATCGCCGACAACATACAGTTTCAAATTCAAGATGTTTATTTCTTCCGCCATCATTATTTTTTGAATAATATTTAGCTGGTACCAAGTGAAAGAAGCTGGCCTCGTCTACGAATCATCAGTTAAACAGGTGTGTCCAAACTTTTTGCAAAGGGGGCCAGATTTGGTGTGGTAAAAATGTGGGGGGCTACCTTGGCTGATTTACGTAGAACAATATATTTAAACAAATTTTAGCAAGCCCTTCTGTGTGTCACATTTGCTTTATTATTATTTTTTTAATTCATAATTTCAACAATCTTGCCTTTGCGGCATTCTCTTTCGACCCTCGGGCTCTTGCGAAATACTGCTGCTGTGAAATTAAACTAGCTTCAAGTTGCTTTAAATTCTTGCTGCGTATCTTCCCTGTAATCTTGTCGTACATGTCAGCGTGTCGTTTGGTAATATCGCGTCACATCGAACTCTTTGAAAACGGCGACTGTCTCTTTGCAAATGAGGCAGACACAGTTGTTGCGTATTTTATTGAAGAAATAGTCCAATATCCACCATTCCTTGAAGCTGGAGACGGTACACAAGAAAGCCCGCCCGTCTCATCAGACCACAGGATGTGGTTCCATTAATCAGTGTGCTTTGTTGACATGTTTTCAGCAAACTGTTTGCAGGCTTTCTTGTGTACCGTCTTCAGAAGCGGCTTCCTCCTGGGGTGACAGCCACGCTGATTTGATGTAGAGTGCGGCGTATGGTCTGAGCACTAACAGGCTGACCCCCCACATCTTCAATCTCTGCAGCAATGCTAACAGCACTCCTGTAACGAGTCACATGACATTTTGGAGGGAAAATGACAAGCAGTACTCAAATTGGACCTTTAGGGATGTACGTTTTTTCAAGGGGGTGTACTCACTTTTATTGCCAGGGGTTTAGATAATAATGGCTATATTTTGAGTTATTTGGGGGGGAAACAAATCAACTCTATTATATAAGCTACACACAGACTACTTTTCATTGTATCAAAGTTGAATTTTGTCAGTGTTGTCCCATGAAAAGGTATACTTAAATATCTGCAGAAATGCGAGGGGTGTACTCACTTTTGTGATACACTGTATGACAAGACACTATCATGGGCATTCGTGAATGCCTATGACAGATGTGATAAAGTGCCATCTGGCAAATTATGTCACTAACTCCACTTATGTCCAGCTTGGATCTTTTACATCCATTCAAAAGTATAATCATTTGCCGGATAACACTTAATGACATCTGTTATAAGCATTCATTAATGCTCATAACAGTGTCATTCATAATTATGATTGTCAAATGACATTCAAATGGCGCCACTGTCAAATAAAGTGTTACCACTTACCATAACTAGCAATTAATGAAACAACTGGAACAGTAACTGAAGAAATAATTGGCACATAACATGAATTTTAATTGTTGTATACATCTGTTGCATTGTAATGCATGCTAGAAGGCATGTTCGACAACAACATGGCAGCAGTGGTAGTGTGTCCCCCAAGGGAGGAGTGATGGCTAAATGAAGCTTCTTGAAGAAATGAAGCTTTGCAGCCAATTGGTTCAAAGTTTTATGGTGGTTCATTTGGTCTTATGACAGATACTTATAATACAGTGAGGACATCTGCGGCTTATGGACCCTCCTCACCAACGTAACAGAATGACGTGTCGCTGTATCCGGCCACCATATTGTCCGTCTTTGTTTATCCGTATTCTCAATGGTTTCAATTTGTCGTGCAATTCATAGTGCAATTCATGGAAGCCCCGGTGCTTTCAGACGCTGTAAACTCATTGGATGTGTTGCATAAAAGGCGTTATGTGGAAAAGCTTCAGTCTAACCATTCGCCAGATCCATATTTGATGCCTAAATCGATATTTTTCGACCCGCTGTCTTCGCCCTCTCTGTCTGACATCTGCTACCCTGATATCTACAACTATCTTGTCCACACAAAATCAGCCTATTCTCACGAAAGTTTGAAAAACTTTAAGAGCAGCACTCTAAGCAACATTACCCCGTGTGGCCCTTTACTTCCAATTTTCAAAAATGGCGACAATCAATAAAAAAAAAGTTGACTGCGATGGCCGACGCTTCAAGGATAGGTGGATATTGGACTATTTCTTCAATAAAACACGCAACAACTGTGTCTGCCTCATTTGCAAAGAGACAGTCGCTGTTTTCAAAGAGTTCGATGTGACGCGATAATGATATTACCGAACAAGACACGCTGACATGTACGACATCATTACAGGGAAGATAAGCAGCGAGAAATTATAGAAGCTAGTTTAATTTCACAGCAGCAGTATTTCGCAAGAGCCCGAGTGTCGAAAGACAACGCCACAAAGACGAGACTGTTGAAATTATGAATTAAAAAAATTAATAAAGCAAATGTGACACACAGAAGGGCTTGCTAAAATTTGTTTAAATATATTGTTCTATGTAAATCAGCCAAGTTAGCCCCACGCATTTTTACCACACCAAATCTGGCCCCCTTTGCAAAAGGTTTGGACACACCTGTTTAACTGATGATCCGTAGACGAGGCCAGCTTCTTTCACCTGGTACCAGCTAAATATTATTCAAAATGTAATGATGGTGGAAGAAATAAGCATCTTGAATTTGAAACTGTATGTTGTCGGCGATTAGCCTAGCAATGATCTTAATTGTGGTTGTCAGCCCAAAACCCTCTAAATATATATTAAATGCATCTTACCAGATATAAAATGACTACTACATAATCTGTGGTAATCGTTTGGAGCCCAGTTTTCTCGTCGAATTGCAGCAGTCCATCTCGCTCTCCTCTCCGGGTCTCTCGGAATACGGTAGAACTTCAAGTCTCTCCATCTATCTTCTCTGTTATTGCAACCAACCGCCACACATGCCTTCACCATTTTGATTATTAATGTTAACGAGCAGAAAAACACGCCATAATAGGAGGAATTTATGTAGCGGTAATGCGTCAACACGACGAGTTGACGGACAATATGGCGCGGAGGCGTGGTTGTGACGTCATGTGAGTATAGGGTCTATAGTCCAGTGCGGCTTATCTATGAACAAATGCCGTTTTCATGTCAAATTTGGTGGGTGGCGGCTTATAGTCAGGTATGCCTTATAGTGCAAAAATTATGGTACATAATTTTCCCAATCATTCCTGCTCCAATTTTATTGCTTGTTGTTTTAAAAGTGTAACTGATGTGGTGACTTAATTTGAATTTCTTTGTGTACAGCAATTGAACATATTGTAGATGCCATGTGTTGTCCATGAGACAATATTTTCCATTTGAAATGACCGTGAACTGGGACAAAACACGGATTATGGTGTTTATATTGTGCAAGTGTTAGTTTCACATATACATTACAACAACAGCATGGCATACTGTGAGGGAAAGCAGTTACTTGAGTATTTCCGTTTCTCTGCCACCCGCATATAGACTCCTGTTTGGAGAAGGAAACTGGGGGGCCTTGTGGATCATGTAACTCACTTCAAACTGGTTCGTCCGTGCTGTGACAAGGAAATTGATTTTTCCTGGTTGTTTTTCTTACAGAATGCTCCTATACAGCATATTTTTCCTGAGCAGTGTAGCAGAACCTATGAACTATTACCACTTTTCCACACACACAAAAAGTTTTCCCAAGCTGTATTTAACATGTTTTTAGGTTGTTCTTTGGAACCAGACTAATGGTTGAATACCATTTTTAAACTGACTTCACATATTTGAGCAATACTTAGTTTTCGGGAGAACAATCTCTCTAGAAATGGTAAGCACAAAGAATAAGGTTGCTCTAGCAGATGTTGGGGGTGGGAGGGTAGTTGGCATGCACCGTATCCATTTCACGTAATATCATTCAACACGTCATGATTTGCCAGTCAGTAGAGGTAGAGACGGATGAGTCTGGGCTTTTGTACTGCTCTATTTTGTATTGTTGAATTAAATATCAAAAGTCTGATATAGATTAATGTGTTTTTTTTGTGTGTGTGTTTTGATTTTTTTCTAAAGAAAACCAGTACGCCAATGATATAATTTTGTCAGGGTTCAAAGCGAGCAGGCAGGCTAGGAACAAAAGTGTGGACTCAAATACAAGGAGAAACAGGCAAGGCAGAGTCAATGTTGCCAACTCCACAGTAAGAAAAGTAGCTATTGGCAGTGTTGGGCATGAACGCGTTCATATTTTGGGCAAACGTGAACTGAAAGCAAATATTTTTGTCAAATGAACGTTACTGTGAACGCACTCATTCTAGCGGTTGTAAGCGGCGTTCATAACCTTGTTCATCGTTAAGTACTGGTTTTGTGCAGCAAAGAACATACACAACAAGTGCAGTAGCCCATATGGCTAGGTTCATATCGCATGTGTTAATGCACAAATCCGATTTTTTTGTGTTTTTCCGACTCGAGTGCGGCATTAACTTGACGGTCTCAACGGGAAAAGTCGCATAGAAGTGGACCATTTCAAATCCAATCTGGTTCTGGTATGTGTTTTAAATCCGATCTACGCCACATTTTTCCAGAATGTGGCGACGGTCTAAACTGTCAAGTCTCCCAAATCGGAAGTCATACAGCAATTACGTAAGCAAAGAGCGAGAGCGGCACGCAAGACTGCAGCGATGCAGCTGTTCATTAGCGTACGCGCCTAGCTTTTACTACACAGTAGGCGGGCTTGACCACAGTCATAAAAAATACAATGAAGAAAAGGATACGCCTGATAATGCTTGGTTTCTTACTGTGGGCTGAAGGAGTACCTTTTCTCGTAGGCACTGTCTAACTGTTTGCCTTACTCTAACACACTTAATATAATCAATCAGGGAAAGTTATCGTTTCTCGTATTTACTGTTTGTTTGTATTACTTTAACACACACAATATAAAATAAATAGCACTTGTACCATAGTTTGAGGAAAAGAAGCGGAATATAGGGCATAATATATAAACAACACCTTCACGGAACCCTAGTGCGTGCGTCATACTAACTGAGCAAGATTGACGCACCAACTCTCGCAATCAGTTCTCCCGGACAGTCCAGAACAAATGGCAGGACGCTCTGTCTCAACACGAGGAACACCGGAGATCGTGCGATAGCCAACTGATAATATGACTGACAAGACTCCAAGAGCCCTTTTAACGCTGAGGTGGCAAATCCACAACTTCTCGTTGCCCGGACAACATTAACTCCCGAATCCTCATGTCCAATCCACAAACAGACAGTAATCCTTAAAGAGCATACGACAGGAGAAAAAAAGTCTTAAATACCATTATTATTTGATTTAGAATCATATTTTGAGACGATTCTACTATATACAACAATTTAGCAAAGCACAGATGACTAGAAATTAGTCTTTTAATCTGCCGGTTAGCCACGAATAATTCCCCCTCAATGGGCTGAATAGTAAAACTGAGGAGCTCAGTCTCTCGCTGACGTCATCCACCTGTTGGGGATGCTAGAGCCCTATAATGGCTAGTTATAAAATAAGTTGCTAAGACACCTTGGAAATTGGCCAGATCTAGAGAGAACTTCGCCAAGTTCGTAAACACTGACATGCCTATTTGATTAGAAAATGTTCTGGAAGTGTAGCGTGAGAATTTTTTATCAAGTATTTTATTTTCCCCAAAGCAATTTGGCACCCCAGCCACTGGATGGCGCCCTAAACAACTGCCTGTCTTGTCTGTGTCCAGGGCTGGCCCTGCTTATGCTTATGGGCATACAGGAACAACCAGGGCATGGACGCAGAACGATGATAATTCAACAATAAAGGACAGCGGGGACCAAGGGGGAGCTGAAAATGCCTGTGACACAAAAAAGCATTTTTATTTCATATTTCACGTGGTCATTTATGTGTGTGTGTGTGTGGAAGCGATCGATATATTTCTTAAATTTTTTGAATCCCCGCCATGAAAATAAGTGACTTCCGGCTCAAGTCTCGGGTTGAGACAGATGGCGAATGTGACGTCAGCCGAGTAACCATCTCACAATAAAGCCATTACTCTAGCATGCAGAAGGAATGTGGACTCAGCTGATTTTGCGGATTAATATTTGTTAATTTTTTTCTTCACGCCAGCTCAATGTACTGCAGGTTTTTGTTGCTACACCAGGAAGAGTGGTGTGAGGCTTTTTTATGATTTCCAAAAGATCCTCGTTCACTGCAATGGGCAAAACA
Source organism: Corythoichthys intestinalis (assembly GCF_030265065.1). Classification (NCBI taxonomy): domain Eukaryota; kingdom Metazoa; phylum Chordata; class Actinopteri; order Syngnathiformes; family Syngnathidae; genus Corythoichthys; species Corythoichthys intestinalis. The sequence goes on along the minus strand of NC_080414.1, from coordinate 32,998,222 downwards.
AGTCGACAACCGAGGAACCATTGGACGGAAAAGGAAGCGAGTAAGCTTCGTGTTTTATATTTTGTCAAATACTGGGATCATGGTAAACGTTTTAATAAGGAGGTGGCTTGCATTTTTTTGGGTGTGCATACTCCCTGTCCACCGAGAAGGCCACGAGGCCGACGAACGGTGGCTTGTCCAAACCATGGTCGCCGGCCAATAAAGTCGTGCCCGCCTACAAAGCGCTTTCCTCGGCTTGGCCCCGAGCAGCCCTCGCTCCGTCGTCGGCCGGTTTGTCCACCGATAATGCGCTATTTTCGGCATTCATTCCCCTCCCTCCTCCCCGGTGATGAGCACTGCCTGCCCGCCGGGGCCGCAGCAGAACAATGAGCCGTACCTTGCTCGCCACCAGGGGCTGGCCGATCGGTGAAGAAAATCACTGACGCCGAGGTATGTGATGTGTGTCAGGGCAGTTTTGAGTTATTTTTCATTTTCGAAAGGCAAGAAAGAGATTTGAAACAGCTGCTTGGTTCGGGTTATCATGTCGCTTAGCTGTTACGTCTCCTGTTTTGTTTACGCTCTTTCCTCCGTCTCCAAAGCTCGGGCAGGGAACTGGCAAAAGCTGAACTAACTCTGGTGGAATAAAAAAAACATTCGAGAGGTTTAAGAAGTCGGCAGTTTTGACCATTATGCAGTAATTTAGCCATGTCTTTGTGAATGAATGCATTTTTAATATTTCACATTCCATTTAGCACAAGACTGTTATCATGACCATACTATTTATTTAGCAATTGGGAAAAATACCTAGATATAAAGAATATCCTGTAAAAATATTGGAGTAGAGAGATTAAAATGATGAAGACATTTCGCAGATCTCTGTCGCATTTTCCTCGTTCTGAATCTTCCCCCTCAATGAGCTGAATTCTAAATCAGCTGAAATCATCACTCTGCCGACGTCATCACCCAGCTGGAGGCGCTAGAGCGATATAATGACATGCGTGGGTAAACGGCAGATTAAAAGACTCATTTATCGTCATCTGCGCTTTGCCAAATTGTTGTAAATAGTCGAATCATCTCAAAATATGATTTTAATTTTTTTTAATGGTGTCACAGGCACTTTAAATACAGACATAGGGTAACGAGACAAAGAACAGGTAGGTGGGTGACACAAAAGGAATCCGATTGGTAGACATACAAGAAGCAGACCACAACAGGTAAAATTGATAGGCAATAATAAGGACAAGAAACACTAAAGCACAGACTTCACTAAACCTAACTCAAACCAGGACAATTCTGTAATTTCTACTATTGCGAGGCATTATGAACAGCACTTCTTGTCTTCAATAAGTCGTAAACTGACAGCATGAACGGGAATGAATCAGAGTGAATTTAGGCCTCCATAGTTCATGTCCGTCACACCATGTAGGGATTATTATGAAGCCTCAGGCAGCAGGACTCATCTTTATCCCTGGAAAAAAAGCATGGATTTCTATGACTGACTAGCAAACAATAGATAGGGTTTATTGTCTGAATGTTACTGCTTCTCTTCTATTCACTCAAATGTGCACACATACACACATACACGACTTAACATAAGTCATAAGTCGGAATCATGCCTCACTACTGACTGAAGGGGAATTCCTCCCCCTTCTCACAAAGGTGCCCGTCACTCAGGTTTTCCACTTATCAAATCAAACCTGGCACATAAAATAGGTGCCTTTGTCAGCATACTCTGTGGGTGGGAGGCCGACGAGGACAGAGGGTTATTCATGTTACTGAGAGGTTTAGAATGTGGTGAAGGAGGTACTTTTTGCCCTTTATAACATTATCACTGCAAGGGCAAAGTACTATATTTTCCTGTGGTGTACTAAAATTAACACATGTTAACTCGCACTGGACTGTTTTGTGTCGTCAGTGTCATGTAAAATATACTGACTACTGTACAGTAGTTGGTATTTAATCATTCATTGTAAAATATGCTTGGGCAGCACAGCATGTTAGTGGGCAGACAATCCGCTCCATGATGAAGATGTTCAGGGTTCGAATCTTCGGTCTTGAGACCTCCATGAAGTTGGCCCCCATCAGAAGCAAATTTATATAAAAAGTATGTCAATTGTTTGTGCTGTAAAAAGTTTCATTTGTGCCGCTATCAATTTTAAGATATTTACAAATCTTTTCTAGGTCAATTTGAGGTCAACCAGTCCCCCACCCTTATTTTGATCAAAAATGGCTAAAAATGGTGTCAATCGTTTATGCTTTTGGTTTTTTGCTTGTGTTCGTTTTTGCTCGTTTGGTTTCTGCTGCTTTCGTTTTTTATTTTGAGATATTAATTTAGAGTGACGACGTCAAGCTGACCCCTATTTATTGCAAAGTAGACCCCAAATAGTGCCATTCATTTATGTGATGAATGGCAAGCTGTTTATGTGAATCTCAATTACAGACTCAGAGACCGGAAATGGCGAATAGGTTTGTATTTAATAAAAAGTACAATAGAGGAAGCATGCCAAACAGTACGCAAATTTAACAAAGTCCAATAAAAAATAGAGCACAAAGAAACAAAATGATCAAATTAGGATACAACACGAGGAAACGTTGGAGAGCACGAAAATGCGGGCACACACAGCGGTAAGCAAGGCAATCGTCCGACAAAGCTGATAGGCACAGGCGTACTTAAATACAGTGCGCTCCTAATGCGTCACGACGACAATGTACTCTTTAATGCGTCTTAAAGAACAACTGAGAACACAAACATGTTACAATGACAATTGAGAACAAAAACATGACAGCATATAACAGTTTGTTATATTTGTGCTCATTTGTGCAGTAAAAAAAATGTTTGTGCTGCTATGATTTTATACATATTGAGTGATTAATTTTGAGTGATTACATCATTCACAGATCTTCCGTATCCAAATCTCGTGTCTGACGGAGTGTACCAACTCTCTCAATAACAGAGGGGCATCCCAACAACGAACGCAAATGTAGCACATACAAATGCTACTGCTTTGGGTCCATATTGCTGTAAATCAGTGACATGCGGTAAGGTTCATGGTTGGTGAGGCACTGACTCCTTTAGTGTCAGATTTCCAAATATATAAACCAAAAAGGGTAGCTTATTCAATTGGCTACTGGTTATTTCATATCTCATCAGCATTCTTCACAAAACACGCACACACGGTACGTATTATCGATACGTAAAAGTAAGAAAATAATATGCATTTGCTCTACACCCTCAATGTGTTGGCCGTTGCAATTCTATAATTCATGCAACATAAATGAGAGTAAAGAGTGGTGTACAAAACCACAGAATTCAATTCTGACCTTTAGTGAAATATTCAGTTGTTTTTAAAACTTTTAATTCTGATACTTTAATCAATTAATTACAGATTGCTAAACAAAAAGTGTGAAAAGAAAAACAAAGGATATTTTATTTAAGTCCAAAATTTAGTTTTTAAATATTCTATTGTATTTTTCTTAGTCTAAGCTCTTTTTTTTTTTTTTTTTTTTTTTTTTTTAAATAAGATTGAAATGAAAACTGTTTGTGGTCTTGCGCCTGTCCTTCACCACAAAAACCGCCTTTACTTTGGAAGGGCATAGGTTTGGTCTCAACATTCGTAGGGACGATATAACAGCATAACCTGCATGTAGGTACACTTTTTGCAGGGGACGGGACATTAATAAGACCAAACAGATTGGATGAAGGGGGCAAAGGGCCACATTTCTCATGTATATGAACCTAATTAATTAATAGGCAAAAATGATCAATGCAAAATAAATCCTTATCTACTCATAATAACTTTTACGTGCATTGGTTCACATGATACACTGTTCGATTCAAACTTTTGTTTTCAAAAAATACTAAAGAAACATTTTGAAAACTTCCTGAATAAATGTCTGGTTTTTATTAGCAAACATAAACATTCATTCATTTTCCATAATGAAAATAATTCACTTAATAATGGTAGGGTCAATTCTATCCTTACAACATATTAAACTATTGAAAGATCTAAATTCTCTTTATAACTGAACATTATATCAAGCAAAAAAGGTAAGGTTGCTTAAAAGTTGGTGGGGACAATTTTAGCATCCTGAAAAGTTGGTAGTGTTATGTCCCTACCGTCCCTATGCAAACCTACGCCCTTTTTGTAAAAGTCCTCCTTATTTTCCTTTACTTTAAAAAATCTCTCCGCCTCAATGGAGAGGATTGCTTCAATTAGATCGTTCTGTGTTCTATTTGACAAGCCAGAAAACACAGTGGATGTGTCCAAATGTCATCTTTCTCAGCAAAACCATGTAATCGTTCTATACAGTGCCTTGCAAAAGTATTCGGCCCCCTTGAATCTTGCAATCTTTCGCCACATTTCAGGCTTCAAACATAAAGATATGAAATTTAATTTTTTTGTCAAGAATCAACAACAAGTGGGACACAATCGTGAAGTGGAACAACATTTATTGGATAATTTAAAGTTTTTTTACAAATAAAAAACTGAAAAGTGGGGCATGCAATATTATTCGGCCCCTTTACTTTCAGTGCAGCAAACTCACTCCAGAAGTTCAGTGAGGATCTCTGAATGATCCAATGTTGTCCTAAATGACCGATGATGACAAATAGAATCCGCCTGTGTGTAATCAAGTCTCCGTATAAATGCACCTGCTTTGTGATAGTCTCAGGGTTCTGTTTAAAGTGCAGAGAGCATTATGAAAACCAAGGAACACACCAGGCAGGTCCGAGATACTGTTGTGGAGAAGTTTAAAGCCGGATTTGGATACAAAAAGATTTACCAAGCTTTAAACATCTCAAGGAGCACTGTGCAAGCCATCATATTGAAATGGAAGGAGCATCAGACCACTGCAAATCTACCAAGACCCGGCCGTCCTTCCAAACTTTCTTCTCAAACAAGGAGAAAACTGATCAGAGATGCAGCCAAGAGGCCCATGATCACTCTGGATGAACTGCAGAGATCTACAGCTGAGGTGGGAGAGTCTGTCCATAGGACAACAATCAGTCGTACACTGCACAAATCTGGCCTTTATGGAAGAGTGGCAAGAAGAAAGCCATTTCTCAAAGATAGCCATAAAAAGTCTCGTTTAAAGTTTGCCACAAGCCACCTGGGAGACACACCAAACATGTGGAAGAAGGTGCTCTGGTCAGATGAAACCAAAATTGAACTTTTTGGCCACAATGCAAAACGATATGTTTGGCGTAAAAGCAACACAGCTCATCACCCTGAACACACCATCCCCACTGTCAAACATGGTGGTGGCAGCATCATGGTTTGAGCCTGCTTTTCTTCAGCAGGGTCAGGGAAGATGGTTAAAATTGACGGGAAGATGGATGCAGCCAAATACAGGAACATTCTGGAAGAAAACCTGTTGGTATCTGCACAAGACCTGAGACTGGGACGGAGATTTATTTTCCAACAGGACAATGATCCAAAACATAAAGCCAAATCTACAATGGAATAGTTCAAAAATAAACGTATCCAGGTGTTAGAATGGCCAAGTCAAAGTCCAGACCTGAATCCAATCGAGAATCTGTGGAAAGAGCTGAAGACTGCTGTTCACAAACACTCTCCATCCAACTTCACTGAGCTCGAGCTGTTTTGCAAGGAAGAATGGGCAAGAATGTCCGTCTCTCGATGTGCAAAACTGATAGAAACATACCCCAAGCGACTTGCAGCTGTAATTGGAGCAAAAGGTGGCACTACAAAGTATTAACGCAAGGGGGCCGAATAATATTGCACGCCCCACTTTTCAGTTATTTATTTGTTAAAAAAGTTTAAATTATCCAATAAATTTTGTTCCACTTCACGATTGTGTCCCACTTGTTGTTGATTCTTGACAAAAAATTAAAATTTTATATCTTTATGTTTGAAGCCTGAAATGTGGCGAAAGGTTGCAAGGTTCAAGGGGGCCGAATACTTTTGCAAGGCACTGTATATATGCTACGTTTAGAAAAGCTTACACGCTCATCGTTACCACGAAATGTGAACTCCTTTTTAGCTAGGATGCAGGTTACATTAATGAGGTCTTTCAAACTCTTTCGGTTTTCCTTTACCTCGGTGTTGTGGGTGCTACCGTTGAGCTTCCGCTGTTCGTCAAAGCCAAATCGATCCTTGAGCTTCCAAAAGTTTTTAAAGCAATCAGGCTTTAAATGTGAGTGGTCGAGCTCTCATGTTTGCTAAGACTTCGTGGTAGTTTTTTTAATGTCACTATATCTCGTGTTTGTCCAGACATTGGCACAAGTTGAGAATAAAAGGCAGGGAAAGCAACAAAGGCGATTTTTCGAAGGACAGCCACAGTCTTTTCGGGTGTACCAGTCCGTTTGAAAAGCGCGAGTTGTCTTCTTTCCCGTAGTTTGAAGCAAACCTTTTAGCTCCGGTGTTGTTAATCGTGTCCACTTTTGACAGAAAGTCCAGTTACACGTACGCCCCCTTTCAGTGCGGCAGAGTACTATCTGCCGCAACCTGTGCCTTTTCACTGCAGTTTTATTTCCCATCAGCAAAACTAAATATGTTGCTAGCAAAAATTAAACTTTAAGGGCTAAAGACATTAGCCAGACTGTGGAAAATCAGGTCAAATAAACGTATCAGGAAACATTATAATGGCGACATGCAGATGTACGGCAACCAGCACGCTCCAATTCCATGTATCAACCCAGTTTGTTATGGATTGCGCAATCAGAGGTGAGGCTTTACTCGTTGCTGCCGCACCTCTTGTTTCATTTCGTTATTTGAACAGGAAATGGGCAAATTCAGTGATTTGACTATAAAAAATATTTGAAATGAGTCATACATTAAGAGCAATGGACAAATATTAATATAAATTTGATCCTATAATTATTTTTTTGTCATGATGACAGATGAGGCTCTGCCTCACCTGCCTCCCCTGACCGCACCTCACTGCAATGGGGGGCTTGAGATATTCATTTCAAGTGAAGATGTGACTCGCAGCCCCCCAATTACTGCAAAATGGACCCGAAGGGGTGCCATTCGTGTGCTATGTTTGCGCTAATTGTTGGGGCACCCCTCTGTTATTGAGAGAGTTTGTATGCTTCGTCAGCCATGACAGATGGGCTACGAATCACGTCATCACTTGAAATTAGTATGTCAATATCTATAAAACGATGGCGGCACAAATGAACATTTTGTAGCACAAACGAATAGCGCCATTTTGGGTCCATTTTGCAATATCATCACTCAAAATTAATATCTCATAAACGATAGCAGCATAAACGAAACTTTTTACAGCACGAATTAAGCCTAAACGATAGACACCCTTTTTAGCCATTGTGAATCAAAATAGGGAGGCTAATAGACCTCAGATTGACCTACAAAGGAATTGAAAATACCGTAATTGAAAAACGACAGCGGCACAAACAAAACTTTTTAAGGCACAGACACGCACAAACGCAAGAACAATTGGCATCATTTTTACATAAATTTGCATTTGTTGGGGGGCCAACTTCACGGAGGTGTTCTTGTGTTGTTTTTCTTCAGGTACTAACCTCGTTTGATTGTACTGGGTATACAGAGTATAGAAAATGGATAAATGAAAACTCTTTTTTGGGGTGATTAGCTTTCCCACCGGTACAATGTGGGGAAAACAGAAATGAAAACAAAAACCTCATCATGTAGGACCCCATGTTTTACCCCTTCCACTGTCTGTTTCTTTTTCTCTAATATGCCGACCTCTGTCCGCGCAGCCTTGGAAAATGTCAGGCCACGAGCTGGCAAAAGATAAAGGGCTTGTGAGGAGAACAGAGGAGGGGTTGGAATAGCTTTTAGAGTGGGGTGTGGGGGTCTTGAGGCCGGGGCGGAAGAACAGCGTTTTTGAGGTTTCGAGACATCATATTTGTGTAACATTTGTACAAGTTCAGTCATAGTTCATGAAACAGTGCACCTCAATCTACCCGTCATGCTTCACAACACTCGAAAAGTCAAAGATAATATGCATGTCTTTATAGTTCTAAAATTCAGAATTCACACATCATCATCTCACGATTGTCTTCCGCAATTTTGTTAGGGATGTCCCAATCTGATCACGTGATAGGAAATCGGGGCGATTGCGCCTTTTTTCAGAGGATCGGAATCGGGTGGGAAAGATCTGGTTTTTAACTTAAAAAATATATTTATGTTTTTCTGCTTCATACTTGTACAGCCTCTCATTCTCCCCCCTGCGGCTTTTCTTGGTCAGCACTGCCCTGGAGTTTGCTACTTAAAGTTAACAATGATTGACACGTTTGTCGCTTTAATCTTGCCAGAGAAGCTTGGTAGCTCTACAATCATAGGTGCAAATGTGTCATTCATCGTTCAGCTCAAGGGTCGGGAACCTCTTTGAACGAGAGTAGAGCCGGGTGGTACACCGAAAATTTACCGTTACCGAAATTCTTCACAATAACCGACGTAATTTTGACCACATCGGTAAATTTGGTAATTTAATAAAACAAGAAAATATAGTCTTTTCATCCCGCATTAACTCTGTGTTGTTCGGCTATGTTCGTTCCCCTTTAAGAAAGCAGTCAGTGTGCTTACGTATGAAGTCACATGGTTATCAGGAACTCAAACAAACAGAAGCCCGGTAGGCTAACGCTAGCGGTTAACGCTGCAAGCAAACGTGATGGAGTCAGGCTTAAGGGAGCTTCGCCAAACTTTCACCCGACATTAGGTAGACTCTTGGCGGCCTTCAGACGGGCTTTCACCTGCTTTCCTCTCTGGTTGTCACGATTTCAGGAGCGTGTGTTTTCAGTGCTTTCTACTGGTAGCCAGGCCACAGGCTAACGCTAGCGGCTAACAGTGGCTGCAAATGGACGTGATGGAGTCGGATAGCAGCTCTAACCTTGTCGAAACGGCTGACCTCAATGAGTGAATTGTGCACGGATAGCTATTTTTCTGTATGGTCTCCCTTTATTCTGTCTCATTACTACTATCATAAAATCTTAAATGTTTAATTGGCATAAGAACATTTTAGTTTTAATGTGTGTGGGGTGTGCATGTGTGTGCGTGCATGTACATATTAAAAATGCTCTGGTAAAAAAAAAAAAAAAAAAACTTGAAGTAAACACTTGTGTTGACTAATTATGTCACAGCAGCCATTATCAATAAGTTGTTTAAAGTATACTGTTCAAGCTGTAAGGCATTTCTGAAACTGCTGATCTACTGGGATTTTCACACACAACCATCTCTAGGGTTTGCAGAGAATGGTCCGAAAAAGAAAAAATATCCAGTGAGCGGCAGTTCTGTGGGCGGAAATGCCTTGTTGATGCCAGAGGTCAGAGGAGAATGGCCAGACTGGTTTGAGCTGATAGAAAGGCAACAGTGACTCAACTAACCACCCGTTACAACCAAGGTAGGCAGAAGAGCATCTATGAACGCACAGTACGTCGAACTTTGAGGCAGATGGGCTACAGCAGCAGAAGACCATGCCGGGTGCCACTCCTTTCAGCCAAGAACAGGAAACTGAGGCTACAATTTGCACAAGCTCATCGAAATTGGACAATAGAGTATTGGAAAAACGTTGCCTGGTCTGATAAGTGTCGATTTCTGCTGCAACATTCGGATGGTAGGGTCAGAATTTGGCGTCAACAACATGAAAGCATGGATCCATCCTGCCTTGTATCAACGGTTCAGGCTGGTGGTGGTGCTGTAATGGTTTGGGGAATATTTTCTTGGCACTCTTTGGGCCCCTTGGTACCAATTGAGCATCGTTGGAACGCCACAGCCTACCTGAGTATTGTTGCTGACCATGTCCATCCTTTTATGACCACAATGTACCCAACTTCTGATGGCTACTTTCAGCAGGATAATGCGCCATGTCATAAGCTGGAATCATCTCAGACTGGTTTCTTGAACATGACAATGAGTTCACTGTACTCATATGGCCTCCACAGTCACCAGATCTCAATCCAATAGAGCATCTTTGGGATGTGGTGGAATGGGAGATTCGCATCATAGATGTGTAGCCGACAAATCTGCACCAACTGAGTGATGCCACCATGTCAATATGGACCAAACTCTCTGAGGAATGCTTCCAGCACCTTATTGAATCTATGCCACGAAGAATTGAGGCAGTTCTGAAGGCAAAAGGGGGTCCAACCCATTACTAGCATGGTGTACCTAATAAAGTGGCCGGTGAGTGCAGTTCACTTTGATGAATTTCCCCTATGCATTTTTATTGACGATACTATATGGTATAGCCACGCTGCTGGCTGAGCGGAGACGTAACGCGCGAGGCGAGCTCTGTAATGCCCATCTCTGTGCTATCCGCGACCATCAATTGGCACCAAATTGAAGCATATCATAGCAACGTAGGTTTGAAGTGTCCAAGATCGATGTGAGATGCACCATGAGCTCAGATTTAAGATTACAGGTTGGCAGCGAGCCAGATGCACTCATCAAAAGAGCCAGATATGGCTCGCGAGCCATAGGTTACTGACCCCTGGTTTGTTAACATACTAGTGGTAAAGTGCAGCGGTAACTCATTGTGTAAGTGAGTGGCTGTTCTCAGCAGCGTGAGCGGATTTGAGTGGATTCACTCAGTGAAGCAATTTTTTTCGGTGTGGTGTCGAATCGGGACTCGGTATCGGCAGATTCTCAAAATCAGGTAAAAATAGGGTGCAATAATATATGACCATCCCTACTTCAATTAGCATCAATCGGTGTTAATTTGACTACTACGTACCATGATTATTTTTAAGTTGCCTTCAGAGGGTGTTACAGAGAAGTTTTACAACCTATATCATAGTCAAAGTCCCAGGGTTCAGATCTTGTCTGGTACACTCAGATTTACCATTCTCCATATCAAAGCAGCAGAACAGGATGGATTAAAGATAAATAAATAAATAAATGATCCTTGTAAGCCTCGCTGTTGTGGGCATGCGTATGTTGTGAAATGATGTTATGATGATCTTTATTGTTTGGGTTGGGGGGGGGCCTGGTCATCTTTCTCATCGCCAGCACAGCTCTGATTTCTTCCGCCACTGTCCAGAAGGATCATCTATGATAGGCTTACACCGGCAAACCACTAATCTTTCGATTTACAAACACTCAGTTTGAATGGTCAAATGAAAACATGGAAAAAAGTTGGATATGTGATATGTGATCCGATTGTAGCAAGGGCGTAGGCTTGTTTTCAACATTGGTAGGGACGATATAACAGCATAACCTGAGATTATGGAGACCAAACAGATTGGGTGAACAGGGGTCAAGGCTACATTTCTCACAAATATGAACCTAATTATTTGATAGGCTAAATAACAAATGCAAAATAAATGTGTATTGACTTATACTAACTTTCATGTGTATTGGTTCAGGTGATACAATGTTAGATTCAAACCTTTGTTTTCAAAAAACTACATAAGAAACAGTTTGAAGTGCAAGTCCCTTTATAAATACAAAAAAAATCACATTGTATAATTTTTAAATAATACATTTGTATTTAACTGCATGAAATAAGTATTTGATACATTACCAACTAGTAAATATTTCGGCTCTTGGTTCTTTTTTAACCCCTCCTGTTCTCCACTCATTACCGGAAGTAACTGCACCTGTTTGAACTTGTTACCTGTATATAAGACACCTGTTCACATGCTCAAACAAACAAACTCCAACCTCTCCACAATGGCCAAGACCAAAGAGCTGTGTAAGGACATCAGGGATAAAATAATAGACCTGCACAAGGCTGGGATGGGCTACAGGAAAATAAGCAAGCAGCTCGGTAAGAAGGTAACAACTGGAACCACAGTCTTGAAGAAAACCATCGGAAACACCGTCATGGATTAAAATCCTACAGAGCACGCAAGGTCCCGCTGCTGAAGCCAGTGCATGTCCAGACACGTCTGAAGTTTGCCACTGACCATCTGGATGATCCAGAGGAGCAATGGGAGAAGGCCATGTGGTCGGATGAGACCAAAATTGAACTTTTTGGTCTAAACTCGGCTCGTCGTGTTTGGAGGAAAAAGAAGGATGAGTACAACCCCAAGAACACCATCCCAACCGTGAAACATGGAGGATGAAACATCATTTTTTGAGGCTGCTTCTCTGCCAAGGGTACAGGACGACTGCACCGTATTAAGGGGAGGATGGATGGCGCTATGTATCGCCAGATCTTGGCTGACAACCTTCTTCCTTCAGCGAGAGCCCTGAAGATGGGTCGTGGCTGGGTCTTCCAGCATGACAACGACCCAAAGCACACAGCCAAGGCAACTAAAGAGTGGCTCCGTAAGAAGCATCTTAAGGTCCTGGAGTGGCCTAGCCAGTCACCAGATCTGAACCCGATAGAAAATCTATGGAGGGAGCTGAAAGTCTGTGTTGCCCGGCAGCAGCCCCGAAACCTGAAGGCTCTGGAGAAGATCTGCATGGAGGAGTGGGAAAAAAATCCCTGCTGCAGTGTGTGCAAACCTTGTCAAGGACTACAGGAAACGTTTGGTATCTGTAATAGCAAACAAAGGTTTCTGTACCAAATATTAAGTTTGATTTTTGTGATGTATCAAATACTTATTTCATGCAATGAAATGCAAATTTATTATTTAAAAATCATACAACGTGATTTTCTGTTTTTTTATATTAGATTCCGTCCCTCACAGTTGAAGAGAACTTATGATACAAACTACAGACCTCGACATGCTTTGCAAGTGGGAAAACCAGCAAAATCGGCAGTGTGTCAAATACTTGTTCTCCCCACTGTAAATCCAAGGACCGCTCTACATCTGAGGCATACGAGACTACCCCAAAACTCGAACCATAGTACTCTATTAAAATTCTGATGTGTGATTTAATTTCACAGATGTTTTTTTTTTCATGTCAGTTCATGTCATGTCGGTGTCCCCCTGAAGTGGACCCATTATTGGATAGCTCCCAGTTTGTTTGTTTGTTTTTTTTAATGAAGGGACTTCAATGCACTCTGAAGCCACCGCGTTGCATTACCATAATGCGCATAATGCAAACAATAATCCAAATGAGGTACGGCTAGCTTGACTTGGTTGTTCCTTGTGGAGGCTAGCCTGACTGCAGTAGTTTTGCAGATTAGCAAGTTTACACATTTTAATTTTATGCTAACTCTGATGCTGGTCGGACTTTCAGTAGCAAAATTAGTGGTGTTTCCCACACCTCCACAACAATGATGTCTTTTTGCATTACTTACAGTGGCTGATGCTGGTCGAAAAAACTTGTAATATCTCTCCTCTTCGAAGGGGGCGGAGGAGGCATGTTGTCGACTTGAATCTGTTGCTGCTGTGTGAGTGTACGTGTGCCTATGTGTTTGTGTGACGGAAGGAGGGGGGTCTAGTCAACAGCCTCAACAAATGAGTCTGTAAAGTCCAACAGTATTTTTTAACGTATTTTTTTAATGTATTAATTAAATTAATAGTTTTAATTTGTAGCTACAGTGGTATGAAAAAAGTATCAGAACATTTTGGAATTTCACACATTTCTGCATAAAATTACCATTAAATGTGATCTGATCTTTGTCAAAACCACACAAACATTTATAGGTTTTCATATTTTAGTGAGGATAGGAGGTGAACAATGACAGAAGGGGGAAAATAAGTAAGTGAACAATGACACTTAACATTTTGTTAATATTAATATTTATATTATTTTAACCCCCCCTCTTCCCCACCCCACCTTGGCAGCAATAACTTCAACCAGACGCTCCCTGTAGCTGCAGATCAGTCGGGCACATCAATCAGGACTAATATTGGACAATTCTTTCTGGGATCTCTGGCATGAATCGCTGTCTTTAGGTAATGCCACAGCATCTCAGTGGGGTCTGGACTTTGACTTGGCCACTCCAGAATGTGTATTTTGTTCTTCTGAAGCCATTCTGAAGTTGATTTACTTCTGCGTTTTGGGTCATTGTTTTGTTGCAGCATCCCTCCTCTTTTTAGCTTCTGACAGACAGCCTCAGGTTTTCCTTTAAAACTTCCTGATAAACTTTTGAATTCATTCTTTCAATAATGATTGCAAGTTGTCCAGGCCCTGAGGTAGCCAAACAGCCCCAAATCATGATGCTCCCTCCACCATGCTTCACGGTGGGGATGAGGTGTTGATTTTGGTGAGCTGTTCCATTTTTCCTCCACACATACCGTTGCGTGTTATTCCCAAACAATTCAACTTTGGTTTCATCAGTCCACAAAATATTTTGCCAAAACGTCTGTAGAGTGTGCAAGTGACCTTTTGTGAACATTAAATGAGCAACAACCTTTTTTGTTAGAAAGCAGTGACTTCCTCCGTGGAGTCCTCGCAGGAACAGCCATCTTGGTCATAGTTTTACATATAGTTAATGTGTGCACAGAGATATTGGACTGTGCCAGTGATTTCTGTAAGTCTTTAGCAGACACTCTAGGGTTTTTTTACCTCTCTGAGTATTTTGCGCTGAACTCTTGGCATCATCTTTGGTGGACGGCCACTTCATCGGAGAGAAGCAACAGTCCCAAACTTTCTCCCTTTTGTAAACAACTTCTCTTACTGTCAATTGATGGACATCCAGACTTTTTGAAATGGTTTTGTATCCTTTCCCGGCCTTATACAAATCAACAATCCTTGATTGCAGGTCTTCAGACTGCTCTCTTGACCGAGCCGTGATGCACATCAGAGCATGCTTCTCATCAAGACAGTTCTTAAAAGGTGTGTGTTTTATAATGGGTAGGGCAACTTTAAACCACTCATCAGTGATTGGGCACACATCTGACTCAAATTGTTTGAAAAAAAATGTTCTCTATTGCTCTTTAAGTCTCCATAGGCAAAAGGTTCACTTACTTATTTTTTTGCCTTCTGTCATTGTACGCATGCTATCCTCATTAAAATATGAAAGCCTATAAATGTTTGGGTGGTTTTAGTTAAAACAAACACTGTTTTTTCCTCTGTGATTTTGACAAAGATCAGATCATATTTGATGGGGATTTTATTCAAAAATGTGAGAAATTCCAAACGTTTTGGATACTTTTTCTTTTCACTGTACTTGCAGAGGTAATTCGCAATTACCAGGGCCAGGTTTATTTTAGCTCCTCATAGACCCAAACCCAGAAAAAAAATATGACCATAGCTTTGACATTACACGACATTGTCGATGGGATAAATACCTGTTCTGCTTTGAAATTGTCGGCTTGCTTGTTAATCAACAAAATAGCGTGCGGCAGTAATAACTGTTATGAGTTCAACAAATGTTTTGTATTTGCAGTAGAAACATAGTTGACAGGAACATGTGCTCTTTGATCAATAAGGTCTGATTTACTTCTTTAATTACAGCATGGCAAGGAGTGCAGAGGTTATTTCACAAGTTGTCAGTGTGGCGCTGCAGCCTATGATCTATCATAGCAGGAAAGTCTGAGGGGGTGGAGGCCAGACATCTTTAGAGAGAAACGAGAACACATAGGTGAGAATACGGGGAGGTAGCGTGACCTAGCCAGCGTGATAGTAACAGAGAAGAGAATGGGTTTATAAACAGGGTGGGTGGCAGCAATGACATGGATCAGAAGTTGCGACGCCTTCAAACAACAATGCTCTGTTTCCCCTCTAATCCAGTGATTCATCAGCCTCAATGGAGGATATTTGATAGCACATGACAATGAAACCCCAGACTGCCTGGCTGCCAGGGGCTTTTCTTTAGCAGGTCAACAACAACTTAATTCTTGTTGGACAACAAAACTCCTTACTTTTCATTAACACGCACAAGCAGCTTGGTAACAAACCCATTTGAGTAAAATGAGAGACATTTTAAAACTAGTGGCATTAGTAGATGAGTGGCAGCAGTTGTGCAAGTCATTAATCACCTTTTATGTATGCTCATGATTTGGTCATATTTAGCCCATGTAATGAGTACAGCTTTTAAATTTATGCACCCAGTATGGGAGAGAGCGTGAGATAAAATACAAGTATAATAATAAAAAGAGTAACATCTTTATGTTTTCATAACATGTTTTGCAGATGGACATACATTCCAACACCAACTGCACTGTTAAAGGAACTCAAACAGTTATAAGTCATTTTAGTTCCTCTTGGAGTTTTAGTTCCTTAAAGCTCTGCTTTATGCTGCAATAAAATGCCTTTCAGGAAAGTAAACTGCAGCTATAGCAAAATCGAAGGTAGTATGGTGTCAGTTCTCCAGCATCAGTAGCCTGGGGTTCAACTCCCCAAAGATGTGTGTGGTTATTAGAGCTGGGGAGATGGCTAAGACTATTTTAAATGAATATGTGACCAAAGTTCTCTTAAAGTGCGTATGAAACCAAAAAGCGTGTTTATTTAATATTTTACGCAGTGTTTTATGCTCCAGAAGGAAATGGACCACTTTGATGTGTGTGGAAGCGATCGTTTTATATATTAAATTTTTGAATCCCGCGCCATGAAAATGAGTTACTTCTGGCTCCAGTCTCGGGTTTAGGACGAATGCCAATGAGATGTCACCCGGGTCAGCATCTCCCAATACAGCATTGCTTTATAGCATGCAGATGGACTGCGGATTCAGCTGATTTTGCGGATGAATTCGTTTATTTTTCACATCACGCCAGCCAAACGGCTTCAGGCTTTTGTAGCTGCACCAGGTAGATGTGTGTGAGCCTTTTTGGGTTTCAGAAAATTCACGTTCACCCCGTAAGCGGCCAAAACAAGTGTGCGACAACTGTGGGACCATTGGGCTTATGAGGAAGTGAGTAAACATCGTGTTTTGTATTATGTCAAATACTTGGATCATGGGACATGTTTTAATACGGAGGTGGCTTGCATTTTGTGGCTGACATGCTCCCCGTCCGAGAATGCCACTCTGCCGACGACTGGCGGCTCCTCACACATCCCCCCGCCGGGAGAGCGCTATACTCGGCTTATACTCAGCCTCTTCGTGTGCCCGGTGTTCTGTCAAATTTTCCACCCCATCAGAAATTGCAACTTTGTGTTTAAAATGGCCGCGAATTCAGCGATTAAAAAGTAAACACCACAAACTTTCTTTAAATCAATGCTTCTCAATTCTTTTCTGTTACGCCCCCCCCCCCTTGGAAGATGTAAACGTTCCGCGCCCCCCCCAACTCTCTGCCGCCACTGTAAATATACTGTAGTATCATTTGTCTATAAGATTCTTATTGATACAAGTACACCTCTGCATAACATTGTGTCCTTTTTAATATTAAAGAAGAAAAAAAAGTGTAAAAAGAACACATCCATACTGTAAAAATAGACTCAAGATACATTTTTTGACCATTTGACACTGAAAAAAATAAAAAAAATAAATAATCATACATTCAAATTGATTAGCAACATTAACTCGAGAGGACAATTATGCCAAACTATTAGACTGAAAAAACAAAAATGAATAGAACAAAAACAACAGTGTCTTTGGACAGAGAGAGTTTTTATTTTTGCTGCAGGCAGTATCAGCTCCTTTGCTGCGGTGTTGGTTTTTTTTGCATTGAGCAATTTGGTATGCCACCTAATGTGATGCTGACAGTGCTCGTTGGTTTACTGATATAACACTGACAAAGCGGGACGATTGTTGGCAGTATTCAGTGCGTTTTCGCTGAAAAAAAAAAGATCCTCCTGCTGTCCGCTGCGAACATTTTTAGACAAAGTAAACAGACTGGTCTGTCCTCGTCTCCCACTGTACTAAAAGTCAAAGCCAAATGCTACATACGCTTTGTCACATTTCTTCGTCTTAGCTTTTCATATCTCCAGTGCTCTTAGCTGTGTGCTCTCCTTTGGTTAAAAAATACTAATACTAAAAATGAGAGCGCCACTGCCACCCACTCAGTGGATGTGCAATTACACGCTATTCTAGTAAGGCAAAAAAGTATGTTTTTTCGGAGGTCAATGAATGCATATAAAAAATGGAAGAACCTGTTGATGAGCTGAAGATCTATATTCAAGCGTTCCATCTCCGTTGCCATTGGTGTCTAACCGGAAGAAAACTAAAGGAATTCGATAAGAGTACCCAAAACCGCACAAACACAACGCCGCACCCCTCTAGTGGCTTGGCGGTCAATTACAGAGGAATGGGTTCCCTTGACGCGGAACTTCAAATGCTCATTGACAACGTAGGGTCTACGCCATCGCTACGCCATCACAGCAATGCATATTTTGATTTCCAAAAAGAGGACACAAATAACAGACAAAAAATTCCCGTTTAGTGTTATACTCAGAGTTTATATGGATCAATAGAACGCATGCACACACTGTGCGTGCATGACGCACACACATATGGTCAATTAACCCCGACTTTATATTGAAATATTGCTCATTTGACGCACAGAAAGAAAACCGAGCATTTTCAGGCTTATCCTTTTTCCCCCATGACTGTGGTTAAGCCTGTCTCCTCCCTAAAAGCCAACTTCAAGCTAGGCGCTGACGCTAATGCACAGCTCCATTGCCGACGTCCTCCCTGCCTCTCTCGCTTTGCTGACGTAATTGCTGCATGAATCAGGATTTCGGAGACTATACAGTTCAGACAGCAGCCGCATTCTGGAAAAATGTGGCCCAGATAGGATTTCAACCATATACGAAAGTGACCTAGATCGGATATAGGATGGTCCACTTCAACGCGACTTGTCCTGTTCAGACTAGGGTTGCCACCTTTCAAAAATATACGGGACGCCCCCTCTTGCGCCCAAGCCTGAACAGACAGAAAAAAAGAGACATCCCCAAAACTCCTAAAATGGATAGAAATGTATCTATTCATATGCATTCCGTATTGGTGGAATACGGAACGTAATATTTAATTTCCAATTACGGATTTTTCCTTATTTCAAGGGACAGGTGGCAACCCTAGATCAGACCGTCAAGTTACCGGTAATGCCTCACTCGAGTCGGAAAAACACAAGGAATTAATTTGATTTGTGCATTAAGACCTGCTATATTAACCTAGCCTAAGTCTCCCAGCTTGCCCAGGAACCTCCTTGGGATCTCCGAAGAAGAGCAGGATGAAGTGGCTGAGTAGATGAAGGACTTCCCTGCTGAAGTTGCTGCCCCCGCGACCCAACACCGTATAAGCGGGAGAAAATGGATGGATGGAAGTTCACTTAAATAGTCTACCAGAGGAAGAGTTCTGCTCCAATGAAACCACAATGATAAATGTACAAGAGAGACTCATTTGCAAAGCACACATGCTTGAATGTCACTATAAATTTAGCGTGTGCATACTAGCCCACACAGGTCTACACAAAACTACTTAATACTAACTGTACATGCTCTGTAGCCCAGCCCAAGTATAAAAAAGGAGAAAACCGTAATGTAGTGTCCAAGAATGGTGTTAATAAGAGGTTTGGACCCTCCTGAGTCGGACAAAAACGTAAAACCCTGCCTCATATTTCTTAGGCAGCCTTGTCATTAAAAATGTTGTTACACTGTATGTAATTAGACCTAGTATTCCCTCTTCATAGGTAGATAATATAACATCATCATCCATGACATCATCTTTGATTCACGCTCATTCAAGCGGATGATCACGTTCTGTAATGTTGGTCCTGACTTTGGCAGAGCAGCCCTAAGGGGGAAGCACAAGAATACAAACTGAAAGACAGTCAAGCCTGGATAAATGCAGAGCCAGAAGGTGGTGACAGGAAGGGCATCAGGCATAAATTTTTTCCAAAACATAATTAGCATTCAGTGTAATGACTTTCATTGGCGCCGTTAACCTACAGGACGCCAGTGGAAATTCAGCATCTGTGGGATAAAGGCATAAGCGGATTTTCAGGGGGGCCAGGGGGGGTCAGGCCCCCCTCCTCCAGTGGCCGAAATGTGTCATTGCATGTAACTGACCTCCCTATACAGTATATGCTTTTTAAATTAAAATTTTACAGTAAAATATTGTCTATAAAAGTTGTAAAGCAATAAAACAAACAACAAAAATGAATGAAATGAACAAAAAAAGATATTTTTATAATGGATCAAAATTATTTTTCGAACAGATCATGTGGCTAGCACCTTAGACAGTCATTTGCTTTGTTTAGCCAAAAATACATGAGGACCAAAGAGGCAAGAAGGATATACGCAATAAATTTTTTCAAACATAAGCTTTCAAAAGTGACAACAACTACTGAGCAAGAACCAAAGATTAATAATGTGGACCATGAAACGCTAGAGACCACTGACAAAATGGTGAGCGGAGTTTCAATTTACCCCACTAAAGACACTAATTGTACAACAGAGCCACCACCGGTGTCTTTCCAATGTAGTTACCCCCATCAAAAATTGTGTCCCCTGGCCGCGGGAGCGCACACATACACACACACACACACACACACACACACACACACACATACACACACACACACACACACACATTAGTTATGATTTATGTCGACTATAACAATTAATTGAAGCCAGAAAAGAACCACAGTTATGTATTTTGGACATCGACGTTTATTAAACTGGAGAAACTCCATACAGGTCTCGAATTACAGTAATAACAGTTAAACATTAAAAAAAAAAAAAACTTCTTATTTTTATTTTATTTTTTTTTAATGGATGTGCCATGTTTTATAACCTTGTAGATAACTACATCACCAAACCACAGAAATCAAGCAAATCAGTGCAGCAAAATGGCTCCGCCAAGGGGATACGATTTTTGACTGGGGTAACTACATTGGCACGACACCGGCGGTGTACCATATTCAGTGGATGACGATGTTGGTGAAAAGTATAGCCTAAGTAGCCTGATTTGGAATTCCCCTCAAGAGTGATGGGAAACAAAAAAATGCTCATTTTTATTTATTATAAATATTCTTGTAAGTTAATTTTATTGCTGACACTGTGTTTCGGGGTCATCAACATGTTGTGCCCCCCTGCCCCAAAAGTCAAACTCCGCCTTAGGGTGTCCCAGGCCCCCTATATGAAATCACATATTAACAGATTCGGAATCGCACACCCCTTCATTGTATTCCACTTGCTAAAAGAACCGAGCACACGAAATTTCACTCCCATAGCTGGTTGCTAAGGCTTCCCTCATTGACATTCCTACTGGACTGGCAGTGGTTAACGTGTCGGTCTCGCACTCTTCTGACTAATGATCGCCTCTCTCCCAGACCGATTGTCTACCTTGCACAATTCACATTGGACAAGGTGTTACATACACTGGTGCAATACAACTGAAGTGCAATACAACTGGATAGTAGCAATACAACTGAAGACAGGGAAGTGACAGCTGCACTACTGGAAGCTGGCCTTGTCAGCCATGGGGAATTGGCGGCTGTGATGTTCGACGACCTAAAAGGTGAACTGCCACTCATCTTCGTCCTTCGTCAGGCACTGGTTGAAGTCGGTCGCCAGCTTCACCGCTCGCCCCGCAACATCATTCACCAACTTCAGCTCGGACACGACAACTGGAACTTCCCGCAGATCCGCGACTGTAGCTGAGAGAGGCAGCTTCAGGCAGTGAAACAGGTTCTGCGACCTCCGGGTGATGAAGTCGCCTATGTCAGCCCTCTTGAGTGTAAGAGTCCTCCTTCCTTCCAGCCGCCACAGTTCCCTTTCTCCTGAGCCTCGTAGAGGTTGTGCAGCATCTTGGCCTTCTCCTCTTCCTCGGTCTTCGTTGAAAACATCGCCAGGGGGGCCAAGTCCTCGCTCAGTACCAGAGATGCCCACGGAACTTCTTGAGAGCAGCTCAAGCAGCTCAAGAAAGCATAAATTGCTACAAACAGGCGGTGCAGATGATCCTCCTGCTATGTTGCACAATGGTAAACAGCTTTAACACCCACTGTGGGATCCAGGGGGGCCAAAGGGGCCATGGCCCCCCTTTAGTGCCAGTTAAAAAAAAATTGCTTGAAAGTGCGATTTTCTCGAAGCCACATTCTATCAGAAAAAGACTTGCTTAAAACACCTCCCACGTGGTAAGCTTCCCAAATCCGATGAGTTTTTCAAAATCAGTTATATTTTAGGGGGAAATCCCCCTCTTCGAGTTTCAGATAGCTTTTCTGGATCGGCCACTGTCAACCCCAGGTCAAGGCAACAACAACAAGTGCACAACCGCATACGTTCTATGCATGTGAGTGCAAATGGACAGTTGAAAACATCAGGATGATGCCCCTATCCGGCTGGCCCCTGTATACGGCATAGCAGACATTACATGTGCTCTGAGGGAACCATAAATATTAAGCGATCATTGTGAATTTTTTTCTCATAGTACTTTGGCAAGAAGTGGAATGCATTGAGAGGGTGTGCGAGATTAGTTTCCTGGATTTACTTTTTTGGGACACCCTACTCCGCCTATGGATAAAGGAAATAAAATTATGAAATCACTGAAATATGTGAATGCTGTAACTGAGAAGCATTACAATTTTAAGTTTTGCTGTCCTTAAAAAAGCAAAACATTTCTTAAAGTGCCTGTGACACAAAAAAAGAATGTTTATTTTATATTCCACACAGTATTTTATTGTTCTGAAAGAAATGGACCATTTGGATGTGTGCAGAAATGATCGATATATTTATTCAATTTTTTTTAATCCAGCACTACGAAAATGAGAGACTTCCGGCCACAGTCTCTGATTAAGGAAGAAGGCGAATGTGACGTTAACAAGGAGACATCATTATTTTCACTATACTGCCATACTATTGCATGCAAAAGGACTGCGGATCCTGCTGATTTTGTGGATAATTTTTTTGTGTCACACCAGCCCAATGTGCTGCAGGCTTTTGTTGCTACACCAGGGATAGTGGTGTGAGCCTTTCTGGGTTTAAAAAAGATCATGTTCACAGCGAACGTGGGCAAAACATGTATGACAATAGGGCGACCATTGGACCGATGAGGAAGTGACTAAGCTACGTGTTTTATATTATGTCAAATACTGGGATAATGGCACACGTTTTAATAAGAAAGGTGGCTTGCATTTTGTGGATGACAATGCTCCCTGTCCACCGAGAAGGCGGAAGTGGCTGCCTCCCTCGGCCGATCCTCTACGGTTCTTGATTGTGTCGAGACCTCCACCCCTCTCAACCCTCTTCACATGCCCGCCTAGAGAGCGCTAAACTCGGCTTGGGCTCGTACAGCCAAAAATACTTAGATACAAAGAATATCCTGTATAAATCTTGGAGTAGAGAGGAAAAAACAATGATGACATTTTACAGTAGCTCAAGTCATCAGCCTCGTGTTTGCTGCCTCCTCCTCCAATTACAACTCAAACATATACTAGTATACCTGTATGCCACAGGCTTCCTCTGGATCGACAATATCACTTGAAAGAACCACACTTCAACCAGAATCCCTGAAAAACTAATTCTAAATCAGTTGAAATCGCTTCTCCGCCGACGTCATCGTCTAGATGGAGGCGCCAGAGCGCTATAATGACAGGAGGGGCTAAATGGCAGACTGAAAGACTCATTTCTCGTCATCTGCGCGTTGCCAAATTGGTGTACAGTGGTATGAAACAGTATCTGAACCTTTTAATATTTCTCACATTTCTGAATAAAATCACTATCAAATGTAATAAACAAATAAGTCAACCATCTCATTCAATATAAGTATAACCCCATTTACCAATATTTTGTGCCCCCTCCCTCCCCCCCTTTGGCTGCAATAACTGGTTGGCAGCAACCAGATCTTTCCTGTAGCTGCAGATAAGTCTGGCACATTGATCAGGACTAATCTTGGCCCATTCTTCTCTACAAAACTGCTGTAGTTCAGATTCCTAAGATGTCTGGTCTTTAGGTCATGCCACAGCATCTCAATGGGGTTCAAGTCTGGACTTTGACTTGGCCACTCCAGAACGTGTATTTTGTTCTTCTGAAACCGTTCTGACATTGATTTACTTCTGTGTTGTGGATCATTGTCTTGTTGCAGCATCCATCCTCTTTTTAGTTTGAACTGTCTGACAGACGGCCTCATATTTTCCTGCAAAACATCCTGATAAACTTTGTCCAAAACAACCTCAAATCATGATGCTCACGTCACCATGCTTTACGATGGGGATGAGGTTGATGTTGTTCCATTTTTCCTCCACACTTGACGTTGTGTGGTACTCCCAAACAGTTCAACTTTGGTTTCATCAGTCCACAAAGTATTTTGCCAAAACTTCTGTGGAGTGTCCAAGTGCGAACATTAAAAGAGCAACAATGTTTTTTTTAGACAGCAGTGACTTCCTCCGTGGAGTCCTCCCATTAACACCATCCTTGGCCAGAGTTTTGCATATAGTGTGATATGTGCACAAAGATATTGGACTATGCTAGTGATTTCTGTAAATCTTTAGCAGACACCCTAGGGTTCTTTATTTACCTCTCTGAGTATTCTGCGCTGAATTCTTGGTGTCATCTTTGGTGGACGGCGACTCCTTAGGAGAGAAGCAACAGTGCCAAAGTCTCTCCATTTGTAGACAACTTTTCTGACTGTCGATTGATGAACATCAAGACTTTTAGAGATGGTTTTGTATCTTTTCCCAGCTTTACTGTATACAAATCAACAATACTTGATCGCAGGTCTTCAGACAGCTCTTTTGACCGAGCCATGATGCACATAAGACAATGCTTCTCATCAAGACATTTCTTACCAGGTGTGTGTTTTATAATAGGCAGAGCAGCTTTAAACCACTGATCAGTGATTGGGCACACACCTGACTTAAAATATTTGTTAAAAAATGTTTTCAACTGCTCTTTAAGTCTCCTTAGGCAAAGGGTTCTCTTGCTTATTTTTCTCCCCTTCCGTCGTTGTTTGCATGCTATCCTCATTAAAATATGAAAACCTATAAATGTTTAGGTGGTTTTAGTTAAAGCAGACACAGTTTTTTTCATTTGTGTGATTTTGACAAAGATCAGATCACATTTGATGGTGATTTTATGCAGAAATGTGTGACATTCCAAAAGGTTCAGATACTTTTTCATACCACTGTACTGTATGTAGTCGAACTGTCTCAAAATATGATTTTAATTCCAATAATGATACTATTTAAGATTTTTTTTTTTTTTAATCTTGTCACAGGCACTTTAAAGTGTGCAGAGAAATGATTAACACACTGTAAAATAGCTTTATTTATTTACTTAGTTTTTAAAGCCAATTCAAAAGTACAGATTATGATTTGACAAGATATTATTATTGTCAGTGGGTATAAGAAGTTGGAATCTGTAACCATTTGCCCTGGTTGAACTTGGGCAAAGACATTTGGTAAAGAGGTCAAACTTGGGCATGTTTACACTGTTCTTGGCCAAGTCTTTTCTTCAGAGTGTGTGGGGACCAAGTGAAGCCTGCCAGAAAATGGAGACTTCATTCCATTCAGAAGTTGAGGTGACACCACCAATTACTTTTATTCTTAGTGATTTGGACTTCTTGGGGTTAGGATGCAGGAGAGAAAAGAATTGCTTGGGTTGGCTAAATATAAACCAGAGGAAGTATGTACTCGGCATCACTGAAGAGGTCATTTAGTTTTCTCTTTCTCCTGTGTGTTCCTTGATTAGGTTCGGCACTCACATTTGTGTGGCTA
Source organism: Corythoichthys intestinalis (assembly GCF_030265065.1). Lineage (NCBI taxonomy): Eukaryota > Metazoa > Chordata > Actinopteri > Syngnathiformes > Syngnathidae > Corythoichthys > Corythoichthys intestinalis. Next base: position 32,972,862 of record NC_080414.1, on the reverse strand, counting down.
AAGAGAACTTAGAAAACTTCCATAAGTTCCAGTGAAGTTTTCATAATGACCAATTATCATGAAACACTGTAAATGCCATCAAAGTACGTCACTAAAGCTCATGAAGAAACAGAAGAACAGGTTGAAGGATAATTGTGTTTACTGTAACGTTTACTGTCTGTCTTTTAGTAAACAGGAAAACAGCCACTCTGTCAAGCCAACGTATTCATTAAGCCTCGCTAAAATCCCGTTTAGGGGATTTCCTGCTCTCGCCTTGCCAAGTATCATAGCGAGACAACACGCCGGGAGGAAGGGAGGAAAGGATGGGCCAGCTGCCCAGCGCAGGATCGTCCAATTTAGTGCCATGCAGGTCCCCAAGCCCCTGTCACTCCTTCATCCAAACTGGATGCTTCAGCCAAGTTTCCGCTTCGGCCCTAAAAACTGAGAGCCTTAATCTGGCACTTCAACTGAAATAGAAATGTAATTTCCTCAATCATTCGTACATAAATGCGGTTTTAAAACAGACGTAAGGGTGCCACATGTCAACTGAATGAATGAACGGTAAAAATCCTACATGTGAACTTTATCGTGTCACTAGACTTCCCTGTAGACTATATGTAAAGCAACACATGCTCATAAATCTTGACAGCTAGAGCATGTTGCAATGGTTAAAGCGTAGCCTTCACGTTTTCATACCGAGTGGAAAGCGACAAGCCGGCGCCCTGTGGAACTTCATAGAAACGTACTTTTAATATCTCATAACAAGTATTCACATCTTGGTTTTGGCAATTTTGCATTTTTAAGTGAATCTTTATAATATATCTGATATATCCACCAGAGAGCCATTATAAAACCATATACATAACGTTTGTAATTCAACCAATTTTGTGAGGGCGCCATCTATGAAATACGCCACTCACCGTTGTCTGTGATTGTTAATCTCCCACACTTCGCTCATTCAACTTCTGCGGCACATGTTGTCCAATAGAAAGTAAAGTGTGTTGTAGTTAATCTGGGATCATTGCATCAATGCTTTGTGTTAAGTTGGAGAGCAGCTATGTGAGTGCAAGAAAAAAAAAACTTCAGTCTCACCAATGTTACTTCATCATTTTGGTGAAATAATAGCTGTATTAGATTGGTGTGTCAATTCTCCATCCCCAATTATATATATTAGATATTATGGTTGTATACTACGTCCGTGAAATTGGCCCCCCATCAGACGCAAATTTATAGAAAAATTATGTCATTTGTTTGTGCTGAAAACTTTTTTCTCTTGTGCTGCTTTCATTTTTTAGATATTGAGTATCATTTTATAGGTCAATCTGAGGTTAACCAGCCCTCCATTTTGATTAAAAATGGCTAAAAATTGTGTCAATTGTTTGTGCTTCGTTTGTGCTGGTTTGTGCTGTAAAGATTCTAATTTCTGCTATCGTTTTTAAGAGATTGAGATATTAATTTCGAGTTATGACGTCACACAGCTTCCCATTTACTGCAAAATGAACCCGAAATGGTGCCATTCGTTTATGCTATGTTTGCGCTCATTTGTAATGTAAAAAAAATTAATATGTGCTGCTATCATTTTACAGATATTGAGATATTAATTTCGAGTGATGACGTCACTCGCAGCTTTTCCGGATCCAACTCCAGCCGCTGACGGGACATAGTCGTTGGGACACCCCTCTGTTATTGAGACAGTTTGTACGCTCCATCAGCCGCAACGGAGGGGCTGTGATTGACATCATCAGTTGAAATCAATATCCCAAGATTTATAAAACAGCACAAACAAAATTTTTTCACAGCACAAACGAGCACGAAAATAGTACAAATGAATTTTCAATAAATAGGGGGGCTGCGTGACGTCATCACTCAAAATTAATACCTCAGTATATCCAAAAACGAAAGCCCCACAAACAAAGCTATTTACAGCACAAACGAAACAAAGACAACTGACACCATTTTTAGCCATTTTCAATCAAAATGGGGAACTGTTTCACCTCAGATTGACCTATAAAAGAATTGTAAATATGTAAATGGGTTTTCCCATTGACTGTGTATCAAATACTTGTTCTCCCCATTGTATATATATATATGTAAATAAATAAATAAATACACACACACACACACACACACATATATATATATATATATATATATATATATATATATATATATATATATATATATATATATATATATATATATATATATATATATATATATATATATATAATGTTAGGGTTGTGAATCTCTGGCATGAAGCTGATTCGATATGTATCTAGATACACAGTTTACGATTCGATTCAAAAATGATTTTTTTTAAGGCAGAGCGATTCAATGCAATTCGATACAGTTTAAGAACGATACGGTTCGATACAGTGTGAACACGATACGATAGTAAACAATTGTTTGTTCTTACAGTATTTTAAACTGATAAAAAAAGACCAAATTTCTACAAGCAAAATTAAACAACAAAAGTTCAGACCAATGTATGTTTATTTTTGAGACATGAAAAAAAAAATAAGGCTAACTAGATGACCATCATTTTGTTGGATAGACTTTTGTTTTCCTGATTTACAACTTCCGCCTGGCAAACTGGTGCTGGCGTTGGTGCTCGTGCTGTTTGTCCATTGTTTTAGCATGCGCGACTGTAGTTTCGTTTGCTCTCGCAGAGTTATGACACACCCTTCACGATTGGGTAATGACAGAAATGCATGATGGGAAGTTGAGGCAACCAGGGCTGTGATTGGTGGCTGTCCATGTTATATGATGTGTGCCATCTCATTCAACTGCGGCGATCCTTGGGGTCGACCAGTGTGGAAGGCACAGTGCAGCATGAATGAAGTAAAAGCGAATTGTCTGATATTCTTCCACACATCACTTGATACATAAACTCAGCAAAGCAGTGATATTTCCTCGCTGAAACCGAGTGAAAATCTATTTAAAAAATGAAAAAGAATCTTTCTATTCTTATATTTTACGGTTGAAATTGATGTTGGAGGGAATAGGTACTATTCTCGTACACACCATATAATTGTTTGCATTAGTCTAACACATTCATCGGTAACACTTTATAATAACTATCCGTTTCACTGGTTAATAGATCATTAGTAAACTGTTAATAAATGAGTTATTGTTGATTTGTGAAGTATTTGTTAACAGTTTGTTAAGCATTTACAGGATGTTCCAATATGGTTGACCCCATTCTAAAGGCCCATGCTAGTTGATGGATCTTAATAAAACTATATACACTTTATGTTGAAGGTCTTAAGTTTTATTGGTTAAATATACAAAGAAAAGTACAAATATTTGTTGGTTCTGTGGCAGATTTTCATAAATGTGCAACATGAGCGCTGCCTGCAAAATGCCTGTCTGCATGGACTTTGATTGTGTTGTTCTAGTGGGTGACTTTAACATTCATGTTGATAATCCTGAAGAAGGATGTGCTATAGAGCTTTTAAATATTTTGGATACATTTGGTTTATCTCAGCATGTCACAGTTCCAACACATAACAGAGGGCACATACTGGATTTAATAATATCCAAAGGTCTTAACATCTCTGAGGTCACAGTGAATGATGTTGCTGTCTGATCACTACTGCATTATGTTTAAAATGACCACCCCTGTCCATCCTCTGAAAAGGGAAACAGAGGTGATTAGGAAGCGTTACATAAGTGATAACACTTGTGCGTTATTCACACAGGCCTATGCCTCACCATTAACCCCTACAATAGCTCCAGTGGAAGAACTTGTGAATAGTTTCAGTTCCAGTGTGATGACTGTAATTGACACTATTGCCCCGATTAAGACAAAATCTTTGTCAAGAAAGAAGAGGTCACCCTGGAGAAATGCCATACTAGCTATAAAACAAAAGCAAGTTTGTAGACGAGCAGAACGCAGATGGCGAAAAAACAAACTCCTAGTTTTTTATGATATCTACAAAAACAGTCTTCGCAAATACAACCAGGAACTGAAAAATGCTAGACAGTCATATTTTTCAGAGATCATTAGTAGAAACACTAACAATACCCGCACACTATTTTCTGTTGTTGACAAACTGACAAACCCACAAGCATCAATACCTCAGGAATTGGCATCTGAGGTGTCCTGTAATAATTTCGCAGCATTCTTTACACACAAAGTACTAAAGATTAGACAGACTGTGTGCAACTCCAGATTAACAAATGTTACACTAAATGCCTCCCAAAATGTCCCCCACGTCAATCTTAGACAGTTTAGCCTCTTGGACTATGCCACTTTAACAGAAATTGTGTCGAAATTAAAGCCCACAACATGCTGCCTTGACATCCTTCCTTCAAACTTTTTCAAAACTGTTTTTCATTGCATAGCCCCAGACATACTTCAGATTATAAATACTTCTCTCCAAACAGGAGAGTTTCCTCAGACTTTAAAAACTGCGTTAATAAAACCTCTCCTAAAAAAACCTAATCTGGATGCCTCAACCATTAGTAATTACAGGCCAATATCAAATCTGACATTCCTGGGGAAAATTATCGAAAGGGTTGTATTCGAACAGATCCAGAATTATATGATGCAAAACAATCTTTTTAACTCATTTCAGTCTGGATTTCGACCACAACACAGCACCGAGACTGTGCTTATCAAAGTCCTAAATGATATTCGTCGGAATACCGATGCAGGCAAATCATCTGTTCTGCTACTATTGGATCTCAGCGCCGCATTTGACACGGTTGATCACAACATACTACTCAGCAGATTGGAACAGTGGGTAGGGCTTACTGACACTATTCTTCAGTGGTTCACATCCTATTTACATGATAGGGATTTCTTTGTGTCAATCGGAAACCATCAGTCAGAACGAACCAAATTCACGTGTGGAGTCCCTCAAGGGTCAATTCTTGGACCACTCTTATTTAACATCTATATGCTTCCGTTAGCTCAGATAATGGAACAGTATGACATCTCCTATCACGCCTATGCAGATGACACACAACTGTACATTTCTGTGTCCCCACATGATTATAGTCCCTTAGTCACCCTGAGCAAATGCATTCATCAAATCAATGAATGGATGTGCCAGAATTTTCTCCAGTTAAATGTGCAGAAGACAGAGGTGATCATTTTTGGGCCAAAAAAGGAAAGGTCAAAGATAAGCAGCCAACTTAGCACAATGTCACTTACAGCTACAAATCAAGTCAGAAACCTTGGCGTAATTATTGACTCAGACCTAAAATTTGATAGCCATTTAAAGTCCGTCACTAAATCCGCTTATTACCACCTAAAAAATATAACCAGAATTAAGGGGCTTCTGACTCAACAAGACATGGAAAAACTTATGCATGCATTCATTTTCAGCAGATTGGACTATTGCAACGGTATATTTACAGGTCTTGATAAAAAATCAGTCAGGAAGTTGCAGCTGGTACAGAATGCTGCAGCCAGAGTCCTCACAAATACAAGGAAGCTGGACCACATTACACCAGTTTTGAAATCGCTACACTGGCTTCCAGTAAGTCAAAGGATAGACTATAAAATACTACTGCTCGTCTACAAAACACTTAATGGCCTTGGACCAAAATACATGCTTGACTTGTTAGAGTCCTATGTGACATCTAGACCCCTAAGGTCGTCTGGAACCGGTCTTCTGCATGTTCCAAGAACAAGAACCAAGCAGGGTGAGGCAGCATTTAGTTATTATGCTCCTCACCTCTGGAACAAGTTACCCGAACGTCTGAAGTATGCTCAAACTGTTAGCTCTTTTAAATCAGGGCTAAAAACGCTTTTGTTTAGCACTGCATATCTATAACTGTCTATATATTTCAATCTACCTGCTTTCTATTCCTCTTGTTTTTATCTTCATTGCTGATTTCAATTATTATTATTAGTAGTAGTTTTTGTTTTATTTTTATTTTATTTATTTATTTTTATTCTGTGATTAAATGCGATCTTTTGTCTTCGTTTCTACGTTGTGTTGATTTAAATGTGATTTTTATGATCTTCATGTGATGTAAAGCACTTTGAATTGCCTTGTTTTGAATTGTGCTATATAAATAAATTTGCCTTGCCTTGCCTTGCCTTATCAAAATGCTTTTTCTTTTGAAGTGAACGGCATTTCTTAACCTGAAACGATAGAAATGCCAAACGTTACACACAAAAACTTGAAACGCTTCAACACAAACTGTATTTCAGGTTAACAACGCCCTGTAAATGCTTAACAAACTGTTAACAAATACTTCACAAATCAACAATAAATCATTTATCAGCAGTTTACTAATGATCTATTAACTAGTAAAACGGATAGTTATTATAAAGTGTTACCCATTCATCTAACTATAGTTTAGGCAGACTTCACTCCATGCCCTTGGATACAGTAAAGTGAATCACCTTATCGGGGCTCATGAGGGCGAAATGGAAAAATGGTACAGTTTCTCGTAGGCACCGTCTAACTGTTTGACTTACTCTAACACACATAATACAATCAATCAGGGAATAGTATCATTTCTCATATGTACTGTAGGATTGTTTGTACTACTGTAAAACAACTAAATAAATAGCACACCATAGTTTAATTAAAAGAAGCAGAATAGATACACAACGCCATCTTATCTCAGAAGCCAGCCAGGATAACAAAGTTGATAGCGGGCGCTTGGGACTTCAAGAACAGCGTCAGTCGCTGCGGCAACCACGTCCCATCCACGCACGAACCTAACTGCCCAAATCCAGCCACAGAGGGATGATCCCAAAACAACACCCTTCGGCCTGGCCCACTCCACCGTAGCCTTCAAAAACACTGGACACCGAGATAACAAAGGATTCGCTGCTCGGAAACTTTTCTATGTAGCCTTGTTTTTGATTTAGCATTATTCCTCCGTCGTCTGCTTGTGCCTTGTTTTTGACAATTGTCGACAAATAAATTGTCAACCTGTTTTCGGTGCGCCTTCTTCACACTTTTGGAACATGGAGTCAGTACAAAGGGCTAACACAAGAGGTGAACGCGTGGAATTTCAGCCCTGCCGGTTGACTCACGGAAGCGGTGAGCAGCGGAGCACCATTGCTGTTCGGCTGTCACCGTTTCCATGCGGCTTGGCGGGGGCAAATTCCTTCAATGTTAAATATTCATAGAGAGCAGTTTTATGCCTTTATCGTAACACTACTTGGATGTTACTGTAAAGTTACTGTAAAAAGCCTCATAAATACTGTAAAAGACCGTAAATTATAAAGCACTTTTCAACAGAAAAGACTGGAAAATTCAGCTTAGGAACAGTTTTATAATGCCGGATTTACAGTAAATCGCAATATTTGAATGAAATTAAATGAGATTTAATGTAAAATAAACATAAAATATATTTAAATTTTATTGAGTTATTTTGTTTTAAAAGCAGCACGTTCATACTGATTTAGCAGCAAAAGCTGTTGGATTTACTGTTTTTTTTTTTTTTTTTTTTTTTTTTTTTTTACAGATTTTAACTGTAAATTAAACAGATTTTTCTGTAATGGTATTTACAGTTGAAATGTATTTTTTACAGAATTTCTCTTGCAACCACAGCTGCGGGTTTTTTTTCCGTAAAATTTACGGGATTTTATTTTACAGTGTGTTGGTTTTTTTATTTCAAAGAGAGACACTTTTTTAAAAATGATATATCGATTCTTGGCGGGAGCATATCGGTTATCTTTTGGGATACAAAGGATCTTGATATATTACCATTTCAATATATTGTCACACCCCTACCGACGACATATCTCATTCTTCATTCTCAAAACCTCCAGTCATCCAGTTGTATGGCATTTTAGGAGCATCTGGATGTAAATACATTGTTTTGGGTTTTTGACTTCATGTATGTGCATGTTTGTCAGTGGGATGTGTGCAGACGTGCACATTTCTGAAAGTAGCAGCAGCCCTTATCTTGTTTGGTGTGGAGTGTGTCCAGAGATAGTCTCTTTACTGTGAGGTGCAACTGAGCTTCTGCAGCCAAGCAAATGCATCCCCTTGTCTTGCTTTTGCTTCCCGTCAAGGACCAGGACCACTCCTCTATATCATGTACACTTGTCCCTTTATTTTCTCACTTAGTATTCACTACTCTTAATCTACTGTTTCGTTTTTTTATTTCAAGCATCTTTTAACTTTTGAATCGTTTAGTTTGTGCCTTAAAACAGGTGTTGTTTTCTGCTATATTTTTCAATGTATTTCATATTATAAGAAGAGCGGTAGCTGCAGTGGTACCTCGACATACGATAGCTTCGACACACAATCTTTTCGACATCTGACGTAAAATTTGACTCGCCATTTGTTTCTACATTCGATGACATGCTCGAAATACGACGACATGACACCACTGCGGACGTACGCACGGTGGATTTTCCTGTGTAAAAAATCAACACAGGTTTCAAAAAGGTTGGTGCAGGTGTTGAAACAAGGAAAAAGGTGACTCTTAGCTTTGAAATGAAGATGCAAATTACAGAAAAATATAAGCGTTGTGTGCATCCGTGACCTGGCTCATCAATACATATCCACAGTCCTCCTCCGACCACCATGTCTTCGTAAATTAAGCTGACAATTATTATTGTGGTAACACCGCCAAAGAAATCGCCAGCTTTGTCAGGTTTTTATCATTTATTTCAGAACTTATCTAACACAAAACGCCTACTGTAGGCCACAGTTGATGGTGTTCTCAAGAAAACATTGTAAGTGAAAGTAAATCTCATTGCTCCCTGTCTCTGTCATGTCAGCCACGCGGTGCGTTCAGGCACAGAAAAAAACATCCGTCACATTAGAGCCCGATTCGTTAATTTATTACAGGAATTTTTAGTATTAATTTTTTATATTATTATTTCGATTTTTATTTATATTTTTTTTGTTTTGCTATGTGTAATTGCCATTTGTAATAGTACCAGCAGTATTTATTAAGGATTTAGTGTAGGTTTTTGGGCTGTGGAACAAATTAATTAATTATAATTATAATATTATAATTATTAATTATAATTATAATTATAATGTATTCTTATGGGAAAATTCTGCTTAACATACGACCATTTCGACTTACAAACAAGGTCCTGGAACGAATTAACTTCGTATGTAGAGGTACCACTGTATTTTGTTTTAGTTTATACATTACCATTCAAAAGTTTTGGGTCATTTAGTAATGTCCTCCTTTTTGAAAGAAAAGCACAGTTTTTTTTTTTTTTTTCCAATGATAATGGCATTACCCTAGTCAGAAATACAGTGCCTTGCAAAAGTATTCGGCCCCCTTGAATCTTGCAACCTTTCGCCACATTTCAGGCTTCAAACATAAAGATATGAAATTTAATTTTTTTGTCAAGAATCAACAACAAGTGGGACACAATCGTAAAGTGGAACAACATTTATTGGATAATTTAAACTTTTTTAACAAATAAAAAACTGAAAAGTGGGGCGTGCAATATTATTCGGCCCCTTTACTTTCAGTGCAGCAAACTCACTCCAGAAGTTCAGTGAGGATCTCTGAATGATCCAATGTTGTCCTAAATGACCGATGATGATAAATAGAATCCACCTGTGTGTAATCAAGTCTCCGTATAAATGCACCTGCTCTGTGATAGTCTCAGGGTTCTGTTTAAAGAGCAGAGAGCATTATGAAAACCAAGGAACACACCAGGCAGGTCCGAGATACTGTTGTGGAGAATTTTAAAGCCGGATTTGGATACAATGCAAGATTTCCCAAGCTTTAAACATCTCAAGGAGCACTGTGCAAGCCATCATATTGAAATGGAAGGAGCATCAGACCACTGCAAATCTACCAAGACCCAGCCGTCCTTCCAAACTTTCTTCTCAAACAAGGAGAAAACTGATCAGAGATGCAGCCAAGAGGCCCATGATCACTCTGGATGAACTCCAGAGAACTACAGCTGAGGTCGGAGAGTCTGTCCATAGGACAACAATCAGTCGTACACTGCACAAATATGGCCTTTATGGAAGAGTGACAAGAAGAAAGTCATTTCTCAAAGATATCCATAAAAAATCTCGTTCAAAGTTTGCCACAAGCCACCTGGGAGACACACCAAACATGTGGAAGAAGGTGCTCTGGTCAGATAAAACCAAAATTGAACTTTTTGGCCACAATGCAAAACGATATGTTTGGCGTAAAAGCAACACAGCTCATCACCCTGAACACACCATCCCCACTGTCAAACATGGTGGTGGCAGCATCATGGTTTGGGCCTGCTTTTCTTCAGCAGGGACAGGGAAGATGGTTAAAATTGACGGGAAGATGGATGCAGCCAAATACAGGAACATTCTGGAAGAAAACCTGTTGGTATCTGCACAAGACCTCAGACTGGGAAGGAGATTTATCTTCCAACAGGACAATGATCCAAAACATAAAGCCAAATCTACAATGGAATAGTTCAAAAATAAACGTATCCAGGTGTTAGAATGGCCAAGTCAAAGTCCAGACCTGAATCCAATCGAGAGTCTGTGGAAAGAGCTGAAGACTGCTGTTCAAAAACACTCTCCATCCAACCTCACTGAGCTCGAGCTGTTTTGCAAGGAAGAATGGGCAAGAATGTCAGTCTCTCGATGTGCAAAACTGATAGAAACATACCCCAAGCGACTTGCAGCTGTAATTGGAGCAAAAGGTGGCGCTACAAAGTATTAACGCAAGGGGGCCGAATAATATTGCACGCCCCACTTTTCAGTTTTTTATTTGTTAAAAAAGTTTAAATTATCCAATAAATTTTGTTCCACTTCACGATTGTGTCCCACTTGTTGTTGATTCTGGACAAAAAATTAGAATTTTATATCTTTATGTTTGAAGCCTGAAATGTGGGGAAAGGTTGCAAGGTTCAAGGGGGCCGAATACTTTTGCAAGGCACTGTACACTCAATACATTATTAATGTGGTAAATGACTACTCTAGCTGCAAATGTCTGTTTTTTTAATGCAATATCTACATACGTAGTTGTATAGAGGGACATTTCCAGCAAACATCACTCCTGTGTTTTCTGGTACATAGTGTTTGCTAGTTGCTGTAACCCAAAAATTTGGCGCCTACAAATTTTGGCCGAAAATAGCTAAAATTGCATTTTCGGTTTTCGCTTAAAAGCCTGAAAGTGTGTGTTTGAGGAACCGCAGTCCTCTTGTGCTGACCTCATCAAAAAACGGCTATAAGCAACACTACTGGCTCACTGCCAACATGTCCGCAATTTGGAAGTATTTTGAGGTATCAAAGAAATATATAAATGATAAAATTAAGGAAAATAAAATACATTTGCTTCCTTATTCTCATTCAGTTAAACAACAATGCAAAGATAACTAGCATTCACAAATTCACTATCAAAATAGATATGCAAAATACACATAAAACCTCCACAGACTTTGGTCAAACTCTATTTAAACATTTTAGCAACTCGTTTAGCTCAACAAATACACTGGATGGAAATATTTGGTCACAATATATAAACTATAATGCTGGGAGCCATTATCAGGAGTCTTGTATGTTGTGAAGAAAACTCTCAAATGAACGTAAGGCACAGTGAACTCGCACTAAACAAGAAACCACAGCATCAGTCAAGGGACAAAACGCACTCATTCGCTTGATCTTTAATTTAAAACTCGCCATTCACACCTTGTGGTGTATTTAAATCACTACATAGTTAACGAGCAGTGTTGGGCACGTTACTTTAAAAAAGTAATTAGTTACATTACTCACTACTTCTTCCAAAAAGTAACTGAGTTAGTAACTGAATTACTCTATAGTAAAAGTAACTAGTTACCAGGGAAAGTAACTATTTCCGTTACTTTTAAAAAGAACTTGTTGTATGTCAAAGAATTTGAAATTTTCTGAGCAGTATTCGGGTCAGTGGAATAGAGAAAAACAGACAGGTAGTTAACTTGTTAGGTGCTTCAGCAGATTTGAATTGCTTACCACAGATATCAACAAAAGCTTTGCCCCGGGACATAAATTACACATTACATGCAGGTTCTTTCCTTTAATTTCGACAAACTTGAAATAGTGTCTATATCTCCACCTCTTAAAGGACAATTTTTCTTCTGAATGCTCTGCCATCCCGACCCTGTGCATCTGTTTTGCGTGTGTGTGTTTGCCACACCCGCTGTTCCGGTTTGCTTGTGAAAACACCGGCGCTGATTGGCTTATCACGACACATGACTCTAACCCTCAGCCAATCACAATCACTTCCATCGCATCTCTAGAGGGGCATTCAGGTAGGCTCGTTTCACGACAATTCACGTCACCTTCAAAGCGTCTGCCGTCCTCAAGATGGAAGCAGAATTATTGCTAGCTGACAGTGGGAGATGGGAACGTGGCTAGCATCAGGTGTAGCAAACACAGAAATGTTACCAAACTTTGGAAAGCAATGTCTAATTGAATGAGCAGGGACAAAAAGCTTGGAGTCAGAAGTACGTGCGCTGTTCTCGAACCTGAACGCACCCCAAGTCTTGGATGACAAATCAACAGAACAGAGTCGACTTGACACGGCTGGTAGTTTCTTCAATTTATTCAGAGTAAGTAACGCACCGCTTTTGACCGTCAGTAACGGTAACGGCGTTTTAACGGTGGAAAAAGTAATACGTTAGATTACCCCGTTACTGAAAAAAATAACGCCGTTACGTAACGGCGTTATTTATAACGGCGTTACTCCCAACACTGTTAACGAGTGACACTGTGGAAGTACGGCAGCGTACCCATGTGACGTCACCGCCTTGCGACGTCAACAGCAATGGAGAGCTACTAGTTTATTTTTTAATTTGAATTTTACAAATTTTATTACAACAAAAACATTAAGAGGGGTTTCAATATAAAATTCTTATACTAGCTTATAGCTAGTATACTAGCTTACTTATACTAACATTTATCTTTTCATGTCTTTCTCTCCGTGGTATACTTTAAGAACTACAAGTCCTCATCCTGGGGTTCCTTTTAAGTAGTTGGTGTTTGGTTTATATCTAAAAACACCACTGGCCATGAAATATATCCCATAATCCCCTGCTGCTTAACTGCATTCATGTAATCAATTTTAAATATCTGTCTAGAATCAGTATACACATAAGATAAAAGGACATGATAACGTTTCTTGCTGTCGTGCTCTCCACCTCATCCATCACAGTTACCTCCTAATGAGGGCTTCAGCTTTTGACATGACAGATGGAGGGCTCCAAATGGAACTGATACTAGAAGTAGGATTTGCACAAATGTGTCATAAAAATCTTTTTTTTTTTCTTGATCTGAAGCCCATATCCCGGAAATCCACTTCGGGCACATGACCGAATACCTACTGAAACAGCTGCTGTGGCCACTGAACCAATAAAAGAGGAGAGAAAGAAGAGGAATCTCCTCAAGAATGGCCTCATCGCGGCAAAGCAAAATCCAGACCTCTACGACAATGCCAAGAAGAGATGATAGGCTGCAGTAAAACCAATCTGTGGCATTTTATTTAAGGGACTGGGATGGCTTGCTAAATACTGAGAGGAAACAAAGGAGAGCTCCGCATCCTGACATGGAAACTGTCTATGGAGAAGTCACAGCCAGTTAAAACAAACATGAAATATAACCAACCATACTTCTTTGTTCATCTCTGTCATTACTGTTTCTCTCTCAATGACAGCTCAGTCAGCTGTCTAGGAGCCCACCATTTGAGGAATTGCACTTCTCTCTATGCAGATGTGATCCCTTCAATTCTTGTTTGTCGTATCTTCCCTTCATTTCCTTTGTACGCCTTCTTCTGGGACATCTGGAGAACACATTAAAGGAAGTTGTGCCACCAAGTAAACCACTGAGTATTAACTAAATACTAACAGATATTGAGGGCAGGAGAAGAAGCTCATGCAGTTTGATGTTTTTTGTCATTTAAAAAGCACAGTAAATTAGAGAGAAAAAATGTGTAATTATGTAGTGTCCATTCCACTTGAGATTGGCTGTGTTCAGACTGCAGGCATATGTATCTGATTCTAATTGGATTCCTCCTTAAATCGGATTTTCAGTACCAAATCGGCACTGGGTCCAAATCGGATCTGGGCCTCTTTCAGATTGGGCCACATTATTGCGTCACCAGACATATTTCACTGGGGCACGTGCCCCAGTATTGATCTGCAGTAGTGACGGGATCTGTCGTTCACTTGAGTAAACGAATCCATTCCGGTTCGTTCAGTAAAAAGATTCGTTCAAACAAATCGTTCAACGAATCGTTCGCCCCCCTCATCTCCCTCCCAGCCCAAACGAATCGTTCGGTTACTGAACGGGAAGTGACGTTGCCGAACAAATCACCAAAGACCGCTTCGCAGTATAACTGAACGAGAAGTGACATTGCTTGGTCCCTCCCTCTCTTGCACACAGGCACCACTCGTCGTAGTTTCAGAAATGAGTGACAGGCGGTATCATTCTGCTTTCACAGACAGCCTCGTCTCCCTCCTGCTGCTGCAAAAGCGAGGGAGAACTTTCGCGTTGTCTGTCCTAGTTCTATAGGCTCAAAGTAATGGCCCGTGCTTGCATTTCGATTTAGGACCCGGTTAAACATTTTCCTTTTGTGGGGGGGAGTGGGGGTTTGGGGTCGGGGGCACACGGACTTTCTTTAGCATGATCTTGATCACATATGCTACCAGCCAACGCAGCATGCTTGCTGTCACGAAAATAAAAATAAATCGAAAGTTTCTAAATATGGAACGACCAACACATCATATTTACCTCTCGCTCTGTTGTATTTTTGTTTTTATGCTCATCACTATTATTTTAGGTCACTATTGTTAAAACTGAAGTGTAAATAGCTAGTTGCCAAATGTGCTGCTCTGAAATAAAAACAATACTACATTTTGATATTCGACAGTTTAATTGCAAATCAGTATTAAGATGATCGTATTGAATTTTTGCACTGGTATTAACAAATAAAATAATCCGGTCAGCTCCCCTGTCGCCCCCTCATCTCAGATTGTCAAATGCTGACAAGAAATAATTGTTTGCTCTTTACGATGTTGCCTTTCTACTCTCATTAGTCTGTTAAGAAAAATGTAGACATATTGCGACATCTCCCGTGTCCGCGTGCGTTGTTTTTGAGTAGCACATGATGGACGGATGGACATAATTTGTCAAATCAACACCCGACACGCTGACACGAAAAAAAATAAATAAATAAAACAGTCGGAAAAAATTGACATGTATATACAGTTTCATTGCAAATCAGTATTATGGTGATAATACTAAATATTTTTTCTGTGCACATATGAGGTAAATAACGCTGCCATGAAGCCTCCATAGTGACAGTTCTCTGCCCCCTTCACTGCCGTGAGTGCCGTCACGCGACCGCAGCTCACTTTTGCTTGCCTCGTAGCTACCCGTGTTTTTTTTATTTATTTATTTTTAGCTACCCGTGTTTTAACTACTGCAAATTTGATAGTATGTTGTCAGTCATAGGTAGTCCCGAGTCTGTTGAGAAAAGTAGTACACTAAACCATGCTCGCTAGATTTGTGTGGTGTTTTGTCTGTTTGAGCAGCATTTGATAGGCTCCACGTTAACAAATATGTGACAAAGTCATTTCCTTTCATTTTATGACTCGTTCACCGCATAGTCATTACTGGAAAGTCAAGTTAGCAGCAAGCTAGGTCAGGCACCGGAGGACCGAATCACTGAACGGGAAGTGACAAAACTCAGTCTTTCCCCCCTGCCTGCACGCTGGCTGCTTACTGGCCACACGTGGAAATGAGTGACAGACGCCTTGATTCTGTTTCCGCTCCCTCCCCTGCCCGCGATGAGGCTGGCGTCTGATTGGTCGTGTGCGATGTCAGAAGACGCTGCCGCTTGCTCAACGCCCTCCCACGCAGCGAACAAGCGCCACCAACTTCATAGAACGAATCAGTGCAGATGGTGATTAGTTCGGTCTCGTTCACCCAAACAATTCGTTCAAAAAGACCGAATCGTTCGCGACCGATACAACACTAATCTGCAGTGCCCCAGTAAAAAAAATGATGGTAAAAGTAAAAGAATATATATATACAGTATACTTTGAAGTTTTAAGTCTACATAGCATAATCTACAGAATGCGCCTATTTAATATGGTCATATTACTCAATTAACTCCAGATACACTATCTGCACATGGCTCCTTAAAATGGTAATAAATAAAAATAACTTTGGCAGTGATAGGCATATGAGTTGACACTTCTGCGAGGCACCTTCGGGAAATATGCTGCATTCAAGTGTGTCGGGAGGTCTGTGTTCCCAAGTTGAAAAATCGTTCTGATGTGTTGTTAAAGGGTACCACGGATAGAAAGACATGTAGTTCTTAAAAGATAAATATTAGTGTGATATAATAATTTTATGTTAAAACCCCTCTTAATGTTTTCGTTTTAATAACATTTTTTATCAAAAAATAAACCAATAGCTCACAATTGTTGTTGACGTCGCAGAAGGTGACGTCACATGGGCTCCCTGCTGTACTTCCACAGTGTAACTCTAACTATCTAAGGTTTTGATTTAAACACACAAAAAGGTGTCAATGGCGAGTTTTAAACTAATTACAGATCAAGCCAACGAGTGCTTTTTGTGCCCCGACTGACGCCGTAATGCGGGTTCATTTTTATGTTTTTTTACTGCGGGTTCATTGTACCTTTGGTTCATTTGAATGTGGTCTTCACAACGTACAAGACTCGATATAATGGCTCACAGCATCATAGTTTGTATTTTGTGACTAAATTTTGCCATCCATTGTATTTGCTGAGCTAAACGAGTTGCTCAAATGTTTAGAGTTTTACCAAAGTCTGAGTAAGTTATATATGTATTTTGGATATCTTGATTGTGAATGTCAGTTCTCTTTACATTGTTGTTTAATCGTGTTAGAATAAGGCCTTATTTATACAGATTGAAGCGCTTTTCTTTTTGTGAACATTATTTTTTTGAGAAATGAATATTATTTTAGTTGTATTTTCACTATAATATACTTATGTTTGTTGTGAGGGATTTGACGAAGCTTATGCTAATAAACGGCACGGTCCAATGAATGCCTGTGTCCACTCGCCTTTCTCTGCCTCTTAAATCTCAATGTGCAAAATAAGGCGTCATTATAATCTGTTAGGCATTAATACATTTACTCCGGGAAGCAACCGGCAGGATGATCAACAATTTGGACATCTGCTTTTACGTGACAAGAATAAGGGAGGCGTCATTAGACGCCGTGAGACGTCTTGGTGGAGGCAAACGTTTTTGTGTGTTGTGATGCACCGCACCGGGCTATCAGCAAAAATAATCAAACGACTGTGTTTCACTGTATACCCTAATCATATGTAAAGCACACGGCAGCTCTGGATGCTAACTATCTCTATAATAATATTGGAATAAGTTGGATCACACAATAGTCCACCGTGAAGATCTGCAAACAGTTTTTTGACATCAAACACACTCCTGCTCTTGTCACTAAAGCAGGGGAGTGCTGTCACTAGAAAACTTGACACATGAACGCTACTCAACTCATCCCTTTTGCTGTCCTTCACATTAATGTTCCACTCGGGTTCAAACTGGAAGGGCAGAACCGACAACATGTTACTGTAGATAAAGAGTGACACTGTGGAAGTCCAGCAGCGTGTCTATGTGACGTCACCGCCCTGTGACGTCAACAACAATGTCGACCTGATAGTTAGAATAATTTTACAAATTTTATTATAACGAAAACATTTAGAGGGGTTTTAATATCAAATTATTAAAACTCGTACTAACATTTATTTTTTAAGAACTGCATGTCTTTCTATCCATGGTACCCTTTAAGTCGTAATGTGGGATAAAATAATTGTTATTAATTTTCACCTCTGTGTTTATGTTTGTTTGGTCGCCTATTCCTATGAATTGTGAATTTAAATGGTTCAACTTTACGAATGAGGCAGTTAACTACTCCGTTCGCAAATTGAAGTTGCATATTAGCTGCCATCTGACTAGCTAATCTAGCTAACTGGCTATGAATACAATGACAATTAAATGCGATTTGAGTGAGAGGCTCACTCAAGATCTTTGTCTAATATTGTGTTAATATGATATGTGGTAGTTGAACTGTATCGATACTCATGCTATTTATTGCTATTTGGTTATATGAACAAAATGAATAGAATTAATCTGCATGTCCCAATATCCCATCTTTGGGATATAAACTCTATCAATTTAGTGTGTGTGCTCATCATTATTTCCAGCTGTTTATTTTGCTTTTTTTTTTTCTACTGCAGTCCCTCTAATTTGTAACAAGATGTTTTTTTTTTTTAATATTATTTCTATTTGACTCAAACACCACTACCCTTACGAATGGATATTAGAATGGTATTTGCTCACAGCAAGGATTAGTCAGCAAGGAGGAATGAGAGAGATAAACTACGTAACCCACCTAGGCAACATAAACCACTTATAGGTCACAACCTTTGGAACCCCATAAGGTTCAAAATTAAATAAAGAAAAACATTTTGAAATAAATACCATTTTGATAAATAACAGACAAATTGTGTAATATGTCCCTTAAAATGTAAAACAAGGTAATGTTATTTTGAAAGAGATCTTACAAGATAAAAAGTGTCTTAAAGTTTTTTTTTTTTATATACCGTATTGGCCCGAATATAAGATGGTGTTTTTTGCATTAAAATTAGACTGAAAAAGAGGGGGTCGTCTTATATTCGCGGTCTAGACGTTATACCCATTCACGACACTAGATGGCGTCAGATATCATTGAAGCGATGTTCTGTCATGACTAGGGATGTCCGGATCCAGGTTTTTGCTCTTCGGATCCGATACCGATATTGTTTTGCACTTCCGATCCGATACCGATACTGGCCGATACCGATACCAGCCTATCTGAGCATGTATTAAAGTTTAAAGTTATTTAGCCTCCTTACTTAGTTGTCAGACTCATGTTGGTTGGAAAGGGTTTTAGTACTCTTGATAACAACTAGCCAGCTGAATTAGGTGAGTTTGAATAACACACAACGGTTGGTAACGAGAAACTGACCTGTTTATTCAGTGACAAACATAAAACATTCTAAATAACAAACAGAAATGGCATAATCAGTCAGTAAAACGTGCAAATAATATTGTAAACTGTCAGTGGAAAATCCCACAAACTTCCCAAGCTATTAGATGCTTTTAATGTTTCGTGCATTAGTTACAAAAATTGTATAAAAAGCCTCTCAGGTTTAAATAAACGACTATTTCAGTATCAAGTTAACATTTTAAAACAGTAAATAAAATACTCAAGTCCCCATTCTGTATCAGCAGCTTTAAACTACATTAAATTAATTTAATTTTGCGAATTAACTGTTAAAGTTGTTAAAATTGCTCCCGTTATTCCATAATTTCCATTCTGTCTACTTTTGACATGTGAAAGTTTTATAACTGTTTTGAAGATAGATTCAAGTCAAGATTTTGCCGATTTAGGAGTATTTTAGATAAAAAGTTAATTAGGTCCGCTTGGAAGGTTCACTACAACAGCCTACAAGGGAAGTCTCCTGCTTTAAGATGGCGGCTGTTTACTAACGCACGTAGTCTTCAATGCAAGTGTTGCCAACGGAATCGAGTCTGTCATTTTGCATCTAGTTGTATATACATATGATATCTATTAGACAAGCATGATGTTTATGCTGCATTCCAGAGAAGTGGGAAGTCGGATTTATCCCACTCGGATGGTACCAGTTCCGACCTCGAAGCGTTCCAAGCAAATGTAAACAACAATGATGGCTGATCGCGACGAGGTGTTTTTTTTATTTTGGCCATCCAAAGACATTTTGACCTCCAGCGAACCTACCTTCCTATAATCGATCAAATAGTAGAGGAAAAACGACGGCTACGTTATAGCCCACACTGTAAACTGCCTTTTTTTAGTTACACCCTTTGCTGATCGTCAATATAAAATCATAGCACAACAAAGATGATGTCGGACTTTTCCGGCCTCCGACTAGGAAAATATCATTGGAATGCCACTCGAACTGGGAGGTCCAAGTCGCGAAGTCGGAGAAAAAAATAACTACCCCGACTTCCAAGTTGTTTCAATCTGACGTCACTGGACAAAATGGCGTTCAAGAAAACGTATTGAATGATAACACAATAATGAAGTGAATCAAGTTTATTTGAGACGCCATGTATTTTTTTCTCATACAGTGATTTATCTTTGTTGAGCTATGTTGTTATATTGACGATCAGCTAAGGATGTAACTAAAAAAAGGCAGTTTACAGTGTGGGCAATAACGCAGCCGTCGTTTTTCCTCTACTATTTGATCGCTTATAGGAAGGAAGGCAGGTTCGCTGGAGGTCAAAATGTCTTTGGATGGCCAAAATAAAAAACACCTCGTCGCGATCAGCCATCTTTGTTGTTTACATTTGCTTGGAACGCTTTGAGGTCGGAACTGGTATCCGACCTCCGAGTGGGATAAATCCGACTTCCCACTTCTCTGGAATGCAGCATAAAAGTGTTGGCTGGTGCGTCTTTACTCACGAGAGATAATGGCTCGTCATCCAGAATGTATTCTTCGGCAATGACTCTTGTTATTCCCTGGGCTTTGGGACTGTCGAGTGCTAGTTTGTCCCGCATAGCAAAAGTTTCTGCCAGTGTTAGTTGCGTAGGACCTTTCTTTTTGTCTTTGGTTTTCTTAACATACTCCTCATATTGTTTGTGGTGGTAATTTGCTAAATGCTTGATTAGGTTGGTTGTATTAAAACTTTTTACAGCTTTACCACCACGCTTGACTTTATTGTGGCATATGTTGCACTCTGCCTCTTCGTCCTTTAAGGTGAAATGATCCCACACAGCTGACATTTGTACCGATGAAGTCTCTCGGTAAATTGGGAGACGGTAATGTAGTGTGTTGAAGGAGTTCCGTAAAATGCGGACCGGATTTTAGGGGAACCGAAGCAAAAACCTGAATGGATTATGTATATCGGTGCGCTGGAAAACCCGGACCGGAATTTAAATAAAACTGGATCGGAAGTCTAGATCGGAATTTTTCCGTGTCGGCCGATCCGGTACCGATGCGCATTTTTTTGCCCATATTGGCGTCCGATCCGATCCAAATATCGGATCGCGACATCTCTAGTCATGACAGATCTCAGCTACTCTCAAGTTTAACCAGTTTGCATTATTTTATTGCAATGTTTTTCCCTATTCAGATTTGTTTCAAGACTACAATTGCAGTTATTGCAATTTTGTTGTTTTATCACAATAGATTGGTTTATTTACATTTCAAAAACCAGAAGCCATTCTTTTACGAATGTGCTTGCACTTTAGTTTACATATTTAAATGTTTAGATTTTAAGATTTGAATAAGGCAAAATAACATGCTTTTTCTCTCAAATATATTGTTATATTCATTTGTTTCGGATGTACTGTAATTATTTTCTGTATAAAAATTAATTTGGTGTTCAAAAGTCTTTTTTCAAACTTGAGTCTTGAAAAAGAGGGGTCGTCTTATAATCAGGGCTGTCTTATATTCGGGCCAATACGGTATATATATCTTGTACATAGACTTCACTATCAGTTGATGGGGCTCGGGGCCTATCCGTAAGGGGCATCTTTCAAAAAACTAAAAAAATCAAATATTTTCAAATCCAAAGCCAATAGCGACCTAAAATCAAAACAGGCACCTCCCTTAGGCATAAATGAGTCTCCATGAGCAGCAGCATCAAAAAAGTCAAAGTCGTTCCATAATAAAATCCCGTAATTTTGCAAAATCCAGACTGCCGGCTGTCACAAAACAAAGAGTTTTTTAAATTGAAAATTCTTGTAAATAAATTCTTAAATCGTGCAATTTGTATAGATATCAACGTAAAACAGTCTAGATTCTTAGTTAAAAGCAACACAAAAAAAACAAGTAATTATCGTTCATTTTACGTAAGTATTTCAAGCAAAAGTTAAGGTATTGTGTAATCCAACATGGCGGCCGTCACAAAACAAAGAGCTTTTTAAGTTGAAAATTCTTTTAAATAAATGCTTAAATCACGCAATTTCTATAGATATGAACGTAAAACGGTCTAGATTCTTGGTTAAAAGCAAAAAACATGCAGTAATCATTCATTTTATGTAAATATTTCAAGCCAAAGTCACATTAATTTTATCCATTGATTTTTTTCACGTTTCTCAGTGTATGCATGGTGCTATTTAATATAATAATGACCTTGAATACTTGACTAAATCACTCTTGAAACACTCCTGCCTGCTTGTAGGCAGTAAAATTTTCGTCCTAAAAGCTAATATAACATTCTGCTTGGGTCAGCCCCCTACGGAAAGGTGTAGCACAATGTCTGTGGGAGATCTCTTGTCAAGTGATGATTGAGTCTATGTCTTGTAAAATCTTTTTCATAATATTATTACCTTATTTTTAAATGTAAGGGCCATTTTATACAATTTGTCAGCTGGGGGGGCGGGGGTGGGGGGGGGGGGGGTCCTGACATGAAGAACAGCAAAGGGAACTAGGTACTGTTTACATTACTTAAAAAAAAAAAAATGGAGACAGAATGACAGACAAGACTCTGGCATCGTAAAGTTGAAATCATGTAAGTCGGGTACATCGCAACCAGGGAACTACCTGTATTTAATTTTACCCTTTTGGGGTTCCATAACAACCTACCAGTTGAGAAACACTAATTATTTGCATACCAGTTATAGTAATATATTCCTATTTTTGTCCAGACAAAGTAAAACAGTAGAGTGGATTAAGAGATGCAGGAGAGATTGTTGATGAGCAGAGGTGAATGACTATCGACAAGGGATGTCCCAATTTTTATTTTGAATACTGGAGGCTAAAAAACAAAAACAAAAAAAAGTCACTTATCCTTTTACAGAAACACATATTTCGGGACATACGGGAAATTTAAAGCGCTATTTCTGACTTTTAAGATAGATAAATGCTAAACAAAAACAAAGCAAAAAATAGTTGGAAATTGACTCCTCACGAACATCATCATTCTTGTGTATTCTAGTTCCCGGTAGTGTGCAAGTCTATTTCTCACTGACCTAACAGGAGAATGACAGGAAGGAAGATGAGGCAGAAAAGTGTCTGACAGTTGGAATCAGGGGTGTTGTTGGGAGTTTTTTTTTTTCTTCTTCTTTTTTAACACAGGATGACCTTAAGAGCTGTAGTTCTGACATGTTCAGCTACATGGGCAGGTCAGCTCACAGAGCCACGCAAAATAAGGGCAATTGAATGAGTATGCGGAAAGTTCCAACGGTTATTTGCCAGGCTGGAAAAATTCTGGAAAAGGGTTTCACTGGCGACACACCATAAGAGGTATTCATCATCATTATAGGTTTCAGAAAACTGAAGTATTTTCAGTACACACACACAATTTTCCTTCTGTCTCTTTATGACTTTGTGTGAACTACTTATCAACCTTAATAGGCCCAATCAGTGATCAGGAACAATGCCAGCAATTCTGCAGTAAGTCTCTGTGTCCGATTGTGACTTCCTATTTTTGCAGGCTCTGTGTCCAGAGCACAGTTCCATTGGCACCTAGATTGTTATTCTGATATCCTTTTGGTATTACCACATTCTTTTGTATTGACCTACAGGGCTTTTGTAATTATGTCCAATACGTCTACCCAGCATAACCATCCGGTCTGACTAGGAACATAGTGAAATGAAACAATAGCTAATTTGCATGGTTAGTGGAGACAGAAGAGGAGCAACAGGTGTTGTACAATATATAAATTCTTCTAAGTAAACAAACAGCAAGCTTTTCATGTCTTCACACTGACCCAATTTATATACTTTTACCGAATGAACTGTTCAATACACTGCAAAAACTCAAAATTTTAGCAAGAATTTTTGCATAATTTCTAGGGAAAAAATATTATATACATTGTGTTATTTTTTGACCATACATCTTAAAATCTTAAAATCCAGAAAGTCTGATATCATTTTGTTTTGAGTCAAATCTCACTCAAAACAAGCATTTTTTAAATCTGTCATAAACATTTTCAAACTTTTGAGTTATTTGTGAAAGACGACTCTTTTTGTTTTAAGAGATAGACCCAACTTGTTTCACCAAAATGCAAAAAGCATGCACGTTTCATGTACCCATTTATTGCAACATTTACTCATCAATTTCATCACAATAGATGAATAGATGAAATTGATTCTTTGGATAACAATATGGTATATGCAGTTATTACAAAGTCTGCCTAAATTCATGTACTTCTATTACAAGTACATGTACTACAAGTATGTGTATTTGTACTACAACTACTTGTAATACAAGTGCATGTAGTTGTGTGTACTTGGACTACAAGTGTGTGTACTTGTAGTACAAACATGTGTACTTTTACGACAAACACGTTTACGTGAGTGTACTCCAAGCAGGTGCAGTGTCTGCACTTGTTCTACAGGTACATGCACTTTTCTTACAAGTACATGCACTTGCAAGTACTTTGTATTCTGTGAATTCGTCCTACGAGTATGTTTACTTGTAATACAGGTAAATGTAATATAATACAAGTATGTGTACTTATACTAAGTGTACGACAAACACATCTACGTGGGTGTACTACAAGTAGTTGGAGTGTCTGTAAGTACTTGTAATACAAGTAAAATGTACGATACTACAAGTTAGTGTACTTCTACCACAAGTAAGTGTACTTGATCAACAGGTATGTGTACATTACTGCAAGTAATTGTACTTGTGTGTACTTGTAATGCAAGTAAACGCACTATACTACAAGTTTGCGCCTTTTTAACACAAGTAATTGTACTTGTTCTACAGGTACTTTTACTGCAAATACATGTTTTTGCGTGCACTTACTTGTTGTACAAGTACACTAAGTTGTAGTATAGTACATTTACTTGTATTACAAGTACACGTACTTGAGGTGCAAGTACACATAGTATAAGTACACATAAGTACATGTACTAGTACTAAAAGTACACATGCTTGTAGAACAAGTGCACATAGTGTACACTGCTGGCCAAAAGTATTGGCACCCGTGCAATTCTGTCAGATAATGCTATATTTCTCCCAGAAAATGATTGCAATTACAAATGCTTTGGTAGTAATATCTTCATTTATTTTGCTTACAATGAAAAAACAGAAAAGAGAATGAAAAAAAATAATTAAATCATTTTACCCAAAACTCCAAAAATGAGCCAGACAAAAGTATTGGCACCTTCAGCCTAATACTTGGTAGCACAACTTTTAGACAAAATACAGTAACTGTGAACAACCACTTCTGGTAACCATCAATGAGTTTCTTACAATGCTCTGCAGGAATTTTAGACCATTATTCTTTGGTCAACTGCTCCAGGTCTCTGAGATTTGAAGGGTGCCTTATCCAAACTGCCATTTTCGGATCTCTCCACTGGTGTTCTATGGGGTTCAGGTCTGGACTAATTGCAGGCCACTTTAGAAGTCCCTAGTGCTTTCTCTCAAACCATTTTCTAGTGCTTTTTGAAGAGTTTTGCGGTCAATGTCCTGCTGGAAGACCCATGACCTCTGAGGGAGACCCAGCTTTCTCACAATGGGCCCTACATTATGCTGCAAAATTTGTTGGTAGTCTTCAGACTTCATAATGCCATGCACACGGTCAAGCAGTCCAGTATCATAAAAAGCAAAGCAACCCCAAAACATCAGGGAACCTCTGCCATGTTTGACTGTGGGGACCGTGTTCTTTTCTTTGAAGGCCTCATTTTTTTCCTGCAAACTCTATGTTGATGCCTTTTCCTAAAAAAGCTCTAATTTTGTCCCCTCTGACCAGAGAACATTCTTCCTTTCTCAGGTAAGTTTTAGAAAACTGCAGCCTGGCTTTTTTATGTCTCTGGGTCAGAAGTGGAGTCTTACTGGTCTTACTAGTCCTACTATAGAGTCCCTTTTCATTCAGACGCTGTCGGATAATACGGGTTGACACTGTTGTACCCTCGGACCTTAGGACAGCTTGAACTTGTTTGGATGTTAGTCGAGGTTCTTTATCCGCCATCTGCACAATCTTTCGTTGAAATCTCTCGTCAATTTTTCTTTTCTGTCCACATCTAGGGAGGTTAGCCACAGTGCCATGGGCTTTACACTTATTGATGACAATGCGCACGGTAGACACAGGAACATTCAGGTCTTTGGAGATGGACTTGTAGCCTTGAGATTGCCCATGCTTCCTCACAATTTTGCTTCTCAAGTCCTCAGACAGTTCTTTGGTGTTCTTTCTTTTCTCAGTTCACACAGGTTGAGTCAACTTTAATCCATTTTAAATGCAAGTGTGATTTAGTTATTGCCACCACCTGTGCTACAGGCAAGTAACAGGTGCTTCAAATTACATAAATTAGAGAAGCATCACTTGATTTTTCAAAGGGTGCCAATACTTTTGTCCGGCCCATTTTGGAGTTTTGTGTAAAGTACTGATTTAATTTTTTTTCCATTCTGTTTTGTGTTTTTTCATTGCAAACAAAATACATGAAGATATTACTACCAAATTATTTGTAATTGTCATCATTTTCTGGGAGAAATTGAGCATTATCTGACAGAATTGCAGGGGTGCCAATACTTTTGGCCAGCAGTGTACACTTAATTGTGGTACACGTACACTAACTTGTAGTATAGTACATTTACTTGTATTACAAGTACACAAGTAAACGAACTATACTACAAGATTGTGTACGTGTACCACAAGTAAGTGTAGTTGTTCTACAGGTAAATACTGCACTTTTACTACAAGTACATGTACTTGCGTGTACTTATACTATGTGTACTTGTACTACAAGTAAATACTGTATACTATACTACAAATTTGCGTACTTGTGTGTATTTATACTAGAAGTATGTGTACTTGTACTACAAGTACGCATACCTGTATACATGTACTACAAGTGCCGTATTTTTCAGACTATAAATCGCAGTTTTTTTCATAGTCTGGCAGAGGGTGCGTCTTATTACTCTTAATAGTCTGGAGTGACTTATTTGTGAAATTATTAACATTGTTGTTCATTGTTAGCTGTTCTGCATGCTATAGTTATCTCATTAACTCTATGTTACATTAACATTCCAGGCAGGTTCTCATTCGTTGTTTATTCGTCATGTAATGTTAGCATACCGTACACTTATTCAGCCTGTTGTTCTCTATTGTATTTTTATTTTAAATTGCCTTTCTAGATGACATGTCTGTTCTTGGTGCTGGATTCTATCAAATATTTTTTTGGGCTGGTGCGACTTATACTCAGGTGCGACTTACAGTCCAAAAAATACAGTACGCATATTTTAAGCTTTTTTCGTGCATGCATTTTTAAGCATTACCGGCTTGTCATAGGGCTTATAATGAGCCGGTCATACAATTTTTAAGGCTTATTTTAAGCCCAAATACTTCCCTAAACTAGTTAAATATAACTGGTTTCAAGATCTTTTTTTTTTAATCCTGAATGGATGTCTTATTTTAAGAATTGCTTGTTTCATTGACAGAATTTTCTTACTTGTTATAAGCAAATCCTATCTCATTTCAAATAATTTTTTACTTGTTTTAGAAGTGGCATTTTTTCCAGTGTAATATAAATTTCATTCAATACTGCACGTTTCACAAAATTTAAGACACAAACTCATACATTGCACTATATTTAGATAATAACCAGAAGAGCCACATCTCCTCTTTGTGTTTTTAACATGATAATTGGGTAGTCTAATGTTGGCGCCAGAGAGTGTTGGCCTGATTCTGCATTTACTCTCCATGTATCTAATCAGCTTCCTGCAAGCCTTCTCTGTCTGGAGGCTATCACTGAACGCCAGGCTGCTTAACCATTGGCTCCATGCTCATATTTAGACAGATTAGATTTACATACTCTCCTGGTGTTGTTGCTGTCAGGGCTTTAGAAACAGTATCACGCTACGTTTAGTCACAGTCTGGATATGGCAATTATATGCGCACCCACATTTATCTCATTAGAGAACAAGTCTTTGGCACGGTGCGTAATTTCTTTATGGGAGCAGGAATCATAAGGTGATTGTTTTTTCTTGCTCAAACCATGAATGGAAGGCAGGCAGGAGCTTTAACAAGTGAATGTGTTGGTGTTAATGGCCTGTCAGGAGATGTTGCTGTATAAAGTGGAATGCGGGTCAATGAGATGATGACCTTTATGTCACCTTCACTCTTGCTGACCACTGAAGCGGTGCAAAGCTTTATTAGATCACTGATTTCTGGTCACGGGTTGAGGCTTATGGGTCACAGAAGCAGCCAGCGTGTCTGTGACTATGGTTATTGTGGTGGCACACTTGAGAAGAATATACACTCAAACTTATTGGGTAAATCAGGATAAAAGTACTGTAACCAAACTGCAATGTAAAAAATGAATGCTTCATGAGTGAGAACAAGCAAAGTTTTTATGACAAACAACAAACAGCAAGCCTGTTTTTATTATGCCTATTTTTCATACATGCACAATTTTCATTTCAAATAGGGACTAACTTTGTGTCATCTAAGGGGGAAAATGTTTTTGAAGTTCTAGTTATGTGAAGAAAAACACACAACAGGCATTCATTCCCTTCCAATTTCCTTTGAGGAGTCCAATGATGGAAAAGATAAAATGCCTCTTTCAGATGATGACGACGCCACTGACAATTGGCCAATTGGACAGGTCTTGACACGTTATATGAAAGGATAACACTACCTAACTCGGTATTTAAACCCACACACACACGAATATTGTTACTGAACTAGATATATGGGTTTAAAATGGAATATGATGCATGAATATTTTATCTCTGGAAATAGAGTAGGATTTCAAAATCCCACTTAGTATACTCTGTTGAATTTTATGGAATATGTCTTTGTCCAAAACTTTGTGGTTAGGCATGTCCCGATCGTATAGATTTGCACCTGAGTCCGAGTCACCTGTTCTGAGAATCTGCTGATACCGAGTGCCGATCCAATACTGAAAGTTTTGTTTTTTAAGTTTTGTATATACATATATATATATATATATATATATATATATATATATATATATATATATATATATATATATATATATATATATATATATATATATATATATATATATATTAATCATAATTAATCACAATTAATCACAATTCAAACCATCTATAAAATATGCCATATTTTTTCTGTAAATTATATATATATATTCTGTATAATAATTTGTTGGAATGGAAAGATAAGACAAGATGGATATATACATTCAACATACGGTACATAAGGACTGTAGTGGGCATTTCACTCTACTGTCCTTTAAATCTGTCTATGCTGTCGTCACTCCGAAGCGTCTACTTTTTCCAAAGCTAGACAGCTAGTGAACGACGCCTTAATAATCAGACTTCTTCCTTTTTCATCTGATTTATTAATAAAATGGCCTCAAACCACTGTCTTCTTTAAAAAAAAGTACACAAGCATTGCATTAGCAACAACGTTAGCTTAGCACGCTATACAGGTTCACTAAACATAAACAAAAAGCGTCTCATACAAAAAATATTACATTTCGCCTACTAATATAATATGTACATTCTTTACAACAACCATACTTACGGACAAATCTTGTCCAAGGATCATATAAGCACAACATTACAACGTAGGCGTCAGCCCGAGACGTCGTGCAGCCATAATGAACTGGCAAGAAAGCAATAAACCATGTCGCAAAGCGACCACAAGAGTTCGCTGTTAGACAGCACAAAAACCCTTGCTGTAAAACTTACCAAAAGGCAGAATACTGTCTGAGCGGGACATGTGCGTTAATTGCGTCAAATATTTTAACGTGATTAATTTAAAAAATGAATTACCGCGCGTTAACGCGATAATTTTGACAGCCCTAATATATATATAAATACATATAGTGTATAGTGATATAGTGTTCAATCAGCCTACCATGCATGTTTTTGGGATGAAACCGGAGTTCCCGGAGGAAACCCACGCAGGCACGGGGAGAACATGCAAACTCCACAGAGGAAGGCCGAAGCCCGGGATTGAACCCTTGATCTCAGAACTGAGGCAGATGTGCTAACCACTCAGCCACCGTGCCGCCATATATATATATATATATATATATATATATATATATATATATATATATATATATATATATATATATATATATATATATATATATATATATTTTTTTTTTTTTTTTTTTTTTTTTTAATGCGTGTTTTTGTTTTCTATTTGAACAAAAGTTCCCAAAATGTTGTCTTCTGCTTTTTCTGGGAGTGTTGCAGAGTAAAAAGCGTACCTATATACTTTTGTATCTTTTGGCAATGCCATTTTATTTCTGGATTATTTTGTTACTTTTTAGTCCTTAAAAAGTAAAAATATACTGTATATACAGTATAAATTAGGCCTGAACGATGATGGATAGTATCATTGCGATTTTGGGGGTGGTTGCAATATTTTACAATATTATGTTGCGATATTGAAACTAAAAGACTTTTCCCCAGATAACTTGAAGAGCTCTGTTTGGGCCTGAAAGATATTGGAAAAAATTTGCATTGCGATATACAGGGTGATTGAGAAAGAATGTGCCAAAACCATTGCAGTATATCTAAAAAAACTAAAAAAAAAAAAAAAAAAAACAGAAAAAAACAATTAATAACTAGCTGGATACAAGTATTGTATATAACTTTAAATTTTTATTTCATGCTTTACAAGCTCAATGTGACCACCACCAGCGTCACGGACACCATCAAGCAAATATCAAATAACCTACAGTATACAGAGTATACTTATTATTATTTATTATATAAATACGCATAACTTTATGTAAATCGTACGTTAGTCATAAGTCGTAAGTTATTATTAACATTTAGTTATTTTTGTGTACAGAGTATAAAATGACCGCTACTTCAGTCTATTTCAATGATTTTTAAAATGAACAAATGCGCGATGATTTTGACACATTCTTTTTCAATCACTCTGCCAAGGCTCACACTTACTTTTTTCTTTGGCTTCACTGGTGCTCCGTACTTTCTGTAGGTGCACCAACACTTTTCATTGCATCACCTCTAACGCCATACTTGAAATCACTCTCCATAACATATAATTGATATAATTCATTCATTCATCTTCTAAACCACTTATCCTTTCGCGGGTCGCGGGAGTACTGGAGTTTATCACAGCTATGTAACTCCAGGCAGAAGGCGGGGTACACCCTAAACAGGTTGCCAGCCAGTCGCAGGGCACATATAGACACACAAGCATTCACACACACACTCACACCTACGGACAATTTGGAGTGCTCAATCAGCATACCGTGCACAATTTTTTAGGATGTGGCAGGCACCCGGAGAAAACCCAGGCAAGGGTGGAGCCAGGATTGAACCCACAATCCCAGAACTGTGAGGTGGACGTGCTAACCACTGTTCCACCACTTTCATAATGTGAATTATTTTCGAACAAAAATAATGTAGAAAAATGCTTGTCCTTGTTAAATGCCTTTGTTAATTCAAATAAATTTAAAAAAACATTAAATGCTTCATTGAATGAGTCCACTCTAATCCACTCACGCTGCCGAGAACAGCCTCTCACTTCCACAACAAGTTGTGCTGAGTTGCCACAGCACCATTTTGACTGGGCTGCATGCTTAACGATGATTAATATATTTGTGCCTTTGATCGTTGAGGTACCGAAGCGTCTCTGACGAGATCAAAGCTACAAACCTGTTAGTCATCATTAACTTGAAGTACCAAACGCCAGCTGCACCGGTGACCAAGAAAAAGTTTGATCGTACTACTTAGCAGGAGGTAGGGGGAGGTGCTGTACCAGTATGAAGCAGAAAAACAAAAATATATTTTTTAAAATTAAAAATCCAATCCTTTTCAGCCGATTCTGATCCTCAGAAAAATGGCGCGATCGGCCCTATTTCCAATCACAGAGACATCCCAACTTGTGGTATCAACATTTTTGTTGTTATTGTTTTTTA
Source organism: Corythoichthys intestinalis (assembly GCF_030265065.1). NCBI lineage: Eukaryota > Metazoa > Chordata > Actinopteri > Syngnathiformes > Syngnathidae > Corythoichthys > Corythoichthys intestinalis. The sequence goes on along the minus strand of NC_080414.1, from coordinate 32,941,076 downwards.
TATATAATGTGACCCCTTATTATCTTCACTGGTGTAGAATTTGGGAATTAATTTATTTAGAATTTCCCTGAATAAAATATTAAAATGAGATTATTACAGTTTTTTGCTTATCCTGCATGGATTACAAAACCATTCCATCCTAGTCTAACATGATATCAAGTTTACCAAACCATCAGTGTCACTCCAAAACACCAAAATAACATGTGAAATGATATCATAATGTGTTAATAATTTAACACATAATTCGCTCCTGAGTATAAGTCGCACCCCCAGCCAAACTATGAAAAAAACTGCAACTTATAGTCCGTAAAATACGGTAGTTTCTCACTATCACTGCCAACCCCTTCCATTCCAAACAGATTGGACATCTACCACTCTCATTAGCAATCAAAGATTTCATAAGCTCTTTATTACCCACTCTGAACAAAATTCCTTCGAAGTAATCATTTCCTTTCGCCAACCCGCTAACAAAAACATGGATCACAACATAACACTTTTCCTTGGAGTAACAGCAACATGGACAACATTTAAACTGAGACTTTTTGTCAAACGAGTGAATGACAGACAAGTGGCGCTGCTTGAAGGCTGCTGCCAGAGCAGATTCCTCTTTTCCCTAGAGTAGCCTGTGGTTGTCTGGTGGGTAGGGGAGTGGAAATGGTTGTAGGATGTACACAAGCACAAACCAAGGACCCCTGGAGGAACAGTGGCTCCCTCTGTTAAGAGACAGGGAGACGAAAATGATCGACTCCCTGAAACCATCCGCCTCCCTCACCAGCTGTAACTCTACCTCAGAGATAACCATCTCACCTAGGGCTCTTGGTGTGCCCCACCTGCCCCACATGGCCTCACCATGCTTCGGGGTCAGCGAAAGGGGTGGGGGCACAGCTTTCACATCAATGGAGGCCTGTCTGGAGGCCTCGCATAGTTGGCTGGAGCCGATAACTGACTCACAACTTTACACCGCCTTTGTTTTAATGCCATGTCTGCCCTACCTCACTCATGTCTAAATCCTAACACGGCAGCATCTGTTTATGTGAGGATTAGGGGCAGTGTTGTTATTCTAACTTTAAAAAATTACAGTTACAAATTAGTCAGTAACTCAGTTGCCTCATTGTAAGAATAATTAGTTACTCAGCAAAGTAAGTAATGTTACTTTCCATGTTCCACGCGTTATTACATTATACATTCCATAACATCTTTCACATCAAAGATGTTTCCTATTAACTGATTTAAAGAAAAAAACACGATATACAGTATTTTAGAACATTTGGTATTTATTTGGATCAAATAGTCTTTTCGATGTTTAAGGTTCTTTAAATTCTCTTAACGAACAGGAGATGATGACACACAATTCAGGAACAAAAAGTAAATACAGATTGTACATTTAGTGAGGAAAGAAAAGAAAAAACGCCTGGCCACGACACAGGCAGCCACAAGGGGCCCCGCCGCCCCAGTACAACAACGGCGAGAGTGTGGAGAGAGTCCACACCTTCCGGTTCCTGGGAGTCCAGATCTCAGATGATCTCTCATGGACAGTAAACATAACAGCTATCATGAAAAAAGCTCAGCAGCATCTGCACTTCCTGCGAGTCCTCAAGAAGAACAAGCTGGATAGGAAGCTGCTGCTGGCCCTCTAACTCTCATCCATTGAGAGTGTGCTAACATACTGCATTTTCACCTGGTCCGGGAGCTGCACTGCTGCAGACAGTGAGAGGCTTCAGAGGACAGTCAAGGCAAATTTATGTCCAGTACTTATTTAATTAAAATATCCTTATGATTCAACAGGTAAGATGGAAACATGCCCATACAACAAAAAGCTGCACTTAAGCTGCTGTTTTATTTTTATTTTTATTTTTTACAAGAAAGTGCAAAAATATTAACCATTTTTAAAGAGAGTACTTATTTCTCTCAACAATACAATACAATTTACACTGGTGGAATGAATTCCACATTTTCAGGATACAAACAAAGTGTCTTTAGAAATAAGAATTCTTTTAACTAATATACTTTGTTTTCACAGTGTTACCTCCCTTGTGTAACTCTTGGATTGACAGGTGGAAATCACAACTGCTCTTGACACCGCCACACACACACTCATTACAGCGCGCACACTTTCTTCTCCCTCTTTCCCGCAACAACAGATATCTGTACTATTTTGCATATTTGTAGTGTTACTACAAACTGTTACTGCTGTACTTAATCATGTTTTTACAGGTTCTGCATATGAAATACATGTTAGCAAATTAGCTTAGCACTCGGCGCTAACTATTAACATCTCAAAAACAACAACAATAAAGGCTAAACAGTACAAGAGGGTTTGTGTACTCACCTCTTATAGACGCACAAAGGTCTTAGCAACACACTCCGGACATTTTTCAATTGAAATGCCTTAAAACTACTGCTGGACATCTGAAAGACAAGGAGCATCGAACTATCTGTCTCATACACAAATTTATTTTCCACTCTTTTAAAAAGGAGTAAATCTCTCTACCAGTAACTGGGAGCATCCATCATAACGTTGTGCGTGCGTCCGTTAATGGTGTCCGGGCGGCAGACATGTCTTGAATTCCGTTCCGCTACGAACGGCTGTCATAAAGTTATGAGTGAAAATCATCATTTTTTAACCTTTATGAATCATAATCGAATCTTCACGTGTCGAATTGCGATGCATGTAATAATCAATTTTTTGGAACTCCTCTACTCAGCAGAGCTCTAAACATCCTCAAGGACAGCTCAAATCCTGGTTTCTAGCTGTTTGATCTGCTCCCCTCTGGGAGACGCTATAGGTGTTTAAAACCAAGAACAAACAGACCGAGGAACAGTTTCTTTGCTAAAGCCATCTCCACGCTGAACAGCCATATGTAACACCACATCACCCAATGTCCAATATTCATGCAATTTTCAATGCCTCACTGTCAAATGGTACTACTTAACTTCTATTTACACATATTCTATTTACAATACTTATTTACATGCAATATTAATGCGCAATATTAAATGCCTTCATCCTCAACTGCTGCTACTTCCCTTCAATTTTTTGCACTGCCTGAACAAAGGACTACCTCATACACATTTTATATTTATTTAGATTTTATACTTTTATTCTTGCAAGTCACTTTTGAGATTTTTACTTGTCCTGCACTGAAAAGGGAGATGCGCCACAATTTCATTGTATAACTGAATAATGACAATAAATGTCTATTCTATTCTATTCTATTCTATTCTATTCTATTCTATTCTATTCTATTCTATTCTATTCTATTCTATTCAAAAAAGATGTGTGTCGGACCTCCCTATATTAGTCCATTTCTCCAGCTGTAGCCTAGCGCCAACCCCTTAGATAAAAAACAGTGGAAAGCATTATCAGACTTACATAGGGAGAGGAGAACTCTCTGCTCACCTCCTTGAGCAAGCAGTACTGTAGATAAGCACAGTTATGAGAACAAAGAATGACCATGTTCAACGCTATTAACAGATATATGTTCAGGTGAATAAATGGAGATATATATCTACAAAACCAATACCTCAAAACGTAAACTTGGGTAAAAGGACTCGTTCTTGCCTTTAATTTCAATGAGCGAGAAGTAGTGCCTGTACTAAGCAGGGCGTGATCCGCCCACCTAGCCAATGGTCATTGCGTTTGCAATGGCATCACCACCCACTTTCCTCATCCCCCCCTCCTTCCAAGTAGGTCCAGCTGTCGCCCACAGTACTCGCCTTCCATTCGCCTCCTTCCATGCCCCTTTCTGGTGCCTTCCATGCCCCATAAAATGGAAAAAGGATTAGGGTTTTTGTGCCTTCCGCGTCCCATAAAGCAGAAAAGGGGTTAGGGTTTTCATGCCTTACGCGTCCCATTGTGCAGAAAAGAGATTAGGGTTTGGGTTATGGTCCTTGTAAGCAGGAGACATGGTTGCCGGTTCACAAATAACAAATGGTCGAGGGTCGCTTCAAGTCAACTCTTACCCGCCTTAAATTACGACCAAATGTCTTTTTTACCTTTCAGCTTTTTGGTGGTGCATCTAAAGGGCTCCATTTGACTCTTCCGCAGCCGTTCGTCCACCCCCTCCGTCGTCTGGGCTCTCGCGTCCAGTCACCAACTGAAGGAATTTGGCCCCCCGGCCAAGCTGCCAGAACAGCGACAGCAAAACCAAAAGGTGTCCCGCTGGCGCCGCTCCTGCAAGTTGGCCGGGAGGGGCCAAAATCCCGCCCGTTCACTCCAGTGTTAACCCTTTGTACTGACTCCATTTTGAACGGTTTAAAGAAGGCTCACCGAAAACAGGTTGACAATTTATTCGCCTACAATGATCAAAGAACAAGGCAAAACAGACGACAGAGCGGCAATGTTAAATCCAAGGTCCGCAAAACAACGGATACATCGGATTGTCCCCGAGAAGCGACCGTTTTTAGCTAAATGTTCAGTCTTTTGAAAGCTGTGGTGGAGTGGGCCGGGCGGAAGGCGTGCCTGGGTGTTGTCTTGGGATCCTCCCTCTGTGGCAGGTTTGGGCGGTCAAGTTCGTGTGTCATCCTTCGTGGCTGGGACGTGGTTGCCACAGCAACCGACGCATGTCTTGACGTCCAAGGCGCCGCGCTATCAACATGTTGTCCCGGCAGGACGGGAGCATCCTGACCCCACTGGAGAACTGATGAGGTTTTTTCTTCGCTTATCAGGCGAGGGCTGATAAGCCGATCAACTTTACTGTGTCAAATGGCATGTGGTAACATCTCCCTAACTGCTTTACTATAATGAATGTGTTAGACCAATGTAGACAGTTATATGGTGTCTGCAAGAAAGGTACCTATTCCCTTCACTGGGGAATATGATTGAAAAGTCATTGAATTATGGATGAGCGGGCGTTTTGGTTGAAATTGATTCAGCGTTGTTCCAATATTATTAATAATCGAAATGACGTTTAGGTTTTGTAAGGATTTCAACGTTGAAACAACATTAATTGAGGGTGCAAAAGTGACGTTGATTCAACGATATAAGATCGACAGCGGAATGTTGATCCAACATCTATTCAACTTCGGTCTGCTATCTGGGCACACATCTGGTGTTGCTCACAGTGGTCCTCAGTGTGTAGGGAGCGTGTTTGTCTGCTCAGACACATGAAAAATTAGAAGGAACATTTCTCTCTACAGAAAAAAATTACAGCATTAGAAACGCTGTTATACTCTAACGCCGTTAATAAAAACACTATTTAGTAGTTTGCTCAGGCAGCATTCAGCAATGTAATTGTATGACAGCAATGTTATGTTTTTTTTTCTGTTTCCAGTAATATGTTTACATCATCAAAAGAAATAGTCTTTCGGGCTTTTACTATTATTACAACCGTGGATGTCTGCAGCAAGTGAGTTTTTTTACTTTTTGGATCCAAACCTAAATATTTGCCTCTTCTGGCCCTCGTTCTACATCGGAGAGGAGCGTTTCCTCAAAAATAACACTCCGTTTAAATATATATTAGGTGCATTAATGTGGTTGGTAGAGCACTTTAGAGTTGAGTGGTCCTCTGCTCGCACTGAGTGAAGCTGAGTGTGACACTGCTGCTCCCTGCAAATACATAAACTTCAAATCAAGCATAGGTTGGCAAGCAAGGAGCTGTCCTACGTAAAGAATCCTTTCTGGTTGGCTTTTGTAAAAGGGAAGCGAGAGGAAACACAGTAGGATCTGTATCTGGCCTTTATGTGCTGAAAATTTGAAGTATAAATGATTATTTTTGTAGCAAACCAATGACCACATGTATTTTTATTATGTTATTAAATGATTAAAAATACTATGGAAAATAAAATCAGAGAATGTGTTGCATTCTATGGAGCCCCTTAAGTGACATCGACAGAAATAAAATTAACTATCTGGTGCACACCAGAAACAATTTGGTAAACATTACCATTATATACAATTTAAGCTAGCGGACTTTTGTTATGCAAGTAAGCCAATTGTTCTTTTGTAAGATCCTAATTTATATATATATATATATATATATATATTTTTTTTTTTTATTTTATTTTTTTTTTTTATTGTTTAAGGCTAAGTTCTGGTGCGCATCCGACACCAGCAGTTTTGCGTGCTAAAATGATAATAAAGGATTTAGTTGAGCTTTACTTCAATCTTGGACTCAACTAGCGCCTGAGCTTAGCCCCAAACAATATAAACAAAAATTAAAATATGAAGATCTAAGTACAACAAAAGAACAATCGGATAACTTGCATAGCAAAAGTCCGCTAGCTTAAATTAGGGTGACCAAACGTCCTCTTTTGCCCGGACATGTCCTCTTACTACGTGCTCTCCGGAGGGTCCGGCCGGGTTTCATAAATTCATGAAAATATCCGTTTTTTATGATTTTTTACTGGACCATCCCTCCGTCCGCTAGGAGGCAGCGCCTGCCTGCGTTGATGTGGCTCTGACTAGTAAGGGCGGGAGAAGGAGTTGATCTTCTTCTTGTTTTTTGTTGGCAGTTTACCCTTTGTGTCATGGGGAATTACCACCATCTAATGACAGTTGACAGTTTGGCAAGAGATCAGACTAGAGTAAGGAGTTTTAAGACGTGGCTCCATACACCTTTCTGTAGGTTTCTCTCCTGATAATGTCGATCACGTGTCTTCTGTTGTATATTGGGTTATATGTGTACACAGAGATGCAGTATTTCGTATTAGTCTTGTCTTAATTGTTCTGCGTTCGTGTATTTGGTTGAGTGTTAGTATTATATTTTAAGTAGGAGCGCCTGCCCAGTTGAGTTTTTTACAATAAATACGTATATAATGGCAACTGTTGACTTCTGTCTGAGATTTGTACTGGCGTAATCTGTAAAATCCTGTTTGGTGTCGCATCATTATAGCAAAGTTTAATTTTGCCTCGCCCGGTAATTGCTAACAGGGTAGCTAGCTAATGCCTAGCGCTCAGTTGCGCTAGGCATTATGGGCAATGTAGTTTTGAACTGCTGCATTTGGAAACATCCTGGTTGAATAGTTTGTCATTTTATTTCGGTTATTGTTTGCGTACAATCTAGAACACTGAATGAGAATAGAAATTGAGTGGGAATAACAATTTGTCAACGACAATTGTCGTGATAGTAATTTATAAAAATGTTGAGTTGGCACATAGCCTACTGTGTGTGCGTATTGACTGGACTACATTTCCATGGGTCTGCATTATATATATATATATATATATATATATATATATATATGTATTTTTTAATCATTATTTGTTTTTGTTTTTTTGTTTGTTTTTTTTAGGGAAGAATAAAGCCTGTTGAGTAAACAGTTGAGTAAAAAAAATATTTCCATATGGTGTATAATATGATATATACTATATGGCAATAGGCCTATGTTTTTTTTTTTTTTAATAAAACAATTTTTCTATCCAGACGGAGGAGGCACACTTTAAATATATTAAAGTTATATAGGCATCTTTGAGTGGACTTCGAGTAAAATTCAAGTATCTCAAGGCCGGGCCGAGTGTCCTTTTTTGGAAATCAAAATATGGTCACCCTAGCTTAAATGCTATATAATGTTAACGTTTACCAGATTGCTTCTGGTGCACTGGTTAAAATGTATTTAATTTCTATCGGTGTCCCTTTCGGGGCGCCGTAGCATGTTTTTCAAACAACAAAAAAACTGCAATTAATTGGAGATATTAAAAAAAACTTCTAGACCTAAAATCATATTACTCGCCAATTATTTTAAAACATACATGAGATTTTTCTCCATTATGTTGTTTAGCATCAAACAACAAACAAGCCACTATCACAAATGTACATTTACTCAAATTGCCACACTCACGCTCATACTTGACTAACACATGCACACATGTCAGAGTGGGCAATATGCATGACTTAGTGCCACTGTGACTGAACACATCGTCGGATATCAACTGTTTTTAATATGCACAGGTGATTTGTTCTAAAATTGGATTCCCTACAACACATTTACTACCATTGCTTGCTCATTCACCGTACATACACGTCTATGCATCATATCTTCTCTGTTCTTCACTCTCGATTACTAGGTTTATCCTACACATTGTGTCCCCTTGGTAAGAGTAGACAGCAAGACTACTTGTTTTAGGTAGCATATCAGTTTAATGATCTATTTTTTCTTCTGTACTCTTGTCTGTTCTTCCTTCCTGTACCCCCAAAACCCTTTTCTGTCAGCTGCTTTCTCTGCGTAAACAACACAATAAACTGTGAAAACCGCAATGGGCGCACACTAAACTCCCATGTGGCACATTCAAACTTTTCTGCCAAAAAGGCACATTCTCTGTGTCTAACATTGGAAGTCCCGGGGGTTTTTTTGGGCAACAAAGAAAGACCAGAAGGGCATCAGAAGACCATGATACCAAACTGACTTGGCGTTGCCCAATAATAGACCACTCAAACAAGCAATCAAGCAGACCACCACCTATACACTCCTGTGAAGTCGCTGTCTAGGTGTGAAGGGGGGGGGGGGGGGGTTTCACTCTGGATAGCAGCAATTAGTATCTTGAATATTTGCAAATCCAGGGCTCCCTTGGCTTTGTCAAACATGGAGGAACACAGAGATGGCCAGTCTCCGTGTTCTACAATATGATTGACATGGCAGCACTATATGCATGTGTTGTATCAGGCACGCACCGGAAGGCAAGAGAGACGGGTGGACTTCTTGGTGGGTGTTGCAAAGGAATTGGCTCACTCTCATGTGGGCGCAAAGAAGGCGCAGAAGGAAAAATTGGCTTCGGCAACAACCTCCAACACCTAGCCCCGGGAAAAGGGCGAAGTGTCATATGTCACCACATAAAAAATGGATGAAGTTTCTTTTGTTGTCTTTCTCACATACATTTCTTTATCTAATAAAAAGGTTTTTTTTGTGCAAAAAATGACTTGTGTTGTGCATCATCAGCCATCCATCATCAGCAATATGACAATTATAGCTCCATCCATACAAGAAACAGTGCAACTAAATATTCAGAGAGATTGAGACAGCTGTTCTTTTTCAATACTGCAATGACAGACTGTCCTCCGCACCAAATCCCCAGCAATAAAAGTGCTCTGATATCTTCCCAATTTTGTCAAATCGTGCACAATTCGATCACAGTAGACAACCATACTGAGCAGTTACCAAACACTGAAACATACAGTAAAAAGATTTTCCGCCCGATTGCTTGCCAGAGCGGTCCACTGTCCGACAAAGCCAAGGCCTTCTTGCCCTTCAAACACTCAAGATGCTAATTGGAGCAATCCAAACCTTTGGTTTTGCGAGTGTGAATGGGAATGACTAATGAGGACCTCAATGCTCAAAAAGATATTCTGATTAGAGTCAGATGACAAAAGTGATCTGCATCGAAAGATCCACCCTTGGTAGTTCTAGTATAAGCAGCTGAACAGGACAGGTTAAAAAAAAACAACAACATCAACAAAACATACATTTAGACTATAAAACAATATAGGTAGCCATTTAGCCAAGTAAGGAGTAGTGCAAAGGTGCAGTGCAATGAAAGCTGTTCAAGTGATGATGTTGTCAACAATAAGAAGTAACCTGAATTGCTTAACTCATTCACTCCCAGCCATTTTCACCAGAGCAAGGCCCTTCGCTCCCGGCCGTTTTCCTGGATTTTAACTGATTTTGCAAGGCCCACAGAAAATTCAGTTCCATTGTTATATACATATGGAACCCACCAAAAGAAAGATTAGACTCTCTTCTTTCAGCAGGAAAAAAGTAAGTTCATATCTTTTCCATTCTTTAGAAATCAGCATTAGAAAATCACTTAGTTTGAGCAATTTTCCAATTTCTGATGAAAAAACAGAGAAATTGAGCTTTTTGGGAAAGCATATACAGTGGGGAGAACAAGTATTTGATACACTGCCGATTTTGCTGGTTTTCCCACTTGCAAAGCATGTAGAGGTCTGTAATTTGTATCATAAGTTCTCTTCAACTGTGAGGTACGGAATCTAATACATAAAAACGGAAAATTGCGTTGTATGATTTTTAAATAATAAATTTGCATTTAATTGCATGAAATAAGTATTTGATACGTCACAAAAATCGAACTTAATATTTGGTACAGAAACCTTTGTTTGCTATTACAGATACCAAACGTTTCCTGTAGTCCTTGACAAGGTTTGCACACACTGCAGCAGGGATTTTGGCTTACTCCTCCATGCAGATCTTCTCCAGAGCCTTCAGGTTTCGGGGTTGCTGCCGGGCAACACGGACTTTCAGCTCCCACCATAGATTTTCTATCGGGTTCAGATCTGATGACTGGCTAGCCCACTCCAAGACCTTAAGATGCTTCTTACGGAGCCACTCTTTAGTTGCCTTGGCTGTGTGCTTTGGGTCATTGTCATGCTGGAAGACCCAGCCACGACCCATCTTCAGGGCTCTCACTGAAGGAAGGAGGTTGTCAGCCAAGATCTGGCGATACATAGCCCCATCCATCCTTCTTCTCAATACGGTGCAGTCGTCCCTTGGCAGAGAAGCAGCCCCAAAAAATGATGTTTCCTCCTCCATGTTTCATGGTTGGGATGGTGTTCTTGGGGTTGTACTCATCCTTCTTTTTCCTCCAAACACGAAGAGCCGAGTTTAGACCAAAAAGTTCAATTTTGGTCTCATCCGACCACACGACCTTCTCCCATTGCTCCTCTGGATCATCCAGATGGTCAGTGGCAAACTTCAGACGTGTCTGGACATGCACTGGCTTCAGCAGCGGGACTTTGCGTGCGATGTAGGATTTTAATCCATGACGGCGTAATGTGTTTCCGATGGTTTTCTTCGAGACTGTGGTTCAGGCTCTCTTTAGGTCATTGACCAGGTCCTGCCGTGTAGTTCCGGGCTGATCCCTCACCTTCCCCATGATCAGTGATGCCCCACGAGGTGAGATCTTGCATGGAGCCCTAGAACGAGGCAGACGACTGTCAACTTGAACTTCTTCCATTTTCTAATAATCGCTCCAACAGTTGTTACCTTCTCACCAAGCTGCTTGTTTATTTTCCTGTAGCCCATCCCAGCCTTGTGCAGGTATATTATTTTATCCCTGATGTCTTTACATAGCTCTTTGGTCTTGGCCATCGTGGAGAGGTTGGAGTTTGTTTGTTTGAGCATGTGAACAGGTGTCTTTTATACAGGTAACAAGTTCAAACAGGTGCAGTTACTTCCGGTAATGAGTGGAGAACAGGAGGGGTTCTTAAAAAAGAACTAAGCCGAAATATTTACTAGTTGGTAATGTATCAAATACTTATTTCATGCAGTTAGATACAAATTTATTATTTAAAAATTATACAATGTGATTTTCTGGATTTTTGTATTAGATTCCGTCCCTCACAGTTGAAGGGAACTTATGATACAAATTACAGACCTCTACATGGCTTGCAAGTGGGAAAACCAGCAAAATCAGCAGTGTATCAAATACTTGTTCTCCCCACTGTATTTCAAACATAACTTTGACTTTAACACAGCTATTTTTTGCTTTAGTTACACCCCAAAAATCTGAATAATGTTTTCCTTTTACAAAATATCATAAAGAACAAGACAAATAGAGCTTTTGATATCAAAGTAACAATTTATTTACACATAACTAACTGAAAGATGACGCTGTTGTCGCCGAGATGACGCCGTTGTCGCTGCGACAGCCGGGTAAACTTTTTCCTCATCGCTGCCTGTCTCATAAAGATGGATTATTTTTTTTTGCAGTCTCTGCGGGGTCTGCTCGGCCAGCAGCACGGACTCAAGGGCATCATCCGCTGCACTGGTGGTCCCGGTCATTCTGCTCGGTCATCCAGCGCCTGGCATCCCGGGCGTCCTCTCACTTGTTCTGCTCGGTCGTCCGTCGCCTGGCATCATTCCACCATCGCTCCAACCGTCTGTCGGGTTGCGGGTCTTACCAAATGCGCTACTGCCCTCCAGTGGCCTGTTTTATTGCTTTAAAATGGATTTTCAGATTTGTGCTTTGGAGCTCAGTTGAATTAGGACCCAGAGACGTCTTTTATTTAAAAAAAGAAAAACACATATAAATACATCTTTGGGACACTGAAACAATTAAAAATAGAACGTATTTATATATTTTTGGGAGAAAATGAGTGAGCAGTATTATGTATTCATCGTATTTGTTGATGCAACATCAAAGAGAAGTCAAGTAATGTTAGAAAGCATTTTGTCATAAACATCCATAACACAAAATTTCACTATTGTATTTGTTCATTCAATTTCCTACGTTAGAGACGAATTGCTGTCCACTGACTGTCACAGGCTTAAAGGATGAAATGCTCAAATATGAAGACGCCAATGCAAAAATGTGGGGTGTGTTAGCTTTCTTTTAATAGCCTTTATTGCATTTGAATGCACACAACACACAAACTTGAAGCCAGCATGTTGATTATTCTACAACCAGTAATTGTTTTAGTCCCCTGCCATAAAACCGATAAAGCCTTATCACCAGGTGAATACGGGGACCCTTTATTGACAAGAAGAGCCATAAAAATTTCCCTGTTATAAATAATCCAGCAAGGTGGTGCCTCCATATGCCTATTTGCACAGCTAATCATAAAACTAAATTGTAGTTACTAGGAAACAATACATAATGACTCATAAATGGCATGCAGTTTAGACTTACACAATTTGTGTTTTATTAGAAACTTGATGCGGAGTTCGTGATAAATGAAATGGTTTAAACAATGTATTTCATCCATTAATACATTTTTAATATGACATTAATTGTCTGCGGTAAAAGTACAATAAAAATGGAAAAAATGTTTCTCATATATTTGTAGAACATTATATGACATCTGTATAGCAATGTCTAGAATTACGAACTAAGACCAAAAAAAAAAATCTGATATTATTAAGCTATATACGGCCTCTACCTTCTCATAAAAAACACACAAACACAATTTATTCTGCTAAAAAAAACTAATTTCTACGTTAGCCCTTACTTCATGCATTACTTTCTGCTCGGAAATCATGTTGCAGTTAGTTACACATCCATTCTCTCATACAAGCAAGAGCAAACTTTAGAGTAATTGTTCTACACTCCCATTAGAGAAGCCAAGTGAGCGTTATTTTCCGAGCCTTTAGCCCCTCAGGCAATGCTTGTCTACAAAGCAACATGAATGGACTGTTATTTTTCTATTCTCACAATATAAGAAAAGGTGTCGAGCAGGTGTCGTTGGTAATTAAAAATAATTACCCCGACAAGTAGTCAAAGGTAATCATCAATTGTGTAGTCTCTTTGCCAGTTGTGGCTTGTTCCAATGTGATTCACGGTGCACGCCTTATGAAGAAGGAAAAAACAATCGTGTGAAAATGTCATCACTTTCAAGACCAAGAGACACCTGGGAAATGAAATACTGTAAGTGTCCTTAAACAAAGATAAAAGCACTGTGTTTTAATCGGAACTATCAGATGATGTTGTACTCAAGACCATGCTGGTCTCTCATTCAAATATAAAAGGTCGGACTTTTTTTTTTTTTTTTTGCTGCTGAGAAATTATACAGGTAAAATAACCATTGATTCCAGTGTTGTTTTCCTCAAAAATGACGATAACAAAAATTTTTGTCAACGAACACTTATTAATGACGATGACGAGACGATAACAGGCTAAAAATGTGTTTTGGGAAACCACAACATAACGAGATGAATGCCAGATTTCGTCTGATGAGACGAGAACAAGACGAAAATGCGCAATAGTTTACGTCACATGTTCATAATGTGTTAAATTTTAATCTGAACTTAGCGTGCATCGTAGCAGTGTATGGTTGTGTCACTCGTGATGTGCTGCACCACTCCACCCCTCCTCCCCAACTTACCAGTGGGCTGTCTCCAGTCTCCTTGCAGGATTGCTCACACGGTAAGATTTGTTTTCTTATACTGGTTCTTCTAAAAAAAATAGCATATTATGATAAAGGTCATTATTTTCTATAATGTACTGATAAACATTAGACTTTCATATATTTTAGATTGATTACACACAACTGAAGTGGTTCAATCCTTAATCCTTGATATTGATGATTTTGGCAAAAAAGTCAAGAAAAAACAAAAATCCCTATCTCAAAAAATGAGCATATCATGAAAAGGTATTCTAAAGAAGCTACTAACCTCATCATCTGAATCAACGAATTAACTCAAAACCCCTGTGAAAGATTCCTGAAGCTTTTAAAAACTCCCAGCCTGGTTCATTACTCAAAACCTCAATCATGGCCAAGACTGCCGACCTGACTGCTGTCCAGAAGGCCATCATTGACACCCACAAGCAAAAGGCTAAGACACATATAGAAATTTTTGAGCGAATAGGCTGTTCCCAGAGTGCTGTATCAAGGCACCTCAGTGGGAAGTCTGTGGGAAGAAAAAAGTGTGTCAAGAAACGCTGCACAACTAGAAGAGGTGACCGCACCCTGAGAAAGATTGTGGAGAAGGGCCGATTCCAGACCTTGGGGGACCTGCAGAAACAGTGGACTGAGTCTGGACTAGAAAGATCCAGAGCCACCGTGCACAGGTGTGTGCTGTAAATGGACTACAGGTGCCGCATTCCCCAGGTCAAGCCACTTCTGAACCTGAAACAGCGGCAGAAGCGCCTGACCTGGGCTACTGAGAAGCAGCACTGGACTGTTGCTCAGTGGTCCAAAGTACTTTTTTCAGATGAAAGCAAATTTTGCATGTCAAGACTGGGGAGAAGGAAATGCCAAAATGCCTGAAGTCCAGTGTCAAGTACCCACAGTCAGTGATGGTCTGGGGTGCCAAGTCAGCTGCTGGTGTTGGTCTACTGCAGGGGTCATTAATTAAAAATTCTCTGGGTCCGAAATTAAAAAATTACAACAATCTCGGGTCCGGAAATATTTTTAATGCTTCTTTTTTTCAAAAAAATACAAACGTATTTTTACATGGCCATGCTAATAATTACAACATTCAAAAATATAAATAAAATATAAAAGGTGCATAAAACTAAAAAGGTGCTCCAATTGAATCATTAAATAGCAACATAAGAGCATGTTCAAGACTTCTTTTTTTTTTTTTTTTTAATTGTGGATGCTTACAAGGGGATTTGCTTTATTTTTTGACAGACCTCTTCTTTTTGCTTTCCATCAACAAAGTTTCAGCAACTACACTCATACAATCTTTGACAATCGGTGCGTCACTGAAAGACTTTTTGTTTTGACCC
This sequence comes from Corythoichthys intestinalis, assembly GCF_030265065.1. Lineage (NCBI taxonomy): Eukaryota > Metazoa > Chordata > Actinopteri > Syngnathiformes > Syngnathidae > Corythoichthys > Corythoichthys intestinalis. The sequence continues at coordinate 32,925,955 of NC_080414.1, read as the reverse complement.
AATATCTACGCTATTCTGAGGGAGAATTCATTTGCATGTTGCTGTGCAGTGAATAAATGAACCATGAGCCTGGGGTGCGATCATATTGAGCCCTTAATTCCTCTATTTTTTGAGAACGGGTGGCAGAATTCATAGGGAAACTTTGCAAAAAAGCTGTGTGCTTCGTGTCATAGTGCATTATTAAATTGCTGCTTTTTACAAGCGCTACCGTCTCTGAATGAGTCTCAGATGAGGCATAGCGGTCTTGTGCTGCCGCCAGGTAAAATGAATAAAAATGTGTTGGTCCACTCCTCCTTAAACACTCTGTTTTCTGCATCAATCTTGCGTAGTTTTGAGCACGCCATTTGCCGTACCTTTTCGCCTCTTCCTCCAATATCATTCGGCTCAGTTTTTGGCTGTCACTCCGCGGAGTCTGGAATGCAAGTGTGAGACATGCTGTTCTAAAAATAACTTTCAAATGCATCACTCCCATTGGCTGGCTCACGCGCGTCACCGCTAAGGTTTTTGTTTGTTGCCCGCCTCCACTCTGCAAACCCGCAGAAAAAAAATATTTTTGTTGTTGCAACATGTATTAGTCCGGACAGCTTGAGATCCGGTCCAGATGGCTTGGGGGTCCGGAACCGGACCGAGGTCCGCGGTTCCGTGACCTCTGGTCTACTGTGTTTTATCAAGGGCAGTGTCAATGCAGCTAGCTATCAGGAGATTTTGGAGCACTTCATGCTTCCATCTGCTGAAAAGCTTTATGGAGATGAAGATTTCATTTTTCAGCACGACCTGGCACCTGCTCACAGTGCCAAAACCACTGGTAAATGGTTTAATGACCATGGGATAACTGTGCTCAATTGGCCTGCCAACTCTCCTGACCTGAACCCCATAGACAATCTGTGGGATATTGTGAAGAGGAAGTTGAGAGACACCAGACCCAACACTGTGGATGAGCTTCAGGCTGCTATCGAAGCATTCTGGGCCTCCATAACACCTCAGCAGTGCCACAGGCTGAATACCTCCATGCCACGCCGCAATGAAGCAGTCATTTCTGCAAAAGGATTCCCGATCAAGTATTGCGTGCATAGCTGATATAATTAATTGAAGATTGACTTTTTTTGTATAAAAAAAAAAAACTTTTTTGTATTGGTCGGATGAAATATGCTAATTTTTTTAGATAGGGATTTTTGTTTTTTCTTGACTTTTTGCCAAAATCATCAATTTTAAAACAATAAAAGGCTTGAACTGCTTCAGTTGTGTCTAATGAATCTAAAATATATGAAAGTCTAATGTTTACTAGTTCATTACAGAAAATAATGAACTTTATTACAATATGCTAATTTTTTGACAACGAAGGAAGGAAGGAGAATATGCAATCTTGCTTTAGCCTTTAAGGTCTGTGCTGAGTCATCACCACACACTAAAAGTAACTCATAGCATTAGCATAGCATTTGTGATCGCGTTAGCGTCCTCTTAAACTCTCAGAAAACTTTTTTTTTTTTTTTACATACAGTTCGTGGTGTTCAGGTTAGTATAATTACAATGTATTATTTTCTTGGTGTGTATTATCACCAAGTTGGCGTTGTCCTTGTAGACGCTAGAATATGTGCTCGTCTGCCAATCGAAATAGTTCAAAATCTTTATTTTTTTCATTTTTGGAATACTTTTCTAAAATTTTACAGACAAAGACATTTTTAGTAAATATTGACTAAAACTAGACGAAAATTGTCACACGAAAATTGTCACATTCTGTTGGTCAGATCGTGTCTTGTTACAGAGCCGCCGGTTGTGGGAGTGTTCCCGATGTCGCACCTGCAGCCACTTCAAGCTCATCAAGACCCTATTTAAGCCGAGGCCAGCCAAGAGAAGGGTGCCGAGATATTAACTTGCTGGTCGCCATTCGACGCCTTGTACTTTGAAGTCGCATTGTATTTGCTAGCTTGTTTGTCAGCCGCCTTTGTTTTATGATCCTCTACCTTTATTAGGTATTTGAGTGTATTTTTGTTGTCTTATTGGCTCTCTGCCTACTGCTTAGTTTAGTATTATTGATCCTCGTCGCCTTATTGTCAAAGACCCATTTTGCTATTCCCCCTTTTCTGTGATCGCATGTTCTATTTTGTTTATATTTATTAAACCCTTGAATGTATCCCTTGCTTGTTGTCTGCTTTGAGGTACAACTTACAAACAAAGCAAAATTAGTCTTGAGTTTTCATAAGAAAAAACTAGATGAAGACAAACACACTTTGAGATGACTAAAACATGACTAAGACTAATAAGTATTATCGTCTGAAAGACCAAGACGAAAACTAAAAGGGTTGCCAAAAACAACACTGATTCATTCATTTTCCAAGCCACCTTTTCTCAAGAGGGTCGGGGGGGGCTGGAGCCTATCCAAGCTAATTATAGGCAGTCGGCGGGGTACACCCTGAATCGGTTGTCAGCCAATTGTAGGGCACAAGGCGATGAACAACCATTTTTACACACACACTCATACCGAGGGACAATTTTGAGTGTTCGATCAGCCTACCATGCATGTTTTTGGGATGTAGAAGGGAACAGGAGTACCCGGAGAAAACCCACACAGGCACGGGAGGACATGTAAGCTCCACACAGGAAGGCCGGAGCCTGGGATTGAACACTTGATCTCAGAACTGTGAGGCTGACGTGCTAGCCAGTCGGCCACTGTGCCACCATAAAATAACTAATAAAATAATTATATACTGTACATATATGTGTATATGGCGGAAAACACAGACAAGACTGAAAAAGCAGTTTCTGCTCTTGCACTCCTCTTAAAAGAAACTGCTGTATTTTAAGCCAAAACAACTGTTGTGTTTGATAGACAACATGTCTATATGCTGCCATATCAGATCTATGGCCCATTAAGCCCCCGAACAATTTTTAATTTGTCCGTTTTACCCTGGAAACCCCCATTTACAGACGTCGCGCAACCGCTTTTGTTTCAACCCAGCCGTAAAACGAGGGTAATTAATTATATTTATTATACTGTATGTATTTTTGTTTTGTTAATGTCGCATTTTCTCTGATATGTTAGATGATGAATAATCCATCCAAAGAATGAAAAAATGAAAAAAAAACAATGTTTAAAAGGGTAAATATATGAAAAAGAAAATCTCAACCACTCCTTGATGTCTACGATTTCTGCATCGCGACCCATGTTATATTACAAGGTTTCAACCAAAAAATCCAGCTGTGGCCATTCACAGCTGTGTCTTAACACTCAGCGATACATGCTACATGGAGTTTTTGGATCGAAACAAGGTAAGTACGCGATAATGTCTCGTTAAAGTCATGGCGTCTTTTATTCTGCTCTTTCATGCTCTCACCTCCAGATAGGTTTTCACTGTTTAAAAAAATGGTGGGTTTTTTTTCAAAATTGCCCTCCTGTTCAACATGTTTTTTTCTCCCTGAAAGTTGAGATTTTAAGCTTTCCAATGATGTATCCCACATGCATATTGGACAATTTTGAAACATAACCAAATTTGGGGTCTCAGAGTGGAATTTCAAGTCACCTTAGTGTTATCTGCGATATACTGTGTATATATATATCAAACACCTTTTCACACCTTTTCATTTGGGTGTTTTGGGTGTAAATTCTCACTGAAGGTAATAAAACTATGAATGAACATGTCTGAAATTATGTACTTCCCAAAAATTACTGATTACTTTTTTACACACACTTGCCATTCTCCTGATGAGCTTCAGGAGTGAGTCACCTAAAATGTTTTTTTGTTTTTTTTACTTCACAGGTATGCCTTTTCAGGGTTAATTAGTGGAATTTATTGCTTTATCAATGGGGTTAGGACCTTCATTTGTGCTGCAGTGAATGGAGTGTGTTACATACAGTAGCCTACAGGCCAAAGGTTTGAACACACCTCATTCAATTTTTGACTTCACAGGTTAGCCTTTTACAGTTAATTAGTGGAATTTATTGCTTTACCAATGGGGTTGGGACATTCATTTGTGTTGCCATGGATTAGGTGTGTTATTGCTTGTACTCTACTGTGTATATACAGGCCAAAAGTTTGGACACACCTCAATCAACTTTTTTCTTTTTCAACATAAATAGTATACATGCACACGCATGCACAAACTAATACACCTTAATGCAAATAATGCTAAGAGTGTTGAACAATGATCGAGAACAAACAAGGAGCATCAACATGAGGCACACTCTGGCATCCAACTGACTCCAGCAGCAGACTAAGGGGCTGTGGCCCATGGTTGTGTTGGTGCCTGGATGCCTGCTGGGTGTGTTTGTGGTTTGTTTGCCAGCGGGGTGTGGGCACAAGAGGTTTACCCTCACAGTGCTCTCTGGCACCAGTCTGTCCTGGAGGAAAGGATGATGAAAGAAAATGGGGCAGCAAAGATACGTGAAAGGATTATCAAAAGAGTTGATGAGATATTGGGTGGTTCACAACCAAATGACATTCTTTACTAAAATATATTATATATATAAGAATACTTAATAATATAAGAATACTTTCGCGATAAAATGTCTGGCTCAGTTTTAGAGGTTGGCTTCGGCACTGTGAGTGGCAACAAATACAACATGCCTGTCGCCCAAAGTCAACAAAGATTGACTCAATCCATCTTATCCGCAACCCTAATGAGGACAAGCGTCATAAGTGGTGCATAAAATATATGGATGAATTATGGTAGGGGCATGAACCAATTACCGAAAACAGTTCTAATTTTAGTTGTACTTTGTACTTGCATGTACAACACAAATGTGTCATAAAATATTGTGAATGGTCTTAGAAAAGTTCATTTTCTGCGCCAATTAGTTCAAAGTTCAGGTCGATTAAAAAAAAAAAAAAAAAAAAAAACGAATTAGTTCAGTTTATAGATCATAAATGGAAATATGAAGTTCGTTATGCCTAAAATTAAATAGTTTATATTTCTTTTTTCTCGCAAATATGTTGCTGCGAGATGCACTACTTTCCATATTTTTGTGAATGTATTATTGCCTTACATTTTTGCCCGAAGAAACCCATATAAACTTTTAGAACTAATATTATAGTAATAATATGCAGAAATATCAACATAATACTGTATTTTCTGCACCATAAGGCGCACCTAAAAGCACTGAATTTTCTCAAAAGTAATATAATCAGATGCGCCTTATACTAGTATATGGCTTATATTAGTTCATAATGGCTTGACATTACCTTTAACGTGGCTTTATCTAGTGGATGCATAATGCAACCCCAACAACTACTACTACTGCGCCTTATAATGCAATGTGCCCTACATATGAAAACAGTTTTAAAATAGGCCATTCATTGAAGGTGCGCCATAGACTTCACTATCAGTTGGTGGGACACGGGGCTCGGAGTCGATCCGCAGGGATCCTATTCTCAAAAACTTCAAATTCAAATATTTTCAAAACCATAGCCGCTAGTGACCTAAAGCCAAAACAGGCACATCCCTTATGAATATATTACTCTCCATGAGCAGCGACATCAAAAAATTCAAAGTCGTTCCCTAATAAAATCCTGATTAATTATTTTTTTATATGACTATAACAAAAATGGCTTTAAAATTCTCAAATTTTACGCTAGATGCACAAAAATCACCAAATGCAGAGATAATCACCTATATTTTCAGGATCAATAGCAATCTTAAGATATCATACGTTTTTTGCCCAAAATAGCAGCATTTTTTTTTTTTATTTAGTGCAAGTTTTCAACAGCTAATAAATCACTCCATTTTCACATGTGAGGAAGGCATGCAGAATCATCTTAATTTTACTAAAAAAAATAAAATTTAAAAAAAAAAAGCAAAATTTTCATTTTTCTATTTACAATCACAACTTATTTAGGTTGAATTCCGCTATTGTGTAGACATACAAAATCCAACATGGCTGCCGTCACAAAATAAAGAGCTTTTTAATTTCAAAATTTCTTGTAAATAAATGTTTCAATTGTGGAATTTCTATAGATATGGACGTAAACTGTCTAGATTCTTGGTTAAAAGCAAAAAACGGGCAGTTATCGCTCATTTTACGTAAATATTTCAAGCCAAAGTTACGGTATTGTGTAATCCAACATGGCGGCCGTCAAAAAAACAAAGAGCTTTTTAAGTTGAAAATTCTTGCAAATAAATGCTTAAATCATAAAAACATTCTAGATTCCTGGTTAAAAGCACAAACCTGGCTGTTATCATTCATTTTACGTAAATGTTTCAAGCCAAGGTTACACTAATTCTATCCAATGATTTTTTTCACAACGTTCACAACGTTTGAAAGTGCATGCATGGTGCTATTTAATTTAATAATTACCTTGAATCCTCAACCAAATCACTCTTCAGACACTCTTGCCTGCTTGTATGCAGTAAAACCTTCATCCCGTTTCCACCTAAATCCGGCGTGAGAACACAGTGTGTGTTTGAGTTTATCACAGTGAAAGCCAACTCAACGTTCTGCCTGGGTCAGCACCCTACAGGAAGGCGTGGTGCAATGTCTGTAGGAGCTGTCTTGTCAAGTGATGGTGGAGTCTATGGGTGCGCCTAATATTACAATACGCCTTATAGTGCGGAAAATGGGGTAATATTATTTCTCCTAGTTAGTAGTACAAATACAATCAACAATTTGATAGGAGATTGTTAATTTTAGACAAGAGGAAGGAAAAAAAACGAATTTTAAGTAAAATGCCGAATTAACCGTTTTATTGTCCTTTCTGTGTGTCTTGTACATTTGAAACAGCCATAGCCGTATGCACATTATATCACTGTATACATGGCATTCCTGCTTTGAAAGCAATTGTGTTGTTTCAACTTCCCACAATTCTCATTCATGGTCATGTTGAAAAGAAAGTTTTCTTGTGTGCACAAATATGAGGTTTATTTACCCTTAAACATGGGATCTCAAGTGGGCTTGTTAATAGGGTGAACAAAACTATGCAAAAAAAAAAAAAAAATCGAAATATCATACTGTGAAGTGAACAGTGCTGAACAGCGGACCTATAGGCTCAGTCTGGAGGTTTGTACTTTTTGGAGAAGACATTTTCCACATTATCCTGTCTACTAATGTCAAGTATAGGACATAAAATGCCAAATGTCACACTTAACAATTGTTTGTTGTCTGAAAACCAGTGATTCACAATGTTGGAAGTGTTTCTTTTGGAGCCTCAACAAAAAAAACAACAACAACAAAAAATACAAACTACATTAGACAATAATCCAAGCATGTTATGTGAATATCAGCACACTTTTTATTAGGGGTGGGAACCTCTGGATACCTTACGATACGATACGAAACGATAGGATTTGCGATACAAGGTTCACTATAACGATTATCTGACAATATGGCGATGGCTCAATGGCAGCCATTGAGTTAATTGAGACACTATTCTAGTGGAACATTTTGGTAGCAGCTTGTTGGTTCCTTTTTATTTATTAATTTTTTTAAACAGTGACACCTTTTTAAAACGTTTTATCGATTCTTGGCTGGAGCATATCGATAACATTTTGGGATACAAAGTTTCATGATATTTTGATATTATGTCACACACCTACTTTTTATTTTCCTTACACATTTTAAGTGTGTATGTGTCACCTGAAGCATTGTAAGAGGCCAAAAAATGAAGTAAAAGATAATACAGTGGTACCTGAACATACAATCGCTTCGACACATGATCTTGTTGACATCCGAAGTAAAATTTGACCCGCGATTTGTTTCTACATCCGACAAAATGCTCGAAAATTCTAAATACGACGATTTATGACAGCGTCACAATTTCATTGTTTTCCCGCAAGACGGACCCACAGCCGATTTTCTTCTGAGAGAAATCAACATGGATTCCATGAATGTTAAAGAAGGTGGTGAGAAAAGATGAGGCTTACCATGGAAATGATGGAGAAATATGACCATGGGGTCAACTGCTTGACAATACTCCTCCAACTTCCTATCACCAGTCTTTATAAGTAAAAGTGACTATTATTATTGCGGTACCATCGCCAAACAGATAGCCAGCTTCGTCAAGTTTTTGATCATTTACAACCCACAGCAAAAAGTATGGAATCACCAGTCTCGGACAAGCACTCACTCAGACATTTTATCATGTAGAACAAACTCAGATAAAAAGCTTGAAAAAATACTGAATTAGTTCAAAAGTGCAACTCTTTAGCATTCTGAAACACTAAAAGAAATTAAGAAAAAAACATTGTGGTGGTCAGTAAATGTTATTTTTATAGAGCAAGTGCAGAAAAATATATATGCAATCACTTCATTCTGAGGACAAAAATATGGAATCATCTGGAACAAACAAAGAAATAACAATCAAAACACATCTCTAGTATTTAGTAGCACCACTTCTGGCTTTTATGACAGCTCTAAAACATGGACTTGATGAGTATTATTCATCAATTTGGTGCCAACTCTTTGATTGATGTTGCCAGAGTCAAGAATCTGCATTGGACAAAGTGTCAAGAGTCAAGAATCTGCATTGGACAAGGTGATGATGCTGGAACTTTTGTTTGGTGCTGTTCCAGTGAGATTTAAAAAGATGAATGCCTGAAGAAAACATCAAAATTCCCTCAGTCCTTGATGATATGGGGCTGCATGTCAGGCAAAGGCACTGGGGAGATGGCTGTGGTTAAATCTTCAATAAGTGTTTACATTGAAATTTTAGACAGCTTTTTTATCCCTTCAATTGAAAATATGTTTGTCTTTTTCCAAAATAACAATGCATCATGCCACAGAGCTAAAACTGTTAAAGCATTCCTTGGAGAAAGACTCATTCAGTCAATGTCATGGCCTGCAAATAGCCCAGACCTCAACCCCTATTGAAAACCTGTGGTGGAAATTGAAAAAAATTGTCCACAGCAAGGATCCGACCGGCAAGGATGATCTGGCAACTGCAATCGAAGAGAGTTGGCACCAAATTGATGAAGAATGCTCATCAAGTCCATGCCTCAGAGACTGCAAGCTGTCATAAATGCCAAAGCTGGTGCTACTAAATACTAGAGATGTGTTTTGATTGTTATTTCTTTGTTTGTTTCTTATGATTCCATTTTTTTCCCCTCAGAATGGAGTGATTCCATATATATTTCCCTGCACTTGCTCTATAAAAGTAACATTTACTGACCACCACAATGTTTTTTATTCATTTCTTTGAGCGTTTCTGAAAGCTTAAGAGTTGCACTTTTGAACTAATTATTTTTTTCCAGCCTTTTATCTGAGTTTGTTCTACATGATAAAATGTCTGAGTGAGTGCTTATCCGAGACTGGTGATTCCATACTTTTTGCTGGGGGTTATATATCAGAACTTGTGAAACACAACACACTAACTGCCAGCAACAACAGGATGTTAAAAAAAAAAAAAAGTAATATCTCAACTGAACTCTGTCTCACTCTGTTACGTCAGCTACGCCTTGCATTCAGGTACACCATGCAAAATACATCCACCACATTAGAACCCAATTTGTTATATTATTAAAGGTATTATTATCATTATTATTATTACTGTTATGATATTATTATTCCGATTTTTATTCAGCGTTTATTTGTTTTGCTCTTCATAATTGCTATTTGCAATAGTAACAGCAGTATTTATTAAGGATTTAGTATCATGTATTCTTATGGGAAAATCCTGCTCTACATAAGATCATTTCGTCTTACAAACAAGGTCCTGGAACGAAGTAAAGTCGTATGTTGAGGTATCATTGTACATTGATAGGAGACAAAACTGCTATTAGATCAGGACATTAGCTATTTTGAGAATATACTTACTTACGAAGCTTTAGTCTAATTTGATGCTGATATTTATGTGTTTAAAAAAAATAAGATTTTTTTTTTTTAATGCCGATAAAAGGAAAGGTCGCTATGCAAAGAATAGGAGACAAAGAAAACAAATAATGGAGGCAGGAAAAACAGCTTCCTTCCTCCTTTCCATCATGATCACCCAGGGGCCACTGGTCCTAGAGCAGTGTCAGTATTTTTAGCTCTCTTAGCAAGGGACATGCCACCTTGGGGTTCTAAGGGGTCATCGGGGAAATAGTCTTGGTTTTCCTGATCCAAGCACTTTGGACTTGCTCATTGCCTTTTGACATTTAAGTGTATATTCTGAAAACATACAGTTGACTTTCATTAATTATTAGTGATAATGTTCAATATAATCAAAGTCAACTAGCCCACCTCACCCATAGTCATAGGATTTCACATTATTTTTCTTGCATCGTGTAGATTCCCAATAAGTGAACGTACAGTATACGAAAAATAAACTTTCTATGGTCATCACAATTTTCATATGCTTTTTACTGGTCTTGAATTGACGTGTGCCAATTGACGGTTTCAAGGTATACCGTGGTATAAAAAAGGTCAAGGTTTCAAAACCGCAAAAAATTTCCGTCATACGGTCCCTAAAGTATTAGCTATTTTTTATGTCCCAAAAATGCATTGAGAAATCCCTCGCTTTTAGCTGCAAGGCTCAACCCTCCCCCATCGGTTATTGCTCAGTGTCAGTGATTCAGCTGTGCTACATGATGGCAGAAGGAGATTAAACTTTTTTTCCCCATCGAAGAAAACAAAATCACTGGTATGGGAATACTTCGCTTACAGAAAAGTTACAGATGGCCGTGGCTTAGAGGAGGAGGGCCAACCGACATGTAAAACATGTTTGCGGAGGGAGGCTGCCGAGGAGGCAATACCTTCAATACGATTTCGCATTTTTACAAAATTAAACGTTAGTAAACACTGTCATGAACGTTTCCCACCAGCTAGGAGAGTTAACTCCCGTGTGTTTAGTGTGTCTAGTGATGGTAAAACGTGGTGTTTTTTTCTCTCAACTGTCTGTGTTGAGAAAGAGAGTGTCTGTATCATGTAAACATGGTACACACGTGCTTTTAATAAAAAATAATTCAATTAATTTGTTCTGATGGTAATAATGTTGAGCTTTAGGTTTAGGCTTTTATTTTTTTATACTACTTATACTGATATTCCAATTTGCTAATATGTTTTGAAAAATAAAAATCCTGTTCAATGTTTTTTTTTCTTAAACCCAGGTATCTCAAAGTAACACATTTTAGAGCTGTAATTGCAATACAGTGATACTGTGATATTTTGGCTTAAGGTTATCATACTGTCAGAATCTCATTAGAGCTGTCATAAATAGGTTGATGAACACATCATCCCGTCGACAGTTAATGAAGGGTTACGCGTGGAAAGTTGTAACGAGGTTTACACGCAGTGTTGGTGACCTCTCGTCCGTGCGTGGTGGAAAAGATCAGGACTGCGTGTTTTGACGTTCAGCTAAAACGGGCATATTTATTTGAGCATTCACAATTGACAAAACATGCTCGCATTGGCGCGCTCCGCACTGCTCTCACTGCTGGGGAGGATTATGTCATAACAAAATGCATTGCACATGCATGCCCCCAAATGCCACCGTAATATATTGAGTACAAGGGCGCACATGTAAAACAATGCTTAACAAAAGTTGCGAATGGCGGACGCTCAGGATGCAAGTGAGGAAAGCGGCACAAAGCCAAAAAAGCAGACGAAGGTGGCCAAAGCATGGACTTATTCCAACGAAACAAAGGAAAGTTTACTGTCTGTTCAGTCTAGTGCCGTCACCCAGTTGTAATTTTGGAAGATGACAGGAGACAACAAGCTGGCAGATCGTACGTCTATATAACTAACTAACTACAGTACATTTTTTATTGAAGTTGCCTTATGTGCGTTGTACGACGGAGTATTAGGGGCTAATGTCGGGCTAATGTAGTTGAATAAGCAGCCCGTTGCCGCCACCGTTAAAATCAACAATATTGAAAGCATCGTTTTAGAATTTTACAAATAAGAAGGTCCTTATTTATTTGCTTCATCTACATCAAATTATAATTAATAAAAAAAATTATACTAATGCTTCGTCGAAGCGCCCAACTAAAGTACATGTATGGAAAGTGCGTAGCGGCTCACAGTTACATTACCCCTAGGTAATAATTAGAGTTTTTTTTTTTTTCTTTTAGCAATTGTACGACTTTAATCATCTAGTCCTTTTTTAAAATATAATTATTTGGCCCTAATACTACGTTGTAGCGTTTTATCAGCGTACATCATTAAGGTGTTTTTTTCCAAGTACTTGACTCCAGTGATAAGTGACATTTATTTATCTACTCTGCTTGCGCTCATTCTAATGCTGAGAACAATAGTGTTAAGAATCTGTTTACATTCAATTCTTTTGCACTAGTTAATGCTATCAGCATTTGACCTCAATGTTTTTTTTGTGATTTATTCTGTTTATATTATAAACATAAATATTTTAAACAAATATTTAAGTGTTCTAAAATGTTTTTGTGAATTAATAAGCGTCAACAAAAATTCAATGGCTAGATTACGTTAAAAAAAAAGTGACTAAAAAAAGAAATTAGCAGTCTAGTCGACAAATCGTCAAAAAAGTCTGCTGACTAATCAGGAGAAAAATACCTAGTTTATTTGGGACAGCCCTAAATCTCATACCGCCACATTCCTAATCTTGAAGTGAGTATAATATTTCCAAAAATATTGACATACATTACGAATCGACAGTTGAAAACGATGCCGATAGTTACAATAACGTGCTACAATTCTGAAAAGACAGCTTTGACTTTTGCTGTTGTTGAGCGAACACCAAATGTTGAAAATGAAAAGGGAAACACACTTCTCACAGCCTTGCTTTAATGTGAAAGGATCTCTAAAACCAAAGCAGAGTATTGTTTGAGACTATAGTGCAGGGAGGGCAGGCCAAAATATAAACAGTCCAGAATTTCTCATCCAAATGTGGAGGCAAAAAAGCAAGTTAACGTAATCAAAGTGCACTTATAAATTAGTAAGCACTCACGAGAACTGTTAAACTCAAGTTGACATCCGCAAGCATTATAAAATATCCTGCGTTTAAACAGAAGAGCTTTCTTCATTTTATGTGTTTATATTGGGTGTTGGTAAATGCTTGTCTATGTAAACACACTTGTCTACTTTAGCCTGGTTAAAACAGGCTCAAGGGCTAACAGAAAAACTCCCTTGTCACCATTGACTTTTTTTTTTCTTGGTGCATGTAAAATGGTGCCTGAAAATCTAGAAGAGGTCTGTGGCCGCTCTCGTAATGAAGTATCTATCACCACAGTTTTTGTGCAGATCCACACAATGCTTCATGTGATATGGATTGCACAATGTGGTCACCTATTGTGAGAGCGGGACACATTGAATCAGAGGCATCTCTCTCTTTAGTGTGGGTAGAGTAATTATGCTATAATTTTTCTTCAAAATTTCAACAAGTCTTCTCACTTTACTCAAAGGGGTTGGAATTGAATCAGAGTTAGGTGCTGAAACCCTTCTTGATCCTGGTCGGTGTCAACAACAGCTTTGTATTATTCCATTTTAGCATTATGGTGCGTGCAATTTACTGTATGTACAGTATACGCTCATGTATATACATCAAGTACATTACAGTGGTATGAGAAAGTATCTGACCCTTTTGGAATTTCTTAATCACAAATGTGAGCTGATCTTTGTCAAACTCACACAGATGAAAAAACAGTGTCTACTTTAACTAAAACCACCCAAACATTTATAGGTTTTCATATTTTAATGAGGATAGTATGCAAACAATGACAGAAGAGCGACCATTCATTTAATATTTCGTGCCCCCCCCTCCCCCCTCTTTGGCAGCAATAACTTCAACCAGATGCTTCCTATAGCTGCACATCAGTCTGGCACATCGATCAGGACTAATCTTGCCCCTTCTTCTCTACAAATCTGCTGTAGTTCAGTCGGACTCCTGAGATGTATGGCCTAAATCGCTGTATTTAGGTCATGCCACAGCATCTCAATGGGGTTCAAGTCTGGACTTGGCCACTCCAGGAGGTGTATTTTGTTCTTCCGAAACCATTCTGAAGTTGATTTACTTCTGTGTTTGGTATCATTGTCTTGTTGCAGCATCCTTCCTCTTTTTAGCTTCAACTGTCTGAGAGACGGCCTCGGGTTTTCCTGCAAAACATCCTGATGAACTTTTGAATTTATTCTTCCATTAATGATTGTAAGTTGTCCAGGCCCTGAGGCAGCAAAAGAGCCCCAAATCATGATGCTCCCTCCACCATGCTTCACGGTGGGGATGAGGTGTTGATGTTGGTGAGCTGTTCCATTTTTCCTCCACACATGACGTCGTGTGTTACTCCCAAACAATTCAAGTTTGGTTTCATCAGTCCACAAAATATTTTTCCAAAACTTCTGTGGAGTGTCCAAGAGCCTGTTTGTGAACATTAAATGAGCAACAATGTTTTTAGTTAGACAGCAGTGTCTTCCTCAGTGGAGTCCTCCAATGAACACCATTCTTGGCGTAGTTTTACATATAGTTGAATTGTGCACAGAGATATTGGACTATGCCAGTGATTTCTGTAAGTCTTTAGCAGACACTCTGGGGTTGTTTTTTATCCCTCTGAGTATTCTGCGCTGAACTCTTTGGTGGACAGCCACTCCTTGGGAGAGAAGCAACAGTGCTCCCTCCATTTGTAGACAACTTCTCTGACTGTCGATTGATGAACATCCAGACTTTTAGAGATGGTTTTGTATCCTTTCCTTGCTTTATGCAAATCAACAATCCTTGATCGCAGGTGTTCAGACAGCTCTTTAGATCGACCCATGATGTACAGCAGACAATGCTTCTTATCAAGACAATTCTAACCAGGCGTGTATTTTATAGTGGGCAGGGCAGCTTTAAACCACTCATCAGTGATTGGGCACACACCTGACTTAAATTGTTTAGTAAAAATTGGTTTCAATTGCTCTTTAAGTCTCCTTGGGCATAGGGTTCAATTAATTATTTTTTCCCCTTCTGTCATTGTTTACATGCTATTCTCATTAAAATATGAAAATCTATAAATATTTGGGCGGTTTTAGTTGAAGCAGACACTGTTTTTACATCTGTGTGGTTTTGACAAAGATCAAATCACATTTGATGGTAATTTTATGCAGATATGTGAGAAATTCCAAAATGTTCGGATAGTTTTTCGTCCCAATGAATGTTAAAGTGGCAATAAAGTCAGTTTCCATAATTTTGAGTTTCATGCTGATTGGACAGAATGGGAGTGTGCCCTGGTTGAAGTGTATTTTCCGAGTCATTTTTTTTTTTTTTTTTTTTTAATTGCAATTGCTTTTCCAGATGAATTCATTCTGCAAATGGTAGTCATGGTGTTTGCTTAGTTGTGCAAGTACCTACCCTCTTTGTTTTTCCCTCCACGGCCGCTAATATTGGGAGCACTGAGCATGAGAAAAGCCGTCTGGAAGTTGCTACATCCTGGTTCCTAACGGAGCTGCACCAAGTGTACAGTACTATCTATAAATAGCGCAGCATTTAAATGTATACATGTGCATTTGCTGTAGTTTAGTACAATAGTTTTGTCATCAGTGTTGTTAATAACGGCGTTACAATATAACGGCGTTACTAACGGCGTTATTTTTTTCAGCAATGAGTAATCTAATTAATTACTTTTCTCATCTTGGCAACGCCGTTACCGTTACTGAGGCGGGAAAGGCGTGCGTTACTATGCGTTACTAAGTTGGTTGAATAAAAAAAGTCTGAGAGAAACGGACTCACCGGGACGAGAGCAGAGCAGCAGTGGGGAAAACGCCGTTGCAACCGCGATGCTAGGTGGCTCTAATAATACCTGACTGTAGCCATAGCTAGTGTTGTATCGGTCGCGAACGATTCGGTCTTTTTGAACGAATTGTTTGGGTGAACGAGACCGAACTAATCACCATCTGCACTGATTCGTTCTATGAAGTTGGTGGCGCTTGTTCGCTGCGTGGGAGGGCGTTGAGCAAGCGGCAGCGTCTTCTGACATCGCACACGACCAATCAGACGCCAGCCTCATCGCGGGCAGGGGAGGGAGCGGAAACAGAATCAAGGCGTCTGTCACTCATTTCCACGTGTGGCCAGTAAGCAGCCAGCGTGCAGGCAGGGGGGAAAGACTGAGTTTTGTCACTTCCCGTTCAGTGATTCGGTCCTCCGGTGCCTGACCTAGCTTGCTGCTAACTTGACTTTCCAGTAATGACTATGCGGTGAACGAGTCATAAAATGAAAGGAAATGACTTTGTCACATATTTGTTAACGTGGAGCCTATCAAATGCTGCTCAAACAGACAAAACACCACACAAATCTAGCGAGCATGGTTTAGTGTACTACTTTTCTCAACAGACTCGGGACTACCTATGACTGACAACATACTATCAAATTTGCAGTAGTTAAAACACGGGTAGCTAAAAATAAATAAATAAAAAAAACACGGGTAGCTACGAGGCAAGCAAAAGTGAGCTGCGGTCGCGTGACGGCACTCACGGCAGTGAAGGGGGCAGAGAACTGTCACTATGGAGGCTTCATGGCAGCGTTATTTACCTCATATGTGCACAGAAAAAATATTTAGTATTATCACCATAATACTGATTTGCAATGAAACTGTATATACATGTCAATTTTTTCCGACTGTTTTATTTATTTATTTTTTTTCGTGTCAGCGTGTCGGGTGTTGATTTGACAAATTATGTCCATCCGTCCATCATGTGCTACTCAAAAACAACGCACGCGGACACGGGAGATGTCGCAATATGTCTACATTTTTCTTAACAGACTAATGAGAGTAGAAAGGCAACATCGTAAAGAGCAAACAATTATTTCTTGTCAGCATTTGACAATCTGAGATGAGGGGGCGACAGGGGAGCTGACCGGATTATTTTATTTGTTAATACCAGTGCAAAAATTCAATACGATCATCTTAATACTGATTTGCAATTAAACTGTCGAATATCAAAATGTAGTATTGTTTTTATTTCAGAGCAGCACATTTGGCAACTAGCTATTTACACTTCAGTTTTAACAATAGTGACCTAAAATAATAGTGATGAGCATAAAAACAAAAATACAACAGAGCGAGAGGTAAATATGATGTGTTGGTCGTTCCATATTTAGAAACTTTCGATTTATTTTTATTTTCGTGACAGCAAGCATGCTGCGTTGGCTGGTAGCATATGTGATCAAGATCATGCTAAAGAAAGTCCGTGTGCCCCCGACCCCAAACCCCCACTCCCCCCCACAAAAGGAAAATGTTTAACCGGGTCCTAAATCGAAATGCAAGCACGGGCCATTACTTTGAGCCTATAGAACTAGGACAGACAACGCGAAAGTTCTCCCTCGCTTTTGCAGCAGCAGGAGGGAGACGAGGCTGTCTGTGAAAGCAGAATGATACCGCCTGTCACTCATTTCTGAAACTACGACGAGTGGTGCCTGTGTGCAAGAGAGGGAGGGACCAAGCAATGTCACTTCTCGTTCAGTTATACTGCGAAGCGGTCTTTGGTGATTTGTTCGGCAACGTCACTTCCCGTTCAGTAACCGAACGATTCGTTTGGGCTGGGAGGGAGATGAGGGGGGCGAACGATTCGTTGAACGATTTGTTTGAACGAATCTTTTTACTGAACGAACCGGAATGGATTCGTTTACTCAAGTGAACGACAGATCCCGTCACTAGCCATAGCCGACAAACTACGCCCACATGACACGGTAGATATCATATTATAGAACTAGATGCACAACTGACACAGCTGCATTGCCAACATGTTTTAAGGACTACATGCGTTAGTAAACAGCCGCCATCTTAAAGCAGTAGACCTCTCAGGAGGGCCCTGATGTAGAGATCCTTCCTAGCAAACCTAAGTAACTTTTTTTTTTTTTTTTTTTTAATCTAAAATGCTTCTAAATCGGCAAAATCTTAACTTAAATCTATCTTTAAATGATGAAACAGTTTTAAAACTTACACATGTTTAAAGTAGACAGAAGGGAACTAATGCAATAACGGGAGCAATTTTAACAACTTTAACGGTTGATTCACAACTTTAAATGACTTCCACACATAGCAAAGGTTACTAGCTAGTTATCGCAATACCCTTGTGTCTAGTTAAGTGGAGGGTAAAGAATTGGGCTAGGGCCAATTGTCCTCCAAATCCTTTAAACTTCACATTGTGTGACCTGTTTTTTTGTTTTGTTTGTTTTTTGTTTTTTTTGTTTCTTGTTTTTTTTTTGGGGAGAAAAAAAATATATATCACTAGTTACTTTGCCAAGTAACTAATTATTCTTACATTCAGGTAACTGAGTTACTAACGCAATTACTTTTTGGGAGAAGTAATTTGTAACTGTAATTAATTACTATTTTAAAGTAAAATTAACAACACTGCATATACTGTATATAGCTATAACTAGATGCAAAATGACAGACACGGCACTAGATGCGTTAGTAAACAGCCGCCATCTTAATGCAGTAGACCTTTTATTACGGCTCTGTTGTACAGAACCTTCCTAACGAACCTAAGTAACTTTTTATCTAAAATACTTCTAAATCGGCAAAATCTTGACTTGAATCTATCTTTAAATGATGAAATAGTTTTAAAACTTTCATTTGTCGAAAGTAGAGAGAAGGGAACTAATGCAATAATGGGAGCAATTTTAACAACTTTTAACAGTTGATTCAGGGTGAAGGGTAAAGAATTGGGCTCGGGCCAATTGTACCAAAAACCTTCACAAAAAAACTTCACATAGTGTGGCCAATGTTTTTTTTTTGTTTTGTTTTGTTTTTTGTTTTTTTTTTTTTGAGGAAAAAAAAAAGTAATTATCACCAATTACTTTGCCAAGTAACTAATTACTCTTACATTCAGGTAATTGAGTTACTAACGCAATTACTTTTTGGGAGAAGTAATTTGTAACTATAATTAATTACTTTTTTTCAGTAAGATTAACAACACTGTTTGTCATAAGACCAATTCCTATCTTTGTAACTTGTAGCTTGCTCACTGGCAAAAGTTGGCCTCCAACCCTAACCTCTGTTCATAATCTAGCCGGTTGAGAGCCACTTTGCTTGACTTGTTTGGCAGCAAAAGTCGCCTGATTCATGATAATTTTTTTTTTTCTATTGCCTTTGCGTCATGTGTGTCATCAAACATACCCCAACAATAGCAGAAGCAATTGTTAGGTCCCCACTAGGAGCTGCTGTCATTTACAGTCAATGAAGGGTCTTTCAACTGTGTTTGGCTATGGGGAATGTTGTTTGCTTGTATAGAATGTCACCTAATCTCACCACAAGTAGAGATATGACTCTCAGGAACGTGACACCATACCACATAGACATGATTTGAGATGACTGTTAGCTACCGTTTCCATGCAAAGTTGAGTTTCATGTACAAAACAACATAGAGGCAATGAGAGAACAGTTTTTCATTTTTGAATATGTGTTGTATTTGTAACCATAAAAACTAAATAATGCACAGTGGTCCTGTACTTTTACTGATAAAATTATAATAATAGGAAAAACTACTCTTATTTCCACAGCATGTACAGTGGTCCCGAACCTTTTAGTATCTGGGTCCTTGGTCCCTCATGCATGAAAATCACATTTTATTTGCTAATTATCATGATGTGGAGGAAGATGAAAACTCCAGGAAATTCAAGCCTTCAATGCAAGTTATTTATTGGCTTGCTTGAACAACTTTGTTGACTTTTAAAATCAGGTCACTGACTACAACCCCCAGCAAAAAGTATGGTATCACCAGTCACGGACAAGCACTCACTCAGACATTTTATCATGTAGAACATACTCAGATAAAAAGCTTGAAAAAATAATGAATTAGTTCAAAAGTGCAACTCTTTAGCATTCAGAAACACTAAAACAAATGAAGAAAAAACATTGTGGTGGTCAGTAAATTTTACTTTTATCGAGCAAGTGCAGGGAAATATATATGGAATCACTCCATTCTGAGGAAAAAAATATGGAATCATGAGAAACAAACAAAGAAATAACAATCATAACACATCACTAGCATTTAGTAGCATCACCTCTGGCTTTTATGACAGCTTGCAGTTTCTGAGGCATGGACTCTCTTTGATTGCAGTTGCCAGATCTTGCTGTGGCCCGTTTTTTTTTTTCAATTTCCAGCAGAGGTTTTCAATAGGGTTGAGATCTGGGCTATTTGCAGGCCATGATATTGACTGGATGAGTTTTACTCCAAGGAATGCTTTAACAGTTTTAGCTCTGTCATAGTCATCTTGGAAAATAATTTCATTATCCCCAAACATATTTTCAATTGAAGGGATAAGAAAGCTGTCTAAAATTTCAATATAAACTTATATAAACTTATACTTAAAATACAATGTTGCCTTGACATACAATCCTTTCGACATCCGATGTAAAATTTAACTCGGCATTTGACAAACGACGATTTATGACCACGTCGCAAAATCATTGTTTTTTCGCAGAATGGACGCACAGTAGATTTTCTTATGAGAGAAATCAACATGGGTCCCAAGAAGGTTATTGCAGGTGGTGAAAAAAAAGGATAAAAGTGACGCTTACCATAGCAATTAAGATGGAAATGATAGAAAATTATTACCGTGGTGTGCGCGTCATTGAATTTGCTCGACAATACGGC
This sequence comes from Corythoichthys intestinalis, assembly GCF_030265065.1. Lineage (NCBI taxonomy): Eukaryota > Metazoa > Chordata > Actinopteri > Syngnathiformes > Syngnathidae > Corythoichthys > Corythoichthys intestinalis. The sequence continues at coordinate 32,905,509 of NC_080414.1, read as the reverse complement.
CGGAATATGTCTATGATCTTGACGGTCCTCCTCCGACCTCCGTTCGCCAGTTTTATAAGGTAAGGTGACAATTATTATTATTGTAACATTAGCAAGGATATCGCCAGATTCGTCAGGTTTTAAATAGTTTAACGGCTCACAGCTAACATATGTACACAATAAATGATAAAGTGCACCAACCAAAAATACGACATAAAGGGATAAAAAGCTTTCAGCTTTTGGCCGACTGTGTCACCGCTTCGTGGGGCCATTCGCTTCCGCACACACACATACTTGTCTCGGAGTTTCTTTCGTTTTTTTATGCAATCGCTGACCTCCAGCCCTGTATTTTCAGCAATCTCCTTACACGAATTATTGCCATTTGGCAGTCTTTATAATGTTTTGACGAGACATTGTAAAGGTTGTCGTATTTGCGGACCTCTCCGATGATACTTTCGTCGGCTTGGTCCATTTTTGCGTGTAGCATATCAATGTTTGAAAATGGTGGTCATTTCGCGCTGAACCGGACACAACAGTATGAGCGGACCAATCACAGTCCATTCGCGTAACATCACCATGGGTTGACATGACGCCCAGTCAGGATTTGGAGTTGCACGTCAGGCTAGGGCGGAGGTCAGAAGCATAACTTAACCTTAAAAGGGGCTTTAATGATGGTGTTAATGTGAGTGTGAAATGTCTGTTTCTATGTGCCCTGTGATTGACTGGCATCAAACCTAGAGTGCAGTCTGCCTTCTGCCCAAAGTCACCTGGGATAGGCTCTGGCACACTACGATCCTGAACAGGATAAGCAGATATAGAAAACACACTAATGGACATGACAACAACACACGTCATCACCCTTGTAAGTAGAACCAATATAGGATTCAAAAAATAACAACTAAGATATAATTGTTGCATTGCACAGTGAAAATGTATATTACAAAATATCCTACTAGTATATTTCAGTTGTGTCAATATTGTTGTGATTAAATAAACAGTACAACTCTTCCCAGAAGTTTCATGTACTTGAAATATAGAAACCATTGTGCTTTATATGTTGTTATTAATGGCCCTGGTGTGCTAACTGATCCTTTCCAAAATACATTTCCCAACAGTGACTAAAAATAATATCATTAGTGTGCTTTGTTGACACCCACATGCACTGCTGGTCACACAGTTTCGACACAAGAGAGAGAACAAGCCGCCAGCCCACGCCACCAGCAGCCAACTCACTGTTTAGACTGTTTACACAATAGTTCATCTTTGGGATGGACTGATAACCAAGATGCCGGCCTGTCTCCACCGTGTTTCCTCACAGACTGTTGACTGTGTAACCACGTTATGCGTAAAACAGAGAAATGTGTTGTTTCATTAAAATCAGCCACATCTGTGACCATGTGACCTCCTTGGTGTGTGCTTGTGTGGCTATTGTGCAGTGGCGAAGTCATGATGATTTGTTTACCCAAAGCAGGCGGACGACAGTGCACATGATAGCCGCTCTCAGAAGTTTTGCGTCAACAAAGAAAGCGAGAGCGCCAGTCTATTGATCGCATCCGCGGGGAAAGATAAGCTGTCGCCAGTCATGAAGTTATTTTATAGGTTACAATCAGGGACTTGACGGGAGTCCATGTGGACTGAATACAATAAGCTATTATGTTCATGCAAATATAGTGGTATGAAAAAGTATCTAAACCTTTTGGAATCTCTCACATTTCTCCATAAAATCATCATCAAATGTGATCGGATCTTTGTGAAAATCATACAGATGTAAAAACAGTGTCTGCTTTAACTAAAACCACCCAAAAAAATATAGGTTTTCAAATTTTAATGAGAATAGGATGCAAACAATGACAGAAAGGGGAAAAATTAGTAAGTGAATGCTCTGTGTAAGCAGACAAAGAGCAATTGAAACCAATTTTTACCAAACAATTTAAGTCAAGTGTGTGCCCAATCACTGATGATTGGTTTGAAGCTGCCCTGCCCACTATAAAACACACACCTGGTAAGAAGTGTCTTGATGAGAAGCATTTTCTGATGTATATCATGGCTCTGTCAAAGGAGCTTTCTGAAGAGCTGCGATCAAGAATTGTTGATTTGTATAAAGCTGGGAAAGGATACAAAACCATCTCTAAAAGTATGGATGTTCATCAATCGACAGTCAGAGAAGTTGTCTACAAATGGAGAGAGTTTGGTACTGTCTCTTCTCTCCCAAAGAGTGGCCTTCCACCAAAGATGAAGCCAAGAGTTCAGTGCAGAATACTCAGAGAGTCAAAAAAGAACCCTAGAGTGTCTGCTAAAGACTAACAGAAATCACTGGCACAGTCCAAGATCTCTGTGCACAAATCAACTATATGTAAAACAATGGTCAAGAACTGTATTCCTGGGAGAACTCCATGAAGGAAGCCACTGCTGTCTAGAAAAAACATTGTTGCTCGTTTAATGTCTGCCAAAAGGTACTTGGACACTCCACAGAAGTTTTGGCAAAATATTTTGTGGATTGGTGAAACCAAAGTTGAATTGTTTGGGAGTAACACACAACGTCATGTGTGGAGGAAAAATGGAATAGCTCACCAACACATACCTCATCCCCACTGTAAACCATGGTGGAGGGAGCATCATGACTTGGGGCTGTTTACCTGCCTCAGGGCCTGGACAACTGATAATCATTAATGGAATAATGAATTCAAAAGTATATTAGGATCGTTTGCAGGAAAACCTGAGGCCATCTGTCCCTCCCTCGTTCTGCTGGGGGACTTCAACGCACATGTGGGGATGACAGTGAGACCTGGAGGGGCGTGATTGGGAGGAACGCCCCCCCCCCCGATCAGAACCCGAGCGGTGTTCTGTTATTGGACTTCTGTGCTCGTCACGGATTGTCCATAACGAACACCATGTTCAAACATAAGGGTGTCCATATGTGCACTTGGCACCAGGACACCCTAGGCCGCAGTTCGATGATCGACTTTGTGATCGTGTCATCGTACACACGGCCGCATGTTTTGGACACTTGGGTGAAGAGAGGGGCGGAGCTGTCAACTGATCACCACCTGGTGGTGTGTTGGCTCCGATGGTGGGGGAAGATGCTGGTCAGACCTGGCAGGCCCAAACGTATTGTGAGGGTCTGCTGGGAACGTCTGGCAGAATCCCCTGTCAGAAAGGGCTTCAACACCCACCTCCGGCAGAACTTCTCCCTTGTCCCGGGGGAAGGGGGGACATTGAGTCCGAGTGGACCATGTTCCGTACCTCCATTGTTGAGGCGGCCGATCGGAGCTGTGGCCGTAAGGTGGTTGGTGCCTGTCGTGGCGGCAATCCCCGAACCCGCTGGTGGACACTAGCGGTAAGGGATGCTGTCAAGCTGAAGAAGGCCTTTTTGGCCTGCGGGACTCTGGAGGCAGCTGACAGGTACCGGCTGGCCAAGCGGACTGCGGCTTCGGCGGTCGCCGAGGCAAAAACTCGGACATGGGAGGAGTTCGGCGAGGCCATGGAAAACGACTTCCGGATGGCTTCGAGGAAATTCTGGTCCACCATCCGGCGTCTGAGGAGAGGAAAGCAGTGCACCATTAACATTGTGTATAGTGAAGATGGTGTACTGCTGACCTCGACTCGGGACTTCGTGAGTTGGTGGGGAGAATACTTCGAAGCCCTCCTCAATTCCACCGACACGCCTTCCTTTGAGGAAGCAGAGTCTGGGGACTCTGAGGTGGGCTCTTCAATCTCTGGGGTTGAAGTCACTGAGGCGGTTAGTAAGGCCCCGGGGGTAGATGAGATCCGCCCGGAGTTCCTGAAGGCTCTGGATGTTGTAGGGCTGTCATGGCTGACACGCCTCTACAACATTGCGTGGACATCGGGGACAGTGCCTCTGGATTGGCAGACTGGGGTGGTGGTCCCCATTTTTAAAAAGGGGGACCGGAGGGTGTGTTCCAATTATAGAGGGATCACACTCCTCAGCCTCCCCGGTAAAGTCTATCCAGGGGTGCTGGAGAGGAGGGTCCGTCGGGAAGTCGAATCTCGGATTCAGGAGGAGCAGTGTGGTTTTCGTCCCGGCCGTGGAACAGTGGACCAGCTCTACACCCTTGGCAGGGTCCTCGAGGGTGCATGGGAGTTCGCCCAACCAGACTACATGTGTTTTATGGATTTGGAGAAGGCGTTCGACCGTGTGCCTAGGGGAGTCCTGTGGAGGGTGCTCCGGGAGTACGGGGTACCGAGTCCCTTGGTAAGGGCTGTTCGGTCCCTGTATGACCGGTGTCAGAGTCTGGTCCGCATTGCCGGCAGTAAGTCGAATTCGTTCCCAGTGAGGATTGGACTCCGCCAAGGCTGCCCTTTGTCACCGATTCTGTTCATAATTTTTATGGATAGAATTTCTAGGCGCAGCCGAAGCGTTGAGGGGGTCCGGTTTGGTGACCTCAGCATTGAATCTCTGCTTTTTGCAGATGATTTAGTGCTGTTGCCTTCATCAAGCCGTGACCTCCAACTCTCACTGGGGCGGTTTGCAGCTGAGTGTGAAGCGGTTGGGATGAAGATCAGCACCTCCAAATCCGAGACCATGGAGTGACCGAAAGAACAAGATCCCGGATACAAGCGGCCGAAATGAGTTTCCTCCGCAGGGTGTCCGGGCTCTCCCTTAGAGATCGGGTGAGAAGCTCGGTCATCCGGGAGGGGCTTGGTGTCGAGCCGCTACTCCTCCGCGTTGAGAGGAGCCAGTTGAGGTGGCTCGGGCATCTGGTTCGGATGCCTCCTGGACGCCTCCCTGGAGAGGTGTTCCGGGCATGTCCCACCGGCGGGAGGCCCCGGGGTCGACCCAGGACACGCTGGAGAGACTATGTCGCTCGGCTGGCCTGGGAATGCCTTGGAATCCCGCCGGAGGAGCTGGCTGAAGCGGCTGGGGAGAGAGAAGTCTGGGCTTCCCAGCTAAAGCTGCTGCCCCCGCGACCCGACCCCAGAATAAGTGGAAGATAATGGATGGAAGAATGGATGGATGGATGGATGGATGGATGGATGGATGGATGGATGGATGGATGGATGGATGGATGGATGGATGGATGGATGGATGGATGGATGGATGGATGGATGGATGGATGGATGGATGGATGGATGGATGGATGGATGGAGCCGTTCGCCTTTTAATACGCTGCACCCTACTGTGGTGAAAATAGGGTCGGTATTTTTTTTTTTAATTCAACAATTTACAATGCCTTTTAAGACAGATCCATGCCAACAAAGAACATGCTGGGTTAGTAAACCATCTATAGATAATATTACACCTATTGATAATATTACACCGGACTTAACCCTTTTTTGCCAAATGTATCACATTCTATACACTTAGAATTTCATGATTTTTAGACTCTAATTCAGAATTTTGACATTTCTTTCTCAAAAGAATTGATAAATGCAAGACAGCACATGCGTCTTCAGGTTCCATAAGGGGGAAAAAAAATCTGTTTTTTTAAGGAATGGAAGAGCTATAGATATTAGAGCACTTATTACACATATTCTTTTTTTTCCCACATTTGAAAATAAGGTTTTATTAAGACCTTATTTTTCACATTAGGGGATTCTCTGACAATTGCTTCATGTTGCAGGCCTTTAAGGGTTATACATTTTTTATTGGGCATTTAATCAGTGGATTTAAAGGGTTTGAAAAACGCTATTGACATAAGAACTAAAATTATACAAATTAATCTCTAGAGTTGTATTCAGATGTGGTCTAAAATCCACCAATTGAGTTGAGTCACTGGCGGGCAAAAATCCATTTATGGATTTTAGAGTCCCGTTGCTTGACCCCTTTAACCATGTCCCTACTCCCCTGTCTTTCCCTGCCAAATCAATGCCCTGCTGGGACTTTATTGACTCAGGTACAGGGTTGTGATCCAGTAGTCAATGTGTGTGTCTGCAGATTTATAAAGGACGCCTTCCACGTACACATCTAACATAGCGGAGTCATGTCATATCTGTAAACACTACAAACTTCCAATGTGCTGAGATGCACATGTGTTTATGTTTAGTGTATCAGCCGTCTTTACGGGAGTTGAAAAAGCAGATTTGAGCCTGAGGGTACATGGGGAGCGCAGACATTGATTATCAGTGGAGACACTGGTCTGTCTCCACTGGTGGGAGCAAAGTTGCTGCATGAGACTGTGGCGCTTGTGAAGCTTGGGGCTATGCAAGGAGCCAGACCGTGGGGTTAAATGACGATGGGAATTGATAAGTGGTAGTCACTTTGGGAGGGGGGCTTCCTGCTACTTTAGTGATTAAAGGAGGATGCAACACCCTCCCTGCAGTCACACTAGTCAAGAATCCACCCTTAGGTGCTTTACTGCCACTGTCCTTATTAGACCCTGTATTGTCATTGTGCTGATATGCTGTTAAACCGCTTCTGGTGCCATAATGAATGTCTTGATCACACCTGAAGAGACAAATGTCTGGTCTGAATATCACTATGTCCTTTGACTCCTCTTGTAGTTTCCAAGACTTAAGAGAACCATATGAAATACTGTAATACACTTCCCCGCCCACCAAGAATGTTTATTCAGAGACCACTGATAGAAAAGCAAAGATTTTGCCAATATGAAATATCCATAAACGTTCCGCTTACTTTCTAATCATGCAATGAGATGACTCGATTTTGGTTCATTGCACAACACCCCCAGAAAAGTATTTTGAAGACGTACTCCATTTTCCAGACTACATGCACACTTAATAATAATTTTTAAAAATAATTGACAGTGTGCCTTTTTTCAGTACACATAATGTATTAATTCCATTGTGCTTAATGACCAGAGGTAGGTAGAGTAGTCAAAAAATGTACCCAAGTAAGAGTAGCGTTACTTAAAAATGATATTACTCAAGTAAAATTAAATGTAGTCGTCCAAGTACAAGTAAAAAAAGTATTTGGTGAAAACAATACTTAAGTAATGAGTAACAGTGTGTGCAACTGCTTATATTTTTGTTGGATTTTTTATTTTAAACAATGGTGTTTTTTTCTGAGCACAAAATTATCTATATGGACTATTGTTACAATGATACTGTACAAATCCACATTAAGCCAAAGAAATTTAAAAAAAAAACAAAAAAACATTGAATTCCGGCGAGAGAAAACTAATTACATAAATTAAGCATTACTCGTCCAAAGAGCATGACTGCCCTCTGGTGGAGAAAATAGTGAAGAGTTCCTTCATAATTACTATTTTGACATTAAAAGAATCATATCTCCGGTTTTCTGTGGTCAGTCAGTGCCAAATAAAAACTGGGAGAGAGGTTAAAATCCGTGCTTTCGAGTCATCTTGAGGGCAGCGCTGTATTTCAAATACTTTATTTTTTACTGTGCTTTTAAGACATCACATGATTGAACAGAGTGGCGTGAAGATGGAACAACAAGCTTGCGTCTGATTGGTATAACGGAGTCATGTGACTATTGTTGCAGCACTTCATTGGTGAAATTGGTAGCGCTAGCCCGGTAATACACCAGACATGTCTCTACTCTTGGGAAAAAAAAAGAAAAAAATCTAATATGTAGAATAAAGAGAAAAAAATGTAACGACTCTTGTGTAGCCCAAAGCAGCGGAGTAAGTTTTTTCTTCACAAACCTACTCAAGTAAAAGTAAAAAGTATAGCTTAGTAAAACTACTCTTAGAGGGAAATTTTTCTTTAAAAATTTCCAAATTTAACGGAGTAGATGTAACGCGATACTACCCACTTCTGTTAATGATCTTAAACCTATTTTGATGGCGCATAACTATATTATACTGCCCCAGGTAAGTGATCAAGACAGGGGCGGACTGGGGGGTGGAGTGGCCCAGGATTCATTGAAAGACCGGCCCATTTTGTAGACGGTGTTGGAAGCTATCCAGCCGGCAACAGAAGTACCCCTACCTGTACCTTGATGAAAAAAACAGCATTTGATGTTGTTTTGGACAAAAATAATTTGTAAACAATAACCCTATAAAGCCCATAATTATCCAGCAGTAAAATAATTACAACAGTGTAGTGATTTTAAAGCATGTAGTGATTTTAATGCAAACAGGTCATTAATCCAAAAGCACTAACATAAGTAAGCCATTATAGAGCTGTAACCAGATTGAAGCTCACATGTAAGACTTTGAATTCATTTTTCTGAATATTGGTCCAGTAAAAATGCAGTTTTGAGTATGTGAGCAGGCAGAGAGGTCCACCTCTAAAATTCACTGACCTTGGCCAGATTTTATTCAAAATTGTGGATATACAGTACCACAAAGGGAGAACTATAACCTAATTAAGGTATACACTATGATTCATTTTTATAAATATTGGAAAAATGCATAGTTTTGAGTATTGGAATAGTCAGAGAGGTCAACTATTGATATTCACCAACCTTGGCCAGAACTGCAACCAACCATCTACTAAAACAACCCATTGCTTAGGAGACTCTCACAATATTGTACTGGAGTGACAGCGCACACAACGCACGGTTGGAGCGGTTTCAAGATCAGGCGACTTTATTTCCTTCATAAAAGGATGACAATGGTGGCGTTACCGTATATGGCAGAAAACACCTGACAAGGCTGAAAAAGCAGTTTCTGCTCTTGCACCCCTCTTTAAAATAAACTGCTGTATTTTAAGCCAAAAGAGCTGTTGAGTTTGATAGAACAATATGTCTATATACTGCCATTGCAGATTCATGGCGCATTAAGCCCCGAAACTATTTTTAATTTGTCCATTTTACCCTGGAGACCCCCGTTTACAGAGGTCGCGCAAACGCTTTTGTTTAAACCCAGCCATTAAAAAAAAGGTAAGTAATTATATTTATTATTCGAAATGTTTGTCATTTTTAGATTAAAAACATTGATTGATGTCTAATATTTTGTTTAAAAAAAAAAAAAAAAACAATTTTAAAAACTTATTCACTCGCATATTTTAAGCTTTTAAACAAATTACGTCACAGTGAAGAAAATCTGTAAATAGGTCACAGATATCTACCTCATAATTATAGCTTAATTGTATTTTTGTTGTTACTGTCGTGTTTTCCCCTGATATTTTAGATGATAATCGATACAAAGAAAGAAAAATTGAAAAGAAAAAAAAAACTTTTAAAAGGGTAAACATCTCCTTGATGTCTGCTGTTTCTGCATCGCGACACTTGTTATATTACCATGCTTTACCCATAAAATCCCCCAAAAATCCGGCTGTGGCCATTCACAGCTGTGTCTTTACACTCGGTGATACATGCTACAAGTTTTTGGATCGAAAAGAGGTAAGTACGCGATAATATCTCGTTAAAATCATGGCGTCTTTATTTGTGCTCTCTCATGCTTTCACCTCCAGTTAGGGTTCTAAATGCCCTCCTGTTCAAAAATTTTCCTCCGCCAGAAAATTGAGATTTTAAGCTTTCCAATGATCTATCACACATGCATATAGGACAATTTTTAAATTTGGCCAAATTGAGGGTCTCAGAGCGGAACCTCAAGTCACCTGAGTGTTTTCCACCATATATTAGAGAGTGGTGAGAGTATTTTTAAGGGTTGGGAACAACGTGAGCACACAGAAGTCAACTGCCTTGCCGCTCGGTCAGAATGCATTTATCGTAATGCTTGGATTATGCGGACGCGCTAATTATAGGGTCACCAATTCCTAGTGATTTTTCACCCAATACTTACTCTTCCCGTTTACACGTAAAATGTGTAGGGTCGCAGTTGCCAAACGTGTAATGACACCAAACCTTACTTATTTTAGGAATTACGACCCAATTTATTTCCCCCAACACCGGCATATCGGCTCACCGGGGAAATCCCGGTATCCCCATATGCCAGTCTGCCCTTGGTCAAGACACACATCCATCATTCATCAAACCCATAAATACTATAAATACATTAAATGATAAATAGATTAATTAATAAAACAATTATTTTAATGTTAAAATGACATTGGTGATGTGCTTTATAATCTGCTGCACTTTATAGTCTGAAAAATACAGTATTTTAGTGTTTCAGATTATTAAATCACTGGAATTTATCCAAAAGTATTACCATTTGTTTAAATGCTGTGTTTTAGTATTACTATGATGTTAGTCATCTAATACCTTATCTGTAGTTAATTGTGTGTTTCCTGGCTCCTGTGAAGAAGTGGTATTCCAAATAGAAAGCTGATGACAGGAAGTGAGGCTGTGATCATTGAGCCTGCAAGTTGCATGATCTTGGTGCCAGCCTCCCACCATCAGTCTTGTGATCAATATTGGCCTGACTGCCTACAGTCACCATTCTGCAGAACTGGTACCTCATTTAAAAAACACCACTACCAAATTAGAAGAATTCCCATCAAATGATTTTCCTTGACATGCACATTTGCCCCGATCACCTATAATTCATTTTTAATCGTGAAGTGTACAAAAATGTTGCTTGACTCTACACAATTATACACATGTACAGCCACATACATTCACAGGTAATCAGGGTGGAAAATGATCCCCAAATGCCCATTTCACTGCACAGTACTCCCTAGACAAATTGTCTGCCAAGTAATCTGCCTCATAAGCAGTGTTGGGCACGTTACTTTAAAAAAAGTAATTAGTTACATTACTCACTACTTCTTCCAAAAAGTAACTGAGTTAGTAACTGAATTACTCTATAGTAAAAGTAACTAGTTACCAGGGAAAGTAACTATTTCCGTTACTTTAAAAAGAACTTGTTGTATGTCAAAAATTTGAAATTTTCTGAGCAGTATTCGAGTCAGTGGAATAAAGAAGAACAGACAGGTGCTTCAGCAGATTTGAATTGCTTACCACAGATGTCGACAAAAGCTTTGCCCCGACATAACTGACATGAATTACACATTACATGCAGGTTCTTTCCTTTCATTTCGACAAACTTGAAATAGTGTCTATATTTCCACCTCTTAAAGGACAATTTTTCTTCTGAATGCTCTACCATCCCGACCCTGTGCATCTGTTTTGCGTGTGTGTGTTTGCCGCATGCGCGGTTCCGGTTTGCTTGTAAAATCACCGGCTCTAATTGGCTTACCACGACACATGACTCTAACCCTCAGCCAATCACAATCACTTCCATCACATCCCTCGAGGGGCTGCATTCAGGTAGGCTTGTTTCCCGACAATTCACGTCACCTTCAAAGCGTCTGCCGTCCTCAAGATGGAAGCAGAATTATTACTGGCTGACAGTGGGAGATGGGAACGAGGCTAGCATCAGGTGTAGCAAACACAGAAACGTTACCAAACTTTGGAAAGCATTGTCTAATTGAATGAGCAGGGACAAACAGCTTGGAGTCAGAAGTACGTGCGCTATTCTCGAACCTGAACGCACCCCAAGTCTTGGATGACAAATCAACAGAGCAGAGAGTCGACTCGACACGGCTGGTAGTTTCTTCAATTTATTCAAAGTAAGTAACGCACAGCTTTTGACCGTCAGTAACGGTAACGGCGTTGTAACGGCGGAAAAAGTAATTAGTTAGATTACCCCGTTACTGAAAAAAATAACGCCATTACGTAACGGCGTTATTTATAACGGCGTTACTCCCAACACTGCTCATAAGTCTGTTGCACTTTGTCATACCAAGTGCATGTCAATCTTCCACTGAACAAACTTGTTTCTCCTTCCTTCAGGTAGAAGACAAGCAGCATGGACAAATGCATCAGTTACAGTGGCTGATACAGTTAGGAAAATGAGTATTTGAACAACCTACGATTTTGAAAATACTACTCCCACTTAGAATTTATGGGCGAGATTGAAAATTTCATGGTAGGTGCTTGTCCACTGTGAGAGACAATCTGAAGAAAAAAGAAATCCAGAAATCACAGTGTATAATTTTTTTAACAATTTATTTGTATTATGAGTATTTGAACACCTGCAACTGGGGGTCGGACCGCCAAAGACCGGTGGGAGGCCCCGGGGAAGACCCAGGACACGCTGGAGAGACTATGTCTCTCGGCTGGCCTGGGAACGCCTTGGGATCCCGCCGGAGGAGCTGGTTGAAGTGGCTGGGGAGAGGGAAGTCTGGGCTTCCCTGCTAAAGCTGCTGCCCCCGCGACCCGACCCCGGAGTAAGCGGAAGATGATGGATGGATGGATGGATGGATGGATGGATGGATGGATGGATGGATGGATGGATGGATGGATGGATGGATGGATGGATGGATGGATGGATGGATGGATGGATGGATGGATGGATGGATGGATGGATGGATGGATGGTATTTGAGCACCCGAGAAAATCAATGTTAATATTTGGTACAGTAGCCTGTGATTAAAATTACATCGGTCAAACGTTTCCTGTAGCTTTTCACCAGGTTTGCACAGACTGCAGGATGGATTTTGCACCACTTTTTTCACACTAGTCTCTAGATCAATCAGGCTTCTCGGCTGTCAATGAAAAACACAGAGTTTGAGCTTCCTCCAAAGATTTTCCATTGGGTTTCGGTCTAGAGACTGGCATATCATATCAAGGTTTCGGAGGGGTCTAGCCAGTCCCCTCCGGAACCTTGATATGGTTTTTACAAAGCCACTCCTTGGTAATTCTGGCTGTCCGCTTCAGGCCATTGTCATGTTGGAAGGCCCAGTCACGACCCATTTTCAATGCTACAACTGAGAGAAGGAAGTTATTCCCCAAAATCTCACAAATAGATGGCCCCCGTCATCCTCCCCTTAATACAGTGCAGTCGTGCAGTATTATATGCAGAAAAACACCCCCAAAGCATCATGCTACCACCCCCATGCTTCACAGTAGGGATGGTGTTCTTGAGATGGTACTCATCATTTTTCTTCCTCCAAACACTATGAGTGGAAAAAGTTCCATTTAAATCTCATATGACCGCATGACTTTCTCCCATGACTCCTCTGGATCATCCAAAGGGTCATTGGAAAACTTAAGACATGTAGTGGTTTAAGCAGGGGAACCTTCCGTTCTATGCATGATTTTAAACAATGACATCTTAGTGTATTATCAACTGTAACCTTGGAAATGGTGGTTTCAGCCCCTTTCAGGTCTTTGACCAGCTCCTCCTGTATAGTTCTTGGCTGATTCCTCACCATTCTTAGGATCATTGAGACCCTACGAGGTAGATCCTGCATGGAGCCCCAGTCCGAGGGAGATTGACAGTCATGTTTGGCTTCTTCAATTTTCTAAAATTTGCTCCAACATTGGATTTTATATCACTAAGCTGCTTGGCAATTACGCCCTAACCCTTTCCAGCCTTGTAGAAGTGTACAATTCTGTCTCTGGTGTCTTTGGACAGCTCTTTGGTCTTGACCAATGTTAGCAATTGGAGTCATCCTTATTGTATGGGGTGGGCAGGTGTTTATATGTAGCTAACCGCCTCAAACAGGTCAAAAAGTCAAACTCAAAAAGTCTACCTCCACTTTACTTGTTCGTTGGGCTTTTTAAAGGTGACTTACAGGTCTTAGAGGCTCACAATTCTAGCAAATAGACAGGTGTTCAAAAACCTATCTGCAGCAGTATAATACAAATAAATTATTTTTATAAAATCATACACTGTGATTTTTGGATTTTTTTTTTCTTTCTTTTCTTTTCTTTTTTTTTTCTCTCACAGAGTATGGAGCCCCCCGGGTGCCAGGATAGAAAAAAATAAAAAATCATACCTAATCTGTACCCACAGTTTACTAATCTGTGGGAACAGTTTAGTAATCTGTACCCACAGGTTACTAATCTGTGGGCACAGGTTACTAAACTGTGCCCACAGTTTACTAATCTGTACCCACAGTTTAGCAATGACCCGGAAACTGTAGTCACCAATGTTTGGCGGGGACTCCAAACGCCGAGGGACCGACCGAGCAAGTACCTGCACCTTTTGCCCTCGGCGAACAAAGGGGTTTTAAAAGGTAACTATTGCACATTTTCTTTGGTAGCCGTCTACATTTTCAGGTGTCATCAATCAATATGGCATGTTGTGTGTTAGTAGCCGCTAATGCGACTACTAAAAATAGCTAATTGACAAATGAAAACTACTTGAATTAAGCACGCACGGACACGGCAGCAGCACAGAAAATGTGCAAACACAACATGCCCTATTGACTGATGACACCTGAAAGACGCCTACCAAAGATAACGTGCAATAGTTACCTTTTAAAACCCCTTTGTTCGCCGAGGGCAAATGGTGCAGATGGTTGCTCGGTTGGTCCCTCTGCGTTTGGACTCGGAGTCCCCGCCAAACATTGGTGACTACTGTTTCCGGGTCATTGCTAAACTGTGGGTACAGATTAGTAAACTGTGGGCACAGTTTAGTAATCTGTGGGTACAGATTAGTAAACTGTGGGTACAGATTGCTAAACTGTACCCACAGATTAGTAAACTGTGGGTACAGATTAGCTATGATTTTTTATTTTTTCTATCCTGGCGCCCGGGGGGCTCCGTAATAGTGGACAAGCACCTACCATGAAAATTTCAAACCGACCCATCATTTTTAGTGGGAGAAATTGCAAAATTGCAGGGTGTTCAAATAATTATTTTCCTCACTATACATGTGTAAGAGTTGGTAATTGATGCAAAGTATTCTTAGGAAAAAAAACGTCCTGAATGCAAGGTCTCTTGCCGCAGACTTGCACTGGTATAGATTTACACGTCGTATGAAAATAGGGCCTCTAGTTTATCTTGGCCTAAACCTTAAGCTAGGAAAAAAATGTTTACCACCATTATCTTGATCGTCGTATTATTTGTGCCCAAAAGAGCTCAGAGGAAATGTTTTCAAACAGTTTTTCAAATGAGACTTTAGTGCGCATGTAGGTTTTGGCCCAAGTACTAAGAAAATGCTCTGGCTTCTGTGTTATCAAACCTTGAGTGAATACGCATGGCAACAACAAAACTAACTACTCTAACTCCGGTTTTATACCAGGCGCGTCTGCAATACGTCGGCGTTTCAACAGAATCGGTTTAAGAGCAGAGCGTCTGTGGCTCAATCAGTTCACGCGAGTATTGCAAGCTCCTGCGAGAGTCCAGGAGTAGCGAGTATTTATGGGTAACAATAGAACAACCACTGGCCTTTCAACCCCCGCATGTTGGTCAGTTTTCTTTCTGAAAAAAGAAAAAAAATCCTGTGCTAATGAGAATAACAACTGCAATGACAAATGTTTTATAGACCACGTTTTGGACTGGTTCGTCCCCAACGTACAGGTTTTATTCAAATTCTTTCAACTACTAGTCGTCTTTTTGATTGGAGGAGAAACCGATTTTCTCAGTGGAAGGGTGACTCTTCACTTCGATTGAGGAAGTGCATTTACATAATAAAAACATTTGCAACACATTTGAAGCAACGAATGTAGTATGCGAGGGAAAGATGTGATAGAATGAGAATGTCGACATGAAAACAGTCTTGGTTTGGTGGTCTGATGATACTGTAGGTATAAAGATATAAACATACGTTTTGGCCTGTTTAAAAACATGCTCTCTAAATGAGAAGACATTTGAATGGAAATTCACTTGTGTTTTAGCTTGCTAGCGTAGATATACATATCGATTTTGAAATTGAAAAACAAAAAGATTTTTCTAATTTCAAAGGGGTTCGGTTAATGCACGTGTGAGACTCATGGGGTACTGTACCTTTAGTAAGTTTAAAGGGATCCTCGATCTTTAATCCCAATAATTCTTAAAAGATGAATGTTAGTATAAATTATAATCATTTGATATTAAAACCCCTCTTAATGTTTTCGTTTTAATCAAATTTGTAAAATTATTTTATGTGATAGGTCGCAATTCTTGTTGACTTTGCCGTGCAGTGACTTCAATGGGCCCATTGCCAAACTTCCAGCGTGTCACTCGTTAGCTACCCCAACATGTCGTCGATTCTGCCCTTTCAATTTGAACCAGATCGCAAAAGTGAAGAGCAGGACAGCAAGACGAGCAGCAAAGGCAAAATGTAGAGCAGAAAATACCTCATAAGACAATAGTTGGGGAAAACTGGTGATGTGCTTGCGGCAAATGCGTCTCAATGACAACGCGGCGAGAGAGTGTATGCTGTTGAGGACTCCGGTTTTTGTTAGCAGATCTTCAAGGTGAGCTATTGCGTGATCAAACTTATTTCAGTATAATTATATAGATTGTTAGCATCCAGAGCTGTCGAGTGATTTACATACAGTACAGGCCAAAGGTTTGAACACACCTTGTCATTCGTCCATTTTTATTTTCATGACTATTGACATTATAAACTCTCACTGAAGGTAATAAAACTATGAATGCACATGTGTGATAGTCAGGATCGGAGTTGTGTCGTGGCTGTCCTCATTAAATTCGTCATCTGGATCGAGTCAACACTCACGTTTAGCTACATCAGGGTGGTCCATTTTCAGTGCGCATCAACTGGTCACTGTATTGCTGCATCGGATGTGTCTGGATCAGTTTGAGTGGCAGCATCACTCATATTAAGTGAATACTGAACAGACACACTTACTGCCTGATAAACTGACAGTAAAGGTGAATTATTAGCTTCCTCTGTGACTAGCGGTAAGCCAGAAGGTTCGCCTAAAGCTGTAGCGACAGGAGCGGCTTGCCCGCTTAAGAGAGTGGCCAGCAGTTTGTCTTTGGCGCTTTATTGCGCGTATTTCACTCACTATCCGAGCGCATTGAGGCTTCTTGTGAGGGAAAATAGTTGGAACAGCATTTAATTTTAGTGTCCGCTTCTATCCAGCCGCTCCGGTGAGCTGTTTCATAAGTTGTCGTCGACTAAAAGCCTCCAACGCATAGGAGAAAAATGGCGAGAACAAAGCCTTGGGTCTTTGGGAAGTTTTGTCAGTCTACAGGCATTTTCCCAAACCTTTCACCTTTTCTTGTCAATAAGAAATCCGTGGAGACTCATATCACTCCCCTTGTTTCCATTTGACTGGAAATTGCATCCAAGAGCAGCACATCGTGGCATTTTACTTAGCGAGTTTAGGCAGCAATAAGCAATTGTTGTACACAATTGAAACGTCCCAATTACGTCATCACTACGAGCCCACAAAACATGGCACCAACTATCGGTCAAAATATGTACTAAATATTATAAAATATTGCCATTGATTTAACTTTTTATGTGTTTCTAACAACATATTTTAGTACAAGAGAACAATTGTGGTTTATTAGAGCCTACATGTCTTTAAGATCAAGGATCCCTTTAAGAACCACTGGTCTAGTGTGACCATATTTTGATTTCCAAAAAAGAGGACACTCGGCCCGGTCTCAAGATACCTGAATTTTACTCGAAGTTCACTCAAAGATGCCTATATCACTTTAATATACTTGTATTTAAAGTGTGCCTCCTCTGTCTGGATAGAAAAATTCAGTTGAAAAAAATAAAATTATTGCCTTATAGTATATAACCAAAGAAACAAATTCAAGTTCTCAGAGGTTACTCAACAGGCTTTATTATTCCTAAAAAAAAATAATCAGACAATAAAAACGCAAAAAAAAAAAAAAAAAAAAAAATGGTTAGGTAATGATAAAAACAATAATAATAATAAGATAAGATAAGAAGACCTTTATTGATCCCACCATGGGGAAATTCTCGGTGTTACAGCAGCAAAGATATAGGTAGCTCAGAGGACGGCGTGATGTGGCCGTTAATGTATAACATTAGCAGCAAACATTCGAAAACACACTAATAGTCTGTACATAGTACAGAGGGAAAAAAATAGGTGGCAGTGCAGCAGTGCAAATATAAAGTACGGAATTGGAAGCAATAAAAAATACAGTAGTGTGGAATGTTGGATATTGCACAGTATAATCACAAGTGCAGAACGGCACAATTGCACCAATGACCGGCAGTTTGTAGACACTATCTAATGTTCTAATTAAACAGCCTGATAGTGGCAGGCAGGAAGGAGCGGCGGAATCTCTCCCTTGCACAGCGAGGGTGTAAAAGTCTATTACTAAAGGAGCTGTGGAGTGCTGTAAGGGTGCCCCGGAGGGGGTGGGACGGGTTGTGCAGCATTGATGACAGCTTTGCCATCATCCTCCTGTCCCCCACTGAGTCCACCGAGTCCAAGGAGCAGCCCAGGACAGAACCGGCCATCCTCACCAGTTTGTCCAGCCTCTTTTTGTCCCGGGCCAAGACGCCGCCTGCCCAGGAGACCACTCCATGGAATATGACCGATGCAACCACCGAGTCATAAAAGTTCCTGAGGAGTGCCCCCTGAACGCCAAAAGACTTCAGCCTCCTAAGTAGGAAGAGTCTGCTTTGACCCTTTCTATAGAGAGCGTCGATGTTGTCACTCCAGACCAGTTTATTGTTCAGATGAACACCCAGGTACTTGTAAGTTGAGACTCTCTCAATATCCGTTCCCTGGATATTCACTGGTGCAGGTGGAGAGTGCTGGCGCCTGCCGAAATCCACCAACAGCTACTTGGATTTCTCCACGTTGATCTGGAGGCGGTTCTGCTGGCACCAGTCCACAAAACCTTGAGTAAGTTTTCTGTACTCCCAATCATCACCGTCTGAGATGAGGCCGACGATCGCAGAGTCATCGAAGAACTTCTGCAGGTGACAGGTGGGGGTGTTGTATTTGTAGTCCGAAGTGAAAAGGGTGAACAGGAAGGGAGCCAAGACAGTTCCCTGCAGTGCCTCAGTGCTGCAGAGAAGCACGTCAGACACACAGTCCCGTGTCCTCACATACTGTGGCCTGTTTGTGAGGTAGTCCTGGATCCATGTGGTGAGGTGGTGGGCCACTCCCGCCTGCTCCAGCTTGTCTCCCAATAGGGTGGGCTGGATGGTGTTGAAAGCGCTGGAGAAATCAAAGAACATGATCCTCACAGTGCTCCCCGCCTTCTCCAGGTGGGAGAGTGAAGTGTGGAGTAGGTAGATGATGGCATCATCCACACTAATACCAGGCTGGTATGCGAACTGGAGTGCGTCCATTGAGGAGCTCACCAAGGGGCGCAGGTGGACAAGGACCAGTCTCTCCAGGGTCTTCATCAGATGAGACATCAGTGTCACTGGTCTAAAGTTGTTGAGCTCCTTCGGGTGTGGGGTCTTTGGCACTGGGACCAGGCAGGATGTTTTCCACAGCTGGGGAACTCTGCCCAGCTTCAGAGTATAATAATAGACAATAATAATATAATGCAATATAATGCATAATGCATCCACCGGGTTTTGTCATTTCCCTGCCTGCCCCGGCTTCTGAGACGGAGGAAAGAACGTAAACAACGGTGGACTGGCAGTGCTCGTCGCCGGTAATAAACGCCAAAAACAGCCCGTTCTCGGTGGGAAAAAAATGGCCAACATCAGAGCACAGAGCTGTGCGTGGCCAAGCAAAGGGAAGCGCATTCTCGGCGGGCACGCGAGGAGGACCGATCGGGCTGGGTCAGCCAACCCATTGCTGTACTGGGGCCACGGCGGGCTGCCAGGGCTCGTCATCAAGGCGAGGAAAGTGCATTCTCGGCGGGCACGCGAAGAGGACCGGGTGAGCAAAATACAGCTCGCCGTTCGACTGGGGCCACGGCGGGCTGACAGTGCTCGTTGCCTGGAATGAACGCTGAAAATAGCCTATTCTCGGCTGGCATCGAAGCTTGGAGCTGCGCGTGGATACGGAAAGCGCATTCTCGATGGGCACGCAAAGAGGGCTGGGGGGGTTGGGTGGCGACCAACCATCAATCTCCAGCCACAAAATGCAAGCCACTTCCTTATTAAAACGTGTGCCATGATCCCAGTATTTGACATAATACAACACACTCACATTGGACAACTCACACAGCTGTCAGAATTGTTTACGCCAATCTCAGGGTGAAAGGGAACTTTTTGAAACCCAAAAGGCTCATACACCTCTTCCTGGTGCAGCAAAATTTTTCTCCAGCACATTTGGCCGGCGTGATGCGAAAAATAAACGAATTAATCCGCTAAATCAACTGCATACTGTGGTATTGGATTTATACTGAAGGTGGTTAGCCCGCTGACGTCACATTCGGAATCCTCGTCAATCCAGGAAGTCACTCATTTTCATTGCACTGGATTCAAAAAACTGAAAAATACATTGATCGCTTCCACACACATCCAAGTGGTCCATTTCATTCAGGAGCATAAAATACCGCGGACAATATGAAATAAACATGCTTTTTGCTGTCATACGCACTTTAATTTGTATTTGTCCAAATTTAAAATCTGTATACTGTATTTTGGCTTATTTTTTTCATTAACTAAAAAAACATGCCTAAAAAGTTATTAAAAAGTTTTCAATCATGTCTATAGCCATGGGTGGTTGGATATCTTTGTTGTGGTAGAAAAAGTCCTGACCTTCTGTTGTAGACTTGAGACTGGTCTTGGTTCAAGACCACATTTTAAAGATAATGGTCTTGGTTTTGGGCCTGATCTTGACTCCTAAAAATTGGATATTGACTCAGTCTCAGTGAGTTCTGATTTTTGCTAGTCTTGGTCCGGTTTTAGATGTGATCTTGAGTATGACATTACCCAGACATCACCCCCATCAAACTCCTTTGGCATGAAATAACACAAATACTGCTAGTCAGGCCGTCTTTGTCCAATGTGAGTGACACACACACACATCATAACGTCAGCTTTGGTCACTGTGGGAGGGTTTGTCAGGAGGTTATGAGGGGAGGGTGTTTCTATGGAGACAGTAATGAGTGAATGAGGTCGAGTTCAAGGCCGCGATGCGCTTTGTGCTTCTCTTTGTCCCCATAACAGTAGAAATTAAGGGATGCAGGGGCAAACGGATTGAGTACACATGAGCTAATGAGGGTCCAGTGAGGGAACGTGGGTGGGAGGAGGTGGATACACGTGTGATGCAGTGGTGAGCAGAACTGTTTGAGCACTTAAGAGATTTGGAACATCTTGACATTCTTAAAGTATAGTCACAGTTTGCTGTCTACTATCTGTTGTCATTTAATGTGCTCCATAAATAAAGTTGAGCTGTGTTATAATATGCGCAGCCTTTTTATTGTTTTAAAGTCTTGTCTACATCCCTTGTTCCCTCCCTTTCACTCCTCCTCTCCTCTCCTCTCTTTGCGCTCCACACCGACTGCCTTGACTCGATGTGACAGCGGCTCTCATTAAATGCGAAACACCGGTCACATGCAAAATTGACCCTGCAAGTGTTTTGGCTCACCCAGTCCTTTTCTGTGAACGGTGCATGACTCCCTGTTAAGGCTCGACCGAAGCCCTGGAGGTGTCAGGTGTAGAAAGGACAGCAGGTTGAAATGAAGTTAAGATCCGTTTTATTGTTTGGATTAAATAGGATTATCCTCATGCAATTTGTTAAAGAATCAGTTGAAGACAAAAGACTTAAATTAAAATATTAGCATTTCTTTAAAAAAGTGTTTATCAAATTTATTCAATTAATATAGACTCATTTGAACCATTTCATTGAAAAAAAATTTGGCATCAATAATTATTTATCATTCATGTCAACAGGGGCGTCACTACATCAAATACAATACTGGAGCCTAGCGCAGCACTGGCGACCAAGCAATTTTTTTTTTTTTTTTTTTTAGCACTTATCGATCATAAAAAGTCAGAAATAGTGCTTTAAACTATAGATAATCAAACCAACCAATATGTTTGTAAACCACAGATTCAAGGCACGAATATAACTAACGGTGTAGTGATACATTTGGTGATGAGGCCCTAGCCATGTATTAATCATCTAGCCATGTTATATCATGATTAATGCACAGCAACTGACCAATCAGAGAGCTTGCTCAAACCCACCCGTTTTACAATAAATAATAATAATGGGAGATTTGTGTTATTTATTGCAATCTCAGATTTTTTTTTTTTTTTTATGTTATACAAGTTGGACCTGTTGAGAAACTAATTGCTGACTGTATACTGTAAGTCCCACCCACCTGTGGTTATGTGGGCAATTATGCTGTGCAGAGTATAGCCTAATTAATTGTGTAAATTGTCATAACATTTATACCATGGATATTGTCTGAAATTGAGGCTTGTAAGTCAAGCAAGGCAAGTTGGCATTTGCATGTTGTTTTCAGCACCATTTTCTGCGTATGTTCCACACGTGAGCCCGTCTCATCATCCCTGCGCTGTCATATGTACTTTGTGTTCCTCCACCTTATGATTCACAAATTAAGCAATGATATACACTATATACATCTTATTAGAGATTATAGGGACTACAGTAACAAATAAAACGCTTGGACAACTTATGATGAGCACACGTACAAACTTGTTAGAGATTATATCCCAAAGGCAATTAATTCATACAGATTGATTCTATTCATTTTGGTCATATAAACAAATAGCATCAGTATTGATACAGTTCAAATACCACATATCTACCACATCTGACATATATCAACCCAATATTAGACATAGCTCTTGAGTGAGAACCTCTCATTAAAAATCACATTTAATTTTCATTGTATTCATAGCCAGATAAGACTTCAATTTGTGACCAAAGTGGTTTACCGCAGTTAGCTGCCTGATACGTAAAGAGCAAAATTGAACCATTTAAATTCACAATATATAAGAGTAGGCGACAAAACAAACATCAACACACCGGTAAAAACGAACAACAAGGATGGGCAGTTTATCTCGCACTCATTTGCACCGTCGACTGTATGATTGGCACGCGCACCATAATATTGTTGCTGCTTTCACGTGTTGTTGGAGTAATCGAAAAAATGATTCTGATGATGATTCTCTATTACATAGGGTCCATAAAAAGAACCAAACAATCACTCTTTACAGCTTTACAATACATCAGAACGATTTTTCAAACAGGGAACTCAGATCTCACGACACAGATGCATTTTTCGATCATAAAAAGTCAGACATAATGCTTTAAACTATATACGAGGGGCATTCAAAAAGTAATGCACTCAAGTGCATTGCTCGTACAGGATTTTACCAATCTTGTTTATATTTGGCAAAAACATGATAGGACACACCTTTTTGTGATTGTTATATGTGATTTTCTTATTTTCAGATTTTAAAGCGTAAACTAGCTTCCAAAATGGCTGTCCCTCTTGAAGCTCATCAGAAACAAAGAGCTGTAATCGAATTCCTTGGTGCAGAGGGAGAAACCCCTCTGAGGATTCACAACCGGCTGGAAAATGTCCACAAGGATGATACCATAGACTACAGTACTGTAAAAAGATGGGTACAGTGATTTAAAAACAATACTAAAGACAATGAAGACAGTGAATGAGAGAATTCACCAAGGACCAAAAAGCTCAAGGCCCAAAAGTCAGCTGGCAAAATTATGGCCACCATGTTTTATGATTCTCAAGGTTTAATCCTTGTGGATTTTTTGCCGAAGGGGGAAACTGTCAAGTTCAAAAATATCAAAAATAGATCCTTAGGTAGACATTTGTAAAATTACCCAGAAATAAGGAGAGAAGACACTCAGTTTTCTTGGCCAAGGAGAGCAAAAGAGTGACTAGTGACAGTTACCAAAATTGATCTAAAGAAAAAAAATCCTCTTTGGTATTTTATTTAGGGGTTTGTCCTAAAAAATGGATGCCGCCCTGAGGGAGGGGGAGAGCAAGCTGGAGACACCCATGTGGTTTTCGATTGGATATGTGTGTGCATGTAGGTGGAACTAAGTAAATACACGTGTGTAAGCAAGGGCTCATGTAAACATCATGTAAACAGTCAAAATGACCCAGACACTTCAGTTATGCAACGCTGCGGCTATGGAAGATGTCCTCAGATGGAAAATTGTCCTCGAAGGTCTAGACGAAAGTCCAGACGCCAGGTGCTGAAGATGCCTCGGAAGGTCTAGTTACGCAATGATGCGGCCATGAAGAAAGGCAGTTGTCATCCCGACCCTCTTTTACTTTTTGTAACACTTAAGCATTATACTACAACCTGGTATAGCAAGCAATAATCATTTACTGGTTATATTAGTAAGAAAAATATGGCAATATGTATTATTTATGGTATATGAGCACAAGCAAATATTCAATCAATCAATCAAGCAAATATTTAATCAATCAAACCTCGATAATTACCTCAACATATATAATCAATCAAACCTCGATAATTACCTCAACAGAAACCATTAACTCTGAGGTATACATCGACTCTTAGGAAGCTCAAAGCAAGAATTCGACGTGTTCGGCCCAACTTGGACATGGCAAATGTGCTCCTCCAGCATGACAATGCACGTCCTCAAACAAGCATCAGGGCCATGGAGGTCATCACTTCATTTGGATGGACTGTGATACCACATCCGCCATATTCTCCTGATTTGGCACCATCACACTACCACCTCTTTGGTCCAATGAAAGAAGAACTCCGGGGAGACCAATACGGCAATGACGATGAAGTGAAAACTGCTGTCAAGAATTGGCTTAGAGATCAACCGGCTGAGTTCTACAACACTGGTATACATGCCCTCGTTCATAGGTGGACTGTAGCTCTTGAGAGAGGTGAAGACAATGTGGAGAAGTAAAAATGTAATCATCACACTTGTACCTTTCTTTGATGTATAATACATGTTGCTATTATTATTTGTTTGTACATAATAAAGTTGGGTGCATTACTTTTTGAATACCCCTCATATAATCAAACCAAAATACATGTTTTATGTTACAAAAAAAAAAAGGGATGGGTTTTTTTGTATTTAAGCCATAGAATTAGTAGCCATAGTATTTTTAAGCTACATCACTGTAGCTGTTATGCAATTAATTATAGCTGCTTCTCAACTGGTAGGTTGAGACCTAAAAGTGGTTTATGTTTCCTAGGCGGGTTGCCTAGCTTACCTCTCTCAGTCCTCCGCGCTCATTAATTCTTACGTCAAGCAAATAACTTTCAAATATTCATGTGCTAGAGTAATGCTGTTTGAGTGAAATAGAAATAAAAAAAATAATAATACAGCTTGTTACGTATGACACTGCGGGGGTGTCCAAACTTGTTGCAAAGGGGGCCAGATTTGGCGTGGTAAAAATGTGGGGGGCCGACCTTGGCTGACGTCCTTTACGTAGAACAATATACTTATCTTTATTTATATTTAATAATTTCAACAATATCGCAACTAGCCTTTGTGGAGTTCTCTTTCGACTCTCGGGCTCTTGCGAAATACTGCTGCTGTGAAATTAAACTAGCTCCAAGTTGCTTTAATTTCTCACCGCGTATCTTCCCTGTAATCTTGTCGTACATGTCAGCGTGTCTTGTTTGGTAATATCACCTCACATTGAAGTCTTTAAAAACAGCGACTGTCTCTTTGCAAATGAGGCAGACACAATTGTTGCGTAGTTTTGTGAAGAAATAGTCCAATTTCCACCTATCATTGAAGCGTCAGCTGTTACAGTCAACTTTCTTTTTTTTTTTTGTTGATTGTCACCATTTTAGAAAATTGGGAGTAAAGGGTCACACGGGGTAATGTTGCTTAGAGTGCTGCTGCCTTTTAGTGGGTAAATGAGGAGCAGCATTTAGTGTGTAAGCTACTTCATCTGCTGGTATTAGTACTGCTGACCAATTTATTAAGTCTGTGTGCGGGCCAGACGTTATTGATTTTATGACAGAGGTTGGGGGGCTGGGTGAAATTTGACCACGGGCCGCATTTGGTCCCCGAGCCGGACTTTGGATTACGGGGACTGCACTAACAAATAAAATTCTTATAAAACAGCTGGAAATGATGAGCCCAATACAAATTTGTTAGAGGTTGTGTCCCTAAGATTAATTAATTCATACAGATTGATTCTATTCATTTTGGTCATATAAAAAATACCAATAAGTAGAACCAGTATTGATAAAGTTCAAATACTGCATATAATATCAACACAATATTAGACAAAGTGTGAACCTCTCACTGAAATCGCATTTAATTGTCAATGTATTCATAGCCGGTTAGCTAAAAGACAGCAGCTAATCTGTTACTTCAATTTGCGACCAGAGTAGTTTAGCGCAGTTAGCTGCCTGATACATAAAGAGTAACATTGAACCATTTAAATTCACAATATATAGGAGTAGCCAACCAAACAAACATCAACACAGAGGTAAAAACGAACAACACGGATAGGCAGTTTATCTCGCACTCATTTGCACCGTCAACCGTATGATTGGCACACGCACCGCAATATTGATGCTGCATTCACGTGTTATTGGAGTAATCGAAAAAATGATTTTGATGATGATTCTCTATTACATGGTGTCTATAAAAAGCGACATACAGTCACTCTTTACAACTTTACAACACATCAGAAAATGTTTCCAACTTGGGAACTCAGATCTCCCGACACACATGAATGCAGCATATCGCTCGCAGAAGTGTCAACTCATATGCCTATCACAGCCAAAGTTATGTGCATAAATTACTATATTAAGGAGCCATGTGCAGACCGTGTATATGGAGTGAATTCAGTAATATGACCCATAGACTTCATTACCTATTGACATGACACTTCGTCATTCTTTGCGTCACGCCTTACCATAGGGGACCTAGCCGCCGAGCTTCATTTGGTAATAGTCAGCGTAAGACGGCTCACACTCTTTCCAAGCCAGATTTAAGCTTGGATTTTTGGAAGAACTACGAAAGTTGTACCGCATACAAACAGGAAGGATTGTCTCAGGAGTGATTTGTTCGAGGATTCAAGGTAAATATTTTATTTTTCCTACCATGCATGCATTTTGAAACGTTGTAAAAAAAAAATAAAAAAAATTTTTAAAAATCAATGGGAGAATGGGAACCGCTACGGCATTGGCTTAAAATAGGTGCTTAACTGCTCGGTTTTTTCCTCTTTGAACAAAGAATCGAGAGAGTTTTACGTCCATATCTATAAAGAATTTAGTGATTTAAGCATTTATTCACAAGAATTTTGAACGGAAAAAGCCGTAAAGCCATTGTGGCAGCCCCCTTATCATAACAAAGAACTAACAGACTAGCATAATTCTTCGACAGATTTAAGTAAAGTAAATTCAAAGTACCCGTTGTTTTATTTTTGTTTTGGTTTGGTTTTTTTTTTTTTTTTTTTTTTTTTTTTTTTTGCTTTTAACCAAGAATCGAGACGTGGTAAGGCGCACCACAGCGAACTTAAAGACGAGTCGCACATTCGCCATATTTGCATAACATAAATACTACCCCCCAGTGAGTCATCACCTTATCGTGGTGGAGGGGTTTGCGTGTCTCAATGATCCTAGGAGCTATGTTGTCTGGGGCTTTAAGCCCCTGGTAGGGTCACCCATGGCAAACAGGTCCTAGGTGAGAGGCCAGACAAAGTATGGCTCAAAAAGACCCCTTATGATGAGCAACTTTAATGAACCCCAGTTTCCCTTGCCCGGACGCGGGTTACCGGGGCCCCCCTCTGGAGCCAGGCCTGGAGGTGGGGCTCGAAGGCAAACGTCTGGTGGCCGGGCCTGTCCCCATGGGGCCCGGCCGGGCTCAGCCCGAAAAGGCAACGTGGGTTCCCCTTCCCATGGGCTCACCACCTGTGGGAGGGGCCAAATGGGTCGGGTGGGTAGGGAGTTGGGCGGCAGCCAAAGGCGGGGGCCTTGGCGGTCCGACCCCCATCTGCTGAAGCTAACTCTTGGGACATGGAATGTCACCTCTCTGGCAGGGAAGGAGCCTGAGCTGGTGTGTGAGGCAGAGAAGTTCCGACTAGATATAGTCGGACTCTCCTCCACACACAGCTTGGGTTCTGGTACCAATCCTCTCGAGAGGGGTTGGACTCTCTTCCACTCTGGAGCTGCCCATGGTGAGAGGCGCCGGGCAGGTGTGGGCATACTTATTGCCCCCCGGCTTGGTGCCTGTACGTTGGGGTTTACTCCGGTGGACGAGAGGGTAGCCTCCCTCCGCCTTCGGGTGGGGGGACGGGTTCTAACTGTTGTTTGCGCTTATGCACCGAACAGCAGTTCAGAATACCCACCCTTTTTGGAGTCCTTGGAGGGTGTGCTAGAGAGCGCCCCCTCTGGGGACTCCCTCGTTCTACTGGGGGACTTTAACGCTCACGTGGGCAATGACAGGGAGACCTGGAGGGGCGTGATTGGGAGGAATGGCCCCCCGATCAGAACCCGAGTGGTGTTCTGTTATCGGACTTCTGTGCTCATCACGGTTTGTCTATAACGAACACCATGTTCAAACATAGGGGTGTCCATATGTGCACTTGGCACCAGGACACCCTAGGCCGCAGTTCGATGATCGACTTCGTAATCGTGTCATCGGACTTGCGGCCGCATGTTTTGGACACTCAGGTGAAGAGAGGGGCGGAGCTGTCAACTGATCACCACCTGGTGGTGTGTTGGCTCCGATGGCGGGGGAAGATGCTGGCCAGACCTGGCAGGCCCAAACGTATTGTGAGGGTCTGCTGGGAACGTCTGGCAGAATCCCCTGTCAGAAAGAGTTTCAACATCCACCTCCGGCAGAACTTCTCCCTTGTCCCGGGAGAGGTGGGGGACATTGAGTCCGAGTGGGCCATGTTCCGCACCTCCATTGTTGAGGCGGCCGATCGGAGCTGTGGCCGTCAGGTGGTTGGTGCCTGTCGTGGCGGCAATCCCCGAACCCGCTGGTGGACACCAGCGGTTAGGGATGCCGTCAAGCTGAAGAAGGAGGCCTATCGGGCCTTTTTGGCCTGTGGGACTCCGGAGGCAGCTGACAGGTACCGGCTGGCCAAGCAGACTGCGGCTTCGGCGGTCGCCGGGGCAAAAACCCGGACATGGGAGGAGTTCGGCGAGGCCATGGAAAACGACTTCCGGACAGCTTCGAGGAAATCCTGGTCCACCATCCGGCGCCTGAGGAGGGGAAAGCAGTGCACCATTAACACTGTGTATAGTGAAGATGGTGTACTGCTGACCTCGACTCGGGACGTCGTGAGCCAGTGGGGAGAATACTTCGAGGCCCTCCTCAATTCCAACGACACGCCTTCCTTTGATGAAGCAGAGTCTGGGGACTCCGTGGTGGGCTCTTCGATCTCTGGGGTTGAAGTCACTGAGGCGGTTGGAAAGCTCCTCGGTGGCAAGGCCCCGGGGGTAGATGAGATCCGCCCGGAGTTCCTGAAGGCTCTGGATGTTGTAGGGGTGTCGTGGCTGACACGTCTCTACAACATCGCATGGACATCGGGGACAGTGCCTCTGGATTGGCAGACCGGGGTGGTGGTCCCCCTTTTTAAGAAGGGGGACTGGAGGGTGTGTTCCAATTATAGAGGGATCACACTCCTCAGCCTCCCTGGTAAAGTCTATTCAGGGGTGCTGGAGAGGAGAGTCCGCCGAGAAGTCGAATCTCGGATTCAGGAGGAGCAGTGTGGTTTTCGTCGCGGCCGTGGAACAGTGGACCAGCTCTACACCCTCGGCAGGGTCCTCGAGGATGCATGGGAGTTCGCCCGATCAGTCTACATGTGTTTTGTGGATCTGGAGAAGGCGTTCGACCGTGTGCCTCGGGGAGTCCTATGGGGGGTGCTCAGGGAGTACGGGGTACCGAGCCCCTTGGTAAGGGCTGTTCGGTCCCTGTACGACCGGTGTCAGAGTTTGGTCCGCATTGCCGGCAGTAAGTCGAATTCGTTCCCAGTGAGGGTTGGACTCCGCCAAGGCTGCCCTTTGTCACCGATTTTGTTCATAATTTTTATGGACAGAATTTCTAGGCGCAGCCGAAGCGTTGAGGGGGTCCGGTTTGGTGACCTCAGCATTGAATCTCTGCTTTTTGCAGATGATTTAGTGCTGTTGGCTTCATCAAGCCGTGACCTCCAACTCTCACTGGAGCGGTTCGCAGCTGAGTGTGAAGCGGTTGGGATGAAGATCAGCACCTCCAAATCCGAGACCATGGTCCTCAGTCGGAAAAGGGTGGAGTGCCCTCTCCGGGTCGGGGATGAGATCCTGCCCCAAGTGGAGGAGTTCAAATATCTTGGGGTCTTGTTCACGAGTGACGGTAGGAGGGAGCGGGAGATCAACAGGCGAATCGGTGCAGCGTCTGCAGTAATGCGGACTCTGCACCGGTCC
This sequence comes from Corythoichthys intestinalis, assembly GCF_030265065.1. Classification (NCBI taxonomy): domain Eukaryota; kingdom Metazoa; phylum Chordata; class Actinopteri; order Syngnathiformes; family Syngnathidae; genus Corythoichthys; species Corythoichthys intestinalis. The sequence continues at coordinate 32,875,723 of NC_080414.1, read as the reverse complement.
GTAGTGGTGAAGAAGGAGCTGAGCTAAAAGGCAAAGCTCTCGATTTACCAGTCGATCTACGTTCCTACCCTCACCTATGGTCACGAGCTTTGGGTCGTGACCGAAAGAACAAGATCCCGGATACAAGCGGCCGAAATGAGTTTCCTCCGCAGGGTGTCCGGGCTCTCCCTTAGAGATAGGGTGAGAAGCTCGCTCATCCGGGAGGGACTCGGCGTCGAGCCGCTACTCCTCCGCGTAGAGAGGAGCCAGCTGAGGTGGCTCGGGCATCTGGTTCGGATGCCTCCCGGACGCCTCCCTGGAGAGGTGTTCCGGGCATGTCCCACCGGCGGGAGGCCCCGGGGACGACCCAGGACCCGCTATGTCTCTCGGCTGGCCTGGGAACGCCTTGGGATCCCGCCGGAGGAGCTGGTTGAAGTGGCTGGGGAGAGGGAAGTCTGGGCTTCCCTGTTAAAGCCGCGACCCGACCCCGGAACAAGCGGAAGATAATGGATGGATGGATGGATGGATAAATACTACCTGCACGGTTTCTTTTGCCTTTAACCAAGAATCGATACTGTTTTACGTCCATATCTATAAATAATTCAGGGATTTAAGCATTTAGTCACAAGAATTTCAACGTAAAACACTTTTTTCTGTGGTTATGAAGTCTATGTATGACCATATTAAATAGGCACATTCTGTAGATTATGCTATGTGGACTTAAAACTCCCCAAAAAATTTATACATGTCTGGTGACGCCCATGCATGTCAATGGAACATTCACTTCATAACTAGAGCTTTAAAAATGGGTAAAGATGGCGTGCACCAAAACAGGAGGGTTTAAGGTCATTAAAAAAAAGTTTCTATTTTCACAACGGTGATGTGATATATGCACTTATAAATTATTTACGGCTCACTGATGTTTATGATGAATTTTAAAGCCCTAACTAATCATTGTCTCTTGTACTTTGTCTGTATACAGACTTAATCGTTGGCATGCGCTCGCATACAGTTCTGTGGCCGTGCTTCATTCTTATCTTCCAAGATTATATCTGTCAGAAAGCAGTAAATTACAGTCGTCTGTCCCAGAGACTGTTTTTATTGTGTTGCATAGAGCCATACAAATCTGGGTAAAAAGGCAAGTAAATATATTGCTGTAGCTTTGGCTGGCTGGTCTCCTTGGAAGCTTTTGAAAGCTTAACTGTTTAACTACTTGTTAAAATGGGTTTTATACTTTCTTGGTCTGCAGATTTTTGCAGATGAAATAATTATCCCAATTTTTTCATGTTTTAGCTTTATGAAAGCAGTCTTTTTAAACCAATTAAGCTCTGACACTTTGGACCTTTGCAGCTCAACTATGAGTACAGACCATACGTCTGTCCGTCTCCTCCACGCAGACAAGGTGCAGCTGCAGTATTATTGCATTTGGCCGCCTCTGACAACTTAATGGGATGTTTGATTTCCATGTTCAACTTCCTATGCGACCGGGGCTTGACTTTTGGGCCTTTGATATTTTGCTTTCCCCTACTCACTGCTCAAAACTCTCAACAAACATACATGCACACACACAAATTCATACTTATCCAAATACACAAACACCTCTCGTCACCTATGAAACTCATGAAATTGAGTTTGCTCAACCATAAGCACACAACTTGTTAATGGTGGTCATTGACTCGTCAAAAAGGTATTTCCATAGTTCTATCCAGCTAAAAAAAAATGTCATCACTTGCAGGTCACAAGGGCATGAGAGACCTTATCGTAACAGCTCAGCAGTATTGCTTCAACCTACTGATGGCTATCTCACTCTCAGTGATGTCTGATCTCTAGCCCCACGACATTTGATCGTAAAAGGTCCGAGGCCAGACTGACCTGCGGTATCTGATGTATCCTTTTTTGTTTGGAATGTTATGTAGGAGGTACATACAGTGCTGCTCAAAAGTTTGTGAACCCCCTCAACATTTTGGAATTTTCTATTATTTCAACCTGATTTCCTAATCAATCAATTCAGTAGTTTTTTTTTGTTTTTTTAACAGTTGTGTTGTCGAGACTAAATTAAAAAGAGTTTTCATCAACTGATGTAGGTGCAAAATTGAACTGTTTGGTCACAACCAAAACCGCCATGTCTGGCGAAAAGTCAACACTGCATACCACCAAAAGAACCTTCTCCCAACAGTGAAGCATGGAGGTGGGAATGTCAAGATCTGGGCTTGCTTTTCATCCTCAGGACCTGGACAACTCCACATAGTCCAGGGAATCATGAATTCTGAGGAATATTGTCAAATCCTAGAACATAACCTGACGCCATCTGTTTTGAAGTTAAAGCTTGGCAGAAGGTGGATCATGCAACATGATAATGATCCAAAGCATTCCAGCAATACAACCAAGGAATGGCTGAAAAAGAAGAAGATTCGTGTTCTGGACTGGCCCAGTCAAAGTCCTGACCTAAATCCCATTGAAATGCTGTGGCGGGACCTGAAGCGAGCAGTTCATGCCAGACGCCCATCAAACCTCTCTCAACTGACTGCGTTCTGCAAGGAAGAATGGGCAAAAATCCCCCAAAGTAGATGTGAGAGGCTGATTAGTCACTACAGAAACCGTTTGGTTGAGTTAATCTCTGCAAAAGGAGGCGCAATATCCTATTAACTGAAGGGGTTCACATACTTTTGCACACATGATATCTGAGTTTTTCTTAAATCAACCACTTTTGTTAAATAAAGAATGACAATATAACTATTTCTTTTGTTTCAGTCCATTATTTGGAATGTCAGTATTGTGGATTTGGGTATAACTTAACATTTAATAAGGTTATTTTAGTTTTTTTTACAAAAAATCTGACCATCGCTGTGGGGTTCACAAACTTTCGAGCAGCACTGTAATTGGCATGTTACCATAATCACCATAACAATCGTCATCTGGGTTTGTAGTTCACTGAAAGTGCTTTATGTTTTGCAATATTTTGTGTAAATAGTGGTGACAGCCACTTGATGATAGCTAATCGGTGGGACTAAAGAGGAGTTTGTTGGAAATACAAAATAAACACTGTTATGTGTGGAAACATGTACTGACACAAAAATAGAAGAATATAAATAGAACCGGTCACATGATAAACTAGCGTCCACAAATGGAATATATTATTCTTTACAAATACTATTTTTGACCAAAAATTGGGCCCCGAAAACTTGGGGCCTAAAATAGCTAAAATTGCATTTTCCGTTTTTGGTCAAAAGACTGAAAGTTTATGACTGAAAAGTGTGATGAACCTTATGCTGCATTCAAAGAAGGTGGGAAGTCAGACTTATCCCACTTGGATGGTACCAGTTGTGACCTCAGAGCGTTCCAAGTAGATGTAAACAGCAAAGATGGCTGATCGTGACAAGACATTTTCACCTTCAGCAAATGCCATCTCGTAAGCGATCAAATACAGATGAATATATTGTATAATTGGCTTTATTTCTATCATTGAAGGAGTACCTTTTGTACAAATTATCGACAACTTCATGTATAGAGATAGCAACATATCCTCACGTAAAGTCAGTAAAAAGTCAGTTGCTTCAATCAAAATATATATTTTAAATTGAAGAAAAAGTCGCTTCAATTAAAAAAAATTTGTTTGAATGCAAAAATAAATTTGAAACTCAAAAAAATGCATTTGAAAACTATTTTTCTTTGATTTTTTTTTTTTTTTAAGTTTTTTTTAATTGAAACAACATTTTTGATTGAAGTCAAGTAATTTTGCGTTTGGACCACATTTTGGCTATGACATTTATGTCTTTATTATTCAATCAAAAAATAAGTTGCTTCAAACAAAAAATATATATATTTTCGAAAGAAAAATGACTTCAATCAAAATTTTAAAAAATCAAGCGTAGAAAAAAAGGTTTGAATGTGAAAAAATATTTGAGACTCAGAAATTCACATTTGAACACTTCATTTTTCATTCAAACTGTTTTCTTTGATTGAAGCAATCCTTTTTGTGTTTGAGCCATATTAGGGGTAGGACATTTGTGTCTAAATCATTAAATCGCGTTAAAAGTTGCTTTAATCAAAAAAACTATTTTTAGTTCATGAAAAAAATCATTGGCAAAAATACTGTATATTTTTTTGAAAATATATTTTTTTATTTTAAATATACGTATATATTTTTTATTGAAGTGTCACTTTTTTTGAAAAGCAAAAAGTTTTAAACTCTTTTTTTTTTAAAGTGGAAAACGTTTTGAACACACTTTTTTTTTTTTTTTTTGTCACACCCCCGTACCGGTTCCCTATATTCGGCTTAGACTCCAGCAGAGTCCGATGGCTGGATGGAGCCCTGGTGGCCATTATTCTTGCGTCATACTTTTATGCCATTGGCGTAGTCACCTGCCACTCAAACACACCAGAACTAGCGTTGAAGTTGAATCTTTCTGTCAAAATGATTCAATCGAAAAAAAGTGCCTTCAAAACTTTTTCCACTTCAAAAAAAAAAAGTGCATTCAAAACTTTTTCCACTTTAAAAAAAAAAAAAAAGTTTAAAACCTTTTGCTTTTCAAAGAAGTGACACTTCAATAAAAAATATATTTCAATATTTCAAATACAAAATATATTTTCAAAAAAATATATTTTTGCCAATGATTTTTTTCTTTGATTAAAAATACTTTTTTGATAAAAGCAACTTTTAACGTGATTTAATGATTTAGACACAAACGTCCTACCCCTAATATGGCTCAAACACAAAAAGGATTGCTTCAATCAAAGAAAACAGTTTGAATAAAAAATAAAGTGTTCAAATGCGAATTTCTGAGTCTCAAATATTTTTTCACATTCAAACCTTTTTTTTGTACGATTGAATTTTTTTTTTTTTTTTTTTTTTGATTGAAGTGATTTTTTTTTTTTTTTTGGAAAATATATATTTTTTTGTTTGAAGCAACTTATTTTTTGATTGAATAATAAAGACACAAATGTCCTTGCCAAAATGTGGTCCAAACGCAAAATTACATTACTTCAATCAAAAATGTTGTTTCAATTAAAAAAAAAAAAAAAATTCAAAGAAAAATAGTTTTCAAATATATTTTTTTGAGTTTCAAATTTATTCATTCAAACACAATTTTTTTTTTATTGAAGTGACTTTTTCTTCGATTGAAAATATATATTTTGATTGAAGCAACTTTTTATTTGATTGAAGCAACTTTTTTTAAATTAAATTATAAAGACACAAATCTACCTCCATAGTTGTGTTGACTAACTAAATTTAATAATAATAGATACAAATAAATATATTTTGATAATCATATCATTTATGTTTTACCATTGGTGGTCTGCTTTTCGATAGGCAGTGCCATTTTCCGAGTGACGTCAGATTGAAACAACTCATGAAGTCGGGGAACTTTTTTTTTTCCGACTTCGCGACTAGGACCTCCCAGTTTCAGTGGCATTCCAATTATATTTTCCTGGTTGGAGGTTAGAAATCTCAGACATTCCACCTTGCTCGAATGCAGCATTAAGGCCGAGTTATGCTTCTGCGGCAGACCTACGCCGTCAAGGCAGACCCGATTTACGACCCTCCGCCATAGCCTGACACGCACCTCATCAGGATCCTGACTGGGTGTCACGTCAACGCGTGGTGACGTAACGCAAATGGATTGTGATTGGTCCGCTCAGACTGTTGTTTCCGGTTCAGCGCGAAATCACCACCATTTTAAATCATTGTTGTGCTACACGCAAAAATGGACCAAGCTGACGATAGTATCATCAAAGAGGTCCGCAAGTACGACAACCTCTACAATGTCTCATCAAGACATTATAAAGATATTCAAATGCCATTTGGCAGATGGCTAGCAATTCGTGTAAGGAGATTGCTGAAAATACAGGAGTGGAGGTCAACGATTGTGAATGGAAGAATGTGTGTTCGGAAGCGAATAGCCATACAAAGCGGTGACACAGTCGGCTATAAACCGCCAGCTTTTTAGCACTTTATGTCATATTTTTTTGTTGGTGCACGTTATCATTTATTGTGTATACAGTGCTGCTCGAAAGTTTGTGAACCCCACAGCGATGGTCAGATTTTTTGTAAAAAAAACTAAAATAACCTTATTAAATGTTAAGTTATACCCGAATCCACAATACTGACATTCCAAATAATGGACTGAAACAAAAGAAATAGTTATATTGTCATTCTTTATTTAACAAAAGTGGTTGATTTAAGAAAAACTCAGATATCATGTGTGCAAAAGTATGTGAACCCCTTCAGTTAATAGGATATTGCGCCTCCTTTTGCAGAGATTACCTCAACCAAACGGTTTCTGTAGTGACTAATCAGCCTCTCACATCTACTTTGGGGGATTTTTGCCCATTCTTCCTTGCAGAACGCAGTCAGTTGAGAGAGGTTTGATGGGCGTCTGGCATGAACTGCTCGCTTCAGGTCCCGCCACAGCATTTCAATGGGATTTAGGTCAGGACTTTGACTGGGCCAGTCCAGAACACGAATCTTCTTCTTTTTCAGCCATTCCTTGGTTGTATTGCTGGAATGCTTTGGATCATTATCATGTTGCATGATCCACCTTCTGCCAAGCTTTAACTTCAAAACAGATGGCGTCAGGTTATGTTCTAGGATTTGACAATATTCCTCAGAATTCATGATTCCCTGGACTATGTGGAGTTGTCCAGGTCCTGAGGATGAAAAGCAAGCCCAGATCTTGACATTCCCACCTGCATGCTTCACTGTTGGGAGAAGGTTCTTTTGGTGGTATGCAGTGTTGACTTTTCGCCAGACATGGCGGTTTTGGTTGTGACCAAACAGTTCAATTTTGCACCTACATCAGTTGATGAAAACTCTTTTTAATTTAGTCTCGACAACACAACTGTTAAAAAAAACAAAACAAAAAATACTGAATTGATTGATTAGGAAATCAGGTTGAAATAATAGAAAATTCCAAAATGTTGAGGGGGTTCACAAACTTTTGAGCAGCACTGTATATGTTTGCTGTGAGTCTGTGACTTATATACAGTACATTTTACGCTTCAAGTATATGACGAATAAAGCTCAGGTTTGGTGTCTAAAAAGTTTTGATGTTTAATTTTCAACAACAGACAGTTTACACACTTAATACATCATCACTGATTGAGAGTGCCTCGGTGCTTTTATGATAACGTGATTACCATCAAGGCTTCCAAAGCAGTTTGAGAAGTTCCATAGCCGCCAGAAATCTGCTATGGCTTCCCACTGGCTGGTTGTAGGACACGGCAAAGAAATCGGACAAAACGCTTGACAACGCAGCTTGCTGGTTTCCACCTGATGCTAGAATTCGTAATGTGACTGCCAGTCACTGTGCGGCATCAACAGTCAGACAGACCACCTCCGCAACAGTCTCCTGCGCCTCAACATTTGTATGATCAACTTTTGTTGTCCAATGTTGAAGGGCTGAAGATCCACATTCAAGCGTTTCATCTCCATTGCCATTGTTGCCTAACCGGAAGAAAACTCAAGGAATTCCACAACAGTCCCCCAAAACAAACACAACGCCACACCCCTCTAGTGCCTTGGCGGTGAATTACAGAGCAACGCGTTCCGTTGCCACGGAACTATCGAATGCTCATTGGCGCCGCAGTCGCTACGACGTCACCGCAACACAGAAGCATAACTCAGGCTTACACTAAGTCCTCTTGTGGTGACGTAATCAAAACACGGCGAGCTAGCACTACTGGCTACCAGCCAACATGTCAGCGGTTTGGAAGTATTTTGAGGTATCAAAGAAATATATCAATGACTAAATGAAGGAAAATAAAATAAATTTGATCATCGCTGCTACATGCTTGTTCTGAAGTTACTTTCCATTGATGTCCCCACAATAGCACTGGCCCCCTTTCTAATTTGAATGAGAGAGCGAGAGAATCGGATAATGTTGTTTCTAGAGCATGTTGTTTCTAGAAAATGTTCATATAAATGACACTTTTGTGTTGAAAATGGCTTTTCAAAAATGTGATTAAATTTAGTGTTCCATGTATTGTAGCCTTACTTGCACTACATTATGATTTGATTCAAATTTTTACAAACTTGACCTGTTGTTACCAATAGTAGTTCTTACCAGATGTTTTGACCGCCTCATGCAGGATAATCTGCGTATTGCCTTGTTGACCAAAACAAACACTGAACAAAGATGGAGGTGGCACTTGGCGCCTGAGGGTTACACCGTGACCCTTCTTGGCCCATGTTTCACCTGCACCTTCCGTTCATTGGCACCTTTCAAACTAAATTTCTCAAGCCTTGGGGGTTGTAAAAACAATGCCAAGGCAAAGGGCAGTAATTGGAAAATAATGAAATACAATATATATTTTTTTAATGAAATAAAAAATGATTTTTATGCCTGTGTACTTTTCGGCCTTTCGTTTTTTTGGCCAAGTGTTTCCAATATTCGGTTTTCCGTTTCGGCCAAGAATTTTTCTTTCGGTACATCTCGGAGTTTTTGTAAAGTACTGCATGTACTATTTCATAATTCATCTTTTATTATATTTCTTGGATATCCTATAAGTTTCCAAATATATTAAGTGACTTTTATTAAGATGTACAGACTACCATTGTTTTGAAAGCTTTTGAAAGAATGTCTTTCATTGCTGCAAAACAGATTAATAATTGTAATCACATTGGTAATACATTCCTAGAGATGATTTATATCTTTTCCTGACGCACCATGGCAGTCAAATTTCCCCTAAGATAAAAAATCAAGTGGATTAAGATGAGATCTGGGCAACTGTGAGGCCACTTCAGGGCTTGACCGAGCTCTCCAAGTGTCATCATGATCATAATGAAGTTGGACGTGCATCTTGATGAAAGTAAACTGGGAAGCTACACACACACACAAGGATGACTAAGAATCCCCGGCAATAAGATGTGTCATCTTCATTGAACTCATCCACTGAGGATTTAGCTAAATAAGTATATATTCTGATGACCTCTGTACAGCAAGGGTCTAGATGTGCATTTTTTAGGCAAATGTCACACAAATAAAAGTAGGTTGTTAGACGGCATGTAGATGAATGGATGAAGTATCCCATGAAACTGACAATCAGTGTGAACACCAGGTCAAAGAAAGTGAAGTGACATAGTAAGAAAAGAGGCAGGGGCGGTCATTTTGAATTGATTTGATGTACATAACTACATCTGACATGGCTGTTGGTGGATGCCTGCTAATTACGTCTCGTTGTGTCACTGGTCCTATGGAACAATCTGTTGATTGTACAAGAAGACTGATCAGACAAGCGGCAGATAGTTTCACCCCCAATTATCACCATTTAGTCTCTGGTTCAAACTATCAAGAGAAAGAACAGGGAATAAAGGAGAAAACAAATGTGCAAAAGGAGTGTGCAGTACATAACCAATGTACAGAATAGCTGTGAAGTTTAGATTCTGAGTGAAGTAAGCAATGGTTCTAATGAGCTCTACCAACAGCTTCACCACTACCCCTCTTCCGCAGAAGGGGGGGGTCAAAAGGGGCGATTATGAATTGAGTTAATGAGCCTGGATTTGGGGCAGGCAAAGACAGCTTAGAAATCACCCTCTTCCCCTCTTGTCCTTTCCTTGTTAGACAGCAGGTCTAAAAGTTAATGATTATTAATGATGGATTTCGCTTGACGATGGCACTGAGGCCATGTCTGGAATGCTCTTGGATCTCTCATTACTTATCACTCTTTTTCGTGACTTATTATGACAATGAATACCAGTGGTGGTAATTTTTTTCTACTTAAGTAAAAGTACAGATACAGCAGCAAAAAACTACTTGTAATAACTAATAATAATAATAATAAGTAATTATAAGTAAAAGTACAAGTATCTAAGAAAAAATTTACTCAAGTAAAAGTACAAAATTACGGTTGTAGCTCAACATACGATCGCTTCGACACACGATCTTTTCAACATCCAATGTAAAAGTTGACTCGCCATTTGTTTTTACATCCGACGACATGCTCAAAATACGATGATTTTTGACAGCACCGCAGTTTCTTTATTTTGCCGGAAGACGGACGCACGGCTGATCTTTTTGTGAGAGAAATCAACACTGGATTCAAAAAGCTTAGTGCATTTGGAGAAAAACAGTAAAGGTGACGCTTACCATTGAAATGAAGATGTAAATGATAGCTAAATATAAGCATGGTGTCTGCGTCCATGAACTGGGTCGACAATAGGACCGTAGAATGTCGATCTCGGGCGGCGGTCCTCCTCCGTTCACTCGACTTTATAAGTTGAGGTGACAATTCTTATTGTGGTAACATCGCCAAAGAAATCGCCAGCTTCGTCAGGTTTTTAATCATTTATTCTATCAACTTGTGCAACACTGACGCCAGCTTCAAAACAGGAAGTAAAATAGAACAGCGCTCTTTTGTTCACCGTCATGTCAGCCCCGCGGTGCGTTCAGGTACAGCAAAAAAAAAGTCTACCACATTAGAACCCGATTCGTTACATTATTATAGGTATTATTATTACTATTATTACTATTATTATATTATTATAATTCTGATTTTTATTCATAATTTATTTGTTTTGCTCTTTGTAATTGCTATTTGCGATAGTAACAGCAGTATTATTTAGGATTTACTGTAGGTTTTTGGGCTGTGGAACGAATTAATGGAATTATAATGTATTCTTATGGGAAAATCGAGATCGACTTACGACCATTTCGACTTACAAACAAGGTCCTTGGACGAATTAACTTCGTATGTAGAGGTACTGTACCATTGTACTTGCTTTTTCACACGCCACTTATTTTGTAGTCACACCGTCGCGTCTCACTCTCAAGTTTTCTAATAACTTGGACCTTCGTCCTCCATTTAACTAATGGCTCATGATTTCCGAGTTTCATGTATAGTTCTCACTTCGGGTTTTCACCTCCACCATTCACTATGTTAGGTCCGCACAAATTTAGTAGCCGGAAGTCGAAGCGTTGGAAACTTGGGATACTGGAATGTGTAGTTCTTTTGACAAGCCAATACAAGTCGAAAATATAACTACAAAAATGGACCCTTCGGTCCTCCAGATTTTTTAACACAGGTTAAAATCATCATCTATCGAGAACTTCCCGCTCCCGTGGATTATTATTCTCCGTTTTGACTCGCCCCCCCTCCTCTTCCTCCTCAGCCTCCTACATGGTGTCCACAGGAAATACAATTAGCTATTGATAGCGCCACTATATTCATAGGTAGTGAAGGCGTTGAATGTGTTTGTTTTTGTTGTTTGTTCTTCTCCTCTTCTGTCTCTGTCTCTCCTCTTCTATTTTCCTATCTGCCCCCGATAACCCTTTCCTGCTTGCTGCTTTCGCAGTGTTTTAGTGTATCATAGTTCCATGTGATACATTAAAACTGTTCAGAACATAAAGACATTCAGATTCCCATTCTCCATGTTTAAGCAGCTGAATATATATATATGACTGGCTTCAGCGTAAGCCCAGGCCAAAACAACAAACAAAATGAAACTACACTTGAACCCCACCCGCTAAGTAAATCTTGATCGTAAAAAAGAAAAAACAATACAGCCACTACCCTTGCTTCTACACTAAACAAAACGGGTTGAACGAAAACGGCAGTTTACCTCTACTGCTGCGGTGCTCTTATTTACAGTGGTGAACAAAAACGATCCAATAACGAATGAACACAAAATACCTCACCAAAAAATCGTGAGTGTAACAAAATAGCGATCAAATGCACAGGTGAATGAATGGCGAGCAAACAGCTGGCGAGGAGGTACACGGCACGTATGCTGTCAAATGCGCAGTTGCGAACTCTGAGTGTTGAATGTAAAATGACGAGCGGTCAGATGACTTTTGTTAACGCTGCCTTTATTTGGTTAACAAGACTCAGGCACAATACAACACACACGCGGGTATGCAAGCTCAAACAACGGGTAATAGTATTACCCAGAGCCGTATTACCGTGTATCGGATTAGCTGCCGTAAAGCAAGTGTCGTTATTGCCACAAATGTAAACAAGGCGCTGCATAATGGATACATGTCAGACAGCGGCTAGTTCGGGTCGCCCGTCAGCGGCGGTGACGTCGTCTGGCAGTCCGGCGTCAATCAGAGTATGCCATGTTGGGAGGGGAGGCAGCCAGCTGGCGGACGCGGCGATCAGATGACTGACAGTCTAAAAAAAGATAATTAAACGGCCAGGGCCGTCGCACCACTCAGAAGTGCAGTGAGCAGCGTGGGTAACGGTTAAATGTTAACATGAAAGATGGTTGGCCCTCTGGGTGGGGAATTCAAATTAAAAAAGAATATAGGTGGAACAACTCTTCACTTCAGTGTTGCAACTGTTCAGTTTTGCACATCAGATATTTATTTTAAAGAAAAAGTCTTAGCCAAAGTTATTTTTATTTTGTTTTTCAAAATATCTACATTTCAGAATATTGCATTTTCTATTTTTGAGCAGAATTCTAGCTTTGTGTAGGCTAATGTTCCTATTGTTGAAAGCACAAAAGTGTGTAATAAACAACTAGCCCATTTATATTTTGCATTTTGTTTTCTTACTGTACCGAAAATGAACCGAACCGTGACCTCAAAACCGAGGTACGTACCGAACCAAGATTTTTGTGTACCGTTACACCCCTAATAGCTATACTGTATAAATGTTATATATTTTATTTTTAGTTTTGTCCCGTGACCCATGGGATTTCCCAAAATAATTCATGCTCTTGTCTAGTACATACCTCCACCTACTGTACAACAGTGTGCAGCACCCATCCATCTGAAGGCGCGCTGCTTGCTGTTGGTCAATATCTTGTTCACCTCCCTAATCTTGATTGTACTCGTGTTGCTGCCTTTAGTGCTCATTTATGGTATAGTTGCACGGGGCTTATCGATTGCGGTATGAAAACAAAACTATCACTTCTCAATGAGGACAAACAAACAAAAGTAACATGTAACGCAGGCGACAATTTGAAAAGTAGTGGAGTAAAAGTACAGATACAGTGGTACATCTAATTACGAAATTAATTGGTTTCATAACCAGAAAATTCTGCAACATGTAACAAATACCCGTTGCAGTTAGATTATTGCACATTAAACATAAAATCAGAGTTGTGCTTAATGTAAAAAGCCAAGAATAAAGAATAAAAGTTAATACATTCATGTCAAGCAATCGGAACACGAGGGGCGAATGAAGAGGACACTGGGATACACACATACTCATACAGTAGAGGTCTCTCATAAACAAATTGGACGTCAGGAATGCTATAAGTATGTTACGTTCAGTAAACTCTAGGAGCTGCGAGTACCAGCCATACTATGTTTTTGCCTTTCGTATTGTTGGAGGCAATCTTTCAGGTCCTCGACGTGTTCGTTTTCAATTCAGGTGAGACGGCTAGACTGGATTGTTAAATGAACACTGATCGCAAGAGATCAATACTTTGCAGTTTTAATTTCAGAAACCTCTGGGTGCATTTAGTTACAGAACAAGCCGTGTAGAGAAATGCACACTAAACAGATGTCTAGGCCTTCCTTATATACAGATAAGGAGGTGTTTCTGGAACATTTGGTGATTAGCTCTTCTTGCAGGTCTTGCAAAATAGGTCATGAGCCTTGCTGCGTTGGCAGTTAAAAGTCCATGATTATCTGAGGCAATACTAACTATCAGCAATTTCTATGAAAAACAACCCAATTTATGGTCATGTTTGCAAGCATATTAGGAGATTGCATTAATTGAGATGCATACAGACTTCAGTATCCTGAAATTTGTCTCGTAACATGAGGCACTATTTTCCTGTTGAGGCATGTCTTAACCTGAAAATTCTGTATGTAGAGACGTACGTAAATAGCGGTACCACTGAACGTGCTGTAAAATGTATTGAAGCAAAAGTAAAGTACAGACACGCAAAACTACGTGAGTACGGTTTTACTTCGTTACATTCCACTACTAATGAATACAAACACACAATACATGAGACAAGTCCTCCTGACCGTTTAAGCAATCTCGCATGATACAAGAACAGTGATTACTGGCATATAAAAAGTTTACCTGTGTTTTGGCTGCCAGCGCATTCAGGTTATTTTGAATGTTCAGTGTATGTATGAAAAGTGCATATGAAATCTAATTGTAAATAGAAAATAATTAAATCAGAAATGGGCATTTACACCAAATGCCCGAGACGCCTCTGTATGAATGGAGTTGTCACAAAGTTGAACGAGCACTGTTTGTTGCCGCTTATCCGATTCCTTCCGTCCATCCATTCATCCGTGCTGGTGTGAGGGGGGTTTGAAGGCTGAAGGTCACAGAAAAATAGGAGGATGGTGGAAGCGCTGAGTTGGGGGTCTTAGTGGGGGGATGAGGTGTGTTTATGTATGTCGGCTTGCCCTACTTAGACTGATTTCAGCCCAGCCTGAGCTCTTGTGCGTCACCCGCAGAGTTCGCCTCAACACCCCTGACTTGATCAGTCAACCATGTGACTCGAGCCTGGAGCCAACGACAGACAGGGAGACACGATGGGAGACAGTGGAAAAAGACAGACATGAACCACGACATTGCTCTCATTTATTAATTCAATTTCCTGTCTAATATAAAGCTAGAGAGTACTATCAAAGCGTTCATCTGTCCAATTTATCAGGCGTCCTCAAAGGCGGCTTGTTAGCTCGAACTATAGCAATGGAGGGTCATCAGAAACAGACAAAACACTTCTTTTTGGTTTGAACTTTTATAATTTGGGCTCAACTTTTCCATTACAGATAATGATGAACTGCTGATCTGCAGCTAGTTGTTATCAAGAGAATGTCGCTTCCCACATTGGAGCCAGTCTCATTCCCACAGACGACTCCAAATCTTCACAGATAGCTTTCAGTATTAGTTTATCAGCCGTTTTCTAATGCAACTCTCACAGAGCTCCTTTCATTTCTGCTTTTCACTATCCCTCACTCTAAATGATATGTGCACTGTTTCTGCAAAGGAAAATAAGTTTCAAACAAAAGCGCTTTTTGTGTATTATTCAGTCCCTGACTTCGGTAAACAAAGCATGTTAATAAAAGACCTACTGTGCTTTCTACTCACTGCAGTTATTTGCAAATCCCCTTTCATGCTGTGTTGTACATCTTGACATAAACAGGAACATTGTTCAAGATGTGGTCTATTGTTGCATGTGGTTTTTAATGCATGTCAGAGGCCGTAGTCTAGTTTTAGTGTTCTGAAGAAATTAACATGACAGTTAAACGGATGAAGAGGGTCCCAGTGACCTCTCACCAGCAACAACTGCAACACACTATGACCTTTCAGCTTCACATAGGACTGTGTGTGTCTGTATGTAGACGTGTTGTCTAGGTCGCAAAAGACCAAACACTGATGGCCAAGATGTCTCGTTGTCCGTCTGTCTCCATGGTTGTGCTGATCCATAACCATGAAGGTATGAAGGCTGGCACTCAAAAAGTTATTAAAATTTTGGCTAAAGCATTTCCTACATTGCTGGGTAGCTGTTATCTGAACTTGAAGAACTGGGATGACATTCTGACTGAAAATTCAGTAGTGGTGACTTTTTACAGCGATGTTCTGGATAATTTTCAACTTTGTATAGATCAATTGCCTTTGTCTATGTGACCCAAACCTCAGTGAAATTGGCCCCCCGTCAGACGCAAATTTATAGAAAATGCATTTCTGCTGAAATTTTTTTCGTTTGTGCTGCTATCATTTTTGAGATATTTGTCAAGTTCAAATATGAATCCTTAGGTAGACATTTACAGTATAATATTACCCAAAATAAGGAGAGAACGCACTCAATTTAGTTGAAAAGCTTGCAAGGAGAAGGAGGAAAGCTAGTCAGCTTCTGCAATAGTTCAGCTTCTGTAATAGTTCAAAAAAAAAAACTCCTTCACCTCTTTTTATTTGGGATGGCCCTAGCAACAAGAGAGGTGCCAACCTTAAAAGGATGGGGGGAAAAAACGGGCGACACCTCTATGAGTTTGATTGGCCATGTGTATGCATCTAGGTGGGGTTAATAATTGTGTGTCAGCACATTCCAAAACTGTTTTTGTTGTTGCCTCTTGCCCTTGGGAAGGCAAGAGTCTTCAAGGCTTCTTCAAGAAAAATATTCGTCTATATATATATACATATATATATATATGTGTATATTTGTGATCACAATGAGCGAAAGCATTGCTTCATTGCTATAACGATCACATCAAATACATTTCATGAAGGAATAGCATTAGGCAAGTAATAAATTGCAATAATATGATTTCTTAAATGTCTCAGACAATTTATATCTCAATGTCTGTGGCTTGTCCCTTGAAGTTTACCTGTGGAACCTGGTCCGGTGTAGACCGGTCAGAATGACAAGTCAGTTTTATCAAGAACGAAAGAAAGAACTATGTCTATAGTAATCAATCACTAAAATGTCTCTTTACTGCAATAAATCATGGAACATACTATTATAGTGATCAATACTATATTGTGAGCCTTCATTAGTAAAGGCAAATATTTAATAACCATTTAATAATTATCTTATCAATATTAACAATTATTTTATCGGTCAATCGGTCAACCAGCCCCCCATTTTGATTAAAATGGCTACAAATGGTTTCAATCGTTTGTGCTACATTGCTACATTTTGTGCTACATTTGTGCTGGTCCTGCTGTAAAAATTTTCGTTTGTGCTGCTATCGTTTTGAGATAGATATTGATTTCGACAGATGACGTCATGCAGTCCTCCATTTATTACAAAATGGACCCGGACTGTTGTCATTCTTTTATGCTACATTTGTGCTGTAAAAATTTCCATTTAAGCTGCTAGCGTTTTATAGATATTGGAATATTAATTTCAAGTGATGACGTCAATCGCAGCACCTTCGTCGCGGCTCACGAAGCGTACAAACTCTCTCAATAACAAAGGAGTGTCCCAACAACTAACGCAAACGAATAGCACCCCATCAGGTAACTTTTGCCGTAAATGTGGGGTTTGAGATATTAATTTTGAGTGATGACGTGAGTCTCAGCCCCTCATTTACTGCAAAATGGACCCCAAGGGGTTCTGTTCGTTTGTGCTACGTTTGCACTAGTAGTTGGGACACCCCTGTTATTGAGAATGTTGGTACACTTCGTCAGCCGCGATGGATGTGCTGCGATTGACGTCATCCCTCAAAATTAATATGTCACTATCTATAAAACGATAGCAGCCCAAACGAACATTTTTACAGGACAAACTAGCACAAACTTCGCTTGACACCATTTTTAGCCATTTTTGGGGGGAGGCTGGTTGACCTCAGTTTGACCTATAAAAGAATTGTTAATATCTCAAAAATGATAGCAGCACAAGTGACATTTTTTTTCAGCACAAACCTAGCACAAACAAATGACATAATTTTTAAACCTAGCACAAACGGATGACATAATTTTTCTATAATTTTGCATTTGACAGGGGGCTAACTTCAAGAAGGTGTGACCCAACTGTGTGAGGAAGGGATTGAAAAAGTAATCTTTTGATGACATAATCATTCCAATCAACAGTTGTTGAGGCAAAACCCGTGCAGTCTTTCACTTCGCATCAATGCATATTTGAACCAAACTATTGATCTCAGCGGGCAAAGTTCACTTGGGGTTTGCAATGTGTCAGAGCAAAGTTCATTGTAGAGGTAATGGCTCAGAGACTGGGGGCATTATTTTATAAACTGCAGATTTCCCTAGTCAAATGTTATGTGCTCGGTAGGTCTGCACGTACTTTCTCAAACGGGTTTCGACCTTCCTCTGAGCAAACAATTTCTCCTTCCATCAGACAAAAGATGAGCTACACCAGTACTTCTCAAATAGTGGGGCGCGCCCCCCTGGGGGGGCGCAAAGCGATGCCATGTGACCTCAGGGAACATGTTTTTTTTTGTTTTGTTTTTTGCCGTACTGGAATAAAGTGTACTTGCACATCCACTCAGTAGGTGGCAGTGGCGCTCTCATTTTCAGAGTGCGCGCAGTATTTTTGAACTAAGGAAGAGCACTCAGCACACACAGACAACAGATATGAAGAGCAGTGTGTCACCGCCGTTTTTGAAAGCCGTTTTCCGACCGGACTCATTCACGCAGCGACCCACTGCCTTGTCCAGTCCTCACGTCGCCGCCCGAGAAGTGCCAGTTTCGGTTTGGGATCGTCACGACGACCGCCCTCACCTACGGTTCTACCTCAGCCGCCGTGAATGCGCTTTTTTCGTGCCGTTCGCCTTTTAGCTTTGACTTTTAATACAGTGGGTGATGTGAAAGACCACTGTTTACTGTTTCTAAAAATAATTATAGCAGACAGCCAGAAGCCAAATCAATTAAGACGCCACTTAAAGACATTAGACCCCAAACTCATTGTTAAGCCGCTTGATTTTTTCAGTGAAAACGTGCCGAATATTGCCAACAATCGTCCTGCTTTGTCAGTGTGATATCAGTAAACCAGTGAGCATTGTTAGCATGCTCATTGCAAAATAACTCCACACCATTGCAAAGGAGGTAAATACTGTGAGCAGCAAAAATAAAAACTGTCCTGTCCAAGGACACTTTTTTTTTTCTTTTATTCAGTTTTGTTTTTTCAGTCAAAATTTTTGGCATATTGTCCTCATGAGTGAATGTTTCTAATCAATTTTAATTTGTTATTATTACTGATTTTATTATATTTTATTTTTCTGTATCAAATGGTCAAAAATGTACCTTGAGTGTATTTTTTAGTTTGGATGTGAATTTTTTCAGGCAAATTGATGCACGTCAAGTCTTCTCTGTTACAAACAAAACAATGTTAATAAAGTTATACTTTATTATTGTCACGTCTCGGAAATCTTGTTAATGTTTTGTGTTGATTCATGTCATTCTTTTATTTTGGTACTGGCATGCCTCCTAGAGTTAACTTTACTTCCTGCCCTTGCCAATCAGGCTGATCGCGTCCACCTGTCATCCTCTGTATAAATAGCCTGCTTCCAAACTTACCCAGTGTCGGTTTGTCTGCTATCCTGCCACGTCCTACGCCACGTCCTTGTGTAAGCCCCTTTTTTGAGAACGATTCATGTTTTTGAACCAATGCCTTTTTTGTTTCTAGTGAACTATACTCAGTTGTTTGAGGTCCAGCTGTTGCTGTGAATTTTTGTTGATTAATATCCAGCCTTTGCTGTGAATTTTTGTTGATTAATGTCCAGCCGTTGCTGTGAATTTTTGTTATCTTCCCTTTTTGAACTTTATGAACTGGAAAATAAATCTTTGTTTGGATTGAACTGTCGAGCATTTGGGTCCTTTAGTGCATCCCTGTCAGTACAAACCGACCAGTATGGACCCAGCCGATACTGAAAAGCTCATGTATGCATTGCGGCATCAAGGCAGTCGTTTGCAACAACACGAGGAACAACTGTGTGCTGTTGACCAAGGAATCAGGGAGCTTCACAGCCAACAGAATGAACTCCAGGCTTCGATCACCCAGCAATTAAGAATTTTTTCAGACCAACTCCAACAGCTTCTGACCCCAGGGAGTGGCCCGCCTCCCGGATCATCACCTGCAAACCCCGTCGCAATCCGTCTGGCTGCTCCAGAAAAGTTTTCCGGGGCTTCTGGGGACTGCAGACCGTTTTTGGTACAATGTGAACTGCATTTTAGTCACCAACCTGCCATGTACCAGACTGAACAGGCCAAAGTAGCATTCATGATATCCCACATGACTGGCAGAGCAGCAGCCTGGGCCACCGCCGAGTGGGCACGTAAGTCAGAGATTTGCAACTCGTCTCAGGTTTTCAGTCAGACACTGAAGAAACATTTTGATCATACCACCCCAGGAAGGGAGGCGGCTCGGGCATTAGTTGGGCTGAAGCAAGGCCACCGCACAGTTTCGGACTATGCTATTGAGTTCCACACACTAGCGGTTGGAATGATATGGCCCTACTAGATGCGTTTTTGCATGGACTTTCTGATTCCATCAAAGATCAGCTTGCTCCCCTGGACCTTCCCTCAGACCTGGAATCCGTAATAGCCATGGCTTCCCGAATTGACAGCAGAATTCGTGACCGAATCAGAGACAAAAAACAGAACACGCAGTTGCCATTTCGTCCGTGGAGGTGCTCCCACGTTCAGCCAACCAGAGTCCCACCTGCCGTTTCTTTCCCTCCTGGAAAACCAGCACCCTCAAGCAACCCAGGCCAACCCATGCAACTGGGACGGGCAAAGCTAACCCCAGAGGAACGCCTTCGGCGCTTCGTTGAGAGATGCTGTTTCTACTGCGGTGAAGCAGGACATATCCTGTCAGCTTGTTCAGCAAAAGCGGATCCATCAAGCAGAAGAAAAGAGTCATTGAGCCCTTCACGTGTTTCTGTCCTCCCTTCACGCACCATGACGCAGGCAACATTGGATTTCCAGGGCCGTAACAAATCTATTGCTGTAATGATTGATTCAGGGGCTGATGAAAGCCTCATGGATTGGGCTTTAGCTAGAAAATGGGGCCTGCAAAGTGAGGTCTTAGATCGCCCCCTAAACGCCAGAGCGCTTGATGGCAAGCACTTGTTTAGTGTAACTCATGTTTCCGAACCCGTAAACTTGAAAATGGCAGATGGCCATTCTGAAGAAATCCGGTTCCATCTTTTCCATTCAGCGCAATACCCTCTCATCCTGGGCTACCCCTGGCTTGTTAAACACAACCCTCACATTGACTGGGGATTGGGAACGATATTGAAGTGGGGGGGGGGGGGCAGTGCAGGAAAGACTGTTTCAAGAGTGAAAAAGAGTCATATGATACCAAAAGTCAAGAACTATATCCAGATCTGTCCAAAGTACCTGACTGCTATCTTGATTTAAAAGAAGTGTTTAACAAGGCCAAGGCCACTTCTCTTCCTCCTCACAGACCCAGTGACTGTGCTATCGAGCTCCAGCCGGGTGCAGTCATCCCAAAGGGGCGCATTTACGCCATCTCCGGACCTGAGAGAGAGGCCATGAATGAATACATCGCATCATCCCTAAAGGCAGGACTCATCCGCCCCTCATCCTCACCAGCAGGGGCAGGTTTCTTCTTCGTGCAGAAAAAAGATGGAACGCTGCGCCCCTGCATTGACTACAGTCAACTGAACAACATCACAATAAAGAACCGGTATCCCCTTCCGCTCATGAATGAAGCCTTCGATCTTTTACAGGGGGCAAAGATATTCACTAAGTTGGACTTACGCAATGCCTACCACCTGGTGAGAATTCGTGAGGGGGATGAATGGAAAACAGGGTTCAACACACCTACCGGACATTATGAGTACCTCGTTATGCCTTTTGGGCTCACGAATGCGCCAGCGGTGTTTCAGGGACTTGTCAATGATGTCTTGAGAGAATTCCTGAACATTTTTGTCTTTGTGTATCTAGATGACATTCTCATTTTTTCCCCAGATGAAAAGACCCACATTCAACACGTTAGACTGGTATTGCAGCGACTATTAGACAATAAGCTGTTTGTTAAGGCTGAGAAATGTGATTTCCACGTCACAACCATCTCCTTTCTTGGTTTCATCATCGCACAAAATCAGACCAAGATGGACCCCGGTAAGATTTCTGCTGTTGTAAATTGGCCAACACCCACCAGCAGAAAGCAGGTCCAACAATTCCTGGGTTTCGCAAATTTCTACAGGCGCTTCATCAGGAATTTCAGCTCTGTGGCCGCACCGCTCCATGCCTTGACCTCCGCCAAAGTTCGCTTCGAGTGGAACCTGCGTGCAGACATGGCCTTCCAACGTCTTAAAGGCTTGTTCACATCTGCTCCTATCCTCACAGTTCCAGACCCACAGCGCCAGTTCATTGTGGAAGTGGATGCATCCAACGAGGGATTAGGAGCAATCCTGTCTCAACGTTCTGCTGGCACAGACAGGCTTCATCATGTGCCTTTTTGTCACGCAAATTCTCATCGGCTGAGCGCAACTATGATGTCGGTGACCGTGAGCTTCTTGCTGTTAAAGCTGCTCTAGAAGAGTGGAGACACTGGTTAGAAGGGGCAAAACACCCATTCATTGTATGGACAGACCACAAAAACTTAGAATATATCAAAAAAGCCAAAAGACTAAGTGCACGTCAGGCCAGGTGGACTTTGTTTTTCAACAGGTTCAACTTTATTCTGTCTTATCGACCCGGTTCCAAAAATGGTAAACCTGATGCCTTGTCTAGACTCTTTCCACTTACAGGTAATTCCAAAGAGCCTGAGCACATCCTGCCGTTGGATCGTGTGGTTGGGGCATTCACCTGGCAGATTGAGTCTGTTGTCAAGCAGGCCAACAGTGGATGCCCTACACCTAGTGGCTGCCCTTCGGATCGTTTGTTTGTGCCGGAGAGCGTGAGGTCCCAAGTCATTCATTGGGTTCACACGTCTCTACTTACATGTCATCCGGGGGTGAAGCGCACGATGTTCGTGATCAGAGGTTCTGGTGGCCATCCATGGAAAAAGAGGTGGGGGAATATGTTGCAGCCTGCACTGTCTGTTGCAGAAACAAATCTTCCTCCAGAGCACCTAGAGGACTCCTGCATCCACTTCCCATTCCCATGAGACCCTGGTCAGACATCTCCTTGGACTTCGTAACAGGACTTCCACCATCGCAAGGTAACACTGCCGTCCTGACGGTGGTGGATCGTTTTTCCAAAATGGTACATTTCATTGCATTGCCCAAGTTACCGTCAGCCAAACAAACAGCTGAGATCACCATGGGTTCCCAAAGGACATAGTGTCCGACCGTGGTCCACAATTCGTTTCACGCTTCTGGAAGGAATTCTGCTTTCTCATTGGTGCTTCTGTAAGCCTATCTTCAGGATATCACCCACAGTCCAATGGCCAAACGGAACGGCTCAACCAAGAGTTGGAGACAAGCCTGCGGTGTCTCGTAACCCAGAACCCTGCCTCGTGGAGTACTCACCTTACCTGGGTGGAGTTCGCCCACAACACCCTTCCCACCGCAGCAACAGGACTGTCTCCTTTCCAGTGTGCTTATGGCTACCAACCTCCTCTGTTTCCTGAGGGAGAAAGGGCAGTGATGGTCCCGTCGGCTCATGACCTCATTCGATGCTGCCATCGGGTCTGGGCTGCGACACGGAAGGTCCTCATCCGCAGCGCTGCGAGAATGAAGAAGGTGGCAGATCGTCGTCGTTGTCAAGCTCCAGACTACAAGGCGGGGCAGAGAGTCTGGTTGTGTGCCAAAGACCTGCCCCTTCGGATGGCTTCCAGGAAGTTGGCACCTCGGTTCGTGGGTCCTTACCCAATTGCCAAAGTGATTAACCCTGTCTCTGTGCGCCTCCGTCTTCCCAGGTCCCTCCGGGTTCACACCACCTTCCACATTTCCAGGATTAAGCCAGTTAAGGAGAGCTCCCTCGTCCCACCTGTCAAGCCGCCGCCTCCACCTCGCATGCTGGACGGGGGTCTTGTCTATACGGTCCGGCGGCTTCTGGATGTGAGGAAACGTGGGCGTGGTCGACAGTATCTGGTGGACTGGGAGGGGTATGGCCCGGAGGAGAGGTCTTGGATTCCTGCAAGTTTCATTGAGGACAAGGACCTTATCAAGGACTTTGAGGCACAGCGGTCTCGTGGGTCGTCTGGAGCCGCCCCTAGGAGGGGGGGTACTGTCACGTCTCGGAAGTCTTGTTAATGTTTTGTGTTGATTCATGTCATTCTTTTATTTTGGTACTGGCATGCCTCCTAGAGTTAACTTTACTTCCTGCCCTTGCCAATCAGGCTGATCGCGTCCACCTGTCATCCTCTGTATAAATAGCCTGCTTCCAAACTTACCCAGTGTCGGTTTGTCTGCTATCCTGCCACGTCCTACGCCACGTCCTTGTGTAAGCCCCTTTTTTGAGAACGATTCATGTTTTTGAACCAATGCCTTTTTTGTTTCTAGTGAACTATACTCAGTTGTTTGAGGTCCATCTGTTGCTGTGAATTTTTGTTGATTAATATCCAGCCTTTGCTGTGAATTTTTGTTATCTTCCCTTTTTGAACTTTATGAACTGGAAAATAAATCTTTGTTTGGATTGAACTGTCGAGCATTTGGGTCCTTTAGTGCATCCCTGTCAATTATAAGTTGATCTATGTTACTTTTTTTCTTTATTAGAAAAAAAGGACACAATGTTAGGCAGATGCGTATTTATAATAGTAATTTTATAGACAAATGATACTATTTACAGTGGCGGCAGAGAGTTTGGGGGGGCGCGAAACATTTACGTCTTCCTTGGGGGTAGGGGGGGGCGTGACAGAAAATAATTGAGAAGCACTGAGCTACACCAACAAGCAAGCTGCTGTAAAATGGAATGTAAAAAAGCTTGCTCATCAATGTGAAGGAGTCGGCTATGTTCACTTCGTTATAAAGCGCCTCCCTTCTTCTATCCAAAGTGCGCTTTTATGCCTGTCCACAAATTCCCAGGAAATCTAAAACATGCGCTAGTTTACAGTGTCGCAAAAAGTGGGCTGCTGCAGCACCCCCTTTTGTTGGGGAGGAAAAAAAGTGTTTCGGTAGAATTTTTTGGGAAGGTAAAAATAAATAAATAATTGCGTATTTAACTTTGGGGATTAAATATATCTGTTGAAAAAGTTTTTTTTCGTTAACACCACCTGACACCTTGCTTGATCCCGGGTCACGCTGAATAAGGAGTTATTGGAACGGAAAAGTAAACTGTTGACAGAGGAACATAACATGGCACAAAAATAAATTTGCGATTTTTTTCCTTACAAAAACAGCAAAATTTTTGTAAAATTCAATTCGAGGTCGAACATTAGGATGATTGTCCTTTGGTGTCTTTAAATATTGTTTGTTGTTGCTATTGAGCTGCCGCCGTGCAGAGTGCTGTTGGATATATGAGTGCAATTTATTTTAGTGTTGTGAAAAAGAGGTGTTAAACCAAGGCTTATTTGCCCTTTTCATTTTCAAATGTGTTTGTGTGTCATTGCGCCATCTAGCTGCGTGAATTTGTATTATAATACACTGTGGGTGAAATAGAATGCTGTCTTTGTAGTAGCCTAGTAGTAGTAGTAGCGTAGTTTGAATAAAACCCCTGAACCTCTATAGAAAATACATTCTTGTACTAGAATATGCAGAGATGAGAAATAATATTCACACACCAAGGTGAAAAAAATCCTATTGAAGAGGGTCCTACAGAGAAGGAGGCACTACTGAGCTGTGCAGCCTTGCCCTTATTCAGAACCAAAATGAATTTCCTTATTCGGCCAATTCGACCAATTGTGCCAAATTTTGTGACTTTACAAGCTGCCTAAGTCCCTGAAGAAATCAGCTTCCTTTTAATCGCGAACAAAGGGTCGTCATGGCAACAAAGACATGTGGACATAGCCCTTAATATGTAGTATTACAAAAGGTCTTGTAACACTGAACAACCTGAAAGGAACTGGACATGTATAATTAAAATGAGTGACTTTCTGTTGCCACTAGTTGGCACCGGAGGGTTGATGCAGATGACCCTTCAGGAGACGACTCACCAAGAATGGGAAGTTAGGTGCAGAGATGTTGTATATCTGCCAAGTTATGACTGTTCAAAATTCGTGGTGAGACAAAGTGGCGACGGTCCTTTTCATTTTCCTGTTTAGAACTCTCTGCTTCAACGAAACCTCAATATTTTTCATCAGGCACCTGAACACATGTTCTAAGGCTCCCCTGATGCAGGTTTAAGGTCAATTGTTTTTTTTTACCCTCAGAGGACGAGCCCGTCTAGTAAAAAGGTGTGTTTCCTGTACCCAGCAGGTGGCGCCAGGCCTAATGGGTAATATTTCAATGCAGTCTTGTTCAGACTGCGATACTTCTCATACATGTCGGATATGAAAAAGATTGAACCCTGGATCAGAGAGTTATTATTCGTGTTGCAAAAAAAAAACTGACTTCGGAACCCTGCTAGGTCAGGCCTGTGAATGAACCATTATACTCATAATTTTAATAACATTAGATCTCATATGTCTTATGAAGAGTCTCACAAGTTTTGAGGAGGATCCAACTAACTCCCTAGGTCCCAAGGTCTCAAATGTGCACCCTGTAAATCGATAAAAATTTCATACTTTTCACATTCAATCCAATATACTTCCTGATTTCCTGTAGGGTTTGGGATATGAGTTTTTTTGTACAGTTTTGCACAAGGTATCGACTCCCCAATTTTCATCGCTCTACATTGAAAAAAACTAATAGGAGAGGTCTTTTTGAAAAATTCAAGGTCGCGTCGTTGATCCATTTTGTTACGGTTTTTCGCAAGGTCGCAAAATTATCAAAATTTACGCCAAGCCATGCATCTGCAAATTAATGAATGTACTGTTTGTACATTGTTCTCACTGGACAACTTTACATGTCACATCAAGTCACATAACATAAATGCCATTAGTTCATATTGCTGCTAAGATAACTTACAAACAATAAACATTGCTCAACATGCAAGTCCTGTATAAAGTCATTGGCTGTGAAACCCATTATGTGAGACAGTGTAAAACAGATGTTTGTATTCTCCTTGTTATCATGAATCTGGGTGTCCGTCTGCTACTGGCTATTCAAAACAGGGGTTTAATCATTACAAAGATTGCAGACAATTCCCATGCTGTAACTGACCTCACTGTCATTTTTCACCCACGAGAACGACTTTACAGCTATAGCTCCTTTACTTAATCATGTTTTATGGTTTCTCTGAATCTCTTGCTGTACAGCGGGGATGGCAGAAGCCCATTCTGTTTACCAAACAGCCACTTCCTCAAATCATGCACAAAAGTCAAGTTGGTTGTTTTTAACCATACACAATTTAACATACTGCACGTGGTAACTCCACATACGATCATATTGACATCCGACGTAAAATTCAATTCGTCATTTGGCTTGACATATGATAGCATGCTCGAAATACGTTGATTTATGACAGCGTTGCAATTTCATTGTTTTCCAGCAAGACAGATGCATGGCAAATTTCCTTGTGAGAGAAACCAACATGGCTCCCAATAAGGTTATTGCACGTGGTCATAAAAGGAAAAAGGTGACGCCTACCATTGAAATTAAGAAGGACGACCTCCGTTGGCCAGCCTTTGTAGGTTAAGGCAGAGGTCAGGAACCTATGGCTCGCGAGACAGATATGACTCTTTTGACGGCTGCATCTGGCTTTTTTTTTTTTTATGTTCTGTACCGTAATTTCCGGACTAAAGCCGCTACTTTTTTCCCTCATTTTGAATCCTGCGGCGTATGCAATTATGCGGCCAATTTATCAATTTTTCTAACAACCGCCAGGAGCGCTCGAGCACAAAATGTAAGCGTAAAACACGTGGAATATATGTGTCCAGGGAGACGCTAGTTTGCACTCTTACCTATATTTCAACGTTTGTGCTTTGTGCACGAATAAAAGTAGCAGACCCTCATCCTTGTGCATAAGTAAAATTAGCATACCCGCATCATGGAAAATGCTACAAGAAATGGATATGACGTGCCGAGTTAAATTGAAGGCTTGGATGGCCAGCGGGGTCAGATCGTTTACAAAAGTGTCCGTATGCGAAGAGCATCTTTTGCAAAAGTCTGACAGCGTGGAGCAGCGTGAAAAAAATCCACCATCACCAACGGGTTTCGAAAAGCCGGTCTGCTGCATGACGAAGAGGACGACACACGCTCAGGAGTGAGCTTGAGTCAGCTAAGTGCTGCTTAGTTAGGTTGCAATTCTTTATTTTGGAAACTAGTGGAACAAAACACGACTGCTGCCTGTAGCAGCCGACGCGCACACACAGATACACCCGCAAAAACAACAACAGCACGTCTCTTGCTCTTCCGCACCTCCCTTACCCCCGTAAGTCACACGCTATATCATAACCTGATTCGTTAAAGAATGGTATTAAAACTTTAAAAAACTGTGTATTTCTTTATAAATATTTCAGTTTACTATGTGGGCACACGCGGCTTATAGACAGGAGAGGCTTATGTATGTACGAAATGTTTTTTTCCTTGAAAAATGTACTGGGTGAGGCTTGTAATCAGGGGCGCTCAATAGTCCGGAAATTACGGAAATGGGAAGGGCGCTAGGACCTAGAGGAAAACCTGGCGGGCGTAAGGGCCACAGGGGAAGCGTTAAAAAGAGCAACGACTAAGGGGCACTCGCATTTTTTCCTTTCGCAAACCAGTGATCAAACGAGATTCAGGACAGGTGCGGCAGTGGAGAACACCGGAGTCTGATGATGCGTGTGGCAGTCGGTTAAAATAATAGGCACCTGTACAGCTTCAGCACCAGAGGGTGTGTCTTAAATCTTTCACAGAGCAAATGCAATACGCTATGTGCAGTACTTACTAGGTGCAATATTCAATGCCTCACTGTTAACTTCTGCAACTTAACTTCTATTCACACATATTCTATGTGGAATACGTATTTACGTGCAATTTTAATGTGAAATATTCAGTGCCTTCACTGTCAACTGCTGCTACTTCACTTGAATTATTTGGACTGCCTGAACATAGGACTACCTCATACATATTTTATATTTATTTAGATTATATACTTTTATTCTTGCAAACACTTTCGAGATTTTTTACTTGTCCTGTACTGTAAACGGAGATGTTCCACAATTTCATTGTCCAACTGCATGCTGACAATAAAGAGCTATTCTATTCTTCTATTCTATTCAGAGGATTTTAACCTTCCCGTGTGTCACTGTTTTTTCCCCCCTTGTTCAGTATTTTAAGGGTTCATAGTTTTTAAGTTAGTTATTTATCAAGACCATGGGATTGGGCAATATGCAGGTTTTGTTGGGCTGCCATTTACGTTGCATTTTTAATCAGGGTGGCTTTTAGCAGAGCTGTTTTTGTGTGTGTTCTTTTATATTAGCCACTGATTATTAAAAGTTTTTGTTTTTAATTATACCAGCATACTAACCAGGATTTCTTGCACATGCACTTTCCCGTTCTTGTTTTCTTTTTCAAAATAAGTTGTTTTTATCCAGTCCTAGCCTCCTCTTCAGTTTATCCGGAACAACCCTGCATGCATTAAATTTTTATGTCGTTGTGCCATTTCTGGCTACTACTGATAGACTCCTTTGCGCATTGCGCGAAACGGCGACGGTCACCGGCTACTAGAAAGCCAGTTCACGGTAATTTTAGTGGGAAAGTGGCAAACATACATGTCGTTGTGTCTGTCTATCTATCAATTACACAGGCAATGCACTGTTCAAGTGGGGTAGCCGTATTTTGCTGTC
The DNA here is from genome assembly GCF_030265065.1 of Corythoichthys intestinalis. Lineage (NCBI taxonomy): Eukaryota > Metazoa > Chordata > Actinopteri > Syngnathiformes > Syngnathidae > Corythoichthys > Corythoichthys intestinalis. Next base: position 32,846,652 of record NC_080414.1, on the reverse strand, counting down.
GAAAATAGCGGCCGATGTGCGCATGTGCGTGAGATCACGAAGTAAACTTCCCTTGTTTTAATCTCATTGTCAGCTAATTTTATTAACCCTTTTAAGAAGAGGGCTAAAACAAAAAAAGACGTAAGTATCGTACTTTTCAGCAAGTGACACACCACATGAGGAAAGTCTCGCGGGGAGGAGAGGATTTATTCAAGTCCTTCACTGAATTTGCTTAAGAAAAAAAATCTACCGATGGATAAACTTGTTTCAAACAGAACAGAGGATTCATGCTTCGTTGTGAACATGAAAAGAGGTGCATCCCGAGTTTCTCAACACCTGCATGAAGCTTAACCTCGTATCAACTGGACTACAAAGCCATTAGCAAAACCATGCAGCACCAGCAGTCGCATTAATGGTAAGAAATATTCATAATTGATTAGCAACAGCATAACAATGTTCTTAAAAAGAATACAGACTTATTGTACTTTAAAAGTGATGAAATTACATAAAATGTACACATTACTTGTATTTTTAGTTTTAAACATATTGTATGGCTCTCACTGAATTGCATTAAAAATATGTGGTGTTCATGGCTCTCAAATGACTTACAAACCAGGTCCTGGAACAATTTTAATTTGTACGTACAGGTAGTTAAAAAATAAGTGAAATATTTACTCACTTAAAATTTCATTTAGCCAGACTTATGCACAAAATATCCAATTCATTTGTGTCCATAACTTTTACATCTCATTGTGTCACTGTCAATAGTAGAATCCTCCAAACCTAACCATGTTGCTATTGCTTCCAGGTGCTACTCAGATTGTGTATGGAATTTGTTTACAAAGATGAACTTTCATGATGTTAACTAAATATTAAGGTCAGCAAATGCATGTAACTGAGCGTAATGTTAGCTGACATTTTTAATGTGATGTGTAAGTAATAATATGACTCTTTCACTGATGTAACACTTTCTGGAAGGCATTCATGTTGTCCTGACCTGGTATATTTCCTCATCACATTTAATTATGTTCTGGGCTCTGCCCACCTCAAAATTCTGTGACTAGAAATGGCATTAGCTCTTTGCTGTGGTTTTCTTTAATTTGTTTTTTAAAGGGCTAAATAGCAATGGAATTAAAAAAAAAAAAAAAAAAAAAACCTTGAGTAAGACATCCAGTAAGTAGGTTAAAACATTGTATAAGTTGCATAGAAAATTAATTGGTGACCTTTTTTTTTTTTTTCTTTATTACGTAAGAAACATTTAAATTGTGTTCTTATATTCAATTGAAGGTGTGGCTATACTAGATTTCATGGGCAGATGATCTGCTTCACTGTTGTTTGACATCATAATGATAAAGGGGAGAATGACAGACCAGAAACTACCGTAATTTCCCGAATATAAGGTGCACCCGTGTATAATGCACACCCCAAATTTACTTGTAAAATCCAAGGAAAATTATTGTACCCGTTTATAATGCGCACCCTAATTTTAGCACCAATAAATAGAAGAATACAAGAAAACAGAGCTCGTGTACAGATACAGAGATGTCATTTTACTGACTGGTGAAACACAGCACAAGCATAGCACATTGGTAGTTCAAAACATTACCGTAAACTGACAATATTTACGGTAATAATATGATTTGACAACTTCTCCAACTTACCAGAATCTAGGAGAAAACAAAACAGATGTGACTTTTCTTTTAAAGGCTGCTGTATAACTTGCTCGTTTCCTCATGATGAATAAATGTTTCTTCCATGGATTGATACGGTAAAATGAAAGTGAGAACGTAAATCGGAAATCCGTGAGAGCTCCTCGCTGTCAACACGACAGTAACAAAAGGAACTATTGTTATTTGGGTTTGAGTTTCCCGAGGGACCGATATAGTTGACGGACACAGGAAGTGTGTGTCCTTACATTTGTTATGGTCCGAATTGCGGAGCTGCAATAAACGTCGACTCAAATGAGTTCAAGAAACTAAATTCTGTGCTTTATGAAGAGTGAAAAAAGCAGAATTTAACACAGACGAAACCATTCGGCCGATTAGAGTGAAGTATTACCGAAACAAAATGGTGACGTTACGTACCGTAATGGTCGGCAACGGGTCGCCGCATACGTTTCTTCAACACAACGTGGCCGTGGCAATGTAAAAAAATCGGTTTATATATATATGTAATACATATATATTTCTGTCTCCATCCATGTACCCGTTTATAATGCGCACCATGAGTTTACAAGTTGTTTTGGGGGAAAAAAAGTTATATTCGGGAAATTATGGTATACATTTTTTTTCTATAATAGCTTTTCTGCCACTACCTGCACTTTTTTTTTTTTTTTTTTTTAAGAAATGATATAAATTATGAGATTATTTGGATGACTGATTTACAATCCGTTAATTGCATTTCTGTATTTCTTGTAGACATCAAGGCCACATGTGTAAAGGTATCTATCAAAGGTGGCTTTGGGCGGCAGGTATGGTACACACTAGGCTGGTTCCCGTTCATTCACATGGCTCACATTCACAGCTATGGATAATTTAGAAACTTCAAATAATTCAGTATTAATGTTTTCAGAACGAATCAGAAAGATAAGTGATTGGAGGGGTGGAGTGTACACAAATCAGCCATGTGAGGTGTAGAACCCAGTATTTGTGTGAATCCCTTGTAAGTGTGAATATGTTGGCATCCTATTCTACGCTGTCTGATTGCTATTCCTGACACCGAGTTTTTCTGCTTGACTGTATCTAATTGCACCTAGACATGCGTGAATCCCATCAGATGTGATAGTCCTGCAGACGAGTGGAGCTGCCCCAGGGCCACGGCCCTGCCCCAGCCAATTGGGGGAGGGGGAGAGCCAAGCCAGCGCAGGGGGCCGCCATGATCCCTCCAGGATCCAGTGTGGTCCCCCGGGCCATCCGCACCCCCTTCAACCGGTCTTTAAGGACAGGACGAGGGGATGCGCCACCGCCCCCCACACCCAACCCTTGGGCTGGGAGGGGTGTGCGGTATGACACCAGGGAGCACCTCACCGGTACCCAGCCCGCACCCTTACCTACCCCAGGAGAGGGGGGCGTGCCCAACTCATAGGGGCACCCACATATCACGTATGAAGCTGTCAAAAGATTTTTTGAGGACGCATAGATGTGAGCCGAGGACCAGTGAAGGGTATTATTTAAACATAGTTTCCTTATTTGTTATTCATCTGGTTACCTATACGCTACATATTAATGCATGAATACATTTTTATTGTTGTTATGACATTCGTTTCCCTAGAAAATCCAGAACCTAGAACCTTTTTCATGGCCAGGGTGTAGGTTTGCATAAAAACATAGGACATAATACTACCAACTTAAGTTCAAATTGTTCCCATCAACTTTAAAGCAACTTAGTTCAGTTATATATGTAATTTAGATTGTCTTCCCATATATTGTAAGGATAGAATTGACCCTATCATTATTAAGTGAATTATTTTCATTATGTTCAGACTTACATTGACCCCATTTCACTTGCTAAATGTGCCGGTCCATTTCCGCCCCCCTCAAACGCACGTTTGATTGGCTGAAGACTTCACCCACCCACCCCCAACAACATGTCGCCTTCGCCTCCCCCTTCGATGAGGAGGGGTGTTAGAATTTTTTTTTTGGCCAGCAACAGCCACTAATGAAAAAAACGTCAATGTTGGGGAGGTGGGAAACACATCACTCATTTTGCAACTGAAAGTCCGATCTGCAACAGAGTTAGCATAACATTGAACAGTGTAAACTTGCTAACATGCAAAACTTGAGTAGGAAGCTGCTTAGAGAAAAGTCTTCCCTTATGTGTTTTCCACTGTTAACGTTAATTAAAGTGTGAGAAATGTGGTGAACTCCACTGGAAACCATAGAACCAGAAAAACGTGAGCAAGAAGCTGCTTAGAGAGAGGGGTCCTAGTCTGTATTTCACAGAAAAGTGTTGACAATCAAAAAAAAATTTTTTTTTTTAAATAGGGCTGTCAAAATTATCGCGTTAACGGGCGGTAATTTAATTTTTCTTAATTAATCACGTTAAAATATTTGACGCATTTAACACACATGCCCCGCTCAAACAGATTAAAATGACGGCATAATGTCATGTCCATTAGCTACTTATGTATTAGGTGTTTTGTCGCCCTCTGCTGGCGCTTGGGTGCGACTGATTTTATGGGTTTCAGCACCATGAGCATTGTGTAATTATTGAAATCGACAGTGGCGAGCTAATAGTTTTTTTTTTTTTTTTTTTTTAATTTTACAAATTTTATTAAAACGAAAACATTAAGAGGGGTTTTAATATAAAGTTTCTATAACTTGTACTAACATTTAACTTTTAAGAACTACAAATCTTTCTATCCATGGATCACTTTAACAGAATGTTTATAATGTTAACGCCAGCATTTTGATTTATTGTTATAATAAACAAATGCAGTACTTATGTACAGTATGTTGAATGTATACATCTGTCTTGTGTCTTATCTTTCCATTCCAACAATAATTTTCTGAAAAAATATGGCATATTTTATAGATGGTTTGAATTGCGATTAACTGCGATTAATTAATTTTTAAGTTGTGATTAACTCGATTAAAAATTTTAATCGTTTGACAGCCCTAAAAAAAAATACATGCTGCTGTTTTCTTCTTGTAAATGTCCTAGTTTAGATGGAAAGAAGGCTAGAGCATGTTGTGACTTTACACTTTTGAAATCAAATACCTATTAGTGCATTTCATTTTTTATTTAAAATGTATTTACTTATTTTCTACATTATTTGTCTAAAAATATTGGTGTGGGGGGATGCTGCGAGCTTCCCACACTAGTTTTGCGATCGACTGGTCGATTGACGTTATGAGCACCCCTGACTTATCCTATCAATTGTTTAGGTTCATATTCGTGAGAAATCTAGCCCTGACCATCGTTCACCCAATATGTTTGTTCATGTTAAGGTACGTCCCCAGCAAAAAGTGTACATGCAGGTTTTATTGTTCCTACCAATGTTGAGACCAAACCTACGCCCTTGACTAAAACCCATAGTACATATACTAGGTTTGCATTTAAACTGACATGCATGTGACCCAAATCAGAGGTGTCACACTTACTCCTGAACTGAACTCAGCTCCCACAGTCTAACTGAGGGCCCATTTTATGATTTGTTTATGTTGGTCAAAGAAGTTGCCATTTTCCCTCTCTCTTTCAATTCTCCTGCTTTAACCTCTCCCATCGGACACATCAGGAAAGTCTTTATCCAGCAGCGTGGGAACCCAAAAACGATGCTGGAAAAATAAAGTTGTTCCCTCACACGTTCGTATTCGCAATAGGGCCTATCTACCGTATATATCGGTGGTCACGCAGTAACACAAAAACCTGTGCTAAGTTGCTGCACCAACTTTGATACACCATTAAAAGTAATTGCAAAAAAGTGCTACCTTTTCTCCATTCACCTAAAGTCTTAAGGAAACACCTCTTGCCACTTTTTTTAGTATTTGGCTTTGAGGCCTGCTTGCACCAAATAGAACAAATACATCTTTGTTCACAGATTTCTAGTGTTTTAACACTCTGATTTTACAGTACATGTATTATTGTCTCATACATTATGCAAGTTGGCAAATGCTTTCAGACTGTGGTTTGACAGTTGTGATGAAGATAAAATGAGTCAAAGTTCATGTCATAGCCAATTTGGGATGAAGGAAAGCAGCCGTGGCCACAGGTCAGTTGCATAAAACATGAAACATGAAAAACAATAACACCACTGTCTTTTTAATGGTTTGATTAAGTTTACAATGTCACATTCCCACGTAGCTTGAGGATGGATGCATGGGTGAAAACAAAAACTTTTTTCTTTTTCAAAATGTTAGATATTTCTTTCTTTTTGAATTATTATTCTGGAGTGTAAGAGTTATGCTATGTGAGTGAGAAGTGTAGAGCTGTGAATATCACTTACTAGCAGTGTCGTTTTGGCAGCCCTTTTAATTTTCGTCTCAATCTTTTGGACGATAATACTTATTAATCATATTTTAGTGATCTCAAAATGTGTTAGTCTTCATCAAGTGTTTGTCGACGAAAACTCAAGAATAATTTTGTCTAGTTTTAATCGACGTTGGCTAAAAATGTTTTCGTCTGTAAAATTTAAAAACTTGACTCCAAAATAAAGAAATAAAGGTTTCAAAGTATTTTGAATTAACATTCATAGACGAGTACATATTGTTGCATCTATCTACAAGGACACTACCAACTTGCAAAATGCAAAACCTAAATTTTAATTAGTTAAGAACATAGCATGTGCATTACAATTGAAGATAATGTAAACTTTGACCCTTTTTTGGGAAATAATGAACATATAAGTAACATACAGAAACAAAAATAAGTACAAATGACTTATATTATGCTCAGTGAAATTGAGACTTTTTGTTAATATCTAAAGAAATAAATAAGTAGCCTGACATAAACGAACAAAAATAAGTCCACAGTGCACATCAACATGGAAGATGTCCTGAACCTCCAAGTCAGAGCTAATAAAATAAATCTCTTCAACTCTTTACCTTAAATATCTGATCAATTTTTCTATTACATTGCCCTTTTTTTATCGGATTAATTCAACAAACTTGCCCCCCCCCCCATTTGCTCTTCACAAAAACAATGTGCATTTGAACAAGTCAGAGCTAACTATCCTTGATGATCACATGTTAATGAGTCAGCCAATAGCATACTGCACGAATGCTATTTATAGATTGCAAGGCTACGTGAAGTAACAATCGTAAACCAGAATGGGATCAACATAGAAGCGTGCTCGCATAAAATGCATACTTGCTAGTACTGCTTGTTTTCTGCCGATAATCTTTCACAAAAAAAAAAAAAAATGCCGAGTATACACTGCTGCTATGGAATTTGTAAAAACGACACTAGACATTAAGACTGTCCACATATAAAGGATGTTTTCTTCATACATTTCCTGAAGTACAAAAACTTCAAAAAGGGAAAAAAAATTTTTAATTATGGATCAACTTGTGCGGACGTCCAAAAGACCAGTTCAACGCCAGCAAGGAGAAGTCATTCACCTTTATATGTAGTAAACATTTTGATGGGGGCCATGGTCCTACAGATCGACAATCCTGATCCATTGCCTGCCCCGAAGAGGTAAGCCATTTTGATATTTTTACTCATTTTTTAGCGTGGCTTTTAGCCGTGCTCCTTCTGTCTGACAATAAATGACCTGGGGAAAAAAATACAATTTTATTTATAATCACAGCAATAATGTAGGCCTATTTTCTAAAATATGGATATTCAAATAAATTAGCCATGTTTAGCCTTGGTCTTTTTGTAGTAAACCTGTTCATGCCTACAGGTAGGCTCTAAATTTTTCAGCTTTACCTTTTCTGTTGTAAAGAAACAACCTTAGTATAAGGCAAGTGTAAATAAATTAAGAGAATTAAGATTTGTTATGAATGAAATTTTAAAAGTGGTCGTTGGCTGTCACTGAGTCGCATTTGCGATCTCCACACAAAAATAGTAATATAAATTACCCCCAAGAACAGTCAGAGGTGTAAGACAACCAGATGATATAATATATAAGAAAGACAGGGCATATGGTGGTGAAGGATAGCTTGTTGAAACAGGAGCATGTCAGTGGCGTAAGGCAATGCACAAAAGAAAAAGGTGTCAATAAAAGAGCTGCCTCATTATCAGGTCGGCTCATTTCCCCGTCTTTTTCAGCCCTCGACTCTCAAGCCATCCCTTTAACTGAATATGTGTATGTTCTTCCACATCTTTACCAGTGAATTTGGCACCAGGGACATACTTTTCGGACAGAATTGGTAGGTTTAGCTCAGTAAACATCTTGTTCGTACACTATTTACACACATCTAGAATGAGGTACAAACGCGAGTTTGACCCCCTTAGCAACAGTTGCTAACGTCATGAATATTAATGAGCAACGGTGACGTGTTAAGTGCGAGTAAGTATTGAACAGACAGCAGAATCCAAGGTGGTTTGCTCAGTGCTGCGAACATGTGCACATCGACATGAATTGTTAGACTCAAAGATACCGGCAGAGATGCTGGGAAGAACTATGTTTAATAAATAAACAAGTAATAAATATCAATGGAAACTGATTATGCTACAGTGTATCACAAAAGTGAGTACCCCCCTCGCATTTCTGCAGACATTTAAGTATATGTTTCATGGGACAACACTGACAAAATGAAACTGACACAATGAGAAGCATTCTGTGTGCAGCTTATATAATAGTTAATTTATTTTCCCCTCAAAATATAGCCATTAATATCTAAACCCCTGGCAACAAAAGTGAATACACCCCAATGAAAAAACGTACATCCCTGAATGTCCAAATTAAGTGCTGCTTGTCATTTTCGAACCAAAATGTAATTTTACTCATTACAGGAGTGCTGTCAGCATTGCTGCAGAGATTGAAAAGGTGGGGTGTCAGCCTGTTAGTGCTGAGACCATACGCCGTACTCTACATCAAATTGGTGTGCATGGCTGTCACCCCAGGAGAAAGCCTCTTCTGAAGACGGTACACAGGAAAAGCCCGCAAACAGTTTGCTGAAGACATGTCAATAAAGCACATGGATTACTGGAACCATGTCCTATGGTCTGATGAGATAAAGATTAATTTGTTTAGTTCCGATGGTCTCAAGCATGTATGGCGGTGACCAGGTAAGAAGTACAAAGATATGTAAGTGTGTCATGCCTACAGTCAAGCATGGTGGTGGCAATGACCCCCACACCTCTTCAATCTCTGCAGCAATGCTGAGAGTCACATGACATTTTGGAGGGAAAATGACAAGCAGTACTCAATTTGGACATTTAGGGATGTACGTAGTTTCTAAAGGGTGTACTCACTTTTGTTGCCAGGGGTTTAGATATGAATGGCTATATTTTGAGTTATTTTGAGGGGAAAATAAATTAACTCTATTATATAAGCTGCACACAGAAGCCTTTTCATTGTGTCAAAGTGTCATTTTGTCAGTGTTGTCCCATGAAAAGATATACTTAAATATCTGCAGAAATGCGAGGAGTGTACTCACTTTTGTGATAACTGTACACAAGCACTTTATTAGGCTTGTTGTTAACACTGGTGTATGTAAATCGGACGCAAATTTGCCAAATTGTTCGTCTTCGAACCTTTTACCGGAACTGTGTTCCGGACTTTCACCCCTGGATTTATCGAAGGCTTTTGGGCTAAGGAATGAATTAACCAAACTATAATGTGTTCTTATGTGGAAATCCGTCCCGAGATACAACAATTTCGACATACGAACCAGGTCCTGTTATGAATTAAATTCATACGTCAAGGTACCACTTTATGTGTTTTAACAGCCAAAATCATCCGGTCTTTCAATATACAGTTTTGCTGTTGAAAAACGTCATTATTAAGTAGTAATGTTGCAGGTTTGGACTGGGTTCAAAAAGTAACATTAATGTCTGTAATTACAAGATTTGTTGCTCTGCCACTACCTGCTCCCATTTGAACGCTGTCTTTAAAGTTTTCCACTTCAATTTCCAGTTACATCATTAAATGATGAAGGAAGCCAAATTAAGCAGCCACAGTGGCAATCTGTTTCTTATTTCAGGATGTAAAAAGATTTCAAATGAAAACGCAAAAGAACAGAGGAATAGAAGCGAGTGGGCTGCTGCCCGCCACCATGGAGATGCTAAACATTTCCATGTGTTTGTGTGTCTATGTCCCCCACCCCGCCTGTGCTTTATGTTTTTTTCCAGGCTGTCCCACTGCTTCTTCCTCCCATAATACCAGCTATAAAGAGCATACAATTATAGTGGGATGGGACTAAACGACGTGCAAGCAGTTGAGGCAGCCAACCACAATCTTCCTCCCCGACTGGGCAACCCTTGATTGGCCACAATGGTTGCACAGATGTTCCGTCTTTAATGATTTTTGTAACCATTAAGTTAATAGTTGTTTATGGCAGTGAAATGCTGGAATGTAGGGGAAGTGGAGGAAGTTGATGGAGAAGTAATGGAGGGGGGCTCCTAAGAGGTGAACTGTGGTGGAGACTGTGGGTTAACACTGCCAGTAGGATGGAGACAGGGGCTTCACATAGACACACTCACACACTTTAAATTCGACCACATGAAAGCTTCTATGTGAGTAACTTTGACCATTTGCAACTTACCTGAAAATAAATTACAAATTTAACAACTTGTTTTATTATACATGTCTCCGAGACTACAGACTAAGTAGAAATCAATTGAATGTTCTGGGCTGTCTGTGGAACATTCCTCGCTGTAACGCCAGGGCCCACATTAAAGTGATGCATGTCATTAAATATGGCATGATGTACAATATATTGGAATTATAGCGTGTATCCATCATAATGGACTACAATTTGGTACATACTGTACTGTGTGCTTCCATTGTCAGAGTTCAAAAACAACTAATTCATTCTACTGTAGAGCAGTTTTTCAACACTTCTGTCAGACTACTAGACAAAGTGGAAGAATAAAAAAATACAATAGGTTCAAGTAAGGCTGTTTGAGTAATTGATTTTGAATTGAAACTGAATTTTCTGGTTAAAACGATGCTTAAAACGCTCAAATTTTGCACGATTTTCAAAACCGCACCATTTTGGTTTATCTAAGCCGACGTACTTTCCTCTGCATTTCTGCTCCCTCCCACAAGAGCGTGCTGTTTTAAAGAACTAGAACAACAACAACCATGGCTACACGCGATTCTGCTAGTTTTGCCCAGCCAGCTTCGGACACGAATTGCATAACGCCATAAGTAAATGTATTATGTCATGATGTAGTTAAAGTGCCTGTGACACCATAAAAAAATCTTAAATAGCATTATTATGTGAATGAAAATCATATATTCAGACTATTCGACTATATACAACAATTTGGCAAAGCGTAGAGTCTTTCAATCTGCCGTTTAGCTACTACTGTCATTAAAGCGCTCTGGAGCCGCCATCTGGGTGATGATGTCGGCAGAGTAACAATTTCTGCTGATTTAGAATTCAGCCCAATGGAGGAGGAAGATTCAGAACGAGGAAAATGCAAGCAAACTCCAATACTTTTACAGGATAATCCTTTTATCTAAGTGTTTTTCCCGATTGCTAAATAAATGGTATGGTCAAGACAAATAACAGTTTTGTGCTAACTGGAATACGAAAATTAAAAATGCATTTGTTCAGTATGATATGGCGAAATTACAACATAATTGTCAAAACTGCCGACTTCTTTAACCTCCTGAACGGTGTTTTACGCCACCGCAGTCAGTCGGCTCTTGTCATGTCCCTGCAGGGACTCGGAGACAACGAAGGAGTGTAAACATAAGAGTGTGAGAGCTATGCTACATGCTAACCCAAATTGAGCGGCTCTTCCAAGTCTCTTCCTCGCCTTTCGAAAACGAAAAATCACAAAAAACCAACCGACTCATGTCACACACGGCGGCGGAGGTGATAGCCTTCACCGATTGGCCAGCCCCCGGCAGCTAGCAACTTTCGGCTCGTCTTGAACGCCGAAAATGGCTCATTCCTGGTGGACAAATCGGCCGACATCGGAGCACGTGGCTGCCCGAGCCCAAGCAGAGGATAGTGCTCTCTCGGCGGGCACACGTTGCTGACTTCCTTGTCCGTCCAACGGTCCCACAGTTGTCGGACTTGTTTGGCCTATTCTTCGCGGTGAATAGGATCTTTTTAAAACCCAAGAAGGCTCACATGCCTTTCCCTGGTGCAGCAACATAAGGCTGCAGCACTGCGAAAAATAAACAAATTAATCCTCAAAATCAGCTGAATCTGCAGTCCTTCTGCATAATTTAGTAATGGCTGTATTGTGAAGATGATTAGTCCGCTGACGTCACATTCGCCTTCTTCCTCAATCCGAGACCGTAGCTGGAAGTCTCTCATTTTCGTACAGCAGGATTTAAAAAATTGAATATATTGATCGCTTCCACACACATCCAAGCTGTCCATTTCATTCAGGAGCATAAAATACCGCATGAAATATGAAATAATCATGCTTTTTGCTGTCATAGCCACTTCAAAGCAGTGCTTCTCAATTACCGTATTTGCCCGAATATAAGACGGTGTTTTTTGCATTGAAATAAGATTGAAAAAGAGGGGGTCATCTTATATTCGCAGTCTAGACATTATACCCATTCACGACGCTAGATGACGCCAGATATCATTGAAGCGATGTTCTGTATATGACATATCTCAGCTACTCTCCCCATTCACGACGCTAGATGGCGCCAGATATCATTGAAGCGATGTTCTGTCATGACAGATCTCAGCTACTGGTTTAACCAGTTTGCATTATTTTATTGCAATGTTTTTCCTTATTCGGATTTGTTTCAAGACTACAGTTACAGTTAGACTTCACTTTGATGGTTAATGCAGTTATTGCAATTTTGTTGTTTTATCACAATAGATTGGTTTACAGGTATTTACATTTCAAAAACCAGAAGCCATTGATTTACGAATGTGATTGCACCTTAGTTTACATATTTAAATGTTCAGTTATTAAGATTTCAATGAGGCAAAATAACATGCTTTTTTTTAAAAAATATATTGTTATAATCATTTGTTTAGGATGTACTGTAATTATTTTCTGTATAAAAATTAATTTGGTGTTCAAAAAGTCTTTTTTCAAACTTGAGTCTTGAAAAAGAGGTTGTCGTCTTATAATCAGTGCTGTGTTATATTCGGGCCAATACGGTATTTTCTTGTACACCCCCCCCCCCCCCCCCCCCCAAGGATGACGTAAATGTGTGAAACACAACCCCCCGCCCCAATTCTCTGGGGCCACTGTAAATAGTATCTTTTGTCTATAAAATTATTATTATAAGTACACCTCTGACTAACGTTGTGTGTTTTTTCTGTTAAATAAGTAACATGAATCAACTTAAAATAAATTATAACTTTATTAACCTTGTTTTGTTTGAAACAGAAAAGGCTTAAAGCACATTAATTTGCCTGAATTTAAATCATATCCGTGACTTTTTTACAGAAGCCAATTTTTTCATTGTGACATAATTTGTTTAAAAGTTTAAAATATACGAGTGAATAATTTTTTAATGTCGTTTTTTTTCTTTTTTTTTTTTAAAACTAAATATTAGACATCGATTAATGATTCCAAGCTAAAAATGACAGACATTTCGAGTAATAAATACGATTACTTACCTTCTTTTTATGGCTAGGTTGAAATAAAAGCGGTTGCGCGACATCTGTAAACGGGGTTTCCAGGGTAAAACGGACAAATTAAAAATTGTTTGGGGGCTTAATGTGCATTGAATCTGCTATGGCAGCATATAGACATATTGTTCTTTCAAAAACAACAGTTCTTTTGGCTTAAAATACAACAGTTTATTTTATAGAAGGTTGCAAGAGCAGAAATTGCTTTTTTAGTCTTGTCTGTGTTTTCCGCCATATATATACTCTATATATATACTGTATATATTTATATGAAATGCTCTTAATCCCAAAGGATTGTACTGTGTGTATTAAAAGAGTTAAATTCACTGGCACTTTCAGTTGTAATAAAGAAAAATATAAAATAAGTTAAAATAGAAGACATCTTTATTTGTCATCATTTTTATTTTGCCAAGAAATTGTAATTGATATCGGAAAATCGGGTTTGAGAGAAAATAATCAGGATTTTATGTTAGGCAAAATCGAACAGCCTTAGGCTCAAGTTGACGCACGAGTGTTGATTGGTTGACAGTGAATGGTCACATCCTCAGGTAAAATTAACAGTGATAGGCAATGTACCAATTTACTGATTCCAAGTCTCTTTCTAAAACAGTTTTTCATGCTTCTGGTATTAGAGCCAACTGTAGACACGGTATCCTAATCCTGCAGATTCACTCATTAGTTTTACCTTTTTAACAGCTGAGTGCCCATCCCCCATTTTCATCCAAACACCAGCCCGTCTGTCAATGGGAAATTAACCCCAGTTTACCTGTAATTTGAAACTGCGTTGGCCTCCAACAGCACTAATTCACGAGTCAAACACACACACTTGTTCTCATGCCGTTTAAAAATATGCCCTAATGCTTGGGAACGTAGTGAGGATGAAGTCATCAACACACATGCACAAACTTGGATAGGGATGCACATACATTCCCGCACTTGAGCCACACACACACACACAAACACACCCCCGCACACACACACACACACGCACACACACACAGGCAGTATTTCCACCACTAACTGGCTGCTGGAGACAGCAGTGTTATGGCTTCATTCTGGGCAGACCTACAGCTGGGAATGTGGAGCATGTAGGCTTGAATACCTTCAAGTTCTGAGAGAAATGCAGCATTGACAGGAAGGTATGGCTATGAAGCAACAAGTATGCATGTGTGCGGGTGGGTGTGAGTGTAAGGTAGGAGGTTAAGTGTAAATTATCATTTTGGATTGATTAAATATTTATTCATATACAGTGGGGAGAACAAGTATTTGATACACTGACAATAGGAAAACCCATTGGCAGTGTATCAAATACTTGTTCTCCCCACTGTATATTAAATTCATATTAATGAATAAATACAGAGAGAAAGACTAAGTGATAAATCTAATTTATCTGGAATGCATCCTTATCATTTCTTAGAATATATAAGATAACAAGATGTTTTTCCTTTTAGAAAAAATCAACACATCCACTAATAAAATATATGTTATACAGTATATTCAAGGAAGTTATGGTGCCTGTTAAGTTGAATGTGGCCTCACTCTATTAGCTATTAAGCACTTCAAACGGAGGGGCGGAGAGGTACCAGATGCTGCTGATTAACTAACACAACAATGAAACTGCAACTGATATCGTCTTTATTTGTTTTGGCTAATTAAAAAGGTTCGTACTTGGAAAGCATTTTCTGGCAGTGACAGCTGGTCTTGGCTCCTATTATAATAAATCAGTGGCCATTGCAGCCTCACACTTTCCATGTTCAGGTATATTTTGCATGTGGATAAAATGTATCAGTTCCATCAGGATAGTTAACACTGAAGGAAAAGAAAGTCGATTTTTCCATTTTACAGGTTCTATAATTATCTTAATGAACAGGAGATGATGACACACAATTCAGGAACAAAAAGAAAGCATTAATCACCTAAGCTATATGGCGAAAAACACTCAGGTGACTTGAAGTTCCGCTCTGAGACCCCCAATTTGGCCAAATTTCAAAATTGTCCTATATGCATGTGTGATACATCATTAGAAAGCTTAAAATCTCACTTTTCTAGGGGAAGAAAACATTTTCACAGGAGGGCATTTAAAAAAAAAAATGTTTTAAACCCCTAAACCCTAACTCGAAATGAGAACATGAGCGAGTATAATTAAAAACACCATGATTTTAACGAGATATCATCACATACTTACCTTGTTTCGATCCAAAAACTGTATAGCATGTCTCACCGAGTGTCAAGACACAGCTGTGAATGGCCACAGCTGGACTTTATGAAGATTTTATGGGTGAAACACAGTAATATAACAAGGGTCGTAATGCAGGAATCGCAGACATCAAGGAGTGGTCGAGATTTTCAAATATTTACCCTTTTAAACCTTTTTTTTTTTTTTTTTTTTTTTCTCCATTTTTCTTTGTTTGGATCGATTATTCATCATCTAAAATATCGGGGGAAATTCGACATTAGCACAAAAAAAATACAATTGAGCAATAGCTATGAGGTAGATATCCGGGACCTATTTACAGACACTATTGTTTTCATTGTGACGTAATTTGTTCAAAAGTTTAAAATACAGGGTGTTCCAAAATGGTTGACCCCATTCTAAATGCCCATGTCTCGGAAACTACATGATGGATCTTAATGAAACTAAATACACTTTGTGGTGAAGGTCATAAGTTTTATTGGTTACATTTACAAAGAAAAGTACAGATATTTGTTGGTTCTATGACAGATTTTCATAAATGTTCAATATGAGCGCCGCCTGCAAAATGCCTTATCAAAATGCCTTTTCTTTTGAAGTGAACGGCATTTCTTAACCTGAAAAGATAGAAATGGCAAAGGTTACACACAAAAACTTGAAACACTTTTTCATTCATTCATTCATTTGTTTATTTCAGGCCATGATTTTCCTTGTCAAGACAGCAAGTATACACAGCTCATATAAACATATAACAAAAAGAGCAGCAAAACTAAGTAACATAGCAACATCAACAACATGCCTGAAAAGGAGTGGGAAGAAGAAAATGTATTTAATCCCACCCCTATTCTCATCTAATTAGGAACAAAAAATAATCTTGCTACTTCCTTCCAAAAATGTAGGCAACCAAAAATCAGTTCAAACAGTTATGTACAATTACATTTTTGTAACAAATGTTGTCCCTTGACATGAAGTTACCACAGGTAACACCAAAACCCAAAACAATTTCATACCAACATGGTAATGAAAGTAAAACCATACAAACTATGGCAAAGGCCACACACACAGGACAAATAAATTATAAATATAACAACAATAACTATACCAACAATGGTAACGGGCAATATACCAGCAATGGTAAGAAACAACCAGCACTCATACCAAGACAACTTATTGATGTAATTAAGAACTTATATCAGTATACTGTGACCAGACCATAAATTTGTATAACTGTTTAAATCTGTAGATAGTTTGGCATTGCTTGTGTTGCATTCCCAGATTATTCCAAACTTTCACTCCACACACAGACACATAAAACCTTTTACGAGTTGTTGAATTTTTGTTTTTATATGTCTGATGTGGGGTTTCCATGTCAGTTTACTGTCAATTTTGACACCTAAAAATGTATTCACGTCTGTTTTCAGTTCGGATACCATCAATAATTATATGCAAATCAGAATTAGTTTTAACGCTACCAAACATCATAGCTTTGGTTTTACTCAAATTTAACGACAATTTATTTATATCCATCCATTTTTTTATTTTAATTAGCTCCTTGTTCACGACCTTTATCAACTCATTACAAGTATTACTACTATAGAATACATTGGTGTCATCTACAAAAAGAATGACTTTTAGAGATTGAGATGCATTCATAATATAATTTACGTATAGATTAAACAGTTTTGGCCCCAACACACACTTCTAAACAAGCTGTGAAAATTGGAGGTCATTCCAACAAAAATCGTCAAAATATTTGGCCTACGAGATGGGGTCAAACATTTTGGAACACCCCGTATGCGAGTGAATAATTTTATGAAGTGTTTTTTTTTTTTTTTTTTTTAACTAAATATTAGACATCAATTAATGATTCTAAGCTGAAAATGGTAAACATTTTGAATAATAAATACAATTACTTCTTTTTATAGCTGGGTTGAAACAAAAGCGGTTTCGGTGTCTGTAAACGGGGCTCTCCAGGGTAAAATGAACAAATAAAAAATAATTCAGGGGCTTAATGCACCATGAAACCTCTATGGCAGCATTATAGCATATTGGTCTATCAAACACAACAGTTCTTTTGCCATAAAATACAGCAGCTTATTTTAAAGAGGGGTGCAAGAGCAGAAACTGCTTTTTCAGCCTTGTTTATGTTTTCCGCCATCTACAGTACATTCATTAAGGAAAGAGTAATTTAATGCTGATCGATCAGGACACATCTACCAAAACATCACGAGGTGACCCCAGAAGAAGTGCCCTGAGTCTTGACGTGCATACCATTTAGTCTAGTGTCTAGTCTATGTCTAGTACATACTAGACAAAACAAAGAGAGCAGAAGTCCTTGTACTGTAGATAAAACATACAACTTCCAAAATATCATGTGAAATGAACAGATATGTATTTGTGTGAATAAATGGAAATATACAGTACATCTACAAAACCAATTCACAAACCTGTGGAAGCCCTTGTTGTGTATATGACACCTAAAATGAAATCTTAAATAGCATAATTACAGGAATTAAATTACTATATTGAAACGATTCAACCATATAAAACAATTGGTGTTAGCGTGGATGACAAGAAATCCCTCTTTAAATCTGCTGTTTAGCTCCTCCTGTCATCATAGCGCTCCGGCGCCTCCATATTGGTGATGACGTCACTGGAGTAACGATTTAACATTGAGCACAAAGGAGAAGGGAGAAGTGTTTTTTAGCGATTCTGGTTTAAGTGCTGATCATTCGAAAGATATTGTCGATACAGAGGAAGCATGTGATACGCATTTATGTTTAAGTCGTATTTGGAGGAAGAAGAAGATTCAGAACGAGAAAACAACGACAGAGATAACAAACCCGACACTTTCTCCCTTGACGTCCAGAGCAGACTGGGCAACACATTTTTTTATCTCTATATTCCAATTTTATTACAGGATATTCTTTGTTTGAGTATTTGTCGCCTCGGTGGCCTTCATGTTATTCTCTTACTGCAATATGAATTGTATTTTCATGACAAATAACAGTTTTGGACAGTCAATGGAATATGAAGTATGAAAAATACATTTATTCAGTATGGCAGGGTTAAATTACTGCAGATTAGTCAAAACTGCCAACTTCTTGCACCTCCCAAGCCGTTTTTTTTTTTTTTTTTTTTTTTACGTCATCGGAGTTTCCGGCGGACTACTATGGCTTGGCAAAAACTACCACCGGACGTGGGAGTGCTCGCTTACACTGGCCAGCGTCGGGCAGCGAGCGCCCGACTAGTTGGTTACCAGAGTTAAATTGAGTAGCCAAAAATTTTACTCAAGTAAGAGTAGAGTTACTTCAAAATAATATTACTCAAGTACTGTATAAGTAAATATAGATATTAAAAAATGTACTCAAGTACAAGTAAAAATGTATTTGGTGAAAAGAATACTCAAATAATGAGTAACATTGTGAGTAACTGTTCACGATGTTTGAATATTTTTTTAAACCATGGTATCTTTTTTTCTATACAAAGTTATCTATACAACCTGTTATTATTATACTATGCTATAACCTATCACAAAACCACATTAAGCCAAAGAAATACAAAGAAAAATCATTGAATTCCGATGAGAGGAAAGAAATATATAAGGAAAGTATCATTTGTCCAAAGAGCATGTGTGCCCTCTAGTGGAGAAAACATTTCCTATTATATTATATTGAAAGGATCATATTTCCCGTTTTCCGTGGTCAATCGGTGCTAAATAAAAACTGGAAGAGAGTTTAAAATGTGCACTTTCAAGTCATGTTGACGGCAGGGCTCTATGTCAAATACTTAATTCATCATAGTGCTTTAGAGAGCATACGACAGGAGAAAAAAAGTCTTAAATGGCATTATTATGTGAATTAGAATCAAATTTTGAGACGATTCGACTATATACAACAATTTAGCAAAGCGCAGATGACGAGAAATTAGTCTTTTAATCTGCCGGTTAGCCACGCCTACCATTATAGGGCTTTAGCGTCCCCAACAGGTGGATGACGTCAGCAGGAGACTGGGCTCATCGGTTTTACTATTCAGCCCATTGAGGGGGAATTATTCAGAACGAGGAAAACGCGACGAAGAGATCCGCAAAATGTCATTGTTTCAGTCTCTCTACTCCAATATTTTTATAGGATATTCTTTTTATCCAAGTATTTTTTTCCCCAATAGCTATATAAATGGCTTGAGAAGGACCAGTCAGCCAGTCGAGGGGGGACTATTCCCAACGAGGAAAACGCGATGAAGAGAGCTGCAAAATGTCCTTGTTTCTGTCTCTTTACTTCAATATTTTTACAGGATATTCTTTTTATCCAAGTATTTTTCCCAATTGCTAAATAAATGGCATGGTCATGACAAATAACAGTCTTGTGCTAAATGGAATATGAAATAATAAAAATGCATTTATTCAGGACGACATGGCAAAATTACTCCATAATGGTCAAAACTGTCGACTTCACCTCTACTGTCGCACCTGCCGAACGATATTTTATGACACCTAAATCGGAAATATGTCATTTCCCTTCCCTGGCTTCGGAGAATGTAAACAAACCAAGAGGCGTGACAGCTAGCCGACATGCTAACCCGAACCAAGTGATGTTTCAAAGTCTTCGAAGCGGAAAATCAAACATAACTATCCTGGATTATTTGACATGACGACTGGGTTGTCGATTGTTTTTGTGGATCGGCAAACCGCCCGGCGGAGAGCAATTTACAGTTCGTTCAACGGAGGAGGGTGGCTGCAGTTGTTGTGCAGCTAACGTGCTGCTAATGTGCATGAGGAGAGCTTTTTACATGCCTATCAATGATCAAACGTAAGTAGTCCTTTATTTAAAGAAAGTTTGTAGTGTTTACTTTGTAATAGCTGTATTCATATTTTGACATAATACTAAACAAGATGTTTACTCACTTTCTCGTAAGTCCAATGGTCCCACAGTAGTCGGGCTTATTTTGGCCAATATCCACGGTGAATGGGAACCTTTTGAAACTCCAAAACGGCGCATACACCTCACCCTCATACAGAATGATTTTTCTGCAGCCGTTTGGCTGGCGTGATGCGAAAAATAAACGTATTAATCCGCAAAATCAGCTGAATCCTTCGTCCTCATACACAACAGTACGCTGTATAGTGAAGAGGATGCCTTCTCCCGTACACGTCACAGCGCCTTCTTCATGCAAGACCGAACCTGGAAGTCACTCATTTTCATGGCGCGGGATTCAAAAAACTAGATAAATATAGCAATCGCTTCCACACACATCCAAGCGGTCCATATCATTCAGGAGCATAAAATACCGCGTAGCTTGAGTCTGATTGTTATAATGGAGACATGTGATTGTTGCTACCTCTTATTGGTCAAACTGGTAGCGCCACTGTTGGCGTCTCTGGCAACAACAAAAAAATAAATGTAATACGTACAAAAAAAAAGGAAAAATGTAACAGCTAGTGTAGCTCAGAGTAGCAGAGTAGGAGTAGTGTTTCTTTTCCACAAATCTACTCAAGTAAAAGTAAAAAGTAGGCTTATTAAAACTACTCTTGGAAGTACAGTGTTACCTCGACATACGATCGCTTCGACACACGATCTTTTCGACATTAGAATTCGCCATTTGTTTCTACATTGTTTGACATGCTCGAAATACGAAGATTAATGAAAGCGTCGCAATTTCATTGTTTTCCCGCAAGACGCACACAAGGCGGATTTTCTTGTGAGAGACATCAACATGGGTTCCAAGAATGTTAGTGGAGGTGGTGAAAAAAGGAATAAGGTGATGCTTACCATTCAAATGAAGCTAGAAATGATAGAAAAACATGCGCATTCGTGAACTGGCTCGACAATACCGCCGTAGAATGTATACAGTCTCGACGGTCCTCCTCCGACCTCCGCTTGCCAGTCTTTATAAGTAAAGGTGACAACCATCGCCAAAGAGATCCCTAACTTTGTCAGGTTTTTAATAATTTATTTCAGAACTTGTGAAACACAACATGCCGAAAGCCTGCAACAATAGGACGTTAAAAGTGAAAGGAATATCGCAACTGCACTCTCCCACTCTGCCATCAGCCCCGCGGTGCATTCAGGTACACCACACAAAATACGACTGCCACACTAGAACTTGATTTGTCACATTATTACAGTTCTTATTATTATTATTACTATTATTATGTTAGTAATCTGATTTTTATTCATAATGTATTTATTTTGCTCTTTGTAATTGCTATTTGCAATAGTAACAGCAGTATTTATTAAGGATTTAATGTAGGTTTTCAGGCTGTGGAACGAATTAATGGAAATTATTGCTGTCAAAAATAGCGCGTTATTCTTGCGTTAACACAAATCAATTTCAACGGCGTCATTTTTTTTATCGCGCGATTAACGTTCATTGTGACCAAGTGGACTTGTAGTTTTCATCAACTGTGGCCACTGGTTGCAATGTGAGGAAAAAAGTTGTAACCCGGAAACAAAACAATAGGCGCGCCCCGCGCATGTGCTTGATCTTGCCTGCTCACTCGCTGTGAAAGAGTAGGCTGTTTGAGTTAAACGAAATGGAAACAAAAACAATTCTGAACGGAAAGTTCACAGTGAAGTCCAAGGTACAGCACGCGTTGGAGCAGATAAACACAGTCGCGCTCACTGGAGATTACTGGATGTCCCTCAGTAATGATAACTACCTCGGGGTGGGTCACAGCACATTATTTCGACCCATTGTGGGAACTTCAGTCGCATGCTTTGACTGTTATGAAGACCGAAGACAGGCACTTCAGCGACGTTGTTGCTGCGCATTTCATGCAAGTAGCCAAAGACTGAAACATTGAGCACAAAGTGGTCTCACTGACCACTGATAGTGCAGGCAACTTGATTGCTGCAGCCAGACAGCTTCCTTTTGAACACTTGCCGTGCATCGCACACAGTGTGCACTGACCAGTCACGGTTTCTTTACACAACAGCCCGTTTGACAGCGCATTGGCAAAATGCCGAAAAGTTGGACATTTCACACACAGCCCAGCAAATGCCGTGGAGCTAGAGCAGAAACAGCTAGCACACCATCAGAAGAAAGAGTCGCTCACACAGGAAGTGTCAATTAGCTGGAATAGTACCCTTGAAATGATCAAGCACATCCAGCGGAATACGGGACATCTGAGAGACGCACTGGCCCTACACACAAGCAATGTCGCCATGTCACCAGCTACCGAGCTGGAGAAAATGAGGAAGCTCAAAGCTGCATCGGAGCAGTGCAGGGAACTCATAGTTTGTCCATGTAATTTGCCTATCTGTTAATTTAATAATCAAAGTAGATATGTGTCAGAACAGTAATGTTAATGTGTGTGCGGGTGTGTGTGTGTGTGGGGGGGGTGTTTGAGAGAAAGAGAGAGAGAGAGAGAGAGAGAGAGACATAGAGAGAGAGACATATCCCTCCTCTCTCCCTATATACTACTGTAACTACTGATACCAGTGTGAGTGAGTGAGTGAGTGAGTGAGTGAGTGAGTGAGTGAGTGAGTGAGTGAGTGAGTGAGTGAGTGAGTGAGTGAGTGAGTGAGTGAGTGAGTGAGTGAGTGAGTGAGTGAGTGAGTGAGTGAGTGAGTGAGTGAGTGAGTGAGTGAGTGAGTGAGTGAGTTCTATGTGACTAACAACACTGAAGAGCTTTATATTATTGCAGGTACGTGTCTGAACTTGTGTGAGATATTGCTTGAAATGGGAATGACTGCTCAAAGTGAGAATGGTTCTGCGAAATATAGCACTACATATTGTTTTCAATTAAAAAAATGCACAAAGCAAGCCTATCCACTTTTCCATGTTGATAAGAGTATTAAAATAATTCAAGGGACATTTATAATAGATAAAAAGCTGTGATCAATGTGCGATTAATCGCGAGTTAACTATGACATTTGTGTGATTAATCGCCATCAAATAAGGGACATTTATAATAGATAAAATGTTGTGATCAATGTGCGATTAATCGCGAGTTAACTATGACATTTGTGCGATTGATCACAATCAAATATTTTAATCACTTGACAGCACTGATGGAAATATAATGTATTCTTATGGGAAAATCCTGCTCGACATACGACCATTTCGACTTACAAACAAGGTCCTGGAACGAATTAACTTTAAATGTAGAGGTACCACTGTACTTTTTTGTTTTTGTTTTTTTCAAAAAGTTAGGACGTGACGTTAGGATGTGACTTAAAATCAAAAGGAAGTTACTTGTACTGCCCTAAACAGAAAGCACCTGTAAGTGCCCAGAAAAGAGTGCCTTTGAATGCTTTCGTTTCAGTGCCATTGACGGCGCCAGACGTCCAAAACTAGTAAAAATGAATTGGCTGTCTAGCGGCGTCAATGGCAGCAGCAGCCAGTGAGCTGACGCAGCCATGATTATAATGGAATATTTTGGTAGTAACCTGTTGTTTCCTTTTATTTAAAAACAAAAAACAGTAACACCTTTATAAAACGAGATATGGATTCTTGGTGGTAGCATATTGATAACCTTTTGGGCTACAACATATGTCACCTTTTGATATATTGTCACGCCCTAAGTAAATACATTATCTTAAGAGGAATTTGTGCAACAGGTTTAGACAGGGCTGCTGCTCCCTTTAGGATGCCCTAAACGGAAAAATCATATGGTACCCTCTACTCCTGCCTGAAAGCCACTAAAAACATATTTGGGCACTGTCTCCTTTCTGCACTATCACTTGACCTTTCACTCGTGTGAAAAGCCCTTTTGACACTAGCGCAAGCCAGTGTGAAATGAAAGAAGAATGTTCCTCCATTGCCAGCATGACTAAATTTGGATGTGCTAGCGTGGGAGAATATCAGGATGTAAACAGCAAAGCTTCCTTCCTTGCTATGAAAGATTTTTTATTTGCTCATTTTAAAGCGGAAGGGGGGATTGTAGCAGCCATAAAATGGTCTCCGCTAGCTTCGGCGGGAACTTGGAGAGTTTAGTGTTGTTCATGAGTTATAGTTCCACCCAAATCGCTTCAAGATAATTGAACATTTAAAACTTGTTAACTCTTTAAAAGCACATTTATCAAGCTTTCTTTTGTCTTTACACCGTTGTTACCTTGGGCAATGACGCATTAGCTTGCTACATCACATCTTGGCTAGCAGGAAACAGAAAGCTGCAGCAGCACATCATCTGGCGTTAGGCCATTTTTTTGTTCCTCAGCACCTGATTATTGGTGCCTTTTTGGTACCATAATGTCAATATTTTTATTGAAAGGTAAAATAATATCAATATTTTATCTATGTGGTCACAAATATTTCATATAATGGCATGGGTGCATGTAGTCTTAAATACATAAATAAAGCAAAAACACTTGTTTGTGGTGCCCTACTCACAGTGAGTTATGCGGCAGCTTCAGAAGGAGGCAAAAAGAAGTTAGAATACTGTTGGGTGAAAATTGCTGGAGCCGGATTACGGAGGATTACCACACAGGAGCAGGATGTGGGGGAACCAGAAAGAGTTGGCTTTCATCTAGCGGAACAAGACAAAGGAGCTGCCACTGACAAGTTCCCTACAGTAAAGTGATTGTGTGCAAGCTTCAGATAGGGATTTTGCTACATGTTTGCACTGATGGAAGAGAAGCAATTTTCAGTACATCTCAAAATTGCTCAGATTTTCTGAGATCCATGCTCTTGTGGAAATATGTATGAAATGCTTTTTGAAAGGGTCACAAACAAAAGCAGAAGAAAAGAAGCAGCAATTTGTGAGCCGAATTGATGCATCACAACTGGTCTCTACGAATCTTGTCACAGGTATTTTATACTTGGACATAAAACATTTGAATGATATAACAATTAGGCCTGTATTATATACCAAGTAGTCCCATCGCAGGATGTGCGATTGTTTTTTGTTTGTTTTTTTAACGCTTATCTGTGCGATCAAGGTATGTGAAAACTGTCAAAATGTGTCCAACCCCTAGCAAAAAGTATGGAATCACCATTCTCGGACCAGCACTAACTCAGACATTTTATCATGTAGAACAAACCCAGATAAAAAGTTTGAAAAAATAATGAATTAGTTCAAAAGTGCAACTCTTTAGCATTCAGAAACACTAAAAGAAATGGATAAAAACATTGTGGTGGTCAGTAAATGTTACTTTTATAGAGCAAATGCAGGGAAATATATATGGAATCACTTTATTCTGAGGGAAAAAAATATGGAATCATGAGAAACAAACAAAGAAATAACAATCAAAACACATCTCTAGTATTTAGTAGCACCACCTCTGGCTTTTATGACAGCTTGCAGTCTCTGAAGCATGGACTTGATTAGTGTTCTTCATCAATTTGGTGCCAACACTCTTTGATTGCAGTTGCCAGATCATCTTTGCAGGTCGGAGCCTTGCTGTGGACCATTTCTTTCAATTTCCACCACAGGTTTTCAATAGGGTTGAGATCTGGGCTATTTGCAGGCCATGACATTGACTTGATTAGTCTTTCTCCAAGGAATGCTTTAACAGTTTTAACTCTGAGGCATGATGCATTGCCATCTTAGAAAATGACAAACATATTTTCAATTGAAGGTATAAGAAAGCAGTCTAAAATTTCAATCTAAACTTGTGAATTTATTGAAGATTTAACCACAGCCATCTCCTCACTGCCTTTGCCTGACATGCAGACCCACATCATCAAGGACTGTGAATCTCTTTAAATCTCTCTGGAACAGCACCAAACCAAAGTTCCAGCATCATCACCTTGTCAAGAGTCAAGAATCTGTATTGATATTAGGGGCCGTCTACATGGCGACGCCGCAACGCTAAGATGCAAAGATTGTGTTGCGGAATGGCTTCGCCATTACACGGTGATGGCGAAAACAGAAGGCGAAGACGCAAAAATTTTGATTCCAGCCTCCAAAGCAGAACGATTGCGGGAATGGCCCCGCAACCACGTGAATGGAACGCTCTCGCTCCAGTGACGTCAGCAGTCCCAGTCTGCAGTCGCTGCTACTAAACATTCAAAACAGCAAAATGCGGCATGTTGGCTATAATTTGCTGTTTTTTTATAATATTTTTAATTTATATACAGTGGTACCTTGACATACGATCGCTTCGACACATGATCTTTTCGACATCCGACGGATAATTTGACTCACCATTCGTTTCTACATCCGACGACATGCCGAAATATGACGATTTATGACAGCGCCACAGTTTCTTTGTTTTGCCGGAAGACGGACGCAAAGAGGATTTTTTTTTTTTTTTAACCTGTCCTGTTCAGCTGTCCTGTTCATACTCCCTTTGTGATCATTCAACATAACTCATTTATTATGACAAAACAGCGAACAGGAAGGGGTTATGGGGGAACAGAAGAAAAGAAACACAAGAGAAGAAAGAGAAGAAACACAAACAACACCAAGAAATACATTGAACGCCTAACTACACTAACTACCAATATGTTGGTGCTATCGTCAGCTAAATGTATTTCCGGTTGACACCATGTGGGGGGCCTGTTGACCAGGGAAAGGGGGAAGAAGGTCGGGGAGTCTATAAGCTAAGTGATAGAAAGGGGTAGAGTGTACACAAATCATCTCTGTGATCTAGAACCCAGTAATCATGTGAATCCCTTGTGAGTGTAAGCCCGTTGGCGACCGACCCTACGCTGCCTCATCGCCAATCAGCGAATTTTCTTGTGGGAGAAAACACGGGTTCCAAGGTTAGTGCAGGTGGTGAAAAAGAAAAAGGGTTTAGGTTCGCTTACGCTTACCATTGAAATGAGGATGGAAATGATAAAAAAATATGAGCATGGTGTGCACATCCGTGAACTAGTTCGACAATACGGCTGTAGAATGTCTGCTATCTCGGCGGTCCTCCTCTGACCTTCGTTCGCCAGTCTTTATAAGTTAAGGTCACAATTATTATTGTCGTAACATTGCCAAAGAAATCGCCAGCTTCGTCAGGTTTCTAATAATTTATTCCATTCCAACTTGTGCAACACAACACACCTACTGTGGGCTGCAGTTGACGCCAGCAACAAAACATTAAAAGAGAAATTAAATTAGAACTGCACTCTCTCTCTCACCGTCACGTCAGTCACGTGGTGAGTTCTGGTACAGCAAAAAACGTCCGCCACATTAGAGCCCGATTTGTTACATTTTTACAGGAATTATTTATTATAATATCATTCCCTATTTTTATTTATAATTTATTTGTTTTGCAATGTGTAATTGTCATTTGTAATAGTACCAGCAGTGAAGATTTAGTGTAGGTTTTTGAGCTGTGGAACGATGGATTTATAATGTATTCTTATGGGGAAATCCTACTCGACATACGACCATTTCGACTTACAAAGAAGGTCCTGGAACGAATTAGCTTTATATGTAGAGGTACTACTGTATATTTGATGTTTATATTTTTGTGCCTTTTGAAGCAAAAAAAAAACAAACAAAAAAAACGGTGATGACATTGCTTCAAGTGGGCGGGTATGTTGTCTTCCGAGGAGGTCGTTGTCCAGGAAATGCATTACGGGCTTGTACAACTGGACCGCCCCCTAGGGCCTGGCATGAATACTACATCGTTTTCACACAGAATTGCGATATTGTTTGGATAGAGACGGAGCCAAGATGGAACCATGTAAATGCAAACATGACGTGTCGTATTCTCAGAGCGTCACCATGTAAATGACCCCTTAGACTAGAGCGTACTAGGCTGTTTGGAGCGCCGGCTTTTTTTTTTTTTTTTTTTTTTTAAATATTTTTAAAATTTTTGCTGCTGTTAAAGTGTGAAATTAAGTTTCAAATCAATTCTAATATATTATTTGCAGAGCCTCCTGGATCCCTTTTATATTCAGAAATATTTATCCTTCACAGATGAACCCCCTTAGCCTGGATTAAACGGTATTATTTGAATACAATATGATCATGGTGAATTAACCAAAGTCTTCCCAAACAGAGCTTTTCAAGTCATCTGCCGAAAATACTTGTAGTTTTAATATCACAATATATCGCAAACCCCCAAAAAGTCGCAATGTCAGGTGTTTTTTTCCAATATCGTTCAGCCCTGATAACAATTCATTTATACCACTTCTGGACTGCTTATCATGAAGGTCACAGGGCACCTTAGGCTATCCCAGCTGGGGCAAAAGGGAGACTACACCCTAGACTGGTAATCAGTCAATCACAGGGCAAATACAGAGATAGAGAACAATTTTCACTCAAACAATTTAAGTGCACCAAACTCATACAAGTGCACTATTCTAATGCCAGTTGAATACAGACACACATTAAATAGTATAAAGTAGAAATGAATCACAAATTGCTTTGGGGTGGTACAGGACAAGCCGGTGGTATTTGCACCACCCATGATAATAATATGGATTAATGTGTTCCTTTTGCTATTGAATTTGTTCAGTGATGAGTAATTTGAGGAAGAGTTACATCTCCATACAGATGCTGTCCCACCCTCAGGCCCATTCCCTTCCATGCGATCCTGACTTAGTGCTGTCGCTCAAGTATCCCTTAGCTAAGACTTTAATCTCAGCCAGAAACTAGAGCCACACATAGCACTAATGGACCATAATGCCTGAGAAAAACCCATGAAACTACCTGCAGGGCCTCCCCGGCTTTACACAATCGGGTAATTCCCCTGTCCTAGGCCTTACCTTCACTCTAGCTTGCTTGAGTCCTTTTCTTCTTGGGTCTAGCTTCTTTTGCTCTCTCTCTAAATTTGGGCAGGTCTTTCAACAGCATTGGATTCCATAGGTGCATATACGTACCCTTGTGTCTGACTGTGGCTTTGTTTGAAGACCTGAGACCCGTCCGAATAAAATGGCTGTAAATGGTTAAAAAAAATACACACACACACACATCTTGTAAATTTGAATGCTGCAAACCTGCCAAAACGGAATGAACATAAAAATCAACGAGTATATAAACTATAGTTCGTATATTATGGGAGGAAAAAAAGTACCTGCCCTCAGATTGACAATTGTGTGGGCCAGGTCACTTCAATTGATCGTGTGTGGGACTGTCAGTGTACGGAATTGGGTGTAGTTTAGTATACAGTGGTATTAAAACGTATCTGAACCTTTTGGAAGTTCTCCCATTTCTGCAAAAATTAACCATCAAATGTGATCTGATCTTTGTCAAAATCACACAGATGAAAAAACAGTGTCTACTTTAACTAAAACAACAAAAACATTTATAGGTTTTCAGATTTTAATGAGGATAGTATGCAAACAATGACAGAAGGGGAAAACGTAAGTGAAGCATTATATTTAATAGTTTGTGCCCCCTCCTCCCCTTTGGCAGCAATAACTTCAACCAGACACTTCCTGAAGCTACTGATCAGTCTGGCACATCGATCGGGACTAATATTAGCCCATTCTTCTCTACAAAACTGTTGAAGTTCAGTCAGACTGGCATGTCTGGCATGAATTGCGATCTTTAGGTCATGGCACAGCATCTCAATAGGGTTCAAGTCTGGATTTTGTCTTGGCCACTCCAGAACGTGTATTTTGTTTTTCTGAAACCATTCTGAAGTTGATTTACTTCTGTGTTTTGATCATTGTCTTGTTGCAGCATCCATCCTCTTTTTAGCTTCAACTGTCTGACAGACGGCCTCAGGTTTTCCTGCAAAATATCCTGATAAACTTTTGAATTCATTCTTCCTTTAATGATTTTAAGTTGTCGAGGGCTACAAGGTGGCAAAACAGCCCCAACTCATGATGCTCCCTCCACCATGCTTCACGGTGGGGATGAGGTGTTGATGTCTGTGAGCTATTCCATTTTTCCTCCACACTTTACATTGTGTGTTACTCCCAAAATATTCAAATTTGTTTTCATCAGTATAAAATATTTACCAAAACTTCTGTGGAGTTTCCAAGTGCCTTTTCCGAACATTAAACGAGCAACAATATTTTTATGGGCTTCTTTCGTGGAGTCCTCCCATGAACACTGTTCTTGGCTATAGTTTTACATATAGTTGATGTGTGTACAGAGATATTGGACTGTGCCAGTTATTTCTGTAAGTCTTTGGTGGATGGCCACTCCTTGGGAGAGAAGCAACAGTGCCAAACTCCCATTTGTTGACAACTTCTCTGACTGTCGATTGATGAACATCCAGACTTTTAGAAATTGTTTTGTATTCATTCCCAGCTTTATACAAATCAACAATCCTTGATCGCAGGTCTTTAGAAAGCTTTTTGACCAAGCCATGATGCACATTTTTCTCATCAAGACATTTCTTATCAGGTGTGTGTTTTATAGTGGGCAGGGCAGCTTTAAATCACTCATCAGTGATTGGGCACACAACTGACTTAAATTGTTTGGCAGAAAATTGGTTTCAATCGCTCTTTAATTCTCCTTAGGCAGAGGGTTCACGTACGTATTTTTCCCCCTTCTGTCGTTGTTTTCATGCTATCGTCATTAAAATATGAAAACCTGTAGATATTTGGGTGGTTTTAGTTAAAACAGACACTGTTTTTACATCTGTGTGATTTTGACATAGATCAGATCACATTTGATGGTGATTTTATGCAGAAATGTGAGAAATTCCACAAGGTTCAGATACTTTTTCATTCCACTGTATGTGCAACCATGAATTTCTCATGAATGATGCAAATATTGCTCTAATGCAGTGCTTTACCATTACTTTTTATTACTTCCCCCTCGGGAGGACGTAAACGTTTGCCCCCCCCCCCCCCCCCCAACTCTCTGCCGCCACTGTAAATCTGTCTATAAAGTGATTATAAGTACAACTCTGCGTAACATTGTGTCGTTGTAAAACATTGGCTATCTTTGATTATTTCTGATACGGACTTCCATTTTAGACTAAACAACATGAAGTGCGGCTGAAGTAAGCAGTGTGTAGACAAAGTTAAACTGCAGAATCAAACCAGAGGAACCCACGAAATCTCTAAAAATGGATTCAGCATGACGTAGATGAAACTCCGGGACTTGCTGTGCTGTGCGTGAACTTCTGACAGCATGTTTCTTGAATGTCTATTGAAATATTATGGCCATTTCATGAATAATTGAAGTGCAAATCTTACATTGTGCACATTTAAGGTCCTCACACATTTTCAAGTCCTACCTGTTCTTCAGTTTACTGCTGCATGCCACCCACCCCTGAATTAAAAGCCTGATAATTAGTCATTGTCTGACTGTCTAAACTCATTCTAAAAATAAACAAGGATTTTTTTGTCCGGGCTTGGTTTTTTCCTCCATTTGCAGAAAATACATAAATACGCTTTCAGGGTAAAATAGCTTGTAAGGTTTCATACAATTGGGACTCCTTTGGAGACCATGTCGGAGGGAAGCAGTCTTTCAACAATATCCAAAAATATAAACTAGTCTAGAAGCTTATTCAGATCTGTTGTGTCAGACTGCTCATTCAAATGTTTGTTTTCTTAGTTCTGTACCTGCCATTGCAGTGTGGAATTGTTGACCAGGAATGTGCAGATGGTGGTGTAGAGTGCCCTTGCAGCGCAAACATTATTCAAGCATTCCTTGACATTGCTGGCTTGACACCATCTTATTTCAGGCCAGTGTGGGGAAATCATCTACATTCTCGGGCCACAGGCTAAATGTGCAGTCACTCTCTCTCAGACCGGTTTCGTTTGTTATTTCGATGCATACGGAGGGTACAGAATGACGAGTTGGTGCAGATTCATTTCAGGAAAATTACTGTTGTCTTTTTAAATCAACTTTGGTACCCCCACTCGTCCATTATTATTAATATTATTTGTTTATTTTCTCTCAATTTCACCCTCGCTCCTCCTGTCCTTCTACACTATAATCTTAGTCTGGGCTCCAGCATCTACCTCCTACCCTTCAATCTCACACAGCCATAATTGTGGCCACTCTAAGATGCAGAGACTTCTAAATCATTCAGAGGGTTTTGGCTTCCCGACTGTTATTCCCCTCACCCCCCGCCCGATTCTGCTTCGTAAATAAAGCGGGGCTTGTTCTGAAGGCTAAATTATAACTGTGTGAATGTGTTCCTCTCTTTTCGAGTTTCCTTTTGATATTTTATCTAGCAATATTTGAAGAGCCTTTTCAAAAGGGAGGGATTTATGGATGGGGGCGTCTCCCGGTTGATGTATCAAGCTGATAGAATTTAGTTGAAAACTGTACATAAAGTTGAGTGACCACTGTCCAAGCGGGAGGGTTTTCCAAGAAGACTCAATTTACTTGGTAAACGTCTGATAATGGTAAATTTTTGTGTTTTTTTTTTTAGTTTGTCACTGTATAATCACGTAATTCAGAGTGGAATAATTTCATGTTTTTTCTCCATATTATTCTATAGTAGATGACATAATTATATTTAAAGGTGAGATTTGTTAAGCGATTTCCTTAAAATATTCTACATAATTAAATAGTTGTGTTATTATCACTGACACTGAGATATTAATACATGATTCTAACTAGGCTGCAATATCCTGAATACTAAATTGTACCCATTAAGGTTTAATGTATGTTGCGATTAAAAACATGTATTAATTATGGCCACTGATGCAAGTGATGTCCATACAGTATTTTTTTTTTTTTTTTAATTCATTCATTCATTTTATTCCAGGCTACTTCACTAAAAAAATGGAACATGGTATTTATGCAAGAACCTGATTTCAAGTGTTTTCACACAACTGCTTTAATTAACGATTAAGTTATGTAGTTAAACTAAAAACGCCTAAATGATTTAGTCAGACGTAATAAACTACTTGTACAAGCTAAGCTACAAACTTTTTACATGCAAAATGTGGAACCGCCTTTTGTTTTCTTACAATAGGAGTGTTAGTTATGTTGTTATGTGTTGTGATGTTGGTAATATGAGTGAGGGACCCTAGTGCAGAACATGGGCCTAATTGGCAATTGTACGTTATTATGTGTTTTTTCAATCGAACACACTCCAGCTATTTACAGACAACACTATAAACACTCATCGGCCACTTTATTAGGTACACCATGCTAGTAACGGGTTGGACCCCCTTTTGCCTTCAGAAATGCCTCAATTCTTCATGGCATAGATTCAACAACGTGCTGGAAGCATTCCTCAGAAGGTTTGTTCCATATTGACATGATGGCATCACACAGTTGGTGCAGATTTGTTGGCTGCACATCCATGATGCGAATCTCCCGTTGTACCACATCCCAAAGATGCTCTATTGGATTTAGATCTGGTGACGGTGGAGGCCGTTTGAGTACAGTGAACTCATGTTGTTGACGCCAAATTCTGACCCTACCATCCGAATGTCGCAGCAGAAATCGAGACTCATCAGACCAGGCAACGTTTTTCCAATCTTCTATTGTCCAATTTCGATGAGCTTGTGCAAATTGTAGCCTCAGTTTCCTGTTCTTAGCTGAAAGGAGTGGCACACGGCGTGGTCTTCTGCTGCTGTAGCCCATCTGCCTCAAAGTTTGACGTACGGTGCATTCAGAGATGCTCTTCTGCCTACCTTGGTTGTAACGGGTGGTTATTTGAGTCACTGTTGCCTTTTCATCAGCTCAAACCAGTCTGGCTATTCTCCTCTGACCTCTGGCATCAACAAGGCATTTCCGCCCACAGAACTGCCGCTCACTGGATATTTTTTCTTTTTCGGACCATTCTCTGTAAACCCTAGAGATGGTTGTGCGTGAAAATCCCAGTAGATCAGCAGTTTATGAAATACTCAGACCAGCCCTTCTGGCACCAACAAACAAAGTGACTCAAATCACCTTTCTTCCCCATACTGATGCTCGGTTTGAACTGCAGGAGATTGTCTTAAACCATGTCTACATGCCTAAATGCACTGAGTTGCCGCCATGTGATTGGCTGATAAGAAATTGAGTGTTAACGAGCACTTGGACAGGTGAATCTAATAAAGTGGCTGGTAAGTGTACAGCCGTGATGTCAGTTCACTCACAAGTCTTAGCGCCTGCTTTGTTTTCTGATATATGCACTTAAACTAGGTGTGGCTGATTAATTTTGCTAGTACATTCAACTCTGCCAGAGGTGTCTGTGTTCATCTCACTTAATTGATACTGCGCCAAGAGCGATCTTAACTCATTTGCTCACAAAAATGTATAAATACGTTCTATTTTTAATTGTTTCAGTGTCCCAAAAACCTATTTGTACGTCTTTTACGTGTTTTTTCACAAGAGACATCTCTACGTTCTGATGCAACTTCGCTCCAAAGCACAATGCTCAAAATCCATTTTAAAGCAATAAAACTGGCCACTGGAGGGCAGTAGCGCATTTGGTAAGAACTCATATTGGACCATGAAAGGAAGTGAAGAAAAATAGTCAGGAAACGGAAGTTGGAAGAAGTAAGAAGCGTGAGAAAAATGTGGAGAACGATGTCAAACACAGAGCAAACGACACTGGAGGAGTGTTTTGTAAAGAAAACAACACAATCGTCTAAGTGTAGCGGATGATGTTGTTGAGTCTGTGTTGCTCATTGAGTAGAGTTCGCGTTGCCGTGTTCGGCTGCTCGTGTCTCTCGTGACTCTCTAGTGTCTCGTGACTCAGCCGGAAACGCACACAGCTAAATTAGTTTCCCCCAGGAACACAACATGCCTCGCACAAGTTCCGTAGGTGAATTCTGTTTTGAGGTAGTGGTCACTACAAAAGAAAGATTTTTAAAAATATATCTTGATGAGACAGGAAGTGTTGAGGGAAAAGTTTACCCCGTCTGCCGAGACAGCCGCGGCCACAACAGCGTCATCTCTCAGTTCAATAGTTTAGTTATGTGTAAATAAATTGTTACTTTGCTATTAAGCGCTCTATTTGTCTTGTTGTTTATGCTATTTTGTAGAAGGCAAACATTATTCAGATGTTTGGGATGTCACAAAAGCACAAAATAGCTGTGTTAAAGTCAAAGTTATGTTTGAAATGTATACTTTTACAAAAACTCAATTTCTCTGTTTTTTCATCAGAAATTGGAAAATTGCTCAAACTAAGCTATTTTCTAATGCTGATTTCCAAAGAATGGAAAAAGATATTAACTTTTTTCCTGGTGAAAGAAGAGAGTCAAATCTTTCTTTTGGTGGGTTCCATGTTTATATAACTTTTTCTGTGGGCTTTGCAAAATCAGTCAAAATCCAGTAAAATGGCCGGGAGCGAAGGGGGTTGCTACAGTGAAAATGGCTGGGAGTGAATGAGTTAGCATTGCTAGTTTTAAAACACCCAAATCGACACCAATCAACTCAAAAATAATTTACACCAAAAATCAACTCCGCAGATTTTGGTGTGTACGGCAACCTCAGAGAGACAAAAGTCATACAATTTGTGCAGTCACGTTACATATACTCTAACGCCATTATTAACAACATTGAGAGACTGACTGCCTTCCTGAGAAAAAAAAGTCAATAACATCCGGTTCACAACACATCGAAAATGATACAAACGAAAAACGAAGAGAACATAAATACCATAATGATTACATCCTCTTAGATTGTAAATTTAATGTCAAAACAAATTAAAAACAGCAAAAAAATATGCCATTATTTGTTTTCCATTTTTTTATTTGAAAGGAAGAAATGACATAACAAGTCATTATCTGTTTTACGGTTTTAGATTCCAAATGGAGAAACGAAATAAGCCGCTATCCGTTTTCCAATGTTGGATTCTAAAACAGATACAGAATGAACGAATGATACACTGTTCCCTTATCCTCACACAATTGTGTGAAAATATTTAATCAATGGGAGCTGAAGAGGAGAGGATATTTGACTAAAATGTATTGACGAATAGGGGCCGTGTGTTTGTGATATGAACTCTTCTCCGGGGCTGGTGTAGCAAAGCAAAAAAAAAGCCAGATGCATACCAATTGGATATGGTGGAGTGGAATGGAAAGAGACAAAGGTGGCGGAGGTGGGTGGCTGACATGAAACAAATCTTCCCTGTTTTCTATCTCCTTTCTGTCTGTTTGTCATCTTCTGTAAATATATTTTATAAAAGTTTATTTGCCTCAAGCCATTCCCTGCGAAGGGAAGAAAAACAAAGTTCAAACGCCAATAATGTGATTATGGTGAGATCAGAGAGCAACTCCTATCTCTCCCCCCATCGCTTTCAAAACACGGTCGCACAGCGAACTCCACGATGCAACACTGACTTACACCAGCAAAGATTTAGACGCCGTGGCGTATGGAATTCAGACAGTGTGTGTCTCCATGCTGCTATGGTCAAAGGCAATGGGTTTTGTTTTTGTGATATAAAGGACACTGTAATGGAACACCCTCAATAAAAATAAAATATAATAAAAAAAGCTAAGGTCCGTACCATTGGGCAACACTCCAGTGTGGGAATTTTTTTAAACCCTGCAGTATCGGAGATATTTACAGAAGGCTGGTTTTAAAAACAGTTCAATGTAAAAATGTTTGATTTTCCCATCAAAATAAACTGGTTGTGTTTTGTCAGTATTGTGACATAATTGTGTCATGACACTTAAATGAGTGGGTGGATATGTTTTGTACCACAATGGTTCAAGTTGTGATATCGCTTTAAAAAAATCATAACAGTGCTGGGTAGGGGTGTAACGGTATACAAAAATCTCGGTTCGGTATGTACCTCGGTTTTGAGGTCACGGTTCGGTTCATTTTCGGTACAGTTAAGAAAACAAAATGCAAAATATAAATGTGCTAGTTGTTTATTACACACCTTTATGCTTTCAACAATAGGAACATTAGCCTATACAAAGCAAGAATTCTGCTCAAAAAGTAAAATAGTAGCAGAAATTAATAAATTTAATTGTGTAAGCAAGATCTGTGTATTATTATTATTATTTAATTACAGGTGTTTTAGCTCATTTCAATTTATTTTATTTAAATGGGCTATTATTTATTTTATTATGTGTTCATATTTTACAAATGTGATGTAGTATTCATTTATGTTGTATATTTTATGTTGTATAACTTTGGTTCCTATATGAATATTAGTTCCTACTTGTTTTGTTGTGGTAGGAGGGTTTTGTATTGAACACGGGGCCGTGTTGGTTATTATTTTTGCAGGGAAGACAGCAGTAAATCAACAAAGACAAGTCAACTGTGGCCCGATCTACTACTCAAGAGATCTGATGGACTCAAAAAGAGGGTTACGATTGCATATTAGTTTGAAAATCGACCGGATCCACCGTATTTTTACAGGAGTGACTTCCGGTCTCCCAGATCCTAGCTACCGGTCGTCGTATTGACGCAGGAGGGTCGCGTCTCGCGTCAAATAATAAACTCTGTCATTCTTTTCGCTTGCGTCGTGTTGAGCCGCTTCTGGGACGCGTCTAACACGCGGCCGCACTGCGACTGGTGTGCATTAGCTGATTGACTTTAATGCCCGCATTTCACTGCTTTCTCGCGGCGGCCACGTTGTCGCGCCGCTGACGTTCCTGGGTTATACTGTCGTACTTTGAAAGGTGGAAAAGCGCTATATAAGTATAACACCATTTACCATTACCGTGTTGGTCCTCATTACAGTAGAGAAGACGGAGTAAATATAATCTAATCAAAGAAACTGTAATCCGATCGACTCACAGCCTCGAAAAGTAAGGGTTACATTACGTGAGAAACTCGTTCGGTACGCCTCCGTTCCGAATCGAGCACCACGTACCGAAACGGTTCAATACAAATACATGTACCGTTACACCCTTAGTGCTGGGTAATGGTTACGTTTCTTTTCGGTCTAACATGTGCCACCTTCAGTACTTTTTGGGGCCCCACGCGGACATCAAGTGTCCAGTGTAGTCATGAGCAAAACTCAGTTCTAATCTAGGATCGGTGATGTCAGTTTTAGTCTATGCAAAAATGACTTACTGTTTCGTTTGAATGTAAGAATACATCTTTATTCTTGTAGCCATGTGCCGATTACCAGTTATCAAGGTATACCGTGGTATGAAAACCTCAAGGTTTCAAAACTGCAAAAAATTTCCAGAATACCGTCCCTACGGTATTAGCTATTTTTTATGTCCCAAAGATGCAAGGTGAAATCCCTAGCTTGCAGCTGCAAGGCCCAACACTCCCCCACTGATTGTTGCTCAGTGTCAATGGGTCAGCTGTGCTACACGATGGCTGGAGGAGGTGAAACTCCTGAACTTTTTCCGCCATCGAAGAAAACAAAATCGCTGGGATGGGAATACTTCGGCAACAGAACAATTACAAACGGTCGCAGCTTAGAGGAGGAGAGCCAACCGACATGTAAAACATGTTTGCGGAGGGTGGCTGCCACGGAGTCAATACCTCCAACATGATTTTGCATTTATACAAAATTAAAGGTTAGTAAACACTGTCATGAATGTTTCCCACCAGCTACGAGAGTTAACTCCAGCGTGTTTAGTGTGTCTAGCGGTTGTAAAACGTAGTCTTTTTTCTCTCTGGCAACTGTCTCTGTTCAGAAAGAGACTGTGTGTATAATGTAAACATGATACGAGTCATACACACGTGCTTTTTATGGAAAATAGTTCAATTATTTTTGTTCTGATGGTAATAAAGTTGAGCTGTGGCTGTAGGTTTAGGCTCACCTAAAGGACTGCATTTATTTTAATTTTACTTGGAATATTTCAGTTATTATTATTTTAAAAATTTATTTTAACTTAACATTATACTTATTTTCCAACTTGCTTATATGTTTTAAAAAATAAAAATCCTGTTCAATGGAGAAAAAAAGTCGTTTTTTGTTGTTGTTTTTTTAAACCCAGATTTCTCAAAGTAAATTGCAATACTGTGATGCAGTGAAACCATGATATTTTGGCTTAAGGTTATCATACCATCAGAATCTCATACCGGCACATGCCTATATTCTTTTATGTGAGTGCTGTTTTGGGTCGTTGTGGGTAAATGTCGCAAAAGCCAATGAAGCAAATAGATTGGCTTGCCACACTAAGTTATGAACAGTGTTGTTAATAACGGCGTTACAATATAACGGCGTTACTAACGGCGTTATTTTTTTCAGTAGTGGGTAATCTAATTAATTACTTTTCTCATCTTGGCAACGCCGTTACCGTTACTGAGGACGGAAAGGCATGCGTTACTATGCATTACTATATTGGTCGAAAAGTCTGAGGGAGACGGACTCACCGAGACGACAGAGCAGAGCAGGAGTTGGGAGGAGGCAAGAAAGTTGTGACGCCGAGCAAACGCGATGCTAGGTAGCTCCAATAATACATGTTGTAGCCGCCCGCATGTTATGGTAGATATGGTAGATATCACATGTACTGTATATAGATATAACTAGATGCAAAATGACAGACATGGCACTAAATGCGTTAGTAGACAGCCGCCATCTTGAAGCAGTAGACTATTTAGGACGGCTCTGTTGTAGAGAACCTTCCTAGCGAATCTAAGTAACTTTTTATATAAAATACTTCTAAATCGGCAAAATCTTGACTTGAATCTATCTTTAAATGATGAAACAGTTTTAAAACTTTCATATGTCGAAAGTGGAGAAAAGGGAACTAATGCAATAATGGGAGCAATTCTAACAACTTTTAACAGTTGATTCAGGGTAAAGAGTAAATTAGGGTAAAGAACTGGGCTCGGGCCAGGAAAAAAAAAAAGTAATTATCACCAATTACTTTGCCAAGTAACTAATTACTCTTACATTCAGGTAATTGAGTTACTAACGCAATTACTTTTTGGGAGAAGTAATTTGTAACTATATTATATTACTTTTTTTCAGTAAGATTAACAACACTGGTTATGAATTTTGCAAAATGCCACCTTGTGTAACTACAAATCGTAGATCTAAGGCCACGTTTACACAACAACAATCTCCAATACAATAACGCAAAAGTGACGTTTTGCTTATATTTTATTTCTGCTTTTACACGATCATTACAGTATGTGTGCAGAAAACTGCATCCACACGGAAGCGCAAAGTGTGTCCTAACTCCTTCGTTTCTGATGTTTCCTATTTTGTCCTGGTCAAATAACAACATGGCGAAGGGCATCAGGCTGTATTTAGAGGAGTGAAAAGTTAGCTAGATTTTTGAGTCATGTTGAACACGGTATCATCAGTATTTTCACCCCCTTCACTGACAAATATATTGGAGCATTATCGTCACCTACAGTATTTTTCCGGAGTGCGGAAGTCCGTTGTTACCC
The DNA here is from genome assembly GCF_030265065.1 of Corythoichthys intestinalis. Taxonomy (NCBI): domain Eukaryota; kingdom Metazoa; phylum Chordata; class Actinopteri; order Syngnathiformes; family Syngnathidae; genus Corythoichthys; species Corythoichthys intestinalis. Next base: position 32,806,307 of record NC_080414.1, on the reverse strand, counting down.
AAAACTCACTTCTGCGTTGTCAACTGTTTAGACGGCGACGACCGGGGGAGCATTTTCAAGATTTCCTCTCTGAAAGGCGTTTTCAAATTTTTGCGTTTTCTGCCCCCCAAAATTCCGGCGCCAATAGGGCTCTTGGGAAAAGCTTTTACATTGTCACCCCCTTTGCCGTTAAATCGGAATGGTAAATGAAGAGTACATATATTGCGTATTTATCTACATTGTTACAATGCCCAAAGCGCTTTACATTAGCATACATGTACCCTTTCACACACACATTAAAACACAAATGGTCCTGCTGCCATGCAAGGCGCTATCAACTTATTGGAGGCAAATTAGGGTTCAGTGCCTTGCCCAAGGGCACTTCAACAGTGGGCAGTCATAGCCGGGAATCGATTCCCCGACCCTTCAGTCCCAGGACAACTCGAGCTACCGATTTCGCCCATGGCCGCTGTCACTTAAACCCCCCCCCCAAAGTGCAACAAGCATACACATCTTTGCAAACAAATTTGTTAAACGTTTTCACCCTAGGTGCCACATATTGTTTATGTTAATGTGATAAACACACATCGGCACTGGCATTGTATGCTGTTGGGATTTATTTATTTCAATAACTGGCAATAGACCTAAAGACACATTCAGATGCCTCGTGTAGTGCCCGAACAGCAAGTTCATTTTCTAACATCTTACCTAGCAAAGCTACGGAGGAACAAAGGTCATATTGGATTAATGTAAGTTATTTTTAGCTGCTGGCCAAATAGTGATAACTGAAAATATCTGAGGGGCACTCAAAAAAGAAAACCTAGTAAATCTAACTTTCTCCTATCATTTAAGCATACTCTATTTTTCTAATATTGTATTTTTTTTTAACTGTAAGAAAACCTTGATTGACATTGATTTATTGTGGGCAGTGTTGTTACTAACGGCGTTATTTTCTTCAGTAGTGAGTAATCTAGTTTATTACTTTTCTCATCTTGGCAATGCCGTCACCGTTACTGAGGCGGGAAAGCCGTGCGTTACTATGTTTTACGATGTTGGTTGACTGACGCGAGAAAAGTCTGAAAAAGACAGACTTACGGAGACGAGAGAGCAGAGCAGGAGAGGGGAGTAGGCAAGGGAGTGTGACGCCGTTGCAAACGCGATGCTACTATGCTAGGTGGCTCCAATAATACCTGACTGTAGCCAGTGGAGGAAGTCGGCGTGATGTCACGATGACGTCACCTCGCTTAGCAACGTGTCGTCATTTTGCGAAGGGGGCACACACAGCTAAACATTCCGTAGACAAACGTCTGAAATTCATAAATTTCAGGTGTGTTTTGCGTCTTTTTTCATAAAAACGTCTTAAACATGGCTTACTATCATCACGAGTCACTGTCGACAGACGTGAGGAGGCGATACAATTTAAAATTACCGTGTATTGGCATGCAAGTCTGCCCATACAAAGTCGCAGCTGATAGCTGGATGAACAATCCAAAGGAATGGCCTGCAGTGGAGTTCGGAAACATCTACAACTACCTCATAAAGTCACCCAGTAAGTTGACCTTTAGTACGTGGAATATGTACTGTGTGGAACTAGGAAAACTGGTAGTATATACGGAGTGATTATTTCTGCCGTAACCGGTAATTCGCCTCCAAGCGTTATTTAGCCGTGAACACGTCACGGCAAAATAACCAAAATTCCCACCAGGCCAATGATATACCGATTGACTAATCAGAGCAGTTCACGGCAAAAGCAAAATAACGCTTTGCGAGTTGCCGGTTACGGTAATAATAACCACAGCCTAGTCTATTGAATCTTAGCAGCTAATTGGGGCAAAAAAAAAAACAATTAAAGGTTACTCACCAGTAATAAAATGTCGTCTGCAAATGTAAATGTGCTTGGATTTAGGTTCCCACAGGTGAGAATAGTCCACGGAACCGTCTTCTTTTACTGTTCCTCGATTAATTGCTTTCAGCCATTTGTTTCTCCTTTTCTTCTCACGAGGAAGAATGAAGAACTTCAAATGCGGCTCCGAATTCTTCCTTGTGTGACAACCCGCAACACAGCAACTTTTAGTCATTCCGACGGAAAAAAGACCGCAAATAAGACGAAAGTTCAACGCGTTTGTGTTACAATGCATGACAGAGCAACTGCTTGTGTCTTCTCTTTTGCCCCGTTTTCAATATGGCGACACTTTGTTGTGGCTGGTGACGTCATTAATGCCCGGATGTCCGACTGCCTCTGTAGCCTACAAACTACGCCTACATGATGCTTCGGTAGATATCACATATATACAGAACTAGATGCAAATGACAGACATGACGGCATGAGCAACACGTATAATGAATAACTAGATGCGTTAGTAAACAGCCGCCATCTTAAAGCAGTAGACCTCTCAGGAAGGCTCTGTTGCAGAGAACCTTCCTAGCGAACTTGAGTAACTTTTTATCGAAAATGCTCCTAAATCAGCTAAACTTAACCTAAATCTATCTTTAAATGATGAAACCGTTTTAAAACTTACACATGTCGAAAATAGACAGAAGGGAACTAATGCAATAACAGGAGCAATTTTAACAACTTTAACAGTTGATTCACAACATTAAATGGCTTCCACACGTAGCAAAGGTTACTATCTAGTTATCGCAAAATCTGCAATACCCCTGTGTCTAGTTAAGTTTAGGGTAAAGAATTGGGCTAGGGCCATTTGTCCCAAAAAGCCTTTAAACTTCACATTGTGTGACCTGTTTTTTTTTGTTTGTTTGTTTTTTTGTTTTTTTTTTGAGAAAAAAAAAACATTAAAATTATCACCAGTTACTTTGCCAAGTAACTAATTACTACCAGTTACTAACGCAATTACTTCTTGGGAAAAGTAATTTGTAACTAATTACTTTTTTAAAGTAAGATTAACAACACTGATTGTGGGGACCCATTATTTTCCATGAAGAAATGTAGATTACATAAGAAGAATTTGTGTTAACTGCTCAGTTATTTTTCATTGCAGGAGTAATGAAAATAAAAACTCTTCTCAATACTACACAACACTTCTGCAGTGAAACTAATCAGAGATATCCTTTAAGGGTGCCAAGCTTGGACACACACATCCATACATACAGACCTCCATTTACAGGATTTCTTGTAAATGTTGCTCAATGAGAGAAACATCAACACTACATCATTAATATATAAAATGGAAATGCTCAAGAAGACGAGGCTTTATTGAGCTCTTCCGGCTGCCGGCCCACGCTTGGCTCCCTCACACCTCTGCCATTGACAAGTGAGCACAGCATGTGCAAGGGAGGAAAAGAGTAAACGGGATGGGAGTAAAGGGTAGGCTTGTTCTGGTAAGCCTTTATATTAAATTAGCGTCCATTCATGGGTTAAAAGAGAAGAACGTGCCAACAGTTGGCAGAAAAGTGTCAGCGCTAGATTCATGGCCTGCATTTATGGCCTGTGTTAATGCTTTAACAAGGTATATGACCTTGGGAACACAAGGGAACACAATGTAGGAGGCACTGTGGAAAAAATTAAAACATAACTCCAGTAGAAAGGTTATCTAAACACATCCGGATCACCACAGTTGGATATCTGTAACAGGTTGTAGGTGTAATACCAACCCAGGGTATACTAACTGGAAGAGCTTTGATTGAACTGATTAGAAGGTGTAGAGGTAGTCTTTTAGTGCAAATCTGGAAACAGGAAACACAGTTAACACATCCTAATAAAATCAATCCATCAGTGTTGATTTCATCAACGATGACAGTAACGAAAATATTTCGTCAACTAACATCTTTTTTCATGACAACGATAACAAGCTAAAAACGAGTTTTGGGGTACTAAAACATAACGAGACGAATGCCAGTTTTCGTCTGACGAAACGAGAACGAGATGAAAATGTGCAATAGTTTTCATCACATGTTCAAAATGCGTGACATTTTATGTGTAGTTAGCCTGTCTGTAGCAGTGTCTGGTAGTGTCACTCCTGACGTGCAGTGCCCCCACCTCCCGACTCACCAGTGTGTCATCTCCAGTCTCCATGCAGGCTTGCACACACGATAAGATTTGTTTTCTTGGCCAGAGAGAATATGCAATATTGCTTTAGGCTTTAAAAGTCATTGCTGAATAATCATCACGCACTAAATGTAACTCGTAGTGTTAGCATAGCATTCGCATTAGGCTAATACTAACAGCAAATGTCCTCTAAACTCTCGGACAATTTAAATGGCGGAAAACACTTAGGTGAATTGAAGTTCCGTTCTGAGACCCCCGATTTGGCCAAATTTCAAAATTGTCCAATATGCATTTGTGATACATCATTGGAAAGCTTAAAATCTCAATTTTCTGGGGGAATAAAAATTTTCAACAGGAGGGCATTTTTTTTTAAATGTTTTTTCAACAGCAAAACCCTAACTGGAGGCGAGAGCGCGCGAGAGCAGAATTAAAGACGCGACGATTTTAACGAGATATTATCGCGTACTTACCTTGTTTTGATCCAAAAACTCGATGTAGCATGTAACACTGAGTATAAAAATCAGCTTTAAATAGCCACAGGCGGATTTTGGGGGGATTTTATGGGTGACACACGGTGATAAAACAAGGGTCGCGATGCAGAAATCGCAGACAACAAGGAGTAGTTGAGATTTTCTTTTTCAAATAGTTACCCTTTTAAAGGTTATTTTTCAATTTTTCTTTGTTTGGATCGATTATTTATCGTCTAACATATCAGGGAAAATGCGACAGTAACAAAAAAAAAATACAATTAAGCGATAGTTATGAGGTAGATATCAGTGACTTTTTTACAGACGCCAAATTTTTCATTTTGACTTAATTTGTTTAAAAGTTCAAAAATATGCGAGTGAATATTTTTTTAAAGTCATTTTTTTAAAACGAAATATTTGACCTCAATTAATGATTCTAAGCTAAAAATGGCAGATATTTTGAATAATAAATATAATTACTTACCTTCTTTTTATGGCTAGCTTGAAACAAAAGTGGTTGCGTGACGTCCGTAAACGGGGGTTTTCAGGGTAAAACGGACAAATTAAAAATAGTTTGGAGGCTTTGTGCGCCAAGAATCTGCTATGGCAGCATATAGACATATTGTTCTATCAAACACAACAGTTCTTTTGGCTTAAAATACAGCAGTTTCTTTTAAAGAGGGGTGCAAGAGCAGAAACTGCTTTTTCAGCCTTGTCTGTGTTTTCCACCATATTTTACATATAGTTTGTGGCGCCCTGGTTGCCATAATTAATTGAAAATAATGTACTGTTTTCCTGCTGAGTGTGTATAATTACCAAGTTGACATTGTCCTTATACACGCTACAATGTTTTCTCGTCTTTCAATGTTAAATAGTTGGAAACCTTTGTTTATCTATTTATTTATTTATTTTTGGAGTACTTTTTTTATTTTACTGATGAAATAATTTTTAGTTAATGCTGACTAAAACTAGGCGAAATTAGTCTTGTGTTTTCGTCAACACAAACTACACAAAGACAAACACATTTTGAGAAGACTGAAATATGATTAAAACTAATAAGTATCATCCTCCAAAAGACTAAGACGAAAATTGAAAGGACTGCCAAAAACAACACTTATTACTGCAGTCGTTGCAGCCCAGGAGTCTTGGCAAGAGATGGAGTACAACAGTGGCAGGTCACAAGTCAATCCCAAGTCACATATACTTACCTGTATTGACAAACAATCATTTACTCCAGCATTTACACCTAAGGAAGATTTAGAGAAAGATCGGGGGTTTCCAAACCAGTCCTAATGGGCGAATATTCGTGCAGGTTTTTGTTCTAACCGATCCAACACCGTTTAAACAATGATGTTACTGCTGAAACAAGCAGGACCTAACTGCTGTCAACTCATTAAACATTTAAGACACCAAAATGGTGAAAAGGTGTCATCTTGATCAGTTAGAATGAAAACCTGCGGCACAGTTTGGACAGCGCTGCAGTAGAACCAATTTTTTCAAGGGTTGTTAACTTTCAAGGTAATGTTTTATTATATTTTAACTTCTAATGTTGTCTAAAGGCCCTTTCAGACTTAAATTCCGCTAAATTCCCATGTAGGGTGACGCGAGATTTACCCTGTCATGGCTTTCAGACCAGGGGAGATGTACAGGGAATTACCTGGGTTGGACACTTTCAGACTTGTCACGTGTCGGTGACTTGTGCTCTCTGTGACAGGGAGGGTGGACAGTACGTACTTTTTGGTTTGGTTTGTTTACTGCTTTTCGTCCTACAGTGAAGAAAGAGTATAGGCCAGCCATGATATTTAGATTCTGGAACATTTTCAATAGTCCTATTGCAGACACAACATATTGTGCATACCTCCTCCCTGACAGACACACACACAAACACACACCCACACATCAGAGTTAATGAATGAACAAATAGCATGGCCATCTCTCATTGTGTCCTCTGACGTACAGGTGCATTGGGGTTAAGGTCAAAGGGAGGGAGATAGGATGCCTGTCTGGATATCTGGCCAAGGTTACTGATGACAGATGGGCAAGTGAGTGTGTGAGCATGGTCAGAGATAGTAGGCACCCAATGTTTGCAGATGGACAGCACCTGCTGCATGCAGCGGCTTATCTTGCATCTGGCCTCGGGAGGACAGATGGGAGGAGACACCTGACTTACCCAGACATGCAAGTGAAGGGTGCTGTCCAAGAAGGATGAGAGGTGATCAGTTGATGGAAAGCTGGATATCGCAGACAGAGGGACTAGTTTTAGACACATGGAGCCAGTTTGCCTCACTAAAAGCTGGTGTCATGTCTGCAACCTCTTTATACCTTGTCATTATCTGTCCCCGAATGCACTAATTTCAACCCCTATGGCTTCATGGACACAGTATACCTATAATGATAGAGAGGAGCGACGATGTCAGTGGAACAAGCCCTGGGGCTAGCAATGATGGTGACTCACTTTACAAAAACCAGGGATGAACGCATAACCCAGGCTGGACTTTAGGAAACAAAACTAGCACATATACACACTCTTCTCATGTACTGTGCTTATTTCCCTTGGGTTTAAGCATTACAGCCAATTGCAGATGTACTCTATGTATGGATATACAGTGCCTTGCAAAAGTATTCGGCCCCCTTGAACCTTGCAACCTTTCGCCACATTTCAGGCTTCAAACATAAAGATATAAAATTTTAATTTTTTGTCAAGAATCAACAACAAGTGGGACACAATCGTGAAGTGGAACAAAATTTATTGGATAATTTAAACTTTTTTAACAAATAAAAAACTGAAAAGTGGGGCGTGCAATATTATTCGGCCCCCTTGCGTTAATACTTTGCAGCGCCACCTTTTGCTCCAATTACAGCTGCAAGTCACTTAGGGTATGTTTCTATCAGTTTTGCACATCGAGAGACTGACATTCTTGCCCATTCTTCCTTGCAAAACAGCTCGAGCTCAGTGAGGTTGGATGGAGAGTGTTTGTGAACAGCAGTCTTCAGCTCTTTCCACAGATTCTCGATTGGATTCAGTTCTGGACTTTGACTTGGCCATTCTAACACCTGGATACGTTTATTTTTGAACCATTCTATTGTAGATTTGGCTTTATGTTTTGGATCATTGTCCTGTTGGAAGATAAATCTCCGTCCCAGTCTCAGGTCTTGTGCAGATACCAACAGGTTTTCTTCCAGAATGTTCCTGTATTTGGCTGCATCCATCTTCCCGTCAATTTTAACCATCTTCCCTGTCCCTGCTGAAGAAAAGCAGGCCCAAACCATGATGCTGCCACCACCATGTTTGACAGTGGGGATGGTGTGTTCAGGGTGATGAGCTGTGTTGCTTTTACGCCAAACATATCGTTTTGCATTGTGGCCAAAAAGTTCAATTTTGGTTTCATCTGACCAGAGCACCTTCTTCCACATGTTTGGTGTGTCTCCCAGGTGGCTTGTGGCAAACTTTAAACGAGACTTTTTATGGATATCTTTGAGAAATGGCTTTCTTCTTGCCACTTTTCCATAAAGGCCAGATTTGTGCCAGATTGTTGTCCTATGGACAGACTCTCCCACCTCAGCTGTAGATCTCTGCAGTTCATCCAGAGTGATCATGGGCCTCTTGGCTGCATCTCTGATCAGTTTTCTCCTTGTTTGAGAAGAAAGTTTGGAAGGACGGCCGGGTCTTGGTAGATTTGCAGTGGTCTGATGCTCCTTCCATTTCAATATGATGGCTTGCACAGTGCTCCTTGAGATGTTTAAAGCTTGGGAAATCTTTTTGTATCCAAATCCGGCTTTAAACTTCTCCACAACAGTATCTCGGACCTGCCTGGTGTGTTCCTTGGTTTTCATAATGCTCTCTGCACTTTAAACAGAACCCTGAGACTATCACAGAGCAGGTGCATTTATACGGAGACTTGATTACACACAGGTGGATTCTATTTATCATCATCGGTCATTTAGGACAACATAGGATCATTCAGAGATCCTCACTGAACTTCTGGAGTGATTCTGCTGCACTGAAAGTAAAGATGCACGCCCCACTTTTCAGTTTTTTATTTGTTAAAAAAGTTTAAATTATCCAATAAATGTTGTTCCACTTCACGATTGTGTCCCACTTGTTGTTGATTCTTGACAAAAAAATTACATTTCATATCTTTATGTTTGAAGCCTGAAATGTGGCGAAAGGTTGCAAGATTCAAGGGGGCCGAATACTTTTGCAAGGCACTCTAGTAGTACATATGTGCAACAAGCTCCTGAAGCTTGTGTAACTGCTGCACTAATTCAAAGCTCTGCCAGACCGAGCGTCCCGCCAGGCACTGCACTTTAATGTCAAGGGGGCACTAACAGAGCCGAGGGTGCCCTTTGCAATTATCAAGCATGATGGGACACTGAGAGACGAGAACATCTGGCACGAGTGGAAGGGGGGGCGGTATGCACCTCCAACCTCCCTCCCACCTTCCTCCTCCTGTTCTTCTGCACAGGAGACGCTGCGCTTTGATCTCCAGCTGGAGCTGTCTGCTGTGCCTCTCTAGATCAATCACGCCGACTTGAGTTCTGTTTTGCCATCAGTGTCGTCAAACTGTAACTACGGTCCCTATCTTGGAGCATAAACCGCACATTAAGGGTTCAACCAAAACATTTTCTGGGCTTGAGGATAAAGATCGGGTTGTGTGTTCACCTATTGACCTGCTCCTCTGCACAAACCCATTTGCACTTGCACTTAAAGTTGTAATCAAGTCAAGAAGAGTCTGCCCAATACCTTATTCATTTGCTTCGTATTAGTAGAAGCAATGGTTTAAGTGGAATTCGACAGGTGGCGGAGCCTTAAAATTCGGCGTTGCGGCACAGATGTCAAAAAATTGTATTGGCTTTATTCTCAAAAGAGAAATGAAGGCCGGATCAACAGGAAAAACACACATAGCTATTTGACATTGCTAACTAAACACAAAGGAACAGCAAACTAACAGTGTAACACAGCGACTTGGAGAGTGAAATGAAAACTCCACCTATATAAAAGCACAGGTGAGTGAAACAAGACTTCGTTATTTCTTAGATTAGGTTTCCCGTTAGTTATATAAATATTCATAACATTCAAAACAATCCAGCAGGTCACAGTCACAGCCTCTACTTTTAAAGTGCCTGTGACACGAAAAAGCATGTTTATTTCATAATACACGCGGTATTTTATGCCCCTGAATGATATGGGCCGCTTGGATGTGTGTGGAAGCAATCGCTATTTTTATTTAGTTTTTTGAATCCCGCGCCATGAAAATGAGTGACTTCCGGCTTCGGTCTTGCATTGAGGAGGAGGGCGCTGTGACGTGTACGGTAGAAGACGTCCTCTTCACGCTACAGTGTACTGTTGTGTATGAGGATGAAGGATTCAGCTGATTTTGCGGATTAATACGTTTATTTTTCGCATCACGCCAGCCAAACGGCTGCAGAAAACTCATTCTGTATGAGGGAGAGGCGTATGTGCCTTTTTGGAGTTTTAAAAGGTTCCCATTCACCGTGGATATTTACTGTGGGACCATTGGACTTACGAGGAAGTGAGTAAACATCTTGTTTTGTATTATGTCAAATATGAATACAGCGATTACAAAGTAAACACTACAAACCTTCTTTAAATGAAGGACTACTTACGTTTGATCATTGATAGGCATGTAAAAAGCTCTCCTAATGCTGATTAGCAGCAGCACATTAGCTGCACAACAACTCCAGCCACCCTCCTCCGAGGAACGAACTGTAAATTGCTCTCCGCCAGGCGGTTTGCCGATCCCCGAAGACAATCGACAACCGGGTCGTCATGTCAAATAATCCAGGATAGTTATGTGTGATTTTCCGCTTCGAAGACTTTTAAACATCACTCGGTTCGGGTTAGCATGTCGGCTAGCTGTCACGCCTTCTGGTTTGTTTACATTCTCCGAAGCCGGGGAAGGGAAATGACATATGTCCGATTTAGGTGTCATAAAATATCGTTCGGGAGGTGCGACAGTAAAGGTGAAGTCGACAGTTTTGACCATTATGGAGTAATTTTGCCATGTCGTCCTGAATAAATGCATTTTTATTATTTCATATTCCATTTAGCACAAGACTGTTATTTGTCATGACCATGCCATTTTTTTAGCAATTGGGGAAAATACTTGGATAAAAAGAATATCCTGTAAAAATATTGAAGTAAAGAGACAGAAACAATGACATTTTGCCGCTCTCTTCGTCGCGTTTTCCTCGTTGTGAATAATTCCCCCTCGACGGGCTGACTGGTCCTTCTCAAGCCATTTATATAGCTATTGGGGAAAAATACTTGGATAAAAAGAATATCCTGTAAAAATATTGGAGTAGAGAGACTGAAAAAATGACATTTTGCGGCTCTCCTCGTCGCGTTTTCCTCGTTGTGAATAATTCCCCCTCAATGGGCTGAATAGTAAAACCGATGAGCCCAGTCTACCGCTGACGTCATCCACCTGTTGGGGACACTAAAGCCCTATAATGGTAGGCGTGGCTAACCGGCAGATTAAAAGACTAATTTCTCGCCATCTGTGCTTTGCTAAATTGTTGTATATAGTCGAATCGTCTCAAAATATGATTCTAATTCACATAATAATGCCATTTAAGACTTTTTTTCTCATGTCATATGCTCTTTAAGTTAACTAATATAAATAATGACGTTTTACCATTACACAAGGCATATAGTCTAAACAAGTTTGCCATTTTAAAACATTTATATTCTACTAATTGGCCAAATGAATTGTTGACTATTACTAAACTTCTTCATTTAGGTAAATTTACCGTTATTCACTTTCTTTGGTTCAAACGCCATTTTAGACTCCTGCGGACACATTCAAACCATAGACGATTCAGTCGAACACTGGTGGGTTGACTGACTCGGTAGATGCTGCGTGTTAATGAAGGCGGTGCCAGCATAGCTAATTTGTTGAGCATGTCAGCGCTTACATATGACAGAGTCAAGCAAATTGTGCATGCGAAAATTATATATATAAAATATAATATATACAGTGCCTTGCAAAAGTATTCGGCCCCCTTGAACCTTGCAACCTTTCGCTACATTTCAGGCTTCAAACATAAAGATATAAAATTTTAATTTTTTGTCAAGAATCAACAACAAGTGGGACACAATCGTGAAGTGGAACAAAATTTATTGGATAATTTAAACTTTTTTAACAAATAAAAAACTGAAAAGTGGGGCGTGCAATATTATTCGGCCCCCTTGCGTTAATACTTTGTAGCGCCACCTTTTGCTCCAATTACAGCTGCAAGTCGCTTGGGGTATGTTTCTATCAGTTTTGCACATCGAGAGACTGACATTGTTGCCCATTGTTCCTTGCAAAACAGCTCGAGCTCAGTGAGGTTTGGATGGAGAGTGTTTGTGAACAGCAGTCTTCAGCTCTTTCCACAGATTCTCGATTGGATTCAGATCTGGACTTTGACTTGGCCATTCTAACACCTAGATATGTTTATTTTTTAACCATTCCATTGTAGATTTGGCTTTATGTTTTGGATCATTGTCCTGTTGGAAGATAAATCTCCGTCCCAGTCTCAGGTCTTGTGCAGATACCAACAGGTTTTCTTCCAGAATGTTCCCGTATTTGGCTGCATCCATCTTCCCGTCAATTTTAACCATCTTCCCTGTCGCTGCTGAAGAAAAGCAGGCCCAAACCATGATGCTGCCACCACCATGTTTGACAGTGGGGATGGTGTGTTCAGGGTGATGAGCTGTGTTGCTTTTACGCCAAACATATCGTTTTGCATTGTGGCCAAAAAGTTCAATTTTGGTTTCATCTGACCAGAGCACCTTCTTCCACATGTTTGGTGTGTCTCCCAGGTGACTTTAAACGAGACTTTTTATGGATATCTTTGAGAAATGGCTTTCTTCTTGCCACTCTTCCATAAAGGCCAGATTTGTGCAGTGTACGACTGATTGTTGTCCTATGGACAGACTCTCCCACCTCAGCTGTAGATCTCTGCAGTTCATCCAGAGTGATCATGGGCCTCTTGGCTGCATCTCTCATCAGTTTTCTCCTTGTTTGAGAAGAAAGTTTGGAAGGACGGCCGGGTCTTGGTAGATTTGCAGTGGTCTGATGCTCCTTCCATTTCAATATGATGGCTTGCACAGTGCTCCTTGAGATGTTTAAAGCTTGGGAAATCTTTTTGTATCCAAATCCGGCTTTAAACTTCTCCACAACAGTATCTCGGACCTGCCTGGTGTGTTCCTTGGTTTTCATAATGCTCTCTGCACTTTAAACAGAACCCTGAGACTATCACAGAGCAGGTGCATTTATACGGAGACTTGATTACACACATTTGGATTCTATTTATCATCATCGGTCATTTAGGACAACATTGGATCATTCAGAGATCCTCACTGAACTTCTGGAGTGAGTTTGCTGCACTGAAAGTAAAGGGGCCGAATAATATTGCACGCCCCACTTTTCAGTTTTTTATTTGTTAAAAAAGTTTAAATTATCCAATAAATGTTGTTCCACTTCACGATTGTGTCCCACTTGTTGTTGATTCTTGACCAAAAAAATAAATTTCATATCATTATGTTTGAAGCCTGAAATGTGGCGAAAGGTTGCAAGATTCAAGGGGGCTGAATACTTTTGCAAGGCACTGTATATACTTTTTTTAACGTGTCCTGTTCAGCTGCTTGACACGGAGAATGGGAATCTGAGTGTCCTAATGGTCTGAACAGTTTTAATGTATCACATGGTATTAAGATATACTCCCATTGTGGTTATTCATTGTGTTTCGTTTATTAAGAGAAAACAGCAATTAGGGAAAGGGTTATGGGGGAACAAAAGGGAAAATCGAAAAGGAGAGAGGGACAAAAGAGAAGAACAAACAACAAGAAATACATTCATCGCCTACACTAACTATGACTATAGTAGTACTATTGTTAGCTAATTGTATTTCCGGTGTATCTGTGGGGGGCCTGATGACCGCGGAGAAAAAGGAGGGGGGGGGGGGTAAAAAAGAGATGTGATTGGGTGAGGTGGAGCTTACACAAATCAGCAATGTGAGTTGTAGAACCCAGTACTTTACGAATCACTTGTAAGTGTGGATCTGTTGACATCCTATCCTATGCTGCCTGATCGCTAATCCTGGCACCGATAGTTTCTCTTCTTTAGTGTGTCTAATGGCACCCAGTCATGCGTGAATCCCATCAGACATGTGATAGTCCTGCAGCCAAGTGGAAATGCTGTTTGGTGGCCGCCCCAGGGCCACGGCCCCTCCCCAGCCAATCAGAGGGCGCTCCTCTCACAGCTCCAGCAAGGGGGATGCCACCATAACCCCGGGAACCAGGGTAGTCCCCCGGACCATCCATGCCCCCATTAACTGGCCTTCAGGAAAGGGAAGGGACACGGCACCCACACCCGCCACCCCCCAACCCCCACCAAACCAGCCACCGCCGCAACACCCCAACAGATACAGGACACCGCGGGACCCCCACTGCCCACTTCGCCCAGAGAAAGACAGGATCCCAACCTGGAGTGGGCAAAACCCCATGGACTTACCAGCATTCAGCCAGCAAAAATTATATCTAGTTCGCGGCGCTACATTTAAATCTCTTTAAGTCTATGGGTGCTATTCCCAGTTTAAATTTAATTCCAGTGGTACCTCGACACTGGCCGCAAGAATAGATGGCTTTGACAGCAGGGCTCTCAGAACCATTGAGAACATCAGGTGGCCCCGGAAAATCTCCAACGAAACCCTGCGAGACCGGACAATCAGCCCAGAGCCTCCCGCCTAGCTGCACAGGCATCAGCTGGCTTGGCCATGTTCTCCATCTTCTTCCTGACCACCCGACAAGAGCCATCCTGAAGTTTAACCCAAAGGCTGCAGGCTGGAGACGACCACGAGGAAAGCCCCGCACTCGATGGCTTGACGCCATCGCGGATGACCTCCAACAACACGCAGTTACCTTGAGGGATGCAAATCTGCTGGCGCAAGACCACCAGTACTGGAGGGGCCTAGCTCACCTGGTCAGCTCTACGCAATGAGACAGGAAACCAGCCCCAAGACAAGAGCTGTGATGAAGATGATGGTACCTTGACATACGATCGCTTCGACACACGATCTGTTCGATATTCAACGTAAAATTTGTCTCGCCATTTGTTTCTACATCCGACGGCATGCGGCATGTATAAATACACTCAGAGTACATGTTCTAATAATAATAATAATAATAATAATACATTCAAAGTGATTAGCAACATTTACTTATGAGGACAATATGCCAAACAATTTGACAGAAAAAACAAAAATGGGACAGTTTTAGTTTTGCTGCAGGCAGTATCCGCTCCTTGCTATGGCGGGGGATTATTTTGCACTGAGCAATTTGGTATGCCACCTTATATGTTGCCTGGTACACCAGACTCACCGCTGTTCCAGCTATTGAGTCTGGCCACCATTCACGCGGATACAATTTCCAGGGTGGAGCAAGCCACAGCAAACAGACAGCGGAGTGGACCAATCAGCGACGGGCAGACGTGACGTTAGTAAAAATGACGAGGGAAGGACGAGGGACTTGCGCGCGGAAGTAAACATATGAAGAGAGCGTAGTTTATTCAACATGGCTAGCGCGAGACAGACTGTTGTCAATGACTCGTGTCGATGTGTTTTTGGTCATTTAAAACTGATTTTACCGTGGATTGGAACATATTCTCGGCTCTCCCGTTCACCATCTGTGTTGTGGAGACGACTTTCGACGCGCAAGAGTGACGTTGCTCGTTAAGAACAAGTCACGCAAATAAACGAATCTGATTTGTCGATTGATTTTGTACCTGCTCGAGAGGCCGTTAATGGGCTGGTTCCCAGACTATACTCTCAGTGTTTGAAAAATACGGGGAGAATAGTCTGGCAGAGCCAGGCAACCTTATATGAGGCTAACAGTGCTCGCTGGTTTCCTGATGTAGCACTGACATAGCTGGACGATTGTTGACAAAATTTGGCACGTTTTCGCTGGAAAAAAAATCAAGAGGCTTATCAATGTGATTGGGGTCTAATGTCTTTAAGTGATGTCATAACATGCTACATACGTTTCATCATACTTCCTCCTTCATATCTCCAGTGCTCTTTGCTGTGTGCTCTTGCTTGGTCAAAAATATTGCGCACACTCTGAAAATGAGAGCACCACTGCCACATATTGAGTGGAAGTGCAATTACACATTACTCTAGTACGGCATGTTCCACCCCCGACATCGCTCTGGGGGGGCGGGGCACACCCCACTATTTGAGAAGTACTGATTTATCTGATTGCACAAGTCCTTTTAAAAAAGGAACATAGAATGATGGCAATGGCTTGATTAGAGACTTAAGGAAAAGATGGGCTTTAAAACAGGAGGTTCAATCGAGACGAAGGACAGCATTAAATGGAAAAAGACCTTTTTGGCCCCAAGTACTACAACAAATATGTTCACGCTCGTGTTCTTCTAAATACTGTATTGGTTTGGAACACCCACTGCTTTCATCTACTGGCTTGAGAAATATGACAAAAGTGTTTCTTCCACTTCCCAACATCGAAGTAAATCTCAGTAGAACACATTACATGTCATCTCTAACTGTTTGCTGGGTATTGAAGAAGGAAATACACTTTGAGTGGGTCCATTGTTACAGATTTGCTCATGTCTTTGTTTATCTCTATTTTTCTGCCTATAATTGCTGAATATGACCAAATGCCTGATCAGAGTAAGAGAGTTCAACTAGAATGGTTTCGAAAATACAGTATGATGTTAAGTCTCCATAGCACATGGCGACAGTATACTGCAACTTGTGGAGTAGAGGTGCTAACAAACCAGTCAGGTGAACATGTCATTTCTCTTTGAAATTTTGTTCCTGTGGAGGGTACATACTACCGTATATGTCAAAAAGTCAAGGAACACGGAATTGAAACATGGATAAGTCCATTCAAAATTATTGATACGTTGCAAAAGGACTTTTTTTTCCCAACAAACAAGAAGACGGTTAAGTTTCATTACCTTTATCTTCCCACATTGATGTTAGGCTATATCTGCATGCATGTTGTGTGATTCCTGTTTTTCAATGGCGGTTAGGCCTAATTACACACCTTACGGTCTGCTTGGGGCGGCGAGGCGCCAAGCTGAGTTTCCAGTCTGTTTGTGTAATGAAAAAGAATGCGAGGAATGACAAAAGTCTGTGACAAAATATTTGAAGGAGGAATCATTCTAGGAACAGGTTGTGTGATGTGACAAATGCAGTGTTTTTTTTTTTTATTCGAACAATAAAATGTTGTTCCTTTGCTTGTAAGATAAGTTGTCTACCAATCCTCAACTGTCTCAACTGATTGTCATGTGAAGTGTTCTTACCATGATGAAAGCGACTTAAGCCTCTTCAGCAATGTTCCCATTAAGCTGTGCGTGTGCGCAATCGCTGCTTGCACATACTCGGCGCACAAGAAAATCTATGAATAAAATTCAACAGAAAAGTATTGTAGCGTCACTAGGACTATTGTCAGTGCTGCAGTGATGTGTCAGCGCGACACTCCTATTGGTGCGTTCGATACGGCAATGCGATGGTCCCATTGGAGGGTTACTACACCACCATTGTATATAGTTGTGAGGTGCATGACCTTAGTGGGGGCGGAGAAAAAATAAAGACTGAAAAGTCAGCTAGACCCATGTGCTGAATTACTAAAACAACATTCCGCTGCCAGTTTTTACAAGCGTTACAGTATTAATATCTAATATTCATTCATTCATTCATTTTCCATGCCGCTTATTCCTCACGAGGGTCGCGGAGGTGCTGGAGCCTATCCCAGCTAACTTCGGGCTAGGCAGGGGACACCCATTAGAACTGATATAATGTAGTTAATTAGACAAACAAATTGTTTTCTGTACCATTTTGCAAAGTAGCTCAATAAGATGCAGTTGTCTAGCCAATAATACAACCCAGTTCACTTCACTTATGCTATGCAGCCAATCATATTAGTGACAGTGTTGGGCATATGTGCCCTGCCCAAACATGCCGTGCAGGTTAGCTAGCTATGTAACTTGCTATGATCCATGGTTTTGAACAAGAGTCATACTGGTGTGTGGCTACAGCGTACACATCTGATGTTGCTCACAGTGGTCCTCAGTGTGCTCAGGCACAGACTTCATAATGATATTGACGGGTCAGATTCCACCCTCACAGCACCACGCCTTCAAGTAAGGTACCATCCCACAATCACTTCGGTAATTCCCAGTCGGTCGCAGCGACACTTGCAGCAATCCAACGCTGGATTTAAGTTGAAAAAGTACGAAAGCTGTACCGCAAACAAACAGGATTGTCTCAGGAGTGATTTGTTCGAGGATTCAAGGTAATTATTATATTTTTCGTTTTTTCACAAGAATTTTCAACGTAAAAAGCTATTTGTTGTAAGGCTGCCGCCACATTGTTTGACAGACGGCCATCATTATTCGACATACGTAAAATAAATGCTAACTGCCCATTCTTTTGCTCTTTTAATAAAAAATCGAGACTGCTTTACGTTCATATCTATAAATAATTTGGGGATGTAAGCATTTATTCACAAGAATTTTCAACGTAAAAAGCTCTTTGTTGTAAGGCTGCCGCCACATTGACTAACAGACTAGCATCGTACTTTGACATATTAACGTAAAATAAATGCTATCTGCACGGTTTTTTTTGTTTGTTTGTTTTTTGTTTTTTTTTTTGTTTTTATGCTTTTAACCACGAATCGAGACTGTTTTGCATTCATATCTATATAGAATTCAGGGATTAAAGCATTTATTCACAAGAATTTTCAAAGTAAAAAGCTCTTTTTTGTAAGGCTGCCGCAACATTGACTAACAGACTAGCATCATCTTCGACATATTTACTTAAAATAAATGCTAACTGCACATTTTTTTTCCTTATTACCAAGAATCAAGACTGTTTTGCATCCATATCTATAAAGAATTCAGGGATTTAAGCATTAATTCACAACAATTTTCAACGAAAAAAGCTCTTTTTCTGTGATTCCACTCAGTCAGCTGTGACGGCCACACCAACAATGCAGGCCCCCTATTAATCGGCCCCACGCCCGGTGTCCCGTCAATATCATTTTGAAGTTTATGGCTCAGGGAGCTTGTGTGTCTGCTCGACACATGAGAAGTTAGAGGAAACAATGCTCTTAGGCATAAGAAATATTTTTTTCTCTTTGTAATCTAAACACTCAATAGCTGCAATGCTAAAATATGTAACAGGTCAACGCTTCAAGTGTAAATAAAGTTTGGACATCCAAATGCTAGTCATCATTTAAAAAACTGTCCAATTTTGTTCAATAAAAAGAACTGCTTCGTACAGTATAATGAATCACTTTATTTGTGATATTTTTTCTCCTGTTGCTATCTCCAGACAGTCTCACTGTAATAGATATGCATACAGTATGTGTGTCCTTTCAAGGTCACACACATCATATTTGAGAGACGTCAGTAGCAGGGGCCCAGGAGATATTTTTTAAAGAAAAACGTCTGGATGACGTGCTGCCCTTTCAAAGTTCTTTGGCTGATCAACAATGTACACAGAGCAGAAAATAAATGGTTAGAATGTGTCTCGAGTAAGAATGTAAATATTGAGTTAACATTAATTTTTGTGAGCTAGTATGAATAGCTCATACAGATAGAATATTTTTTCGATCATCTTGATAAGACAGTTTAGGAATACCCTAAAAGGGAAGCGTTTTGATATCTGCAACAGATGACTTTATGGTGTGTTCTTATTTCTTTACTATAACCGTTCATTTGATCTAACGTGAATGCACACCAAACGGTTGCAAACCAACTGCAGTGTAATTCAAATTGGAAAAATACACGTACTAATCTTAGAATTCCAGTGGAAAAACCATAGGCGGAGTTTGACTTTTGGGGCGGGGGGGGGCACAACATGTTGATGACCCCGAAACACAGTGTCAGCAATAAAATTAACTTACAAGAATATTTATAATAATAAGCCGACAATGAGCATTTTTCCCCCAATCATTCTTGCGGGGAATTCTAAATCAGGCTGCTTAGGCAATACTTTTCGCCAAGACTGTCATCCATTGAATACGGTACGCCTGCCGGTGTCGTGCCAATGTAGTTACAACCGTCAAAAATTCTATCTCCTCGGCGGAGTTATATGGAGGTAGATTTGTGTCTTTATTATTCAATCAAAAAAAAGTTGCTTCAATCACAATATATATTTTCAACTCCAAAAAAAGTCACTACAATAAAAAAAAATGTTTGAATGCCAAAATAAATTTGAAACAAAAAAAAACTTTAAAAACATGCATGTGAAAGGTGTTTTCTTTGATTGATTTTTTTTTTTTTTTTTTTTTTTTAAGGCAACTTTTTTGATTGAAGTAATGTTGGTGTGTGTTTGGACCACATTTTGGCTGGGACATTTTTGTCTTTATTATTCAGTCAAAAAATAAGCTGCTTCACAAAAAATATATTTTCAAAAAGAAAAATCACTTCAATCAAGAAATGAAAAATTTCAATCATGGAAAAAGGTTTTGAACGCGAAAAATATTTAAGATTGAAAAATTTGCATTTGAACACTTCATTTTTCATTGAAAAAGTTTTCTTTGATTGAAGCAATCCTTTTTGTGTTTAGCCCATATTATGGGTAGGACATTTGTGTCTAAGTCATTTAATCCCAAAAAAGTTGCTTCAATCAAAAAATATATATATTTTCAATCAAAAGAAAAAAATCATTTGAAACAATTTTTTTTTTTTGAAAATTATATGCAAAGCAATTGACCGTCTAAGTTGCTAGTCACATGATCTGTTTGAAAAATAATTTTGACCCATTATAAAAATATATTTTTGTTCATTCTATTCATTTTTGGGGCTGTTTTATTGCTTTACAACTTTTATATATGTATATATAGGAAAGTCAATTACATGCAATGACACTTTTCGGCCACCGGGGGGGCCTGGCCCCCCTTAAAATCCGCTTAGGGGAAAATTACAAGAAAATCCTTATTTTGTTTGTTCCATAATAAAGACAATTTAAGACCCATTTCACATCAATACCAGGAAAAAGTACAAAAGACATGAAGGAAAATTGGAGGCCTGGGTTTTTATTGCAAAGTATATGAATGCATTTCTCTTTTTTTTTCCAATTTCTCTCTTGTGAATCAAGACTTGTAAACTAAAGCCAATGTCCGTTGGCCACTTACTCATGGATGCAAGTACTGTTATTCGGTTCCGTTTTAAGTTTTATTTCTAAGAAGTCAACACACAACTGTAACTGTAAATGTAAAAAGTATGTTCCCACAGGTCACTTGCGCCACCCCCGGCATTGCTCTGCCCCACTATTTGAGAAGTACTGCTTTAAGTAAATATTTCTATTTCTTCTTTTTAAGCCCATATATCTAAAAGTTGGTCAATGTTTACATAAATCAGTACTTCTAAAATAATGGTGCCGGGTTGGTTTTGCAGTACTAGAATAAAGTGTAATTGCAGAACTACTCAGTGGGTGGCAGTGGTGTGCTCATTTTCAGCGTGCGCAGTATATTTTGACCAAACAAGAGCTCACAGCAAAGAGATAGGAAGACCTGTGAGCTGTTTTTGGAACGGGCTCACCCAGCGACCCACTGTCTTCTTTGGTTCTCACGTGCCCGCCCGATAAGCGCCATTTTTGGCTTGGGAGCATCAAAATGACCACCCTTCCTCCTGTTCTCCCCCGGTGGCCGTCTTCAGGCCTTTTGGCTTTGACTTTTAATACAGTGGAAGACAAAGAAAGACCACTTTGTTTACTGTGTCTAAAATTGTTTATAGCGGACAAATCAATTAAGACGTCTCATTGATAAGCCGCTTGATTGTTTTTCGGCGAAAATGTGCCGAATATTGGCAACAATCGTCCCGCTTTGTCAGTGTTTTATCAGTAAACCAGCGTGCACTGTTGAGCATGCTCAGTGCAAAATTACCCAACACCATGACAAAGGAGCTGATACTGCCTGCAGCAAAAATAAAAACTGTCTCTCTCTCTCCAATGACATTTTTACTCTATACTTTTTTGTTTTTTCGGTCAAATTTTTTGGCATATTGTCCTCATGAATTAATGTTGCTGATCAATTTGAATGTATTATTATTTATTGATTTTGTTCATTTATTTTCAGTATCAAATGGTCAAAAGATGTATAGTGATATAGGTGTATTTTTACTGTTTGGATGTGACTTTTGTTTGTTTTTTGTTAATTCAGGCAAATCGATTCGCTTTTCTGTTACAAACAAAACAATGTTAATTAAGTTATACTTTATTGGAAGTAGATCTATGTTACTTTTTATTCCCTTAATAGAAAAAAGGACACAATTTTAGGCTGAGGTGTACTTATAATAATTATAATTTTATGGACAAATGATACTATTTACAGTGGCGGCAGAGACTTGGAGGGGTGCAAAACATTTACGTCTTCCTGGGAGGGGGCGTGACAGAAAAAAACTGAGAAGCACTGACCTAAATTAAAAAAAATAAAAGCTATGAAATAATGTTTTGAACAATATCTATTTTTGAATTAAGAACATTTCTGACATTTCAAAGCTTTTTTTAAGATTACATATACTAATTTACGGCTTAAAATAAGTCTTAAGCTTATTTTCAGCTTTCAGGTAAAATTTACTTGAAGTAATGGCAAATTATTTCACTAAATTTTGAGTAGATTTACACTGAAAACAAGGGAATTTAACTACTTTTAAGGAGGTGTGTTTTTGCAGTACAGCCAAAGCTGGTGGTGTTCGATAAAGTCTGACCGGGGCAGCACAGGTAGTTCAAACCCTGGTTTGTGTTAGTAAAACTTTTTAGAATCACACAATGTAAAAATATCCCCACTGAAACACAAATCCAACATTCGTATGTAATCTAGCAGACGACATTCTGTCCATTTCATCAATAGTTACATTTGGCGCAACCAAACTGGATAACGGTTGGTATCCATCTAACTGTCCATCTCCAAGTTCCAGACCAGGGATACAAGCCTGGTAAATCTCCAGTCCAGTAACTGTGCTGTCCATCTGAACCCAGTAGGACCGCCCCGGACCTCAACACGCAAACAAAGCATTCATTGAAAGGCAACAAGCGAGGAAAGACAGTTTCTCAAGAGGAGGACAATGGGCTTTCTCCTCCATTTGGCTCACCCTTTCATCCTCGGACACCCACAAGGGACGCAATTGTTTGCACACAATGCGATATGGGGCAAAGCTTTAGAAGACGCATCGTTTTTAATTAACTGTTGGTAATGATCTCATTATCAGGACCGAGTGGGCCCAGCATTGAGCGCAGAGAGGTGAGTCTGAGGTCATCATTCTCAAGGCCGTCGGCCTAACCGACAAAACATGGACAGGTTTCCCATGCCGGCACATGAAGAGGAATTCTCAAGCCTGGACTGCAGAAACTCAGACTCAGAAACAAAAGCATTATTTTTTTTATTCCTCAAACAATCATTTGTATCATTCTAAATTTGCAATTTTCTTCTTTTTAATGCACGAACAGTTTACCAAATACGGAACATGTTAGCAATATGGAACAATTAACCATTCATACATTGCAATAGACGACTTAATTCTTCTATAATGAGTGATGGTTTCCGATTCCACAATCAACGGAGGCGAGACAGTGGAATATTAGTCAGCATTCTTGTAAAATAACGGAGTACGCACTTATTTTTGTGGTGCTAACAGTAGCCGTAAGAAGAATTTCCACGGATCTCAATTTGAGTCCATTGTTTGTATTTCTGGCAAATCCACGCCATGAAAAATGTACACCTTTCACTCCAACCATGGCGCAAACAGCAGAAGAATCACCCTGCTATGCTGCAAAAACACAATACAAAAATTTTTGATGTGTGCACTCACATTGGACAAAGACGGCCTGACTAGCAGTATTTGTGTTATTTCGTGCCAAAACTCAAATACTCAAAAGAAGGAGTTCTTTTGAGTGTTAAATGGCAGGTGAAGAATTCTTGAGCTTTTTTCTCAGTTAAATTGTACTGAATGCATAATTTGCTGTGTCAAAACTCATATTACAAATAGGGCTGTCAAACTATTAGAATTTTTAATCGAGTTAATCACAGCTTAAAAATTAATTAATCATAATTAATCGCAATTCAAACCATTTATAAAATATTCCATATTTTTCTGTAAATTACATATATACATTCAACATAATGTACATAAGTACTGTATTTGTTTATTATAACAATAAATCAACAAGATGGCATTAACATTATTAACATTCTGTTAAAGCGATCCATGGTTAGAAAGACTTGTAGTTCTTAAAAGATAAATGTTAGTACAAGTTATAGAAATTTAATATTAAAACCCCTCTTAATATTTACGTTTTCAAAAAATTTGTAAAATTTTCAAACAAAAAAATAAACTAGTAGCTCGCTATTGTTGATGTCAATAATTACACAATGCTCATGGATGGTGCTGAACCCCATTAAATCAGTCGCACCCAAGCGCCAGGAGAGGGCGAAAAAACACCAAAAAACACAAGTAACAAATAGACATGACACTGTCATTTTAATCTGTTTGAGCGTGGCATGTGGGTTAATTGCGTCAAATAATTTAACGTGATTAATTTAAAAAATTAATTACCGCCCGTTAACGCGATAATTTTGACAGCCCCAATTATAAAACATTTTTTTAATTGACCGCGTAGTTTTTGAGTTACTGCCATAGAAACACCTTAGCAACGAGGGACGCTCCTCGCTCTCGGCAGCTGATGATGTCATTTACAGAAGACTTCGGCAACAATCCAATACGGAAGTTTAGCACGACGCTATCCTTGTCATATATTGCAAACACTTTCTGGGTTTTAGTCACGGGATTCATCATGCCATCTCGATGTGTAGCGATGACCTTCTTACACTAAGGCTCAAGACTCTATCAGTGGCCCAAAAAACCTTCTGCAAGGATTTGGACATCTTTTGTGAGAGTCAAGTGGAAGAATTTCTCCCCAGCTTCTCGATCGCTTCTTTGTTTTCAACATATCAGCGACGACAGTTTTGAAAGCTTAGGAGAGTATAACCTTGGTTTTTCAAAGACGTCAGTAGACCCTTCTCGGCTTTTCTAATTCTAAAATTTGATGCAGTATCAGTTGATGTAAGACGGAAAATCCTACTGCCTGTTCGTTGAAGTGCAACCTGTGTTTTTTTGGTTGTTGTTGCTGGCCTGTCATAAGTAGATAGGACAGCTGACAGTTCGTCTATTTATGTGAATTTGATACATTTATTATGAAATACATTTAACCTTTTGTCTGTTTTTGCAAATACTGATAATTATATCACAGGATGACTGGGGAAAGAAAGGTTCAGAGAGAAATCACGATGTTAGACATACCACTCTTCCTTTCGTGAAGTGTCGAGCCGAAAATCGGCGTCATCGCCACTGTCTGCTGTGCCGAGTAAATCGTTGTCACTTGAAGCCTCAGGTTCAAAAGTGTTAAAGCCCAAAGTATTAATTATTTCATTACAGTCGTATTAAAAAATATCTGAGCCTTTTGGAATTTCTCAAATTTCTGCATAAAATCATCATCAAATGTTGTCTGATCTTTGTCAAAATCACACAGATGAAAAAACAGTCTCTACTTTAACTAAGACGGCCTCAGGTTTCCGTGCAAAACATCCTGATAAACTTTTAAATTCATACTTCAATTAATGATTGCAAATTGTCCAGGCCCTGAGGCAGAAAAAAAGCCCCAGATCATGATGCTCCCTCCACCATGCTTCATGGTGGGGATGAGGTGTCGCTGTTGTTGAGCTGTTCAATTTTTCCTCCACACATGACGTTACTCCCAAACAATTCAACTTTGGTTTTATCAGTCCACAAAATATTTTGCCAAAACGTCTGTGGAGTGTCCAAGTGCCTTTTTGCCAACATTTAATGAGCAACAATGTTTTTTCAGACAGCAGTGGCTTCCTCCGTGGAGTCCTCCCATGAACACCAGTCTTGGCCATAGTTTTACATATACGTAGTTCATGTGTGCACATAGATATTGGACTATGCCAGTGATTTCTGTAAGTCTTTAGCAGACACCCTAGGGTACTTTTTTACCTCTCTGAGTATTCTGTGCTGAACTCTTGGCATCATCTTTGGTGGACGGCCACTCCTTAAGAGAGAAGCAACAGTGCCAAACTCTCTCCATTTGTAGACAACTTCTCTGACTGTCGATTGATGAACATCCAGCCTTTTAGAGAGGGTTTTGTATCCTTTCCTAGCTTTATGCAAATCAACAATCCTTGATCGCAAGTCTTTAGGCAGCTGTTTTAACCGAGCCATGATGCACATCAGACAATTCATCTCATCAAGACAATTCTTACCAGGTGTGTGTTTTATCGTGGGCAGGGCAGCTTTAAAGCACTCATCATCGATTGGGCACACACCTGACTTAAATTGTTTTGTAAAAATGAATTTAAATTTGTTCTTTAAGTCTCCTTAGGCAGAGAGTTCACTTATTTATTTTTCCACTTTCTCTCATTGTTTGCATGCTAACCTCATTAAAATATGAACACTTTTAAATGTTTGGGTGGTTTTAGTTAAAGCGGACAGTTTTTTCATCTGTGTGATTTTGACAAAGATTAGATTATATTTGATGGTGATTTTATGCAGAAATGTGAGAAATTCCAAAGGGTTCAGATACTTTTTCATACCACTGTAATTGTAGATCATCTTTCCTGGGAGCCCTCATCATCGCTAATGTCACAAAATTTTGAATGGGTACTTTCACTAGAAATATCATGATACTACTGTTGATAAAATCTGCCATGTCTTCTGTTGCCTTCTGTATACGATGTCACACTTCCGGGTTTGGGAAGGCAGTATTGACCGAGTGCAAAAAAAACTAAAAAAAAAAAAACACAAATTCTTCCCGGAGTTACGCGTTAGAAATAACAGTCGTTTCAACGAACTCATCCAAAGTTTAAATTAGTCAAATCACATCAAAATCCTACAAATTCTTCATCTCCCTTTTAAAGACTTGTTAACAGATTAATGTGTCAGATTATTCCACTTACTTTAAGCAAATATTACTATTTATTCTTTGTAAGCCCATACATCTAAAAGTGTGTTATTTTCACCTAAATCAACAACCTCAACAAAATATTGCTTTCAAATAATATTTAATATATATATTATTATTATATATAATATAACGATATATATTGTTGAATTAAGAACATTTCAGACAAACAGGCTTTTTTTTAAATTAAATATACTAAATTATTGCTTGAAAAAAGTCTGTGAAGAAAAATAGCTAGCTGAAAATAAGCTTATTTCAATAAATCTAAATGAGTAAAATTTACTTGAAGCAGTGGCAGATAATTTCATTTATTTATAGTAGATTTAGGTACACTGAAAACAAGGGAATTTAACTAGTTTTAAGGAGGTTTGTTTTTGCAGTGTACTTGGCTACTTACTTCTAAAAAGGGGTTTAGATTTTCACGGGTGGGCCTGGGTTGTCTGCTAACTTCTATTTGACTTTTACCGCTGTCAATTAAGAGGCTTGTCAGATCACCATTTTGGCATGTGCTCCGCCCCACCTCTTTTCCCTGCAGTAGGATCAAATGTGAGCAGTACAGAATACATTTTTAAATTATGCATTCATGAAAGTTAGTCGGGGGATGGGATCTGAAAAGGTGCGATTAAAGCAACCAACCAACGGAGAGTTCAAAATGCCATTGTTCTTATAGTTCTCATGAGCTTGTTTAGGTAACATAGAAACCATTCTGGGCAGGTTCAAATGTGCAACTTGACTTTGTTCATGAGCAAACTTGCAAATCTTTAATTAAGTACGGTAAGTAATAAGCATAAAGTTAAAAAAGACATACATAAAAACACTCTGTTTGCGTATGATCACAGTTCTATCGCTCAAAATGCAACAGCTTCCAGAGTTCCAATACGTCATCATCCTCATAACATATAATTACAACGTTTGATTTTTTTTTTTTTTAAGGTGAGTCACCCTTGCTCTCTTGAAGAATATTGGTTGCTCAGTGGGAGCCCTCTTGAGTATGCCCTTCCTCACTCTCTATTAAGAGCAGTAAATCAAGCAATGTCAATAAATAACATTTCTCACTCTCTCTGTGAGTTATGATGAACCTTTCTAACGAGCATTAAAACCCTTTCCTGCAAATGGCGTTAATTTATCATTTATACTCACATACAGTGGTCCCACTACATACAAATTTAGTTCATTCCAGGACCTGATTTGTAAGTCAAAATGGTCGTATACTACCGTTTTTTTTTTTTTGTTTGTTTGTTTGTTTTTTTAAACCTGTCCTGTTCAGCTGTTTGACACAGAGAATGGAGGTTTAAGTGCCCGGATGGTCTGAACAGTTTTACAGTTTTTCTCGATTGCTAAAGCGCAATTTCTTGACACAATGAAAGCACGGGCGTCATTGCTTAAACACGGTAACTCAAAATTGAAGACGCATGAGACTAGCCAAGTTGGCCTCTTGAGAATGCACAATGACTCAAAATTGATGCTCTCCTTGGGTCCTTCAACAATCAGTGTCTCCTCACATTCTTGGGAGAGCTACAGGACATCCTGATTGACCGTGAGCAGCAGAATCTGGTTCCAGCACAGCCTCCTCCTATCTATGTCATCATCTGGGACAACATCGGCTTTCACCGCACCAACCAGATTAGAGAGTGGTTCAGTATACACCAACAATTCCTCAATGTATGTCTGCCACCCAACACACCTTTCCTCAACCCCATAGAGGAGCTTTTCTTATCATGGCGGTGGAAGGTGTATGACCGGGAACCATTTAGTGGAGAGAACCTCCTAAGGGCCATAGACCTGGCCTGTGATGATGAACTTTCTTCCCCCGCTGCCTGGCGAGTGAAAACATAGCCTGCAATGTGGACGAGGTCCTGTGGCCTGACCCCACCTGACGACCTAATGCGCAGGCCCCCGCACAGGCCCCCCCCGCAGACACAATATCGTACCTCTTTACTGTACATACAAGAGTTTATGACATGTATCCCCATGTATGCTTTCTTTCTCTTTTGAAATATTTGTTTTGGGAAAAGTACATTTGTACAGGTTGTCATCAATAAATGGGATTTAATTCCCCTAAAAATAATCTGATTTACTATTGTTTAGTATACAGATGATGGGGTACTTTGAACATCACACCTTGAACATTGTGTTTTCAATTTTTATTGAAGTGTGCGATAGATATCCAATAGTGTTTACATTTTTGTCTGGCCGGTTACAGGCTGTTTAGGTTCGTGCATGGATGGGATGTGGTTGCCACAGCGACCGACGCTGGTCTTGACGTCACAAGCACCTGCTATCAACTTCGTTATCCGGGCTGGCACTATTTGTTTTAGGACAAAGCGCGCTGGTCTTTGACCTTGTTCATTTGTCGGGAGGACCGATTGCCAGAGTTTGGTGCGTCCATCTTGCTCGTGGCGCACACGATTTGGGCTTCTGTGATAAGATGGTGTTGTGTATCTATTCTGTTTCTTTAAACTATGGTGTGCTATTTATTTTACATTAGGTGTGTTGGAGTAGTGCAGTCCTACAGTGAATATGAGAAATGATACTATTCCCTGATTGATTATATTACGTGTGTTCGAGTAATGCAAACAGTTAGACTGTGCCTACGAGAAACGGTACCATTTTTCCTTTTCCCCCTCATGAGCGCCGATAAGGTGATTCACTTTACTGTGTTCAAGGCCACTGAGTGGAGTCTGCCTAAACTATAGTTAAATGAATGTGTTATACTAATGCAAACAATTATATGGTGTGTGCGAGAACGGTACCTTTTCCCTTCAACATACAATAATTTGTGACATGTATCCCCATGTATGCTTTTGTTCTCTTTTTAAGTATTTGTTTTGGGAAAAGTACATTTGTACAGGGTGTCATCAATAAATGGGTTTCAATTCCCCTAAAAATAATCTGTGACTTACTATTGATTAGTATACAGATGATGGGGTACTTAGAACATCACACCCTGAATATGGTGTTTTCAATTTTTATTTAAGTGTGCAATAGATATCCAATAGTGTTTACATTTTTGCAAGCTGTTAGGACCATTTTGTTGTCAAAGTTGAGTCTTGGCCATAGGAGCAACAGTTTTGTGGTGAAAGTTTGGGTTTTGTGGTTGAAAGTTTGGGTTTTGGATTGAGAGTTTCGTTTTGCAAAGAGAATGTGAGTTTTTGTGGCGCTAGCTTGAGAAAAGTGTTTTGTGTTTAGAGTTTAGAGTTGTGATCATTCAACATACCTCGTTTATTATGACAAAGCAGTGAACAGGAAGGGATTTATGGGAGAACAGAAGAAAAGAAACACAAGAGAAGAAAGAAAAGAAACACAAACTACAACAAGAAATACATTGAACCTCTAACTACTAATATGTTGGTGCTATCGTCAGCTAGACGTATTTCCGGTTGAGACCATGTGGGGGGCCTGTTGACCAGAGAAAGGGGGGGTGGGGGAGTCTATAAGCTAAGTGATTGAAAGGGGTAGAGTGTGAACAAATCAGCTCTGTGATCTAGAACCCAGTAATCGTGTGAATCCCTTGTGAGTGTAAGCCCGTTGGCGATCGACCCTACGCCGCCCAATTGCCAATCCCGGCACCGGGAATCCCCACCCGAGCGCGCCCCATCACATCCAGCCGCATGCGAACCCCAACAGGCGCGCGACAGCCACGCAGACGAGCGGACCCCAAACTTTTTTGAACCGGATTGTACATAATGAAAAATCCCATATGATACACTATGTTTCAAAAGTTTGGGGTCGAAGCGACCCCAAACTTTTGAACGGTAGTGTATTTTGGGTGGTATTTTCCATAAGAATACATTGTAATTCAGTCAATTCATTCCACGCCCCAAAAACCTATGCTAAATTAATCCTTCATAAATACAGCAGGTACAATTACAAGTAGTAATTGCACATAGCAAAAAAATATAAATGCAAATCGGAATATAATAATAATAATAATAATAATTTAATGAATCGGGTTCTAATGTAGAGGTTGTGTTTTGCATGCTATTCGTGAACACACCGTGTGACTGAAGAGAGAGAGAGGTGCGGTAGAGTGGCAAGATTTTCCTTTTTTTCATGTTGTAGTTGGTGTAAGCCAGGGGTCAGCAACCCACTGCTCTGGAGCTGCATGCGGCTCTTTAGCGCTGCCCTAGTGGCTCCCTGGGGCTTTTTCAAAAATGTTTGTAAATGGAAAAAGATGGGGGAGGCAAACATATTTTTTCATTTTAATATGGTTTCCGTAGGAGGAAAAACATGATTCTAATACATTAATATTGTAGTGAAGCTAAACTTGAGGCGGCATTGTACAATGGAGTAGTCACGTGGTGTGTTATCCTCTATAGGATGCACTGCAGGGAAAATAAACTGTATTTTCCGCACTATAAGGTGCACCTCAAAGCCTTAAATTTTCTCAAAAGCCAACAGTGCGCCTTATAATCTGGTGCGCCTTATATATGAATCAATATTGAGCCGCAAAAGGTCTCACTGCAACTCTGATGGAGGTGTAACGTAATCCCAG
Organism: Corythoichthys intestinalis; assembly: GCF_030265065.1. Lineage (NCBI taxonomy): Eukaryota > Metazoa > Chordata > Actinopteri > Syngnathiformes > Syngnathidae > Corythoichthys > Corythoichthys intestinalis. The sequence goes on along the minus strand of NC_080414.1, from coordinate 32,775,349 downwards.
CCTCTACTGCAGCGTCTATTCTATGAGCCTTATAATGCGGCACGCCTTATAAATGGAAAAAGTTTTAAAATGGGCCATTCGTCGAAGGTGCGCCTTATAATGCCTTATAGTGCGGAAAATACTGTAAACATTGAGGCTCATTATGTATTTGTAGCCAACTTACCAATAGTCATTTTGATAATAGGCTAATATAGCTAATATAGATAGTATATACGGCATGTGTTGCCTTCATTATAAGGCTTATATAAGCCTTTTAATTTTTTGCGGCTCCAGACATTTTTTTTTTTGGTTCAATATGGCTCTTCAAACATTTTGGGTTGCCGACCCCTGGTGTGGGTTATGGCGGACTGTAGCCATGTTGTGTTGCAAAAGTTCTGAAATAAATGATTAATCAGGGAGGCTTAATTGAAAATGATGTACTGCTTTTCCTGCTGAGTGTGTATATATAGACCCTACTCACCTACATCACAAAATGACGTGTCGCTGTATCCAGGTGCCATATTGTCCCTATTTTTTAGACCTATTCTCATTGTTTTCAATTAGTCGAGCAATTCATGGAAGCCCCGGTGTTATCTGACGCCGTAAACTCATTGGATGCGTTGCATAAAAGGCGTTATGTGGAAAAGCTTCAGTTTATCCATTCGCCAGATCCATATTTGATGCCTAAATCGATGTTTTTCGACCCGCTGTCTTCGCCGTCTTTGCCTGACCCTGATATTTACAACTATCTTGTCCACACAAAATCAGCCTATTCTCACGAAAGTTTGAAAAACTTTAAGAGCTTGGAGGCTTATAAATGCTACGTTGCTGGTTGGGTGAAACAGGTCCTCGTACACGAAAATTCGGCAAGAATCTTATGCTCGGGAAGGTGACTTACAAAATTTTCAATTCAAAATCTTTTGTTCTTGCTAACATCCACTGTCAAGTCTAATGTATTTCATGTCATTTGTCAATGGAGCTAGGGCTTTTAATGTTTATATGGTTTAGCGATAGCACTCTCACTACATACATATATGATATGTAATAAATATGAAGTGCGATAGCACTACTCCAGATTGTCCCTAGTTGAATTTATTTTTTGGCTTTTGACCTCAATACTGAAATTGTAAATTAATTGTATGACAACGGTCTTATTATCCCCTTATAATTATATATTTTCAGGTAGTTTATTCACAACGTCTGAGTGTATGTTGTCGGCGATTAGCCTAGCAATGATCTTAATTGTGGTTGTCAGCCCAAAACCCTCTAAATATATATTAAATGCATCTTACCAGATATAAAATGACTACTACAAAATATGTGGTAGTCGTTTGGAGCCCAGTTTTCTTGTCGAATTGCAGCAGTCAATCTCCCGTCTCCTCTCCGGGTCTCCCGGAATACGGTAAAACTTCAAGTCTCTCCGTCTATCTTCTCTGTTTTTGCAACCGACCGCCACACACGACTTCACCATTTTGATTATTAATGTTAACGAGCAGAAAAACACGCCATAATAGGAGGAATTTACGAAGCGCTAATGCATTAACATGACGAGTATACGGACAACATGGCGCGGGGGCATGGCTGTGACGTCACGTGAGTAGGGTCTATACGTACGTGCTCATCTGTCTATGTTCATTCGAAATTGTTGTAAACCTTTATTTATTTTGGACTAAAACTTTTGAATTTTACAGAGGAAAACATTTTGAGTAACTGTCGATTAAACTAGACGAAATTTGTAGAAGATTTTGTCGAATAAAACTAGACGAAGACGAACATTGTGAAATGACTAAAATATGACTGTCCAAAACAAAAATTAAAAGGGCTGCCAAAAAACAACACTGATTTTAACATTAGACAACTCCAGACAATTATTATATGCCACAAAGCCTTACACATTTTAATTTTGATTCTATTTATTACATTATGAATGTTAATATGCCTTAAAGTGCCTATGACAGCAAAAAGCATGTTTATTTCATATTTCAATTTTTATGCTCCTGAATGGATGTGTGTGGAAGCGATCGATATATTTATTCAATTTTTTGAATCCCGCACCATGAAAATGAGTGACTTCCTGGATTGACGAAGAATGCGAATGTGACGTCAGCGGGATAATCATCTTCAGTATACAGCCAATACCACAGTATGCAGAAGGATTGCGGTTTCATCTGATTTTGCGGATTATTTCGTTTACTTTTCGCATCACGCCAGCCCAATGTGCTGCAGGCGTTTGTTGCTGCACCAGGGAGAGGCGTTAGAGCCTCTTTGGGTTTCAAAAAGTTCCCGTTCACCGCGGATAATGACCAAAAGAAGTCCGACAACTGTGGGACCAATGTGAGGTGAGTAAGCTATGTGTTTTATAATATGTCAAATACTGGGATCAATGCACACGTTTTAATAAGGAGGTGGCTTGCATTTTGTGGCTGACAATGCCGTTGTCCATCGGGAAGGCCACTCAGCCGACAGCTTGTCACACACCATGGTCACTTCCACCCCCTTGGTCCTATTCGCGTGCCCATCAAGAATGCGCTTTCCTCGGCTTGGCCACGAAAAGCCCCCCGCTCCGAATTTGGCCGGTTTGTCTACCGAGAATGGGCTATTTTCGGCATATATTCTCTTCAACGAGCACTGCCAGCTCGCTGTGGCCGCAGCGCAACGACGAGCCGTAACTTGCTCACCGCCGGTGGCTGGCCGATCGGTAAAGACTAAAGTTGCACCGATACCGATACCAGTATCGGCAGGGGGCGCCGATCCGGCCCGAATTGGTGGTATCGGTATCGACGAGTACCAACATTTAGGGCGCCGATACCATCTACTGGCATCACATGAACGCAAATGTACTGTCCTCCCCACGTAAGATAACTTCCCAAATCTCGATGCATGACATCTGTATGTCTTTGTCTCAAAATTACTGAACGAAATTAACTCCTCCGTCTTCAATTTTAAGACAGTTAACTACAACGCATACCAGCGATGTTACGCTGTTCATCTAACATGGCATTCACAAACGATTCGCATGCGTAAGCTAACGCCTGTTATTATAGCGCCGATGGAATCAGAAAGGTTAAAACCGTTGGAGACTAAACAAACTCATGGTTTCATGATGAAGAATGAGTGGCAAATTAAGAGCGCCATACTTCAAACTCGTCCTGTTTATGAAAGTCGATTGTCATATGTGTTGTGCAGTAATGAGCAGAAGTGACTTCTGTGGCCAAAAAACACTCAAGCGGCGCAGCGCGCACACTAGATATCATCAAATAGCAACCTAGATGTCCTATGTTAGATCCCATGCTAACTCTCGCGCGCACACACTAGATATCATCAAATAGCAACCTAGATGTGCTACATTACATCCCATGCCATTAGCTGCGTGAGCCATATACATTGATGAATTAGAAACCGCCATGACTGAATGGAAGTTAAGCAGGCCAAATCCATCCATACCAGTGACTATAGATAATGCTGCAAATACTGTTAATTCAGTACATGTTACAGATGGACTCGGACCACAAATAGGATGTTTTGCTTATATGGTAAATATAGCTGCTAAGAGAGCTGCAGCAATCAACTGTGTGCCCCACTTTATAAACAGTAAAGATTGGTCTCAGCACTTTTATACAAAATATCTTCAGATCAGTATAAAGTAAGCACATACATATTATGCACTAAAATGCTTGTTTAAATGATGGCACTGTTATTTTTGCTTGTTAGCAAATAAAAATAAATAAATAAATAAATAACAATTGTAGTTGTTAGTAGTAGTAGTTGTAGTTTCCGTTTCAGAGAATTAAATGTCTTGAATTGTATCGAAAATCGTAGTGAACCATGACTTAACTGTATCTTTGCATCCCTTGTACGTACGTATATACATACATACATACATACATATATATATGTGTGTGTATATATATATATATATATATATATATATATTTTTTTTTTATATAACCAAAAATAGGCACTTGCCCTAAACTTTTCTTGAATGACGTATATATATATATATATATATTTTTTTTTTTCTTTCTTTTTTTTTTTTTTTTTTTCTTTTTTTTGCTAACAGAGTGGTATCGGAATGGTATCGGTATCGGCCGATAATGCACAGCCAGGTATCTGTATCGGTATCGGGCCAAAAAAATGGTATCGGTGCAACACTAGTAAAGACAATCAACCTCGCTGCCTTGTGTGACACAAGTCGGGGTAGTTTTGTGTGATTTTTTGTTTTCGAAAGGCGATAATAAGACTCGGAAAAGCTGCTCGGTTTGGGTTAGCATGTCAGCTAGCTGTCACATCTCCTGTTTTGTTTACCTCTTTCCTCCGTCTCCGAAGCTGGGGCAGGGAAATGACAAAAGCCGGACTACCTCCGGTGGCATAAAATACCCTTCGTGACCCTTCCAACGTCATCATCCAGAATCGTCTCAAAATATGATTCTAATTCACATAATATTGCTAGTTGACATTTTTTTATGCTGTCACAGGCACTAAAGTAATTAATTAATGTTGAACACATACTGTATATGCTGTATTTAGTCCTAAAATTAAAAGGAGGCTACATCTTTTAGAGATTAAACTATAGTTAAGCAATTAAAGTGTCATCATAAAAAACAGAATGTGCTTTCTACCCTTTGAAACTGACTGAATGAACCAGACAACTGCCTCTGGGCTCGACACAACTAATCCACTTCAATACATTTAAAGTGATTTTTCCAGCCATCATAGTGCTTTCTACGAGTGGAATAGAGATGAGTACCTCAATTGTTTGTGTGTAGATATGAACAAGGGAGTCTATTATGGCTGCTAGACCATTTGTGGTGCTTTTTTTTTTTTTTTTAAACATAAACACAAGTATTATGATGCGCATGGCCCTAAAACCAAAATATAAGCATTGTAACCGTGAGGCTCTAAGTGAATCCATATAGGAAACAGCAACACTAAAGTCAGAGCAGGAGAAGCGCTGGAAGGCAAACGGCTTCAAAGAAGGGGTGTTTCCTGTGTTTTTTAAGACCAAACAAACTGAGAGCACGCAACATGCCGCTTATGTGTTTAGAGTACCTGAGGGCTTCGGATTGAGCTTTTCAATGTGTATTTGTGAGCTGATGAGTCATTTGTTTTAAAGCAAAAATCTTTTTGAAACATGGTGTAGTTGCCACACTCCAGATTCAGGAAGAAAACAAGAGTATTGTGGTGTTAAGGTAAAAACTTAAAAAGGTTTGGTGTCCATTCAAGTTAGTGAAACAAAAATTTAAAATTTAGTTTGTAAAGGTCCCTCCAATGCAGAGGTGGGTATTAACACATTACATTTAGACCATTACATTAACTTGAGTAACTTTTTGAGAAAAATGTACTTCTAAGAGTAGTTTTATTAAGCTATACTTTTTACTTTTTCTTGAGTAGATTTGTGAAGAAGAAACACTACTTTTACTCCACTACTTAGGCCTACACTAGTTGTTACATTTTTTGTCTTTATTCTACATATTGGATTTTACTTTTTTTGCCAGAGACGCCAACAGTGGCTCTACCAGTTTCACCAATGAAATGTCGCAACGATAATCACAGGACTCCATTGTACCATTCAGACTCAAGCTAGCTGTTCTATGATCACGCCGGCCTGTTCAATCATGTCGCATCTTTAAAGCACCGTAAAAAATTAAGTATCTGACATCACCATAAAAATGATTTGAAAGTGTGGATTGTAATCTCGCTGTTGAATTTTATTTGGCACCGATTGACCACGGAAAACCGGAGATATGATCCTTTTAGTTTCATAATAGAAAATATATTTGGTACTATCTGTTAAAACTAGTTAATACATCATTACTTAACTGTTAATAAATGATGGATTATTGACTTGAGTTTTTGTTAACAGGTTGCTGTGATGTATGGACGTTAAATACCCCTCATATATTCTGTTTATCCTGTGTTAAGCATAAAAAGTGTTGCAAACTCATGGGTTTGTACTATTATTTTGTTGGTCTGCCATGTGATGGCTTACTATATAGGTTTCTGTGCATTAAACAAATTTTTCAACATTTCGTCTATGGCTTTTCTTTGGTAAAGTACAGCACACAGAAAGGGGTTGAACAATCTTGAGGTAAAATTTTAAATATCAATTTTTATTTTAAATATCACATCAGATTTCTGTATTTTGAACTTCTTCAAACTAATTGCTGTTCTTTAAAGATTAGTAGATGGTTAGCAAACTATTAATAACTGATCTGTAAAGTGTGAGTTAATACATTAAGTGTAGTTATAAGCTTATGTATGTTATTCTAAAGTGAATAAGCACTTATTCCTCTTCACTAACAATTAAGAAATGAGGATAATTTACAACTTTAGAATAACCTGATAATTTAAACTATCAACTGACACTCAATTAGTCATTAGTAAGTAAGCTACTAACAGTTTGTTAATGGTATGTTACTAACAACTTATAAGGTGTAGGTACAGCTTACAAGTCATTTATTATTCATTAACCATCAGTTTACTTATGACATGTTAACTATCTGCAAAGCATCATTTTAAATGCTTAAGAAACACTTCACAAACCAACAATAAATCATTTATTAACAGTTGACTAATGATCTATTAACTAGTTATAATGGATAGTAACTATAAATAGTTAATGTATGTTTTCTCCACTAGAGGGAACTCATGCTCACGTATTACGACTGACGAATAATGCTTCATTTCTGCCAGATTTTTTTTCTCTCGCCGGAATTCAATGTCTTTTTTTTTTTTTTTTTTTTAATGTATTTATTTGGCTCAGTGTGGTTATGTAATAGGTTATGGTACAGTATAATAATAACAGTTCATATAGATAATTTTGTGCAGAGAAAACAAGGAGACCATTGTTTAAAAAAATATATATATATATATATATACACACACACACACACACACATATATATATATATACATACATACATACATACATACATACATACATATATATACACACACATATATGTATATGTATATATATACACACACATTATATATATACATATATATATATATATATATATATATATATATATATATATATATATATACATATATATATATATATATATATATATATATATATATATATATATATATATATATATATATATATATATATATATATATATATATATATATATATATATATATATATCAAATATCGTAAGCAGTCACTCTCAATGTCACCCAGTAATTTTCACCAAATACATTTTTACTTTAAGTACATTTTTGGGATGACTATTTTTACTTTTACTTTACTTAAGTAATATTATTTTGATGTAACAGTACTGTTACTTGAGTAGATATTTTGGCTACTCTACCCACTTCTGCTCCAATGTATCCAACATTCTCTGGCAATTTTATTCTGTTTTCAAAACAGCAGCTCTGCGTCATCTGCTTTCTCAGCAGTGCCAACAACAGACGCAATCACAGCTAAAATTATTAAACAACGTTGACAACAACGAGAAACTGACAGTTATGTCAAAATGAGCCCTGGGGCAATGACGTGTCTCTTCCATTCTCTTTGTTCCTTTTTTCTTTCAAACTCTGGTTACTGTTCACTCATTTATTTGCCGCTTCCGGCTCCAGGGTGTCTTTGATTACATGCTACGCATTGTGTGTCAATTGCTAGGTTGTAAAATTTTTGTTCTCTTGAAGGAAATGACAGTTGAGAGTAAATGCAGTAGGAGCGTCAAGAGAACATTACAAGCCCCAACAGTTATGTTACACCTAAACAATCTCATGCGATCGAATACTGCCTATCTTGCTTAGTTCTGACCAATCCACTGTTGTTTTGGGCAACCCTTTTAATTTCCGTGTTTGTCTTGGTCTTTTGGACGATAATATTTATTAGTCTTAATCAAATTTTATTCATTTCAAAATGTGTCTTTGTCTAGTTTTTGTTGACGAAAACTCAAGACTAACGCTTAAATACCTGCAACATGAAACAATTATCAGAGAATTCCAAAATTTGAAAAATAATGTCCTAATGAAACCTTATTTCAAATTTGTAAAAAGAAAAGTCAAAATGAATATGTGTGATAAGCGCTCTAATATCTATAACCCTTGCTAAATGCTGTTTTTTATTTTCTCATGGAACCTGCAGATGCATGTGTTGACTAGCATCCATCTTTTTTTTTTTTCAAAAAGAAATGTCAAAATTCTGAATTAGTCTTAAAATCATTAAATTTTAGGTGTATCAAATGTGATACTAGTCGACGGTTACTAAAATTGTTTTCGTCTGTAAAAATGAGTACGTCACTCCATAATTAAGTAGAGATGTCCCGATCGATCGGGTCCGATCACATCATTTTCAAAGTATCGGAATCGCCAAAAATATATCGGCCATGCCTTTTTTTAATATATATATTTTTTTTAATTAAATCGTTTTCTAATTGTATTTAACGTTACAGATATAATAAGTTACACTTATCCAGAATCTTTAGTTTAGGCTTAGGGTAGGGTTATCAAATTTATCCCGATAACGGCGGTAATTAATTTTTTTAAAAATGTATCACGTTAAATTATTTAACGCAATTAATGCGTGCGTTGCACGACCTACTCACGCATTGTCGCGCTCAATCTGTCATGGCGCCGTTTTACCTATATAGAGAGATAAAAGGCAGCGTAGAATGAGTAAAGTGAGTTTTGGCAGCCTTTGGAGCCTTTTTGTAATTGGCTAAAGCCTTACAATCCCTCCCCCTACGATTAGAAATATCATGGGAAGCAATGTGGGGAAGCAAGGTAGCAATTGATCTTTTTCTTAACACCCTTTGTTATTTTCCAATGCAGAGAAGATATATCAATTGGTAGCACTACGCACAGTCATGGTTCCATTTCCCATCATGCATTTGGGCATGGCTCCAGTATCATTTACTGAAAGCTCAACAAATACACTCGATGGCAATATTTAGTCACAATATACAAAGTCACAAGTCTTTCTATCCGTGGATCCCTCTCACAGAAAGAATGTTAATATTGTAAATGCCATCTTGAGGATTTATTGTCAAAATAAACAAATACAGTACTTATGTACTGTAAGTTGAATGTATATATTCGTCCGAGTTTTATTCATTTTTTTCTTAATGCATTGCAAAATGTATATGATCGGGAAAAATTATCGGGAATGATTGGAATTGAATCGGGAGGCAAAAATAAGCAATCGGATCGGGAAATATCGGGATCGGCAGATACTCAAACTAAAACGATCGGGATCGGATCGGGAGCAAAAAAACAAGATCAGAACAACCCTATTAATAAGTAAAGTTTTCCAACTATTTCGAATAAACATTGAAAAAAAGCACATATTGTAGCGTGTACAAGGACTATGCCATGCATGACTAGGTGAAATTAGACACACTCAAGTAGAAAACCTCGGTGTCAGGATTAGCGATGAGACAGCATCGAATAGGATGCCAACATACTCACTCACAAGGGATTCACACAAATACTGGGTTTAGACTACATGGCTGGTTTATGTACACTTCACTCGTCCCAATGACCTGTCTCTCAACACCCCCCCCCCCCCCCCACCACCACCACCATCTCTTTCCTTGGTTATCAGGTCACCCATATGGTGTCAACCGTAAATAGCTAACGATAACACCAACATATTCATAGTTAGAGTAGGTGTATAATGTATTTCTTGTTGTTGTTTGTACCTTTTCTGTCTCTCTCTCCCTCTTTTCTTCTGTTCCCCCGTAACCCCTTTCTGTTCACTGCTTTCTTTTAATAAATGAGGTATGTTGAATGATCACAATGGATGTATGTCATACTCCCATGTGATACATTAAAACTGTTCAATCGGACACTCAGATCTCCATTCTCTGTGTCGAGCAGCTGACAAGGACAGGTTAAAAAATAAATAAATACAAGGACAATGCCAACTCGATGATAACGCACACTCAGCAGGAAAACACATTATTTTCTGTCAAGTTCAAATACTAATCCTTAGGTAGATATTTATAATATTACTCAAAATAAGGAGAGAAGGAACTCAATTTAGTTGAAAAGCTTGCAAGGAGAAAAAGGGGAAACTATCCAGCTTCCGCAATCGTTCTAAGCAGCCCCTCCTTCACCTCGCTTTTTACTTGGGATGGCCCTAGCAACAGACGGGTGTCTTGCTCTAAAAGGTAAAAAGGAAGCAAGCTGGCGACACCCCTTGTATTTGTATGGCTATGTGTATGCATGTAGGTGGAATTATAGACATGTGTGTCAGCACACTTTAGCAAAACAAATCTGCCTCTTCTGCCTGTCCTTAAACAGGCAAGAGGCGTCCTCAAGGCTTCGTCAAGACAAAACATTAGTAAATGAGCAAAAGCATTTCTCCATTGCAAGCAGCACTAGGCAAAATGTCCAAAACAGTTTAGTTTGTCAATGCCTGTGGCTTGTCCTTGAATATGAACCTGGGCCGGTTTAAACTGGTCAGAATGACAAGGCAGTTCTATCAAGAGCTAAACATGTCTATATAGTTATCAATCGTAAAAATGCACTGCAATCAATCATGGAACATACTATTATAGCAATCAATACTTTATTGTGAGACTTCATTGGTGAAAGCAAATATTTAATAATTTTATATAATACATTTAATAATTATCTTATCATTTTCAATGAATAATACCCACCTGGACACCACGAACTGTTCAAGAGGACGCTCGCCGTTAGCATTAGCCTAATGCTAACGCGAATGCTATGCTAATTATATGAGTTACATTTAGTGTGCGATAATCACTCAGCACAGACTCTTAAAGGCTAAAGCAACATTGCATATTCTCTCTGCCAAGATAAGAAAACAAATCTACCGTGTTTGCGTGTACAAGCCTGGAGAATGGAGAGGACAAAGTGGTGAGTAAGGACGCAGCACATCACATGAGTGACACAACCAGACACTGCTACAATGTAAGCTAACTGCACATAAAATAAAAATAAATAAATAAATTGTGAGCTCGTTCTCGTCTCGTCAGACGAAAACTGGCATTGAGCTCGTTATGTTTTAGTCTCCCAAAACACGTTTTTAGCTCATTATAGTCTCGACATAATTATGAAAAACTTGTTTGTTTACAAAATATTTTCGTTATAGTCACCGTTGACGAAAGCAACACTGGACCAATCAGATCCAGTATTCTCAAAACTCAATTCTCAGATCATAATGTGAAAGATGAACACCTAAATGCTATTTTCTTCTATTAGACAGGCACAGAACAACTCTGGCCAACCAGCAATTAACCCCCCCCCCCATCCTGTTGAGTGTTTGTACACAAGCTACTGTCTACTAATTGAGCGACCTCACCCTTCTCCAAACAGCCCTCACCTTTAATTAAGCACACTTCCTGTGGAGTCAACCGGACAACAGTAAATATTTGTTCCTTATCTGCCCTCACAAGCTGACGCTGATCTTTTCTTTGTACGCCCCCGCCCCGCCAGTCTCAACGGTTTCCGTCCCATGCCTCCATCTGTTTCTTCTTCAGTCCCTTCTTCTACAAACAGAGAACTAAAGCCAGGAGGCCGCATAGACAAACAGAATGCTATAGGTAAACATTTAGAGAGCTGCTTGTTAAGCTTATATTCATGTCATCTACACAGATGTACTGTCAGCGACATACACTAAGTGAGCATTGTCAACAGAACAGCTGCACAACATTTGCTCTTGACATAATTACACTCACTTATTGTCGGACCTATGCCTTTCAAAGCCAATTTATCAAAAACGTTTGCGCTTTTAGGGGGATAAGAATAATGTTAAATGGTGTTAAAAACCAGGTTTTTTTTGTTTGTTTTTTTACTGCAATATACATTCGTCTGTCAAGAAGAAATCAATGCTGTCAATACAGCGTTTGGTCATCTTTATTTGACTTTATATTGACTATTGCCCCGATTAAGACAAAAACTTTGTCAAGAAAGAAGAGGTCACCCTGGAGAAATGCCATACTAGCTATAAAACAAAAGCAAGTTTGTAGACGAGCAGAACGCAGATGGCGAAAAAACAAACTCCTAGTTTTTTATGATATCTACAAAGAGAGTCTTCGCAAATACAACCAGGAACTGAAAAATGCTAGACAATCATATTTTTCAGAGATCATTAGTAGAAACACCAACAATACTCGCACACTATTTTCTGTTGTTGACAAACTGACAAACCCGCAAGCATCAATACCTCAGGAATTGGCATCTGAGGTGTCCTGTAATAATTTCGCAGCATTCTTTACACACAAAGTACTAAAGATTAGACAGACTGTGTGCAACTCCGGATTAACAAATGTTACACTAAACGCCTCCCAAAATGTCCCCCACGTCAATTTTAGACAGTTTAGCCTCCTGGACTATGCCACTTTAACAGAAATTGTGTCGAAATCAAAGCCCACAACATGCTGCCTTGACATCCTTCCTTCAAACTTTTTCAAAACTGTTTTTCATTGCATAGCCCCAGACATACTTCAGATTATAAATACTTCCCTCCAAACAGGAGAGTTTCCTCAGACTTTAAAAACTGCAGTAATAAAACCTCTCCTAAAAAAACCTAATCTGGATGCCTCAACCATTAGTAATTACAGGCCAATATCAAATCTGACATTCCTGGGGAAAATTATCGAAAGGGTTGTGTTTGAACAGATCCAGACTTTTATGATGCAAAACAATCTTTTTAACTCATTTCAGTCTGGATTTCGGCCACAACACAGCACCGAGACCGTGCTTATCAAAGTCCTAAATGATATTCGTCGGAATACCGATGCAGGCAAATCATCTGTTCTGCTACTATTGGATCTCAGCGCCGCATTTGACACGGTTGATCACAACATACTACTCAGCAGATTGGAACAGTGGGTAGGGCTTACTGATACTATTCTTCAGTGGTTCACATCCTATTTACATGATAGAGATTTCTTTGTGTCAATTGGAAACTATCAGTCAGAACGAACCAAATTCACGTGTGGAGTCCCTCAAGGGTCAATTCTTGGACCACTCTTATTTAACATTTATATGCTTCCGTTAGCTCAGATAATGGAACAGTATGACATCTCCTATCACGCCTATGCAGATGACACACAAATGTACATTTCTGTGTCCCCACATGATTATAGTCCCTTAGTCTCCCTGAGTAAATGCATTCATCAAATCAATGAATGGATGTGCCAAAATTTTCTCCAGTTAAATGTGGAGAAGACAGAGGTGATCATTTTTGGGCCAAAAAAGGAAAGGTCAAAGATAAGCAGCCAACTTAGCACAATGTCACTTACAGCTACAAATCAAGTCAGAAACCTTGGCATAATTATTGACTCAGACCTAAAATTTGATAGCCATCTAAAGTCCGTCACTAAATCCGCTTATTACCACCTAAAAAATATAACCAGAATTAAGGGGCTTCTGACTCAACAAGACATGGAAAAACTTATGCATGCATTCATTTTCAGCAGATTGGACTACTGCAACGGTATGTCTACAGGTCTTGATAAAAAATCAGTCAGGAAACTGCAGCTAGTACAGAATGCTACAGCCAGAGTCCTCACAAATACAAGGAAGCTGGACCACATTACACCAGTTTTGAAATCGCTACAATGGCTTCCAGTGAGTCAAAGGATAGACTATAAAATACTACTGCTCGTCTACAAAACACTTAATGGCCTTGGACCAAAATAGATGCTTGATTTGTTAGATTCCTATGAGACATCTAGACCCCTAAGGTCGTCTGGAACGGGTCTTCTGCATGTTCCAAGAACAAGAACCAAGCAGGGTGAGGCAGCATTTAGTTATTATGCTCCTCACCTCTGGAACAAGTTACCCGAACGTCTGAAGTATGCTCAAACTGTTAGCTCCTTTAAATCAGGGCTAAAAACGCTTTTGTTTGGCACTGCATATCCATAACTGTCTATATATTTCAACCTACCTGCCTTCTATTCCTCTTGTGCTTATCTCCATTGCTGATTTCAATGATTATTAGTAGTAGTAGTTTTTGCTTTATTTTTATTTTTGTTTTATTTTTATTTATTTATTTTTATTCTGTGATTAAATGCGATCATTTGTCTTGGTTTTTACGTTGTGTTGATTTAAATGTGATTTTTATGGTCTTCATGTGATGTAAAGCACTTTGAATTGCCTTGTGTTGAATTGTGCTATATAAATAAATTTGCCTTGCCTTGCCTTGCCTTGCCTTGACTGCTCATGCTACCGCAAAATTTTAGTCATCAGTGTTGATAATCTTACTTTTAAAAAGTAATTAGTTACAGGTACAAATGAATTTCTCCCAAAAAGTAATTGAGATAGTAACTCACTTACCTCATTGTAAGAGTCATTAGTTACTCAGCAAGGTAACTGGCGTTACGATTCATGTTCTACATGTTATTACATTATACATTCTATATCATCTTTCACATCAAAGATATTGATATTAACTGATTGAATAATAAACACACTCTATACAGTTGGATCAAATATATTAGTCTTTAAGAAAACTGACCATTTACCAGAACAAATCTCTGAAACTGTATGTTTGACCTACTGCACAATAAGCAGAACACCATCCTTAAATATCCCGTAAAGTAACAATATTAAGTATAATTCAAGCTTGAGAATGCTACCTTTAAAATTCCATGGCCTGTCGCCATTATCCCTGTTAACATAAATGTATTAATTAATAACTAATTCTAACACTGGTATAATCTAATTAATTAGACCAATAATACTGTTTTCTATATCATTTTGCAACGTAATGCAGTGAGCGACAGGTTTCTAGCCAATAATACGAGATAGTCAGGGGTGAAAGTGGGCCAGAACGGTCAGCAACGCAGTTCCGCTATAAGATTCAGGGCCAGAAAGCAGTTCCAGTATAAAAGTCAGGGCCGGAAAGCAGTTCCAGTATAAAAGTCAGGGCCGGAATGCTGTTCCGGTATAAGATTCAGGGCCGGAATGCTGTTCCGGTACACGGTGCTTTGATTCCGAAAATGTGACAGCAACAGTCAAAACGCTATGTAAAACAAAACAAAAAAATGCTAAGCTGCCATACATGCATTTCAGCTCCAAGAAGAAAACAATCTACCAACATCAGATTTACATACACAAGTGTTTAGTTATCTGAGTCTGACGATGATGAGTCACGTCAATGCAATTCACGAAGCAAAGCAAAACGCCTGGACTCATTTATCCTTTCAATTGGCTGACATACTGACATGTGATCAGCAGAGATGGTTAGCTCTGATTGGTTCAACTGTGCATGTTTTCTGAAACAGCAAAAAAAAAAAAAAAAAGGTTGTTGAATTGATGCGACAAAGGACAATGCAACATAAAATGGATCAAATCTTTAAGAGCAACGAAAGAGTTGAGGAGGCTTATTTCTCATGTTTAGTTTTATTTGCTATGACAGGGAGATTCAGAACATCTTAGCTGTCAATGTGCACTTTGGACTTATATTTGTTCATTTATGTTAGCCTACTTACTCGTTTCCTTATGATTTAAAAAAGTTAATGTTTGCGCAATCTTCAAAATATATTCCATTTCACTCTGCATAATATAAGTCATTTGTACTTGTTTTACTGAATGTAGGTTAATTATTATATTTATCATTGGAAAAAAAAAAGGAAATGTTTACATGTTTACATGGGGTGACGTGGCTCAGTGGTAGTGTAGTCGTTCCCAACTCAGAGGTTGTGGGCTCAAATCTCCCCCCTGAGAACTCTTCTAAGTATCCTTGAGCAAGATACTGAACCCCACGTTGCTCCTGGTGCTGCGTCACCAGTAGGTAGATGAGGAGACAGTGTAAAGGGCCTTTGAGGGCCTTAAAAGGTGGTAAGGCGCCATACAAGTGTAACACCATTTACCATGAACTTCAATTTCAATTTACCTGTATATCCTATTTTCTTAAGTAGTTAAAATTGAGATTTGGCATTTAGTATATGAGGAAATAATAGAAAATAAAAATTAAGAGATGGAGGTTGGGGTTATTGCTGTTTTTGTTAACTTTAATTTTGAATGAAAATCAGTTTTTGTCGGTGTAAGTGTGCTAAAACAGTTTTCTTTGCATTTCAGTAGTTTAAGAGGTTTGAGCCCCCCCCCTAAAAAAAAAGAAAGAAAATAAATAAATAAATAAAATTTCTGGCTCCATGGCAACCTTCACGTCGGGGAGTTCCGGCAAGAAATTCTAGCCACTTTCACCCCTGATGATAGTTCACTTACGCTACTATCATAGCATTGACAGGGTTTGCATATGTGCTATGCCCATACGCGCTGTGCAGGTTAGCTAGCAAACAACAGTGCAGCAGAGTTAAGAGCCGCAAAAGCCATCCTTGCCCCTATCATGGTGAAACGTTGGGGCAGCAACACATCCACTCATCAAGCCAAAGTAAGAATTCTTTTACGATTGAATGGCGGTCAGAGTATGTGCAAATAGAAGAACAAGCAGTGAAACTGGCTGAGATTTTTTGTCCTTTTTGAGTGAGAAAGGACTTAGTTCAATGAATCATATCAAACAGCATCCAGAAATCATCTTCAAGTGACACATTTGGACCAGCTGATGCGCGTGTAGTCATCAACCTGGACAAAGTGTACAAGCATTGGAGAAGCACAAAGGACAGATGTGCACAATAGGGTAAAATTAATTCAGATTTCTGAAAATTGTAGTGATATCTACTGACCCTCACTCATGCCACAACTGGACCTTACCCAGGCCAAAGCAGGACTCTTCCTACAGTATGGTTAAAGAAGGACCCTTACATATAACACACATCTCATGAACAACGATATTTATGTCTTTTTCATTTGAAGTGGTCCAAACCAATTAAATAAGAGTAAACTAATGGAAATTGCTGCTGAATTTCTTTTAATTTGCGATGATCCAAGATTTGAACAGGTGTGATACTGGTGTGTGGCCACAAAATACACATTTGATGTTGCTCAAAGTGGTCCTCAGTGTCCTCAGGGAGCTTGTGGATCTGCTCAGACACATAAAATATTAGAGGGAACATTGGTTGCAAAAAAAAAAATAAAAAATTATTAATTACATGACTCACTTCTGAAAAAAATAACGCCGTTAGAAACACCGTTATGCTTAACAACGTTATTAACAACAAAGTCATTATTAAGTTCGCCTTCTGCAACATAAACGGGACATCACAGTCTTCTTAATTTGAACCTGTTTACAATTTAAGTATGAAAATTTGCTGGCCACATCATTAGGGGTGTAACAGTACACAAAGGTCACGGTATGTACCTCGGTACGGGTGGGTCACACTGTAAAAATTAACCTATAGAATTTACCCAATAAAGTTGAGGTAACAATTTGCATCTACTTTTTTTGGGTAGATTTAATTCCATTTACTGAGTATAAAGTAATTGAAATAAAAAGCTATGAAATACTTAAAGAAATTGGGTAAAATTTACCTAATGTGTATGTATATATTCAACACATACCTACTCAATAAAATTGGGTAAAATTACCTAATATTTATGTGTATATTCAACAGATACTTACTCAATGAAATTGGGTAAAATTTATCTCCATTGCTAGTAGGTAATACCTGATAATTCATTCATTTTCCATGCCGCTTTTCCTCACGAGGGTCGCGGAGGTGCTGGAGCCTATCCCAGCCAACTACGGGCAGTAGGCAGGGGACACCCTGAACTGGTTGCCAGCCAATCGCAGGGCACAAGAAGACATACAACCATTCACGCACACACTCATACCTACGGACAATTTAGAGTGTTCAATCAGCCTACCATGCATTTTTTTGGGATGTGGGAGGAAACCAGAGTTCCCGGAGGAAACCCACGCAGGCACGGGGAGAACATGCAAACTCCACACAGGAAGGCCGAAGCCCGGGATTGAAGCCTTGATCTCAGAACTGTGAGGTGTGCTAACCACTAAGTCACCGTGCCGCCATACCTGATAATTACTAATAGTTGATTTATAAGATTTATAAGATAATATTACTATATAAATCTTACCAACCCTCTCATTAACAGAGGGTTGTCCTAAAAACTAGCACGGACGTACACGAATGGCACCACTTCAGAACCATTTTGCAGTAAATGAGGGGCTTAGAGGAACATCATCACTCGATATTAATATCTGAACCCCACGCCCCCAATTTACTGCAAAACTGACACGAATTTGTGTTTTAATCGTGCTAGTTGTTAAGACAACCCTCTGTTATTGAGAGGGTTGGTACGCTCCATTAGCCGCGAGAGCTAAGCTAAGGAAACTAATATCTCAATAAAAACCATAATACTGTCTCTCAAAAAACCGTTGTGGCACAAACGATTTACATCATTTTCATTAAAAAAATGCGTCTGGTGTTACAATTGGGAATTGTGCTATTTTTTTCTAGTTGAAAAGGTTTTGGACATTGCATTTCACCTGACACCTATTGACCACAGTTCTTTAGGGTATACGTTACCCTATTTTTCCATGTGATAGTTGTTACTGTTAACGAAGAGGTAGTATGTGTGAAATTTACCCATTATTTTATAATTCCTTGGGTGACAAGGAAGATTAGGAAAATTTTATACAGTTTGGATAGATTATATTTATCACTCTCCAAAATCGCTTTTTTCAGTGCACGGTTCAGTCGGGTTCGGTGCAACAGGAAAACCAAAAAGGCTTTTTTTAAATCACAGCGTTTGAAAGTTATAAGTCTGTTCAATTGGCCAAAACTGATAAGCAGCTGTTATTAGTCCGAAATAGATAGAAGAAAACATCAAACTTGCAAATTTGTTTGTTTGTTGTTCTAACATTCTCTAATTTCCAGTTTATGTGCAAAAATACACAGCACACCCTTGTTTGTAGAGATCAACAGAGGTAACAGTTAATATTAGGGGTCTAACGGTACACAAAAATCTCAGTTCGGTACGTACCTCGGTTTTGATGTCACGGTTCAGTTCATTTTCGGTACAGTAAGAAAACAAAATGCAAAATATAAATGTGCTAGTTGTTTATTACACACTTTTGTGCTTTCAACAATAGGAACAATAGCCTGTACAAAGCTAGAATTCTGCTCAAAAATAGAAAATACAATATTCTGAAATGTAGATATTTTGAAAAACAAAATAAAAATAAATAACATTGGCTAAGACTTTTTCTTTAAAAAATATCTGATGTGCAAAATTGAACAGTTGCAACACTGATAAGTTTAAATTTTCTCATATTAACTGTAAGACCACAGCCTCGAAAAGTAAGGGTTAGGTAAGGGCTCTCAAACGATTAAAATTTTTAATTGAGTTAATCACAGCTTAAAAATTAATTAATCGTATTTAATCTCAGTTCAAACCATCTCTAAAATATGCCATATTTTCAGTAAATTATTTTTGGAATGGAAAGATAAGACACAAGACGGATATATACATTCAACATACTGTACATAAGTACTGTATTTGTTGATTAGAACAATAAATCCATAAGATGCCATTAACATTCTTTCAGTTGAAGACATTTTCTTTTTCTCTGCAAAAACAAACACACAACAGAGCCTTAGAACAGTAACAAAAACAGTATTATTTATAATATGTGCAAAGTGTGTGTAGTGTATACATAAATGTGGCCCTCTTCCCTAGTCATCCTCTAGCCAGCTGCTGACGCAAACCAACTTATTTACATTTTCTGAGAGTTGTTCCATCTATATTCATTTTTAATTTGAATTCCCCACCCAGAGGGCCAACCTGCTTTTCTTTTCTTCCTAACCCTAACCCATTTAACCGTTACCCACGCTGCTCACTGCACTTCTGAGTGGTGCGACGGCCCTGGCCGTTTAATTGTTATCTTTATTTAGACGGTCAGTCAGCTGATCGTCACGTCCGCCAGCTGGCTGCCTCCCCTCCCAACGTGACGTACTCTGATTGACGGGCAGACGACGTCACCGCCGCTGATGGGCTACCCGAGGAAGGGTGGCAACTTCAGAAAATAGCCGCTGTCTGTCATGTCTCCATTGTGCAGCCCTTTGTTTACATTTGCGGCAATAACGACACTTGCTTTACAGCAGCTAAGCCGATACAAGGTAGTACTACTGTATTAGTCCGTTGTTTGAGCTCGCATCCCCGCGTTTGTGTTGTATTGAGCCTGAGTCTTGTTAACCCAATAAAGGCAGCATTAATAAAAGTCATCTGACCGCTCGTCATTTTACGGTCAACATTCAGAGTTCGCATTTGACAGCATACGTGCCGCATACCTCCTCGCCAGCTGTTTGTTCGCCATTTATTCACCTGTGCATTTGATCGCTATTTTGTTACACTCCCGCTTTTTCGGTGAGGTATTTTGTGTTCATTCGGTATTGGATCATTTTTGTTCACCACTGTAAATAAGAGCACCGCGCAGCAGTAGAGATAAACTGCCGTTTTCGTTCAACCCGTTTTGTTTAGTGTAGAAGCCAGGGTAGTGGCTGTTTTTTTTTTTTTTTCCTTTTTACCATCAGGGTTTACTTAGCGGGTGGGGTTTAAGTGTAGTTTCGTTTTGTTTGTTGTTTTGGCCTGGGCTTACGCTGAAGCCAGCTCCTTCCGCATTTTGTATATTTTGTTCATTGCGAAATCGACTTGTGTGAATAAATTTGTGTCCACTTGCAACTTGTGTGTGTGGCTCGTTTTATGTTACGCCCTTAGCGAGCCGTCCGGGGGGCGTAATTAACAGTGGGATTATGGGATGCATGAGCGGGCATTCCACGCTTGTGTTAAATGCGTCAAATATTTTAACGTGATTAATTCAAAAAATTAATTACCGCCTGTTTAAAGCGCTAAATTTGACAGCACTTTACATTACGTCAGAAATTCGTTCGGTACGCCTCCGTTCCGAACCGAGCAGCCTGTACCAAAACGGTTCAATACAAATGCATGTACCGTTACACCCCTAGTTGACATCAGGTAGCACTCACCAGCTGCCCACCTTGGTAACTTTTTTTTTTTGTTTGTTTTTTGTTTTTTTATTTTTTTTTTTAAAAAAAGTATACTCCCAAATTTTAATGTTGGATTACTTACTGTTAACTGTAAACCATTTCCAGTGAAGATACACTCCCACATGAACATATTTATATTGGCTAAAAAGAAAAATAATAAAGTGCAAAAATAAATACTCACTGAGTGTTTCAATGACTTCTACCTAGGGTTAAGGCTAAACATTTCCTCATTTGAAAATATAGAATACACTTTAAAATGTGTTAGTACGACTGCATTTGATATTTCCCACTCTGTACATTTGCCATAACATTCCTAGTAGTAATCAATGATAACTTCGTCTGTTTTGATTTGTCTTCTTTTTCCTGTGATGTCGGTTGTTGGTTCAGGCACATCACCTCTACCACCCCGTGGATTTGAGAAAAACTAACTCCGAAATGGATTTTTTTATTTTTTTTTTAAACTCAAAATGTATTCGCCGTCTGACTGCGTACCTCGAACTGTACTGCCCTAATATACCGGTATTATTACACTATTACACATCACAGGAAGTGATACTATTCAATCATTTAATTCATTTTATTGCTATAGCATCACATATTTCAACATGAAATAAAGCACACAAAAAACAGAATTACCACATATTTGAACTTCAGAGCTAACATCTTCTTAATTGATTTAAAAAACTGTTTATGTTTGGCACCTCAGTGTTACGTCATCCCACTCAGCTGGAATGGAAAAAGTGAGTTTATATGAGAATGCACGTCAGTGGTCGCTACACAACAACATGACCTACAGAGTGAATAACTGGCATCTATATAACCTATCATTCTCTGAAATGACATTAATGCTTTATGCAGTGCAATTGTGGTTTTGGTAATCTAGAAACCAGATTATCGTGCTTGAGGGGATCAGACAGTCAACATAGCCTGTAGTCTCCATGCATTACCAGGACTATTGCCAGTGAGGTCAAGAAGTATTTGGATAATGACAGCTTCTATAACTTAGAGGGAGGTTGGGGGTGACTCCAATGTTCTTCAGTTTCTTTGCACGTATTCAACAGATGTCACTTTGTAAGAGAATGATTGTCGTTTTCCAAAAGCTTTGACGAAGAAACTGTAAATGAACCATGAGTCATATAGAGGAAAAGTGATTTATGATTACCCATAACATGAGTGTATTATAAAGTATTACTGCTTATAAATTAACGTTTACTTGCTATATTTAACTTAACAAAGAAGGGTTTTTATCCTCTCACTTTGAATATCAAGCAGCATTGGGATGAAACTTGGAAAGAACATTGAGTGTGAAAGGCAGATGAGAGGGTTGAAGAATTAGAAGCAGCTCAAATAACAGGGTGGCATGGCAGCAAAGGCTCTCTTTGACACTCTAAGTCTGAACTAGTGTCAGAGGATGAATGTTAGTCTTGTTATTCTCACTATACAATTATGGTATTCATGGTGTCTCGATGGAAAAATATGTATACAGGTAGTTCCCGGGTTACGAACGAGTTCCGTTCCTACGCTAGCGACGTAACCCGAATTTCCACGTAATTCGGAAATAACTTAAGTACCCCTAAATAACCCCTAAACCTCTTTCAAAATAACTATCCACAAACATACTGTACTTCATTATACTAGCCTAGCCAAGACGGTGGAGCTAAGTAAATAGTAGTCCCCGGGTTACGACTAGGGTTGGGCACAGTGGTGTTACCAGAATGCCAGGTGTGGGTGGGCATTAGTCTTACCTGGGGGGGCTGTGTGTGTGGTTAAAATTAAAAAAGCTACAATGCTCAAGTAGGTCGAAACCCAGCGTAGAGCTACTGCACCTTAAAACATGTTTTGTTTTCTCCTTGAGATAACTGTTGTTGTGATTTGGTCGAAACAAATAAAAGTTGATTTGATTTGACTTAGAACACATCTACAACTGAACAATAGGTGACAATGTTTTTTTTAAGTAACCTATTGTGGTTCCTTGGTTGTATTATAATTATTATTATTATAGTTATTCTTTGTTCCGCAGCCCCTTTGAGCTCAATGTGACCCCCCGAGAATGCTTCAAAATGCACCAAAATCGGCAGGCAGGTCAAGACAGGTGCAATCTTTGATACCGTGTAAAGACAAATTCCAAATACACTATTTAGCGCACCCTAGCAGACATTCTTTGTCCCGCTGACGCTTTAAGCCCTACTTTGGCCCCCTTAGAATGCTTCAAAACTCATCAAACTCAACAGCCAGGTGAACACTGGCGAAAACTTTGATAAAATGTAAAAATAAAAAAATAAAAAATAAAAATATGCGTAAATGTGTGTAGGGCCCTCTAGGAATAAAATCAACATTTCTTTTTTTTTTTTTTTTTTTTGTAAGGTGAAAGAGGAGGTAACAATGCAAAGGCTAAAACTTAGAACACATCATTAGTATAAGAATAGGATAGCATACGCGGTGCCCAGACTGCCGTTAGTACTACATCCAGTTTTCTTTGGGTGGACAGAGCGTGTCCGTGAGTGGGGACTGGATTTTTTTTATGCTTTGTTTAGCAAGTTTAAATTGCAATATTTATACAGAATTTAAATTATATCAACATACACAATAATCTCTATCCAGAAAAAAAAAACAATTGTCTTAAGACCACTCAACGTTGTCTGTCTAAATAAAGAAATTAAAACTAACTGAAAAAACATCTTAGTTAGGAATACCCAAAATAAATAAAAATGGAACCTTCCTTCAGGTAAAACACTACCGTTTTGTCCACAAACACAACCAAACTCAACAAAAAAATGAAAGCTCTTTTGGGCTGCTAACAGGAGAAAACATACTGAAGGACTCTCCTATGCAGCTTCCTACTCGAGTTTTGCAGGTTAGCATATTCATGCAGTTTATGTTATGCTAGCTATGCTAAATGTTATGCAGGTTGGACTTTCAGTACCAAAATTAGTGGTGTGTTCCCCACCTCCACAACATTGTTGTCTTTATATATTACTTATATGGTTGCTGCTGGCCGAAATAAAATTCTAATATCCATTGTCTTCGAAGGGGTCGGAGGAGGTGGCATGTTGTTGACATGTTGTATTTCTGCCTGGGCTGTGAGTGCGTGGTGGGAAGGGGCGTCATGTCATCAGCCTATCAAACGTGGGTTTGAGGGGGAAAAAAATGGACTACCACATTCAGCAAGTGAAAAGGGGTAAATGTCAGACTGAAGGTTGCTTAAAAGTTGGTGGGGGCAATTTGAGCATCCAGAAAATTTGGTTATGTCATGTCCTTAACGTCCCTATGCAAATCTACGCCCTTGGTCTTGGTCCGCTTAAGCGCGTGCTGGTTCACTCGTGAATCCAACTGCAGCAGGGTGCGCTTTTGCTACTTTATTTGCAGAGCTACAACGTGGAACTGTGATGATCTAAGCTAGCTGTGAGGGTACACACAGGGCATGCTTAGAAGCAGAAGTACAGCTCGCACACTATTCAAAATCAACAATGGCAAGACGACAGATGAACCATGGCCAAAAGTTGTGCTGCGCTAAGCAGTTGCATTTGTTACACAGTGAATGTACCGTGTGAGAGTTACAGAAACCGAGACAGACTCGTGCAGACTCTCGGGGCGGCTGTATCGTGAGTCTCGCTCTCCTTGAAGTGGCGACAATTTGACAGTCCAAAGTCATAAAAGAGAAAGCGATTGCACCTATGTGACATGGGGTTCCACGCGATTCCCTTTCGTGGTTTAATTTTCCCCGATGCATTGTTTATATACTCCACTTCGCTCGAGTCGGGAGGGAGGCAGGCCGAGCGGCGATCATTTTTGCTATTCTTTGGTCAAATCTGCATCAATCTTTCTTGACTGTTGCTATGTTAAAAAGAAACTTTTTTTCACCACAATAACATTTCTTGTAAGTTCCATTTTAGGAGCTCTTAGAATGTGAGTCACATGATCTAGATTATATATCTGAGAAGAAAGCAGCCAGCTTTGCGACCTGCTATTTAACTGATTTGTTGTAAAAATACCATTAAATTATATTGAATACCAGAATTGTTTTTGTAAACGTCACTCAAGTGCTGTGAAGAAAAACACCAACAACAACCTCTACTTTCATACAAAATAACAGCCCTTTTTCAAGAAAATAAGACTGTGGGTGCTTTTTTTAATATATCAATTATATATATTTTTTTCTCTCTGACTCTCATTTATAGAATATGCATGTCACCAAATCACCACCGTGGTTAATACAGTACCTCATAAACTTAAATGCAATTACACTTAAGTGTGGCGTCTGTGGTGAGAAATGAGAGGAGGGTACTAGAATTCACACTAATTCCAAATAAATGCACAGATCAACACACTATAAAAGTCCCACGCCTTCTCAGTGTGTGTGGTACATTGGCGAGTCATAAACTTGTTGCGTTTTCAGCAGATTTTGGTTGAAATTGTTTATACGGAGCAGTAAGGGTGACGCTTTCTTTGAGTCATTGGCTTTGATTTACACTGAGACCATTCTCGCTAATAATATGTCAGAGTTCTTTTAAATCCTGAAGTTATATTTGGGATAGGTGTTTTTTTGAGGGGGAGGCCGGTTAAAAACTAAAGATGATGTGTGTGTTGCTTTTAAAACTGAATAGGGGAAAAAAGGGGGAGCATCTGGTTTCGACTTTTTTTACTGCATTCTTTGACCAACCATTTTGCATGTCATGTCTGGAAAACACTGCCTTTTATCATTTGGTCAGAAATAAAAAAATCGTTAGCTTTCCTGTGGTTCTCTTCCTTTGCAGCAAGAAGTTGAGCAAACTGTAACCAAACCGATGCATCTCTGCCCTTCCTCCTGTGGCCATCTTTGATGAGCTGAGTTACAAGGAAATGAACAGGTCAGACTCCGACTGTGATGTTGAATCATCATGTGGAGTAAAAGAAAAAAAGAACATACCCTTAAAACCTTGAATCTGTTTCTCATCTCTTTTTTTTCTTTGAATATTTGAGGGCGTGCATGTGTCCCCTGTAGAGGGGAAGAAAAGGAGAAAGATTGCAATGTTAACTAAACTGTAAGTGGTAGTCTGCTTCAGGCGGTAACAAGATATCATAATGAGTGAGCCCTCCCACTGGGCATCTCTTCCTGTCTCTGCTCTCCCTTAAAAAGACTACTACAGTCTTCCTCTTACTTAATTGAGATATTTTCTTTAGTATGTAGTTTTTAATTATTTTTATTTCAATGTTATTCTACCTAATGTTCAAAAGAAACTTCATCTAAAGATGTCACCTGCAAATTGCTAAAGTTCTATAACTCAAGGTGTATGGTACCAGTGGTCCCCAACCTTTTTTTGCATCACGGACCAGTGTGATGTGGGCCTTTTTTTCACAAACCCGCAATGTGTGGCAGAAAATTGCAGTAAATATAAAATAACACAGGACTAAAAACGAACATTAAAGTGCGTATGACAGGATTAAAAAAAGTCTTAAATAGCATTATTATGTGAATTAGAATCAGATTTTGAGACGATTCGACAATATACAACAAATTGGCAAAGCACAGATGATGAGATATCCATCCATCCATTATCTTCCGCTTGCTCCGGGGTCGGGTTGCGGGGGCAGCAGCTTTAACAGGGAAGCCCAGACTTCCCTCTCCCCAGCCACTTCAACCAGCTCCTCCAGCGGGATCCCAAGGCGTTCCCAGGCCAGCCGAGAGACATAGTCTCTCCAGCATGTCCTGGGTCGTCCCCGGGGCCTCCCGCTGGTGGGACATGCCCAGAACACCTCACCGGGGAGGCGTCCAGGAGGCATCTGAACCAGATGCCCGAGCCACCTCAGCTGGCTCCTCTCAACGCGGAGGAGTAGCGGCTCAACGCCGAGTCCCTCCCGGATGACCGAGCTTCTCACCCCATCTCTAAGGGAGAGCCCGAACACCCTGTGAAGGAAACTCATATCGGCCGCTTGTATCCGGGATGTTGACCCACAGCTCGTGACCATAGGTGAGAGTAGGAACGTAGATCGACTGGTAATTCGAGAGCTTTGCCTTTCGGCTCAGCTCCTTCTTCACCACTACGGACCGGTGCAGCGTCCGCATTACTGCAGACGCTGCACCGATCCACCTGTCGATCTCTCGCTCCCTCCTACCCTCACTCGTGAACAAGACCCCAAGATACTTGAACTCCTCCACTTGGGGCAGGATCTCATCCCCGACCCGGAGAGGGCACTCCACGCTTTTCCGACTGAGGACCATGGTCTCGGATTTGAAGGTGCTGATCTTCATCCCAACCGCTTCACACTCGGCCGCGAACCGTTCCAGTGAAAGTTGGAGGTCACGGCTTGATAAAACCAACAGCACCACATCATCTGCAAAAAGCAGAGATTCAATGCTGAGGTCACCAAACCGGACCCCCTCAACGCTTCGGCTGCGCCTAAAAATTCTGTCCATAAAAGTTATGAACAGAATCGGTGACAAAGGGCAGCCTTGGCGGAGTCCAACCCTCACTGGGAATGAATTTGACTTACTGCCGGCAATGCGGACCAAACTCTGACACCGGTCGTACAAGGACCGAACAGCCCGTACCAAGGGGCTCGGTACCCCGTACTCCCGGAGGACCCCCCACAGGACTCCCCGAGGCACACGGTTGAACGCCTTCTCCAGATCCACAAAACACATGTAGACTGGGTAGGCGAACTCCCATGCACCCTTGAGGACCCTGCAGAGGGTGTACAGCTGGTCCACTGTTCCACGGTCGGGACGAAAACCACACTGCTCCTCATTAATCCGAGATGCGACTTCCCGACGGACCCTCCTCTCCAACACCCCTGAATAGACTTTACTAGGGAGGCTAAGGAGTGTGAGCCCTCTATAATTGGAACACACCCTACGGTCCCCCTTCTTAAAAAGGGAACCACCACCCCGGTCTGCCAATCCAGAGGCACTGTCCCCGATGTCCACGCGATGTTGTAGAGGCGTGTCAGCCACGACAGCCCCACAACATCCAGAGCCTTTAGGAACTCCGGGCGGATCTCATCCACCCCCGGGGCCTTGCCACCGAGGAGCTTACCAACCGCCTCAGTGACTTCAACCCCAGAGATCGAAGAGCCCACCTCAGAGTCCCCAGACTCTGCTTCCTCAAAGGAAGGCATTTCGTTGGAATTGAGGAGGGCTTCGAAGTATTCTCCCCACCAACTCACGACGTCCCGAGTCAAAGTCAGCAGTACCCCATCTTCATTATACGCAGTTTTAATGGTGCACTGCTTTCCTCTCCTCAGATGCCGGATGGTGGACCAGAATTTCCTCGACTCTGTCCGGAAGGCGTTTTCCATGGCCTCGCCGAACTCCTCCCATGTCCGAGTTTTTGCCTCGGCGACCACCGTAGCTGCAGTCCGCTTGGCCAGCCGGTACCTGTCAGCTGCTTCCGGAGTCCCAAGGGCCAAAAAGGCCCGATAGGCCTCCTTCTTCAGCTTGACGGCATCCCTTCCCGCTGGTGTCCACCAACAGGTTCGGGGATTGCCACCACGACAGGCACCAACCACCTTACGGCCACAGCGCCGATCGGCCGCTTCAACAATGGAGGTGCGGAACATGGCCCACTCGGACTCAATGTCCCCCACCTCCCCCGAGACAAGGGAGAAGTTCTGCCGGATGATGAGATATTAGTCTTTTAATCAACCGTTTTGCCATGCCTACCATTATCGAGCTCTAGCCTACCCAACAGGAGGATGACGTCGGCAGGGTCATGGTTTCATCTGATTTGAAATTCAGCCCATTGAGGGGACGGAATGAGGAAATTGCGACAAAGAGAGCCGCAAAATGTCATTGTTTCAGTCTCTCTACTCCAATATTTTTACAAGATATTTTTTATTGAAGTATTTTTTTTCCCCAATTGCTAAATAAATGGTATGGCCATGACAAATAACAGTATTGTGCTAAATGGAATATGAAATATTCAAAATGCATTTTTTCAGTACGACATAGCAAAATTACTCTATAATGGTCAAAACTGTCCACTTCTTGCACCTCCCAAACTATATTTTATGCCACCGGAGTTAGTCGGCTTTTGTCATTTCCCTGCCCTGGCTTTGGAGAGCGTAAACAAACCAGGAGACGTGGCAGCTAGCCGACACGCTAACCCGAACAAAGTGATGTTTCAAAGTCTTTTTCTCGGCTTTCGAAGCGAAAAATGACACAAAACTAGCCAGGATCATATCACACAGCGGCGGTGTTGTCAATTGTCTTCGCCGATCGGCAACCCGCCCGGCGGTGAGCAAGTTACAGCTCGTTCCCCTGCTGCAGGCAGGAAAGCCCGTTTGCCGGGGAAGCAGCTGGACAAACCAGCCGACGTCAGAGGAGCGCGTAGCTGCCACATGGTCAACACAAATATGGCGTAAAATAATGCTTTACTACACAGCGAATATGTAAACAGTGAGAGAGCGGCGTGCAGTTTTTGTGCAGCTAACATGGCAGGATGTGTCTAAGGAGAATTTTTTCAACATGCCTATCCATGATCAATCGTAAGTAAATAGTCCTTTATTTAAAGAAAGTTTGTCTTGTTTACTTTGCAATCGCTGTATTCGCGGCCATTTTTAACATAAAGTTGCAATTTTGATGGCGTTGATAATTTGACAGGACACTGGGCACACGAAGAGGGCAATAAGCCAAGTATAGCACTCTCCCGGCGGGCACGCGAAGGACCGAGGGGGGTATGTGACAAGCCGCCGGTCATCGGCCAAGTGGCATTCTCGGTGGACAATCAGCCACAAAAGGCAAGCCGGCTCCGTATTAAAACGTGTGCCATGATCCCAGTATTTGACATAATACAAAATGTTTACTCACTTCCTGGTAAGTCAAATGGTCCCACAAAAGTATGGCTTGTTTTGGCCAATATCCTCAGTGAACGGAAACCTTTTTAAACCCCAAAAAGGCCCACAAGCTTCTCCCTGGTGCAGCAACAAAACCCTGCAGCACATTTGGCTGGCGTGATGGGAAAAATAAACAAATTAATCCGCAAAATCAGCTGAATTCGCAGTCCTTCTGAATACTATAAAGCAATGCTGTACTGTGAGACGCTGACCCGGGTGATGTCATATTCGCATTTGTCCTAAACCCGAGACTGGAGCGGTAAGTTACTCATTTTCATGGCGCGGGATTGAAAAATTGAATGTATAAAACCATCGCTTCCACACACATCCAAGCGGTCCATTTCATTCAGCAGCATAAAACACCGCATGAAATATGAAGAAAACATGCATTTTGGTGTCAATAGCACTTTAAGGGAGCTTTCACACTAGCACTGTCCATTTCAAACAGACCAGAGTTCTTTTTCTCAGATAGTCCGCGTCCTTTTGTAAATGTGAACGAGCATCCGAACTCTAGTTCGGATCAAACAAAAGAGTGGCTCATAAATCGTTGGTGCCGGTCCGCGCACCCTGCTTCGTGTGTGAATGCAACCGCAGCAGGGTGCGCTTTTGCTACTTTTTGTGCTGCGTCACAGCCTGATGCTGTGATACTCCAGGCTGTGACCTGGACCCTACATGCAGGGCATCCTTGGAAGCGAAAGTATAGCACGCACGCTATTCAAAATCAACAATGGCAAGATGACAGACGATGAACCATGGCCAAATGTTGTTGTGCTGCGCTAAGCAGATGCATTTGATACGCAGAATCAGGTTCTAATGTGGCGGTTGTGTTTTGCATGCTGTTCCTGAACATACCATGTGAGAGTGACAGTGGCCGAGACAGGCGTGGCCTCTCGGGGCAGCCGTTTCGAATCAATTTGGCTGTCAATAAAGTCACGAAAATGAGCTTGATAGCGGGCCTGTATGACTTGGGATACCACAAGGTTGTCTTTCGTGGTTTAATTTTCCCCTATGCATTTTTTGAATACTCCAGTTTGCTAGGCATAGAGTCGGGAGAGAGCGACCCCGCCGTTGGCCAAGCAGCGACTTAATTTTATGCCACATTACGTGCAGTGTCACAGCACCACGCTGTGACGCTGCACACGCCCTCCCCTCCTGAGGTATTTCCTCTTCTATTTGTCTAATCAATGAGGGCGCCTTTCGTCCATGTCCATGCTACTCGGAAAAGTTCGGTTGGCACAGTGTGAATGCTGAACCTTTTCAACATGACATTTGCAAGTGTTGCTGCGAAGTAGCTCTACAACCGGACCCTGGTCCTCTTGGTCTGTGAAAGCGCCCTAAGTGCAGGGAAAATGTAATTCACCGCAAGCTGAATAAACCTTTTTTAACAGCGGCCTCTCCTAAAACTTGACGGCAAATATCCTTGGTCGCAGACATAAATAGTTCTTCTCCAATCATGAAAGGTTTCTTGGCTTGAGCAATACGGTTCGCCACGAGGTATGATGCTTTCAGTGCATTCACTTTTGTTGCCTTGTTTGCTAGCTTTACGCCAAATGCTTAGACTTCACTATTAGTTGACTAGACAGCTCCTATTGCGCTTTGGAGCGAAGTTGAATCAGAACCCAGAGATGTCTCTTGTGAAAAAAACATACCCCTATTGTGATATTGCGCCCGGCTTCCTGTAGGGGGCCGGGCCGGGCCAGGCAGAGCGTTGTGACAGCTTTTCCTACAATAAACGCAAACACACGTTGCGTTCTAACGCCGGATTTAGGTGGAAACAGGACAAAAGTTTCGGTGCATACAAGCAGGCAGGAGGGAGTGTCTCAAGACAAAATTATACAAAATAACATACCGTGCATGCACTTTGAAATGTTGTGAAAAAATGCATGGAAAAAAATAGCATAACTTTAGCTTGAAAATGTTATGTAAAATGAATGACAACGGCGTGGTTTTTTGCTTTTAACCAATACCCCTTTCCCACTGGCCAAAAAACCCATGTCAACCCACTAACAATCGGCTTTTGGTGGCTGTGGGAAAGGTGCAACGACCTGCCTCGACCCGTGTCAATCCACCCGCCAAGCGACCCGCGCTAAAATCACCTCTGATCGTCATGCAGTGTGAAAGCAAAACCCCGGGTCAACAGTCAACACCCTAATCTACGTGGTGACGTAGGCTCTTACGTGATGCGTCATAACAACATGCCAGTCGCCTCCCATTTAACACGCCCCACAAGCGTAGTTACGTCGATGCTCACAACAAAGCTAGTAGAAGAAGAAGGAGCCGGTAGCGCACCAAACCAAAATACACGTCGCCTACGTTGCCTCAGCACAAGCAGAGTGTTGATCCTTTGCTGCATTTCGACCATTTTGAGGGCAGTAAAAATCATTAAAGCAGAGAACACAAACGGAAAGGAGGCTTCCATGTTGCTCTGCATTGTTTACTCCCTTGAACTGAATGAATTCAGTCGCACTTGTCGACGCGCACCTTACGTACGGCTGAGGAGGGGTGGGGGATTAGACGGGTGAAAAAAAAAAAGACACAGCTTTTTTGGGGGGGGAAAGGGGCACAAGTTCATATCTATAGAAATTCCAGGATGTATGCAATTATTTACAAGAATTTTCAACTTAAAAAGCTCTTTGTTTTGTGATGGCCGCCACGTTGGATTTACACAATAACGTAATTTTAGCTCGAAATATTTACGTAAAATGAATAATAACTGCCCGTTTTTTGCTTGTAATCAAGAATCTAGACGGTTCTATTTTCATATCTGTAGAAATTCTGGGATGTACGCATTTATTTACAAGAATTTTCAACTTAAAAAACTCTTTGCCATGTTGTATCCATACACAGTAGAGTAACTTTACATTCAAATGATCAGGAAATTTTTTACCAACTGCCCGTTTTTAGGCAAAAAATGTAGACATTTCTGCATCCATACAAAAAAAAAATGCCTTTTATGTGTTTTATTTCATGTAACATTTCAATCTAAAAATGACGAGGGCCAGATAGCCGGCAAGACATGCCTCCATGCTGAGGAAATGTTAACCTAAAGAAATTGTGATTGTACTTAGAAACATGCAAACTTTGCTTTTGGCGAGTAAAATTAAGATAATTCTGCATGCTTTCCTCAAGGTTTAAATTTCTGATGTGAAAACTGAGTGATTTATTAGCTGTTGAAAACTTGCACTAAATAAAAACAAAAGTGGCTATTTTGGGCAAAAACCTACGCCCAAACGATATGATATGTTAAATATTGCTATTGATCCTGAAAATATAGGTGATTATCTCTGCATTTGTTGATTTTTATGCCTCTAGCGTAAAAATTGAGAATTTTATAGCCATTTTAAATGTTGTTATACTTATATAAAAAAAAAATTAATCGGATTTTATTAGGGAACGATTTTGATTATTTTTTTATGCCGTTGCTCACGGAGACTCATATATGCCTAAGGGAGGTGCCTGGCTTTGGTTTTGAAAATATTTGAATTTGAAATTTTTGAAAATAGTATAAATTATAAATTTATTTTTTAGTATAAATTTATTTGCCCTTCCCAATCTTAATAGATTGGGCGTCAAGCGCCGTCAGTGGCAGCCATAGAGTTAACTGAGACACTATTATTGTGTAAGATTTTGGGAGCAGCTTGTTGGTTCCTTTTTTTAAAATATTGATACCTTTTTAAAACAATATCTTGATTCTTGGCATGAGCAAATCGATAACCTTTTGGGGTGCAAAGTTTTACAATATATCACCATTTCGATATTTTGTCACACCCCTAACAAATAAATAGACCGTATCTACAGTATTTAGCCAATATATATGTACACCACTAACCATATATGTGTCGATGGCAGTCTACTTGAAAGTTTAGTCTGGTTGGGGAGGGGGGCTAGATTTGTTGGGGTAATGCTACCGTGGAGACAGACATGCAGGGGAATGAGTTTCATTAGCTGAGCACTCAGCAGGCCCCTGTCAGTTACTCTGCTACTGGAGCAGAACGAGACAGAGCAGACAAATATGAGGGAGCCTAATCAACAACACAGCAAGAAAAACAAGCTTCAAAGTCAATGTGCACATTCACCACTTTCAGCCACTTCATTCGGAGACTTCTGAAGGAAGCGCACGCCGTCGCATTAAACAGAAAGTCCTCTGTCCTTCGAGAGTCCATTTTTCTGCCGACCCACCGTGACATCCATTAGATCTTAAATCAGCAAACAAGTTGGCTGATTATGTACCAGAAGATCTGAGCAGCGGGTCAGCAGAGTCATCATATCCTGACTGAGTTCATGCCTGCATCTCAAATCTAATGAATTGGAAGCTAGCTGTGCGGGAGCTCACACTTTTGGAGCAGCCAGCCAAGCACTTTGGACCACACTCCTGCTCCGCTCTTTGTGAAACTGCTGCGCCATTCAGAGAATGCAGCAACCTCCTGTAACAAGGTCATGGGAACTGCGAGGAAAAAAGTGGA
This sequence comes from Corythoichthys intestinalis, assembly GCF_030265065.1. Taxonomy (NCBI): domain Eukaryota; kingdom Metazoa; phylum Chordata; class Actinopteri; order Syngnathiformes; family Syngnathidae; genus Corythoichthys; species Corythoichthys intestinalis. Next base: position 32,741,229 of record NC_080414.1, on the reverse strand, counting down.
AATTGATCCAGAATGTGGTCATGAATGCAATGTTTCATTTTGGCAATTTGCTGACATTCGTGTAGTTAGCTCAAATGAAGGGAAACACCGCTGGCTTTGGGATACAACTTGGGATACTAAAATATGCTCCCATCCCGATCTAATGGCTTCCTCATTTCATTGAATGTGATCCTCATTGGGAAGATCAGATCTCAATTAAGTCTTTCAAGAGGATTGTTTTGGGTCTGTGGTCAGACCACATAGCACCACCTCTCTCCCTAGAAACGCTGAGGAAAGCCTGTTTGTCAGCCTGTCCGTGTTAATAGGACCTCATCTGGTTCCTGTTCGCAACTTTATATGGCCGCTGCAATGTCCCACGGACTGCTCTCCCCACCCCCCCAAGCCCTACACGCACATTAATTTGCCTGCGCAAACATGCACTCTCATTAGAACACCACAAGAAGACATGGGGCCGTCATGCGGTTAAACCTTTCCTCCATCTTGCAGCCAAAGCAAACGCACAACTTTGAGACAATGTGGTCTTCATTGAGTTCAAACGGAAACATGAATGAATGGTGCATTCTCATCACACGGATCTAACGTCTACAGCAAAATACAGCGCTTTTAAATTGTTTATTGCTTCTCACATGTATCTAATATGACGTCAACAAAACATTTTTTAAAAAGTTAACGAGGTCTTTTTTTTAACTCATTTGCTCCCAAAATGTATGAATAGGTTTGATTTTTAATCGTTTCAGTGTCCCAAAGACGTATTTATACGTCTTTTACGTTTTTTTTTTTCACAAGAGACATCTCTGGGTTCTGATTCAACTTAGCTCCAAAGCACAATGCTGAAAATCCATTTTAAACCAATAAAACTGGCAACTGGAGGGCAGTAGTGCATTTGGTAAGACCCGCAACCGGATTCAACGGAACGAACGGCTGGCCACAAGGCCGGGGCGCGGGCGGAAGACAACCAAATGGACGTCCAGGATGCCAGGCGGACGACGACCGAGCTGTTGAGTCCGTGCTGCTTGCCGAGCAGAGACAGGCGGCGATGAGGGAAAAGTTTACCCCCGCTGTCGCGGCCACAACAGCATCATCTCTCAGTTAGTTATGTGTAAATAAATTGTTACTTTGCTATCAAAAGCTCTATTTGTCTTTTTGTTTATAATATTTTTTTAAAAGGAAAACATCATTCAGATGTTTGGGATGTAACTAAAGCAAAAAATAGCTGTGTGAAAGTCAAAGTTATGTTTGAAATGTATGCTTTCACGAAAAGCTCAATTTCTGTTTTTTTTTCACCAGAAATTGTAAAATTGCTCAAACTAAGCTATTTACTAATGCTGATTTCTAAAGAATGGAAAAAGATATGAACTATTTTTTTTACTACTGAAAGAAGAGAGTCTAATCTTTCTTTAGGTGGGTTCAATGTTTATATAGCAATAGAACAGAATTTTCTGTGGGCCTTGCGAAATCAGTCAAAATCCAGTAAAACGGCTGGGAGCCAAGGGGGTTGCTCCGGTGAAAATGGCTGGGAGTGATTTTCGTTTTAGTCTATAGGTACAGTTAACCTCTACATACGAATTTAATTAGTTCCAGGACCTGGTTTGTAAGTTGAAATGCTCGTATGTCGAGCGATAGAGACAGACATTGATCATCTACACTAACTATGACTATGACAGTACTATCGTTAGCTAGTTGTATTTCCAGTTGACACAATGTGGGGGGCCTTATGGCCAAGGAGAAAAGAGGGAGGGGGGTCAGAAAGATAAGTGATTCGGAGGGGTGGAGTGTACACAAATCAGCTTTGTGTGGTGCAGAACTCAGTATTTGTGTGAATCCCATGTGAGTATAAGTATGTTGGCATCCTATTCTATGCTGCCAGATCGCTAATCCTGACATCGAGTTTTTCTACTTGAGTGTGTCTAATTGCAACTAGACATCCGTGAATCCCATCAGACATGTGATAGTCCTGCTGACAAGTGAAAATATATACAGTGTTATACAAAAGTATCTGAACCTTTTGGAATTTCTCAAATTTCTGCATAAAATTACCATCAAATGTGATATGATCTTTGTCAAAATCACATAATCAAAAACAGTGTTTAAAACTGCTTTAAAATAAAACCACTCAAACATTTATAGGTTTTCATATTTTAATGAGGATAGTATGCAAACAATGACATAAGGGGAAAATAAATTTAATATTTTGTTTATGATTATTCAGGCCCTGAGGCAGCAAAACAGCCAAATCATGATGCTCCCTCCACCATGCTTCACGGTGAGGATGAGGTGTTGATGTTGGTGAGCTGTTCCAGTTTTCCTCCATACATGACGTTTTGTGTTACTCTCAAACAATTCAACTTTGGTTTCATCAGTCCACAAAATATTTTGCCAAAACGTCTGTGGAGTGTCCAAGTGCCTTTTTGCGAACATTAAACGAGCAACAATGTTTTTTTAGACAGCTGTGGCTTACTCTGTAGAGTCCTCCCATGAACACCATTTTTAGCAATAGTTTTAAATATAGTTGATGCGTGCACATAGATATTGGACTGTGCCAGTGATTTCTGTAAGTCTTGAGCAGACACTCTAGGGTTCTTTTTTACCTCTTTGAGTATTCTGCGCTCAACTCTTGGCATCATCTTTGGTGGCCGGCCCCTCCTTGTAAGAGAAGCAACAGTACCAAACTCTATATTTGTAGACAGCTTCTCTGACTGTCGATTGATGAACATCCAGACTTTTAGAGATGTTTTGTATCCTTTCCTAGCTTTATACAAATCAACAATCCTTGATCGCCGGTCTTCAGACAGCTCTTTTGATCGAGCCATGATGCACATCAAACCATGCTTCTCATCAAGACAATTCTTACCAGGTGTGTGTTTTATAATGGGCAGGGCAGCTTTAAACCACTCATCAGTGATTGAGCACACACCTGACTTAAATTGTTTGGTAAAAATTGGTTTCAATGCTCTTTCAGTCTCCTTTGGCAGAGGGTTCATTTACTTATTTTCCCCCCTTCTGTTATTGTTTGCATGCTATCCTCATTAAAATCTGAAAACCTATAAAAGTTTGGGTGTTTTTAGTTAAAGCAGACAGTTTTTTCATCTGTGTGGTTTTGACAAAGATTACATCACATTTGATGGTGATGTCATGCGGACATGTAAGAAATCCCAAAAGGTTCAGCACGTCCGCACTTTTGGCATAGGAAGCACAGAGCAGGTAGTACTTCCACACATGAGTAAGTGCGCATGTACACATGAAGAAGAATGTATTTGCGCACACGAAGAAGAGCACATGCGCACAAAGTCGCGCCGAGTGACAGAAAGGGGAGGGAAGGGTTACATCTGCAAGCCTACGCTCACATTTGTTGCTTGTGAAGCATCCACAGAGTAAGCATCTGTTTATAACACCTTTTGTACTGTTTATTGCGCGTTTCCGATTGTGGTCAAATACTTGGGGCGAGTTTATGTGTTTGTTTTTGATGATGTGCGGACGCTAACTGATACATGCTAATCATTTGCTATTGCTGTTTCAGCAGCTAGTTATAAACACAAATTTGAATTTCTATTATTGAAAATGAAACTGATTTAATTTCATTTTTTTAGTTTAATTCTGCAAGTGGTGATCTCATGAGCAGCTGAATAAAGTTAGCAAACAACGCAGACGTCTGACATCTTCATTTTAAAGCTTAGCTTGCTGTCTAGCTAGGACTTAGCGCCAACATCTTGGCAAAACAGTAAAATGACGTATAATACATGTTTTTGGATAGTTATTTTAAGATTTGGGGAGTATTTAGGGTTTTTTAAAAGGTTCATTTCAGCTTACGCGGAAATTCGGGTAATGTCGCCAGCGTAGGAAGGGAAGTCGTTCGTTACCCGGGGACTACCTGTAGATGTATTAATGCAGTCAAGTGATTAAATTTTTGAATCGCGATTAATCACATTTTTTCAAAGTTAAGTCATAGTTAACTTACATTTTTTTGTGTGAAAAAAAATTCCTTGATTTTTTTTTCCCGTCCCATTATTTTATCAAATTTCATGCTAGCGCTGTGCACATGCAGTCCATAGTTAACTCGTGATTGATCGCATTACGTGTTCATTTTTTTTAATGCAAAAATGATTATATATTTGAAGTTTCTAATATACATATAAGCACAGGAGTTGACCAATTAATTAGGAACAAGAGTTGGGTAACCTTCCATTTGTAGAGATTAAACTTCCATTTTCCCCAAATAACTTCAAATAAAAGGCCTGACCAAAAACAGTGTATCACAAAAGTGAGTACACGCCTCGCATTTCTGCAGATATTTAAGTATATCTTTTCATGGGAAAACACTTAAAAATGACACTTTGACACAATGAAAAGTAGTCTGTGTGCAGCTTATATGTATATATATATGTTAATTTAGTCCCCCATCAAAATAACTCCAAATATAGCCATTAATATCTAAACTCCTTGCAACAAAAGTGAGTACACCCCATAGAAACTACGTACATCCTTAAATGTCAAAATTGAGTACTGCTTGTCATTTTCCCTCCAAAATGTCATGGGACTCGTTACAGGAGTGCTCTAAGCATTGCTGCAGTGATTGAAGAGATGGGGGATCAGCCTGTTAGTGCTCAGACCATACGCCGCACTCTACATCAAATTGTTGTGCATGGCTGTCACCCCAGGAGGAAACCTCTTCTGAAGACGGTGCACAAGCGAGTCCACAAACAGTTTGTTGAAGACATGTCAACAAAGCACATGGATTACTGGAACCATGTCCTATGGCCTGATGAGACGGGGGGGCTGTCTTGTGTACCATCTTCAGAAGAGGTTTCCTACCGGGGTGACAGCCATGCACACCAATTTGACGCAGAGTGCGGCATATGGTCTGAGCACAAACAAGCTGACCCCACAACCTCTTCAATCTCTGCAGCAACGCTGAAAGCACTCCTGTAACGAGTCACATGACATTTTGGAGGGAAAATGACAAGCAGTACTCAATTTGGACATTCAGGGATGCACGTAGTTCCCATGCGGTGTACTCACTTTTGTTGCCAGGGGTTTAGATATTAATAGCTATATTTTGAGTTATTTTGAGGGGAAAATAAACTAACTCTATTATATAAGCTGCACACAGCTTTTCTTTGTGTCAAAGTGTCATTTTGTTAGTGTTGTCCCATGAAAAGATATACTTTAAATATCTGCAGAAATGCGAGGGATGTACTCACTTTTGTGATACACTGTATAGTTGCCAAACAACAGGCTATACCCGACTTTCTAAAAGTAGCTGTGTCTCATGGCAGGCTATCGCCAGGCGAAAAGTAAACTGGGATCAAATCTGTAGTGACACCGGAACTCATACCTGTCCCCGGGGGTCAGCGAGAGGTCACAGGTGACTTTTTCGGTATGCATTCTCAAACTGCGCAAGCGCAAAATGATCATTCAGTGCTTTCAGCACCGCCATCTGGCAATCAACAAGGATGAAATAGAATTTAGCTGGGGTTGATCAAGTCCAAAGAACAGCAAAATATCACAGGGGGGAGCATTAGCGAGGAGTTAAGTCCCATTAGGTTTGAGCTGTAAGCCATGCCAGGCTAGGCTATGTGGGCCTCCTGTCATCTAAATGGAACGGAGTTAAGCCAGTGCTTCCTGTCAGACCGCAGGGCTCTCAGGTTCCACCTCTGGTCCAAATTATGTCTGTCTATCCCATACTGCCACACCAAGCGTCACCCTCTCAGTCAACCCCCTTCCCAACATTGCCTTCATCCCCACAATGCCCTTTAAGTACAAGGTACCCTACTCACTGACACACTGAAACACATGGATTTATTTCCCACAGTAGTGGTAAATGGAAACTAAAACACTGTTAAAGGCTGAATAAAAGATCTTTTATAAATAATGTTGTTTGTTTTTGTTTTGTTTTGATGTGTGTGTTTTATTGAAGTAATTGTTATGACCATCTAAAACTCAACTGTTAAACTCATTTTGGTTCGCAGGCCACATTTATAGCAAATAGATCTCATGTGGTCCAGACTAGTTTATTTTTGGCCAAATGGGTTAACTCACCCTGCTATGAAGCAGTCGGCCCTCCCAGTCAAAATGGATTGGACGTCGAGCGCATCAATGGCGCTGGAAGATAAGCATTCGCAGTCAGTCCTTCCAGTATAAGTGAATTGGACGTCTCTCGTTGTCGATGGCTGGCAGTGAGTTTATTTTGTGTCACTTTCATGTAATTTCAAGATACTTACGGATCACTCCCTGTAAAATTTGGGTCATTTCCTGTTGATTTTTCGGGCATTTCAGGGCTGCTGCCGAAGTGACCCAAAAATTCCACAAAAACCAATAGGAATTGACACCACACGGTTTTACGCAGCAAATGTCAAAATAAAATCATGTGATTTTTTTATGTATGGTACAGGGTGGGGAAGAGCAACTTGCTCATTTAAATTTGGCGTCTTAAAGTGATAGTTGCTCTGAGGATGGTAGGGATGGACTTATTTGAGAGACCGGGGCTTAATGTTTGGTTCTTAACTTGCGTTATTTATTTTGTGTTTATTTTTCAGGAACCCGAGTGATCATCATGGAGTGGACGAAGTTGGAACGCGGTTTCGCAGTTGAGGCATTTTTTTCAAGCGAGCAATAAAATCGCATGGATTTAGTTCCTGCACAATAACTAATTTGTAGGGATGAAATTTTAATTGTTCATGGAGGATTTGTCTCACAGAACGAGCCGACAACCCAAGAGCAGATGTGTTTTGCGTGCAGACCGTCGGGGAGATCTCAAAACAGATTGTCGCACAGTATCAATGTTTTGGGGTGACCTTGCTGTTCCTGGGAGGCCAGGTTTCTTTTTCTTTAAATCACGTTTCCTTGAAGTTGTTTACCCAGGAAACAATCGACTGCCAGCCAGGAACACGACCACGGGGGGCAATATTGAAATGCACGTTGCGTTGCGACTATTGAGTGACCGCCAGGATTCCTGAAAAATAAACACAAAATAATTAATGCACGTTGAGAACCAAACTTTAAGCCCCATCCTTTCAAATAAGTCCATCCCTACCATCCTCAGAACAACCATCGCTTCAGGGCGCCAAATTTAAATAAGCAAGTCACTCTGCCCACCCTTTATGAATGAGCTATATCAGCCAAATAGGACTTCCTCTTCTGGCCCGTTGGTCGAACATACGACACCACTGATCTAAAAGCCCACAATAACACAATTTACAACATACTAGAAATATCTAGAATAGAAGTGTACTGCCAGTGCTTTAAGTAAATTTTACCCACTTAAATTTCTTGAAATAAGAAAGATAGCTTGCTGAAAATAATCTCAACAGATTTATCATATTTACCTAAAGCAAAACTAGGTAACTTTTCAACCTTTATAAAATATTTTCATAACATTTGTGATAATATGTTGACTGACAACAAGTTGAATGACACCTCTTTTATATCTTGAGGGAGTCTGTATCGCTTTCACAGGGACTAATTAACTTTGAGGAGGGTGGCAGGAACCCTGTTCAAGACTGCTTATCGGCATAGGTCACTTCCCCCTTTGCCCATTCATTATAAAGACGAAATCGATGCTAACGCTTTCGCGCGAAAGATGGCAGAGCAACAAAAGAGACAAAAAGTTTTCTGAGGAGGAAAAAAAGAGAGGCTACCAGGATATACAGAATAAATATTGTCCCGGTTTTCACTCACTGGTGTGACCCCCTAACTACCCCACCCCCACCCCAACTGAACTCATCAGCAGTGACGAGTTTGGGTGGTTAGTTACACTAAGCCACACGGTTGCTAACCATTATATTCATATGCCATTGTTTAGCCACGACTGGATTCATTACCTTATTACTATTCGTCCTTCACACAGCCGCTCGAAACTGAAATGTTATTTAATCCATCTGCAGGTGTCCGGGAGATTGATTTTTGATTCACTGATGATTTTACAACAGTGTTCGGGTGTGCGCTTGTCCTCATGGGAAACGCAGCACTAGTCCTCATGGGAAATGCAGTCTTTCTTATGGCAAAACACTACCACTTTTGTCCACCGGCGTAGCTAAAACCAACCAAAATAAAAAGTTACAAAGTGTTGCTTTAAAGCCGGGGTCCTCAATTAGCAGACCGGTGTCCACGACCGGACCAAGGCACACCTCTCTGCGGTAAAAAATCCAACAACATTTTTTTCAACATATACTGTATATCATTTGTATGAATCGCCAATCTATCGCTATGTGCTACTATTCTATCGTTAAATTCCGTTTCGTTTAAATTTTAATTGTATAGCCCTAAATCACAACAAGGGCTCAAAGGACTTTGCAGAGGCAATATGATACACAGTCAGAAACAGCAAATAAAGTAAACAAAGATGAATAAATAAAGTTCAAGTCCTGGGCATCCCCCATTCTTGGACCCTCCATGTCGGCAAGGAAAAACTCCAAAAACTCCAAGCTCTTCGGGAGAAAATGAGAAACCTTGGGGAGTACCATAGTCAGGAGAGATCCACTCCCAAGACGGATAGACAGGATGCACCAGGACTGCAAATGGGAATTAGCAGACAAGGTAACAGTCTTCTGATGTCATCTATATGACAAGGTTGCGCTGATTGGCTGAGAGAGCCTGCATGGATGCACTGACTGGCTGAGAGAGCGTGCATGGATGCGCTGATTGACTGAGAGAGCCTGCATGCTGCTAACTAGCGAGGACTGACCGCAGCAGTGTGAAACACGAGTGGCACCCAGCACTTTGCAATATGTTTGTTTACATGCCACCAGTAGAAGACCAATTCTAACAAAATGGCAAGCTCAAAGTTGACCAAAAGAAGAAAAGTGGACAACGAAAATCGCCGTTTAAATGAGGAATGGAATGACAAATATGCGTCCATTTTACCAACTGCAAGTACCAAACCTATGTGCTTAATATGCCTAAGGACAGTTGCTCTGATCAAAATGTGAAACGCCATTATGTTAAAGAGCAGAGCTCTTTTGAAGATGTTTCTTCCTAAATCAGATTTGAGAAGGCAAGAAATTAAAAGGCCGAAGCAATCAAGCAAGGTTATTGTTAAATCTATGAAACAACAACTAATTGCAACGGAGTGCTCACTCAGAGTGTCGTGGGTGTTGGCCAAATATAAGAAGCCGTTCTCTGATGGAGAAATGATAAAAGAGTGTATGACTGATGTGATGACGGCAACGTTCAAAGGGGGGGGAAAGCAGGAAATGACAACAAAAATCAAACAAATCTCACTCTCAGATTCATCAACCACAAGACGCACTGAAGATGTGAGTAAACAGCTTTGTTGCTATTTCTCTCATTGAGCAGTGTTTTACAGTTAAAAGTTACTGTCAATAATTGTTATGTTCGCACCTTAATGACAGAGCTTGTCATTTATGTTCTGAACAAGTGAACATGTACTGTTCTACATGCACGTTTTCTTTTTTGTCCAGCAGTGTTTTACAGTTACAAAATGTACTGTCAATAGTTTTTGTTTGCATCTTAAAGTCAGATCGTGTCAATTATTTAGTGTACATGTGTAAACATTGTACTTGCATGTTTTTTGGGGGTGGGGTTTTGTATTTTTTTTTAAGTCAAAAAATGTTTTGCTAATTTATTTTTATTTAATCAGAATGGACATTGTATTTTTGTTTGGTCAAAAGAAAACCACCCTTACCACCTGCGACCTGCCTTGTACTTGACTGACATTGATAAATGGCCACATGCTTGTATGAAAAAAATAAATGTGGACGTTCAAGATTTGTATTTGAGGACACCTGCTTTAAAGTAAGTGGAATAACTGACGCATTAATCTGTGAACTAGCCTTCAACACTCAAAACAAGATGGAGAAAATGATTTGACTAGATTTGAGAAAAATAATCTGATTAAGACATTATCAATTTGCAGTGTGTTCAGTCGACCAAAACAATTTCCTGATAAAATTACCGTAATTTTCACACTATAGGCCACACCTGACTATAAGCCACCACCGACCAAATTTGACACAAAAATGACATTTGTTCATAGATCAGCCGCATTGTACTACAAGCCACAGCTGTCTCCACTGTATTATGGAATATTTATACCAAAAGATATTAACTGGTAACACTTTATTTGACAGGGGCATCATACGACTGTCATAAGACCAAACAAACCACCTTTGAACCAATTGGCTGAAAGGTTCATTGCTTGAAGAAGCTTCATTTAGCCATCCCTGCTCCCTTGAGGGAGACAGTCAACCTCTGCTGCCACCTGCTGTCAACACTGTTGTAGTCCAACATGCTTCCGAGCATGCATTGCAGCGCTACAGATGGAAATAACAATCAAAAATTCATGTTCTGTGCTAATTATTTCTTCAGTTACTGTTCCAGTTGTTCCATGAATTGCTAGTTATGTATATTATAACTAGTATACACATATATATATTAGGGTTGTTCCGATCATGTTTTTTTGCTCCCGATCGGATCCCGATCGTTTTAGTTTGAGTATCTGCCGATCCCGATATTTCCCTATCCGATTGCTTTTTTTTGCTCCCGATTCAGTTCCAATCATTCCCGATAATTTTTCCCGATCATACACATTTTGGCAATGCATTAAGAAAAAAATGAATAAAACTCGGACGAATATATACATTCAACATACAGTACATAAGTACTGTATTTGTTTATTATGACAATAAATCCTCAAGATGGCATTTACATTATTAACATTCTTTCTGTGAAAGGGATCCACGGATAGAAAGACTTGTAATTCTTAAAGGATAAATGTGATTTTGTATATTGTGACTAAATATTGCCATCTAGTGTATTTGTTGAGCTTTCAGTAAATGATACTGCAACCATTCAACCCAAATGCATGATGGGAAGTGCAACCATGACTGTGCGTAGGGGCACCAATTCTTCTCTGCGTTGGGAAAGAACATAGGGTGTTAAGAAAATGATCAACGTCCACCTTACTTCCCCACATTGCCTCCCACGTTAATTTTAATTGCTGAGATAGGAAATGTAAGGCTTTAGCCAAATAAAAAAAGGCTCCAAAGGCTGTCAAAATTCTCTCTACTCATTATACGCTGCGTTTAGCTATATATATTGGTAAAATGGCACCTTTAAAGATTGAACACAACAATGCGTGAGTGGGTCGTGCAGCACATGCGTTAATTATTTAACGTGATTAATTAAGAAAAAATAATTACCGCCGTTAACGCAATAAATTTGATAGCCCTACTTTCAGCCAAAACTACTCTGGATGAGTGTAAGACATTTTGTCTGTAACGTTACATACAATTAGAAAACGATTTGAATTAAAAAAATATATGTATATATAAAAAAAGGCATGTCCGATATTTTTTTGCCGATTCCGATACTTTGAAAATGACGTGATTGGGATGCCGACGATCGGGACATCTTTAATATATATTATAACTAAATGTTATATACAATTACGTTATGTGAAAAGTATAACACCAGTACTAAAGACGCTTTGCATAGGAGCAAATTTTTCATCACTCGGCAGAAAAATGTTTAAAATGGAGTATTTATGTCATCGTTGGTTAAGGGAGGAATGTAAATGCAGTTTGGTCTACCGTGGCCTCATCCCCTCAACGGTCGCGACTGCAGACGGCAGAGGTCTGCCCAGTGTTGAGGAGACAGCCCTAATTTGCTTCTCCTTCTAATGCTCCACAGATGAAGTCCACAGTTGTCTTAACCACACAGGATGTTCCTGGCTCCTGAAATGAGCAGGTCTGGGCTACAAAAGTTTCAGTTTGCCAATGTGGAGTGTAGAAAAGTGATGGGTTGAGAAACTAAGTGGGGGCCGCAGTAAAAGCATTTTCATGTACACAGGGGAGTCAAATGAGTAGAGAGTTGAGTGGAGTTATCACAAAGATCTCTCTTCAACAGGGGAGTGAGGGAAATCAGAAAAAAATGTGGTCTGAGTGGTCACAAAATCTCCACAATGGGGAATGAAACAACAAATAAAATCCCAAAGTGTTTCTCCTAGCTCACATGTCAGAGAATGGTACAAAATAACCACAGACGCATGACAGGTTGTTTACTCAATCGTATCTAGGTGCAAATTAAGTGACATTTAGGCAACATTCAGAATAAATAAGCCTTAAGAGCGCAAGCAGCTACAGGAGATAGATAACAAAACGTGGTATATGTCCTATCTGAAAACTACTACTAGGGCTTTAAATGTCTTTTTGTAGCTTGAACTTCGGAATCTGATAAAGATGCGGTGGGTCAGCCTGCGGGCTAAGGGTCCCAGTTAGAAATAATCTTTGATGTAGCCGTACAAAGCGCAGCATTCTTGTTTTCATTAACAATGACGATAACGAAAATATTTTGTCGATGAACAATTTTTCATGACGATGCTGACGATCGATAAATAAAATATATTGAAACAGTAGCGTATTTAACTTTGGGGATTTAATATTCAGTATATGTTTAAAGGTTTTTTTTCTGACTGGGCAGGGTCCTCAAGGGTGCATGGGAATTTGCCCAACTAGTCTACATGTGTTTTGTAGATTTGGATAAGGTGTTCAACCGTGTGCCTCGGGGAGTCCTGTGGGGGGATGCTACGTGAGTACAGGGTACTGAGCACCTTGGTAAGGGCTGTTCGGTCCCTGTGCGACCGGTGTCAGAGTTTGGTCCGCATTGCCAGCAGACAGTCGAATTCGTTCCCAGTGAGGGTTGGACTCCGCCAAGGCTGCCCTTTGACACCGATTCTGTTCATAACTTTTATGGATAGAATTTCTAGGCCCAGCCGAAGCGTTGAGGGGGTCCGGTTTGGTGGCCTCAGCATTACATCTCTGCTTTTTGCTGATGATGTAGTGCTGTAACCTCCAACTCTCACTGGATTTGGGCATCTCCACATCCAAGACAATGGTCCTCAGTTGGAAGAGGGTGGCGTGCCCTCTCCGGGTCGGGATGAGATCCTACCCCAAGTGGAGGAGTTCAAGTATCTTGGGGTCTTGTTCACAAGTCAGGGTAGGAGGGAGAGGGAGATCGACAGGCTGATCAGTGCAGCGTCTGCAGTGGTGAAGAAGGAGCTGAGCTCTTGATTTTCCAGTCGATATACGTTCCTACCCTCACCTACGGTCACGAGCTGTGGGTCGTGACCATAGGTGAGGGTAGGAATGAAAGGACAAGATCCCGGATGCAAGCGGCTGTAATGAGTTTCCTCCGCAGGGTGTCTGGGCTTTCCCTTAGAGAAAGGGAGCCGCTACTCCTCCACGTTGAGAGGCGCTGGTTGAGGTGGCTCGGGCATTTGGTGCGGATACCTCCTTGAGGCCCCGGGGACGTCTCAGGAAACGCTGGAGAGACTATGTCTTTCGGCTGGCCTGGGAACGCCTTGGGATCCCGCCGGAGAGCTAGTTGAAGTGGCTAGGGAGAGGGAAGTCTGGGCTTCCCTGCGAAAGCTGCTGTCCCCTCGACCCAACAGCGGCAGATGATGGATGGATGGATATCTGTAACCAAAAAGATTACGAAAGTGTGAAGGAATTCAAGTTTACGGCTACGACTCACTGAGTGACGCGACCCCCAAAACAACAACAAAATGGCTGACTGCAGTGTTGTGCGCAGAACTAACCTGTCAGGTGAAATATGATGAATCACTGGTAAAGTCAATAACATGTTTGCCCAATACATTTTTCTTGTAATTGTACTTTATTAAAAGATGCATAGTTCATTGACTCCTATAGCCCGCAACTGTTTTTGTTTTGGCGCATGTGCTGTTAGCAGAATCAAGGATAGTTTTTCTTGAGACCTATGTAATGTCATTTCAACCTATTTGAGTCATAGCCGTAAAAAATAATTTGTTCACAGACAAGCTTCATAGTCGTCGAAAAGAGTTGTGTTCAGATACACACAATAAATCAGACGTCAGAGTTTTATGGTTACAGAAACAAATGCCTAAATATGAACATGAATGCGTAAATATGAATAGGAATCGTTTGTATGCTAACACAAATGTGTAAATACGAGTACGAATCTTTTTGACTGCTATCTTACTCCATATTCTCAATCTTGCTTGTTTGGAAACACAGTAAGAGTAGATGTCTTATCTTGGCAAAAGAGAATATGCAATGCTGCTTTAGTCTTTAAAGGTCTGTGCTGAGTGATCATCGGACTAATTGTAACTCTATGCGTTAGCGTAGCATTCGTGTTAGAATTAGCTTCGGAATGGTGTCCTCCTAAAACACTGGCCAGTCTTAAGCAGAGCCTCTTGATTTTCTGGTCTAGAGGAGAGCTACGGCCAAACACTGCTAAATGCGTTCTAACTAAACATACAATAAGAAAATATTTGCCTGGTACACCAGACTCACCGCTGTTCCAGCTATTGAGTCTGGCCACCATTCAGTGGATACAATTTCCAGGGCGGAGCAAGCCACAGCAAACAGACAGCGGAGTGGACCAATCAGCGACGGGCAGACGTGACGTTAGTAAAATGACGAGGGCAGGATGAGAGACTTGCGCGCGGAAGTAAACATACGAGGAGAGCGGAGTTTTTTCAACATGGCTAGTGTGAGACAGACTGTTGTCAATGACTCGTGTCGATGTGTTTTTTTGTTAATTTAAAACTGATTTTACCGTGGATTGGAACATATTCTCGGCTCTCCTGTTCACCATCTGTGTTGTTGTGGAGACGACTTCCAACACGCAAGGATGACGTTGCTAGTTAAGAACACGTCACGCAAATAAACAAATCTGATTTGTCGATTGATTTTGTACCTGCTCGAGAGGCCGTTAATGGGCTGGTTCCCAGACTTTTCTCTCAGTGTTTGAAAAATACAGGGAGAACAGTCTGGCCGTGCCAGGCAAAGAAAATATCACACATTGTGAATTTATGATGGGAACTATGGCGAATTTTCATCTCGTTCTCGTGTCGTCAGTTGACAACTGGCATCCATCTTTTTATGTTTTTGTCTTCCAAGTCACGTTTTCAGCGCATCATCGTCATGAAAAAATTGTTCGCTGACTAAATATTTTCGTTATTACCATCGTTGACAAAACAACACTGATTTTGAGTAACTGTCGGCTAAAACTAAATGAAATCTAAAACTAGATGAAAACGAACGCATTTTGAAATGACTAAAATATGACTAAGACGAATAAGTATTTTCGTCCAAAGGATTAAGACTTAGGGCTGCCAAAAACAACAGTTGCACAGAACAATATTGTCTCCTCTGAGAAAGCCTGTAAGCATATGCTAGGGACCTTGACCCCAGCAATAAACAATGTTTCCACCCAATGATGAATTTCAGTACTTGGATCTATTTCTTCCATGTTTGAGACTCCATAATTTTAAAGAGTTCACTGAATCTGCTAAATAATGAATACTCGTCAATTATTATCCATGTGTCCATATGTCCAATTTGTGAGGAAAGACAGAAAGTTATGCTTGGCTGGAGTCCATGTTGTTGTCTCCAAGGTCTCCTCATTAGCTCAGATGTAATTGTCTCATCCTTTGCGGCCTTTTTATTTACCACCCAAATAAGAGATTATCTAATGCTGTCGGATCCTTTACTATCTAATTTGCCCTTTCGAACAGTTCATGCATTGTTTGTCATGCCCATGTTGCCATTTCCAGTTCAGCAAGGCCATTGCAATGTGCAGGGAGGGGAAACACTCTGTTTGTTTTTATGTGACCTGAAATCCGCTGAGACTAGTCTTTGCTTTAACATATTTATGTCTGGAAGTCAACTTCCTACCTCTCTAGGGCAGGGGAAGAGGCTCTCTGTGGGATTGGATTCAAGAACGTTTTAATTAGGGCTGTCAAACGGTTAAAATTTTTAATCGAGTTAACAACAGCTTAAAAATTAATCAATCGTAATTATTTGCAATTGAACCCATCAATAAAATATGCCATATTTTTCTGTAAATTATTGTTGGAATGGAAAGATAAGACACAAGACAGATATATACATTCAACATACTGTACATAAGTACTGTATTTGTTTATTATAACAATAATTCAACATGATGGCATTAACATTATTAACATTCTGTTAAAGCGATCCATGGATAGAAAGACTTGTAGTTCCTAAAAGATAAATGTTAGTACAAGTTATAGAAATTTTATATTAAAACCCCTCTTAATTTTTTCGTTTTAATAAAATTTGAACAATTTTCAATCAAAAAATAAACTAGTAGCTCGCCATTGTTGATGTCAATAATTACACAACGCTCATAGTGCTGAAACCCATAAAATCAGTCGCACCCAAGCGCCAGCAGAGGGCGACAAAACACCTAAAAACACAAGTAACAAGTGGACATTACACTGTGCTGTCATTTTAATCTGTTTGAGCGGGGCATGTGCGTTAAATGCGTCAAATATTTTAAAGTGATTAATTTAAAAAATGAATTACCGCCTGTTAACCCGATAATTTTGACAGCCCTAGTTTTAATAAGATGGGTCTTTTTTCCAGTCAAAATCAGATATTGTATGACCTTGCTTACCTTTCGTTGTGAGTTTATTTGACTTTTTCACATTTTAATTTGGTGGGCAAATGTATCTTACCTCTGAGTTAATGTCAGCGGTGATAGGCTCCAGCTAGCCTGCTTTTCTAACAAGGTTAATGAGTATTCACAATGGATGGATTTTACTGTAAATGAAGGGTATGAACCTCTGGGTATTTCACGATACGATGCGATTTTCAAGATATGGCTCACAATAACAATGATCTCACGATATGTTATCGATACATGGGTCAAGAAATCCTAGAATATTCTACAAAACAACAAATAAATACAAAAATAATTTTTTATCTTTCTGCAGTTGATTAGAATAAGTTTATTACAAGTAGCTGCATAAGCAGAGTTTAAGGGGGACCCAGGAGGGCCAGCCCCCTGGTGGCCGAAAATTATCATTGCATCTAATTGACTTTTTTATATATGGTTTTAAAATTAAGAGTTTTCCGGTAAACTATTGTCTATAAAAGTTGTAAAGCAATAAAAGAAACAACAAAAATTAATGAAAGAAATGAAAAAATATATACAGTATTTTTATAACGGGTCAAAATTATTTTTCGAACAGATCATGTGACTAGCATCTTAGACGGTCATTTGCTTTGCTTAGCCAAAACCACCCGAGGACCGAAGAGGCAAGATGAATAAACGTAATTTTTTTCACACCTAAGCTTTCAAAAGCGACAACAACTACTGAGCAAGAACCAAGGATTGAAAATGTGGGCCATGAAATGCCAGAGACCACCGTCAAAATGATGAGTGGCATTTTAATTTGCCCTAATAAAGAATTGTACAACAGAGTCACGACCAGTGTCTTGCCAATGTATTTACCCCCATCATAAATTGTATCTCCTGGCCGCGGGAGCGCACACACTCACATTAGTTATGAGTTATGTCGACTTAAAACAGTTAATCGGTGTGGTTTGGAAGGGGCGTGGTTTGTAGCGGCTGTTGCTTGGCTCTGGGCTGCAGTCAGACCCTTCTCCAAACACGAGGAAGAGCGCATTTGCCCCCACGAAGAAGTCGCAAGAGAGTGAGGAAAGATTGCAGCTTAGCTGACTGTCTAGCTAGGACTTACTGTAACTCCAACTTCTTGGCGAGGACAGTAGAATGACATATAATACATGTTTTTGGACAGTTATTTTGAGATATAGGTGGTATTTAGGGGGTACTTAAAGGATTCATTCTGATTTACGTGGAAATCCAGGTTACGTTGCCAGCGAAGGAACAAAAACTCATTCGTAGCCCAGGGACCCCCTGTATTTATTTATATATATATATATTTTTTAAACAAATTTACATGAATACCATAATTTTTGCAATATTAGCCGCATCTGACTATAAGCCGCCACCCACCAAATTTGGCAAGAAAACAGCAGTTGTTCATATACATGACACACTGGACTATAAGCCGCAGCTGTCCTCACTGTATTATGGGATATTCACAGCAAAAGATAATAACCGGTAACACTTCATTTGGCAGCGGCATTATCCGACTGTCATAAAACCAAAAGAACCACCATGAAGCTTTAAACCAAATGGCTGCAAAGCTTCATTGCTTCAAGAAGCTTCATTTGGCTATCACTGCTCCCTTGGGGGAGACACTCAACCTCTGCTGCCACCTGCCGTCAATACTGTTGTTGTCCAACATGGTTCCTAGCATGCATTGCAGCGCTACAGATAAATAACAATCAAAATTCATGTTCTGTGCTTCAGTTATTGCTCCAGTTGTTTCATTAATCTCACTTTTGAATGGATGTAAAAGATCCAAGCTGGACATGAATGGAGTTGGTGATATAATTTGCCAGATGACACCCACTGACATAAGCATTCAGTAATGCCCATGATAGTGTAATGTCATAATTATGACAGTCTTATCACAGTCTTATGATGCCACTGTCAAATAAACTGTTACCTATCAACCCAAATGAACCACCATTAAGCTTTGAACCAAATGGCTGCAAAGCTTCATTGCATCAAGAAGCTTCATTTGGCCATCACTGCTCCCTTGGAGGAGACACTCAACCTCTGCTGCCACCTGCTGTCAATACTGTTGTTGTCCAACATGCCCCCTAGCATGCATTGCAGCGCTACAGATAAATAACAATCAAAATTCATGTGGACTGCTTCAGTTATTACTCCTGTTGTTTCATTAATCTCACTTTTGAATGGATGTAAAAGATCCAAGCTGGACATGAATGGAGTTGGTGATATAATTTGCCAGATGACACCCAATGACATAAGCATTCAGTAATGCCCATGATAGTGTAATGTCATAATTATGACAGTCTTATCACAGTCTTATGACGCCACTGTCAAATAAACTGTTACCTATCAACCCAAATGAACCACCATGAAGCTTTGAACCAAATGGCTGCAAAGCTTCATTGCATCATGAAGCTTCATTTGGCTATCACTGCTTCCTTGGGGGAGACACTCAACCTCTGCTGCCACCTGCCGTCAATACTGTTGTTGTCCAACATGCCTCCTAGCATGCATTGCAGCACTACAGATTAATAACAATCAAAATTCATGTTCTGTGCTTCAGTTACTCTTCCAGTTGTTTCAATAATGGCTATGTATGGTATTTGGTAACACTTTATTTGAAAGCGGTGCCATAAGACTGTCATTAGACAATCATAATTATGACATGGCACTGTCATGAGCATTAATGAATGCTTATAACAGATGTCATTTAGTTTTATCGGGAAAATTGTCTCACTTTTGAATGGATGTAAAAAATCCAAGCTGGACATAAATGGAGTTGGTGACATAATTTGACACTTAACGAGATAAGCATTCAGTAATGCACATGATAGTGTCATATCATAATTATGACGGTCTTATGATAGTATTATGATGCCGCTGTCAAATAAAGTGTTACCTATTAAATCAAATAAATCAACAGATAAGCCACACTAGACTATAAACCTCAGGATTCAAAATGAAAGGAAAAAGTAGCACCTTATAGTCCGAAAATTACGGTAGTCAAAAGAATTGACATGGCTTAAATAATTTAACACAGTAAAATGCATAGAGAAACTCTAGTAGAATAAATAAAAGTGTGCTTGTACAGTATTTCAATTGCAGGAATACAGTGAGTGGTAGTAACTTGTTTGCATGACATCATGTCTTGAGGTGCGTTTGATCACTGTAATACGTATCCAGTAGTTCTCAAAAGGAGTCAGGCCTGTCCTGACAGAGAGTTGAGTGATACAGCTGTCTATCTTGTTCTTTGTAGTTTGCCAGTGAGGCATTCATTTGACATACAAAATCAGCTTCACCCAATAAAACGTGTCCGTTTGAATTGTCTGTTTATTTTCCATGCTCTCTGCTTTAGTAGTTCTATGTCACTAGGAACTGTTTATTGACTACGCGTTCTAATTTCTCATGGCCATCGGGACATTTTCTTCAAAACATTCCCAAGGAAATCATAAACTGCACGAGCAAAAGAGTAATTACCCAACATTCCCTAACATACAGCAGTTCCTACATGTGATTTTACATGCCCCCGGGCACTACCCTGAACATATGGTTGCTGTGTCACTAAGCAAAGGCTTGAACATAAACAAATAGATCCATTCATTTTGTCAGAAGGGGGGAATTTTAGTGCTCTGCTTGCTTTTATCACATACAAACTCCATTGGCAGCATGAAGTAATGGTTCTTCTACAAAAAAATACGTTAACATGCTGTATGGCTTTACTCAACAAGTCCAGAATAAACACCAGATGAAGACGGGCCTATAAAGTATGTGGTAACACAGTCAGGCCTTGCTATTTAGTCTATGGGATTCTTTTGGACAAATTTACCAGAGCTGCACTGCAGGAGATAACCAGGCTCGTAAATACTTGTCTGTCGTCATCCCTCCTCTTGGAAATAGGATCCGTTACAAACCTCTGACCTCTTAAGATGAAAAATTAGTAAAGCAAGAATATGACAAAAAACGCACATGGCAATGTATCACAATATTTTTAACTGAAACCATATATCCTCAACGCAGTGAAGCCTCCTATTCATTCTCGTTTCTTCAGCTTCATTTAGTTTAAATTAATAATTTAATCTGTTCCAACATCAAACTTTATTGAATAGGAAAACAAAGCAAAAAATTTCAGAAACTAAACTTCAAATATTTTCCTTTCTATGCACTTTGCCCAATATTTATGACATATTATGTGACGGACAAGTATAAAATAAATTGTATTCATGTGAATTATCCAAATTACTGTAATTTTCAGACTATAAACTACTACCTTTTTCCCTCATTTTGAATTCTCTGGCTTATAGTCCAATGCGGCTTATTTGTTTGTTTGGCTTCATAAGGCTGCCATAAATCATCTTAATTATGACATGACGCTATCATGGGCATTAATGATATTTTATATATATGTTATATTTATATATTTGCTATTTTTAATGATCTTTTACATCTATTCAAAAGTGAGATCATTTGCCGGATGACACAAAATGCCATCATAGGCATTCATTAATGCTCATGGCAGTGTCATGTCATAATTATGATGGTCTTATGACAGTTTTATGGCACCACTGTCAAATAAAATGTTATCAACTACCAGAGCTAGCAATTAATGAAACAACAGCTAATGAGTAACTGAAGAAATAATTAGCACAGAACATGAATTTTGATTGTTATTTACATCTGCAGCGCTGCAATGCATGCTAGGAGGCATGTTGGATGACAACAGTGTTGACAGCAGGTGGCAGCAGAGGTTGACTGTCTCCCCCAAGGGAGCAGGGATAGCCAAATAAAGCTACTTGAAGCAATGAGGCTTCGCTGCCAATTGGTTCAAAACTTCATGGTGATTCATTTGGTCTTATGACAGTCTTATGATGCCGCTGTCAAATTTAGTGTTACCAGTTAATGTCTTATGGTGTAAATATCCCATAAAACAGTGAGGACAGCTGCGAGTTATAGTATAGTGTGACTTATTTATAAACAAATGCTGTTTTCATGTCAAATTTGGTGGGTGACAATTTATAGTCCGGTGCGCCGTATAGTCCGAAAATTACAGTACATTTATGTGTGCAAATTAGAGGTGGGAACCTTTGTGTACCTCACGGTACGGTACGATACGATTTGCGGTACAAGGCTCACGATAACAATAATCTCACAATATGGCGATACAACATATCATATATTATTGATACATTGGGTCAGAAAATCATACTAGGATACGAAGTGTGTAGAGCAGCCAAAAATGTTTACTTAAGTAAGAGTAGCATTACTTCAGAATAATATGATTCAAGTAAAAGTAAAAGTAGTCATCAAAAATGTACTCAAGTACAAGTAAAACACTATTTGGTAAAAACAATACTCAAGCAATGAGTAACATTGTGAGTAACTGCTTACGATGTTGGATTTTTTTTGTAAACAATGTTTTTTTTTTAAATCTATACGAACTGTTAATATTTTACTTTGAAGGTGAAGAAGAACACTACGACCTAACCACATTAAGCCAAAGAAATATAAAAAAAAAAAAAGTTATAATAATAATTGAATTCTGGCGACAGAAAAAATATACTAAAATGAACCATCATTCGTCGAAAGAGCATGAGTGCCCTCAAGTGGAGAAAACATATTTCCTATTATGAACCTAAGAGGATATTTCTGGGTTTCTGTGGTCAGTCGGTGACAAATAAAACTAGGAAAGAGGTTTAAATCTGCACTTTCGAGTCATGTTGACGGCTCTATACCAAATAATCATATTTTTTTTTAGAGTGCTTTAAGGCCGGCATCATCATATAATGGCAAGCTTGAGTCTGGTTGGTCTAATGGAGTCATGTGATTACTGTTGCGACCTTTCATTGATGAAATTGCCAGCGCCACTGTTGGCGTCTGTCAAAAAATAAAAAATAAAAAAAGTAAAATCTGATATGCAGAATAAAGAAGAAAAATGTACTGTTTTGTCTTCACAAATCTACTCAGGTAAAAGTAAAATGTGTGACTTAATAGAACTACTCTTAGAATCCATTTTTCTTAAAACGTTAATCAAGTAAATTTAACAGTGTAATTATAACGCACCTTTGTCTAGGATATTCTACAAAAAAGATAATACTAAACAGAAAAACAAGCTCTTTTCATCTTTTTATCGCGAGTAGACGTCTAATTCGTTTGAACTGGGAGTGAACTGCCGCTCCATCCCTCCCACTTCAAATGGATTGGACATCTAAGGCCGTCAGTGGCAGCCAATGCCAGGCACCGCGTTCATTTTGGGGTATTTCACGTCATTTCCTTTTAATTTTAGGTGACTTCCTATTACATTTGGGATATTTACGGGTCACTTACTGTTGATTTTGGAGCATTCACAGGTCACTCCCCGTTGATTTTGAGTTACCGAAACGGAAGTGACTCAAGAATCTCCCTTAATGAATAGGAAGTGACTCAAAATCAACAGGACCGAAAATCAATAGGAAATGACGCTGATGTTTTTTGTTGATGTCTATGGCCGCCAGTAGCAACCAATTCCAGGCAATGAGTTAATTTTGGGGCATTTCACGTCATTTCCTGTTGATTTTCGGTCACTTCATATTCCCTTGTGAACTTTTACTGGTCACTTCCTGTTAAATTTTGGGGCATTTGCAGGTCATGTCCTATTGATTTTAAGTTAGAGTTGGTCAAAATGAATTGTCTAGCACCGTCAATGGCAGCCGGTGCGCTAACAAAAACACTGTTCTAATGGAAGATTTTGATGGCAATCTCTTGGAGGGATCATATCGATAACCTTTAGGGCTACAAAGTATCGCGATATATCACCTTTTCGATATTTTATCACACCTCTATATTAAGCTATACCATGTCATTTGCCTCCAAATGTACAGTGGGGCAAATAAGTATTTAGTCAATCACTAATTGTGCAAGTTCTCCCACTTGAATATATTAGCGGGGCCTGTAATTGTCAACATGGGTAAACCTCAACCATGAGAGACAGAATGTGGGAAAAAAAAAAGAGAAAATCACATTGTTTGATTTTTGAAGAATTTATTTGCAAATCATGGTCGAAAATAAGTATTTGGTCTATACCAAAAGTTAATCTCAATACTTTGTTATGTACCCTTTGTTGGCAATAACAGTGGCCAAACGTTTTCTGTAACTCTTCACAAGCTTTTCACACACTTTTGCTGGTATTTTGGCCCATTCCTCCATGCAGATCTCCTCTAGAGCAGTGATGTTTTGGGGCTGTTGTTGGGGAACACGGACTTTCAACTCCCTCCTCACTCCGTGGTGTCAAAATGATAACAAGAACGGGGAGCAAAAATCCCAGAACCACACAGGGGGGCTTAGTGAATAACCTACAGAGAGTTGGGACCACAGTAACAAAGGCTACTATCAGTAACACAATGCGCCGCCAGGGACTAGAATCCTGCACTACCAGACGTGTCCCCCTGCTGAAGAAAGTACACGTTCAGGCCCGTCTGCGGTTCGCTCAAGAGCATTTGGATGATCCAGAAGAGGACTGGGAGAATGTGTTATGATGAGATGAAACCAAAATAGAACTTTTTGGTAGGAACAGAGGTTCTCTTGTTTGGAGGGAAAAGAATACTGAATTGCACCATACCCACTGTGAAGCATGGGGGTGGAAACATCATGCTTTGGGGCTGTTTTTCTGCAAAGGGACCAGGACAACTCATCTGTGTAACGGAAAGAATGAATGGGGCCATGTATCGAGAGATTTTGAGTGAAAATCTCCTTCCATCAGCAAGGGCATTAAAGAAGAGACGTGGCTGGGTCTTTCAGCATGACAATGATCCAGCCAGGGCAACAAAGGAGTGGCTTCGTAAGAACCATTTCAAGGTCCTGGAGTGGCCTAGCCAGTCTCCAGGTCTCAACCCCATAGAAAATCTGCGGAGGGAGTTGAAAGTCTGTGTTGCCCAACAACAGCCCCAAAACATCGCTGCTCTAGAGGAGATCCGCATGGAGGAATGGGCCAAAATACCAGCAACAGTGTGTGAAAATCTTGTGAAGACTTACAGAAAACGTTTGGCCTCCGTTATTGCCAACAAAGGCTACATAACAAAGTATTGAGATGAACTTTTGGTATTGACAAATACTTATTTTCCACCCTGATTTGCAAATAAATTATTTAAAAATGAAACAATGTGATTTTCTGGGGGGGTTTTCCACATTCTGTCTCTCATGGTTGAGGTTTAACCATGTTGACAATTACAGGCCTCTCTAATAATTTCAAGTGGGAGAACTTGCACAATTAGTGGTTGACTAAATACTTATTTGCCCCACTGTAGTTTGAGGCTTGTGCGTGGAGGGTTGAGAGCCTTTTTGCTTCAGGCCCAGTAATCCCTGGGATCTGCAGCCACAATGAACACACATCAGAGTAAATAGGCAAGTATCCAGTCCCAAGGCTAGGCTGTCAGCTCAAGGTGCACATCTCCATTCCACAGAGATGCACTGGCCCTCTGCCAAGCCCAATGGCTTTGTGGAAGCTATTATCATGGGCCTTTAGCACATATACAAGAGCTGGGAGGTCACCACACCTCTGGGTGTCCTTTTTCCCGCTCCTGATGTATAGTATGTTTACACTAGCACGTGAGTCAAGTTGCCATAGCTTTTACTGTGTAGACATAGTTGCCAAGTACCAAGCCTAAAAAATGTGTATAAAATGTGACTTATTAGCAATGTGGCGTTTACCAAATCCTTCTTCCAGAATAACAAGGCCATTTCGCAATTAGGGCACTTTCAAGAGGACTCGGGTACCTTGCAACAACACTTGCGAATGGCATGTTGAAAAGGTTCAGTATTCACACTGCGCCAACTGAACTTTCACATGGACGAAAGGCTAACTCATTGATTGGACAAATTTAGAAGGGGAAATAAATGTCTTCGTCTTGGGAGGGGAGGGGGAGTGGAGTGTCACAGCAGCTGCATGCAATGTAGCATAAGCGCAAACTGCTGCTTAAAGCGGACCAAGACCAACAATTTTTGAGTGGACCAGAGTTCGTTTGTTTGGTCCGAATCAGAGTTTGGATGCGCGTTCACATATACAAAACTAAGCGGACTATCAGAGAAAAGAGCTCTTGTCCATTTAAAAAGGACCAAACAGTGCTAGTGTGATAGTGTCCTTATACTGTACAGTACTATGCAACTAAAAACACCAACGACAAACAAATGTAACTACTTATATCTACTTTAACTCTGTAAAACTCTTATAATTTATCTGTGATAAATACATTGTTGAATTCACACATTTCTGACAGTGATAATGAAAATTAGAGATAGATCATAGATCATGGACATGGATCCATCTATTTTTTAACGCTGTTTAACCAGATTGCAGAAAATTGGAGCCTATTCTAGCACACCAGGGACTAAAGGGCAAAAGTCACTCACGATGTACATTATGGGTATGTATTGCCTCATATCTAGCGATTCGTATCACGGTTCACAGGTCACAATTTTGATTGACTTGAAGACGATTATTGCGATATTAATACTGTATATCAATTTTTTTTTTTTTAATCAAAATAGACATAAGTACATTTATATCAATTTATTCCTCAAACCTCATCCAGCACTCAAGTAAAAATGTATTTTTCTTTTATACAGTATTTGAACAACATATAGCTTTCACTACAACATTTTCTATTTTTGAGTGCAACATTATTCCAAAACTGCTTAAAGGCAAAATTCTAAATCAAGGGCTTAGGTTTGCATAGGGACGGTAGGGACACAACACTACCAACTTTTTATGATGCTGAAATTGTCCCCACCAACCTTTAAGCAACCTTATACGTATGCATGATGTATTGAGACCAGTTATATAGGTCAGTTAGAATGTCTTCACATATGTTGTAAGGATTGAATTGAGCCTACCATCATTAAGTGAATTATTTACATTGTGTTCAAACTTACATTTACCCCTTTTCCCTTGCTAAATGCGCCGGGCCGCCCCCACCCCCCGATCCCCCCGAAACGCTTAATTTGCTGATGACTTGACGCACTCCCGACACACACACGCACATTCACACACAGCCGCGACAAAAATACATGTCGACAACATGCCGCTTCCTCCGCCCCCTTAGAAGAAGGGGATATTGGAAGTTTTTTTTCGGCCAGCGGCAGCCACTGTAAGTAATGTAAAAAGACGTCAGTGTTGAGGAGGTGAGGAAGATACCTTTTGCTACTGAAAGTCCGTCTTGCATCAGAGTTAGCATTAACATTAAACCGTGTGAACTTGCTAACCTGCAAAACCCGTGTAGGAAGCTGCTTATAGGGAAGTGTCCTTCTGTTTGTGTTTTGTACTGTTAACTTTAAATAAACTGTGAGAAATGTAGTGAGCTCTGCTGGAAACTACAGAACTAGAAAAACGTGAGCAAGAAGCTGCTTGGAGGGACAGGGGTGATGCAATAACCTCATGTTGCTAACAGTGATGTTAATAACAGCGTAAGAGTATAACGGCGTTACTAATAGCGTTGTTTTTTTTTCATTACTAATATCGTTATTTTTTTCAGTAGTGAGTAATCTAATTAATTACTTTTCTCATCTTGGCAACGCCGTTAGCATTACTGAGGATGTAAAGGCGTGCGTTACTATGCGTTAGTACATTGATTGAATGATGCGAGAAAAGTCTGTGAGAGACACGGACTCACAGAGACAAGAGAGCAAAGCGGGAGTAGGGAGGAGGGACGGAAGTTGTGATGTGGTGCTAGGTGGCTCCAATAATACCTGACTGTAGCCGATAGCCTACAAACTACGCCCACATGAGGCTAAGGTAGATATCATATGTATATATAACTAGATACGAAATGACAGACACGGCTGCGTTAGCACATGTATAGAGAACTAGATGCGAAATGATCGACTCACCGGCGTGAGTAAACAGCCGCCATCTCAAAGCAGTAGACTTCTCAGGAAGGCTCTCTTGTACAGAACCTCCCTAGCGAACCTAAGCAATGTTTTATCTAAAACACTCCTAAATCAGCTAAATCTTGAGTTGGATCTATCTTTAAATGATGAAACAGTTTTAAACTTTCACATGTCGATAGTAGACAGAAGAGAACTAATGCAATAATGGGAGCAATTTTAACAACTTTAACAGTTGATTCACAACATTAAATGACTTCCAAACACAGCAAAGGTTGCTATGTTTTTTGGAGGGGTTTTTGGGGGGATGGAAAAAAAAAACATGAAAAGCAACACCAGTTACTTTGCCAAATAACTAATTACTCTTACATTCAGGTAACTGAGTTACTAACTCAATTACTTTTTGGGAGAAGTAATTTGTAACTGTAATTAATTACTTTTTTAAAGTAAGATTAACAACACTGGTTGGTAACATAACACAACATAATCATAATAACTATATACATTTTTTTTTTTTTTTTTTTGATGCCACAAGCTACCCACACTAGCGTTGCAATCGACTGGTCGATCGTGATCGACGTAATGAGCACCCCGCATTCAGCATATCAATTAATTAGGTTCATATTCTTGAGAAATGTAGCTCTGACCCCCATTCACCCAATCTGTTTGTTCTTAATAATGTCCCATCCCGAGCAAAAAGTGCACATGCATGTTATGCTGTTGCAGGGTGACCCAAAAAAAAGTTTACACTCAGTTGACTGCTTGTTTAAAAGCCATTGAAACATATCTAAATAGGTTGTCATGCTTAAGTGATTCATTAAGGTCACTCAATGCAGCTGGTAATCTCTCGTCTCTACAATTCCTGTGCTTCTGCTGAAAATGAAGAAAACTTTAGCTGTACCTGATTTGCTGCGTGCCGGTCTGACACCTACTGAGATTGCAGCAAATCTGAGAATATCCAGATGTGCGGTCTACAAAGTTAAAAAGAAGCTGAAAGATACTGGAACAGCCTCACGAAAAGGGTCTGGAAAACCCGATCTGTGCGGACCAAAAAGTTGATTGACAAGGTGATATGTGGCCACCCCAGAGTCCAGATCTCAATCCCCTGGATTATAGCATATGGGCAACTGCGGAGGACAGTGCCTGTAAGAAGCCACAAACCTTTGTGGCAGCCTTGGAGAGGTCCATTGTTAGATCTTGGGAAAAGATGACAGCATCCTACATAAAGAAGACCTGTCAAGCGTTCCGCAGGCGCCTGGAGGCTGTTGTGACACTTAAGGGAGGACACATTGAAAAAAAGAGTGTACTGTACATGTTCTTTACAATAATGTATAATTTGTGATTAAATTCTAATTCTAAGCTGAATAAACATGGCATTTAAATTGTATTATGGCAGTGTAAACTTTTTTTTGGGTCACCCTCTATATCATCCCCACCAATGTTGAGACCAAACCTACGCCCTTGTTCTAAATACTCCAGTTAAAGCCAAAATCAGCCCAAATTTCAGATTTATAGAAGGACTAATCCGAGCAACCACTAGAGGGTGACATACATAAATCCCTACTCAGATTAGTCTAATGTTGTTGTTACTTCAGCAGACTGCAAGCCAATGCTGCTGAGCACTGTTAACTACTGGACGGGAGTAGTAGTGCAGCCTCTGAATTGTTTATTTCCATCAAAAACACACAAAAAACACAATTGCGAGACGTAATATTACGATATATCTCAGAATCGATTTTTGAATCAAACACCCGAGTGTACATTCAGTGGAACAACAGTTCACACTCACATTTCACATACAGAATTCTGTATTGTCTAAAATGATACAGTACAGTTTATATTGAAAGGTCATTATACTATAACCTTCTGCACAAAGTGGCCCAGAAGTTCAGTAAACATTCCCAACGTTAGTATTTTTCTTTTGGGGCACAATTTGCTCTATATCTCACTGTTAACAGCATTCTGGGGTAAATGTTTAGATAAATGGGATGAGTTAAATGAGAACATGCACTGAAGAGGCTCTACTTTTATCCATTGGAAGGAAGTGAATTAGCTAAATATTTAGAGCCTATCCTCTTTCAGTGGATGTCTTTTTAAGAAGGGCAAGATTTGTTCATGCACTCATCTAATTTCGACTTAAAAGAAAAAGTACTTTTTGTTCCGTGGAAAGACAATCTGTGTTTGTTTCCATGAATTTGTAATTTGTTTATAACTGGAAATTGGTAAACAGCCCTCGAGTATTTGTGATTTTATTTATGCCAGAGATACTTCACACGAAGATCTGAACAGAATACTACTATTGTATCAAATTAGTGTGGATGTCAATGATGTCATAAAATGGAAGCAATCAAACTTAGTTTGACAACAACAAAAAAAAGTTTGACACATCAATCTTTTTGGTTAATGTAACTGTAATGTGACCATGACCGAGTTAGCAAACAGGCGTAAAATGCCTTGTTAAAGGGAAAGATTCAGGAAACTCCCTATGTAAAGCTGCACATTGAGAGGAGGGCGATTTGAGATATATACAACCCCGAGCAAAAAGTATGGAATCACCAGTCTCGGACGAGCACTCACTCAGACATTTTATCATGTAGAACAATGCAGATTCTTGACTCTTGACACACTGTCCAATGCAGATTCTTGACTCTTGACGAGGTGATGGTGTTTTTGTTTGGTGCTGTTCCAGTGAGATTTACAAAGATGACTGCCTGAATAAAACACCAAAATTTTCTTCAGTCTTTGATGATGTGGTGCTGCATGTCAGGCAAAGGCACTGGGGAGATGGCTGTGGTTAAATCTTCAATAAATGCACAACTTTACATTGAAATTTAAGACAGCTTTCTTATCCCTTCAATTGAAAATATGTTTGTCATTTTCCAAGATGACAATGCATCATGCCACAGAGCTAAAACTGTTAAAGCATTCCTTGGAGAAAGACTTATTTAGTCAATGTCATGGCCTGCAAATAGCCCAGATCTCAACCCTATAGAAAACCTGTGGTGGAAATTGAAAAAAAATGTTCCACAGCAAGGCTGAGATCTGCAACGATGATCTGGCAACTGCAATCAAAGAGAGTTGGCACCAAATTGATGAAGAATACTCATCAAGTACATGGTGGTGCTACTAAATACTAGAGATGTGTTTCGATTGTTATTTCTTTGTTTGTTTCTCATGATTGCATTGATATTCCTCAGAATGGAGTGATTCCATAAATACTTCCCTGCACTTGCTCTGTCAAAGTAACATTTACTGACCACCACAATATTTTTTTATTCATTTCTTTTAGTATTTCTGAATGCTGAACAGTTGCACTTTTGAACTAATTCTTTTTTTTTTTCAAGCTTTTTATCCGAGTTTGTTCTACATGATAAGATGTCTAAATGCTAAAGAGCTGCACTTTTGAACTAATTCATTATTTTTTCAAGCTTTTTATCTGAGTTTGTTCTACATGATAAAATGTCTGAGTGAGTGCTCGTCCGAGACTGGTGATTCCATACTTTTTGCTAGGGGTTGTATATAGACTTTTTTTTCCACTATTTTGCACTGTTGGTGTACTGTATATAACCCGTTTTGACCATAGCCTATGACTATGACCATACCTGCTGTTTGTGTTGAATTGTCAGATATAAAACCACTTAGTCTTATTTTTTCTGTTGAATGTTTATCCGAACAAGTTGAATAAATATAATCAAG
The DNA here is from genome assembly GCF_030265065.1 of Corythoichthys intestinalis. Taxonomy (NCBI): domain Eukaryota; kingdom Metazoa; phylum Chordata; class Actinopteri; order Syngnathiformes; family Syngnathidae; genus Corythoichthys; species Corythoichthys intestinalis. Next base: position 32,710,266 of record NC_080414.1, on the reverse strand, counting down.
CTTCAAAACAGTTTGTCGAGTATGTTTGGTTGTCAATGGGACATCAATATTACTAATTTTGACAAAAGACTTTGGTCTTTTTTGGTCTTTTTGGGTCCAAAATGTTGATTATAATTGGTCAGTGAAGAAAACAACAGTTTGGACAGGGAGGTTATGGTGTCCTAAAAAAACGGACCTAATCAGGTGATGGTGAACAATTTTTTCTTTGAAATATAAAGGCATCATCAAAAGCACGCAAATTCGGACAAAATTGGCTCAGTTGTTAAAGGGTTAAACTGTTAAATTTTTTGTCGGATTTATTTATAGTTTATTTGTTTTGCTTTGTGTACCGTATTTTTCGGACTATAAGTCGCACCTGAGTATAAGTCGCACCAGCCAAAAAATGCGCAATGAAGAGGGAAAAAAAACATATAAGTCGCATTTTGGGGGGAAATTTACTTGATAAAATCTAACACATTGCTATTTGTAATTGTGCCTGCAGTATTTATTAGTGATTTAGCTAGGTTTTTGGGCTATGGAATGAATTGATCTAATTATAATGTATTCTTTTGGGGAAATTTTGATATATAACCCAAATCCTGGAACTAATTAAATTGGTATGTAGAGGTACCACTGTATATGACTTTTGCTTTTATATGGCTTTTCCTGTTTTAATTGTTTTTAACTTTCTTGATGATTTAAAGTAATTCATAGACTTCATAACCTATTGACATGAGACAGGAAACGGGGCCGATTCGTAGAGGGCCTATTTTAAAAAACTTCAAATTCAAATATCTAAAAACCAAAGCTGCTACTGACCTAAAACCAAAACAGGCCTTTGCCATATTTGAGTCTCCATGAGAAGCGGCTTCAAAAAATTCAAAGTCGTTCCCTTATTAAATCCCGATTAATTATTTTTATAGAAGTATAAAACAACTTAAAATGGCTACAAAAGTCTCAGATTTTACACTAAATGCACAAAAATCAACGAAATGCAGAGAGAATCATCTATATTTTCAGTATCAATAGCAATATTTAACATATCATATACGTTTTTGCCCAAAATAGAAACTTTAATTTTTTTCAACAGCTAATAAATCACTCAACTTTTACATCAGAGACTTAATACTTGAGGAAAACATGCAGAATCAATCATAGACAATATATAAATAGATAATTAATAAGTTCTATATGCAATCACAACTTATTATAGAATAGAATAGCCCTTCATTGTCATTATACAGTTGTATAGTTAGTTAGTTATACTGGACTGTCTCAGAAAATTAGAATACACAATATTCTAATTTTTTGAGACAGTCCTGTGTATATATACAGGACTGTCTCAGGAAATTAGAATACACAATATTCTAATCTCCTGAGACAGTCAGGAAATTAGAATATTGTGTATTCTAATTTCCTGAGACAGTCCTGTATATATACACAGGACTGTCTCAAAAAATTAGAATATTGTGTATTCTAATTTCCTGAGACAGTCCAGTATAGTTGTAGTGAATGAGGCTAGCGGCCGCCTGACGTAAACAGAGCTTTTCTGGTGAAAATTCTTGTGAACAAATGCTTAAATCCCCAAATTCTTCATAGATATGGACGTAAAACAGTCTCGATTCTTGATTTTTTAAAAAAAACATGCAGTTAGCGTCTATTTTATGTAAATATGTCAATGTACAATGCTAACCTGTTAGTGTATGAGGCTAGCGGCCGCCTGACGTAAACAGAGCTTTTCTGGTGAAAATTCTTGTGAATAAATGATTAAATCTCAATTTTTGGTTAAAAGCAACAACAACAAAAAACGTGCAGTTAGTGTTTATTTCTTGTGAATAAATGATTAAATCTCGATTCTTGGTTAAAAGCAACAACAACAAAAACGTGCAGTTAGTGTTTATTTTACATAAATATGTCGAAGTACAATGCTAATCTGTTAGTGAATGAGGCCAGCATCTGCCTGACATAAACAGAGCTTTTCTGGGGATAATTCTTGTAAATAAATGCTTAAATCAATGAATACTTTATAGATATGGGCGTAAAACAATCTCGAATCTTGGTTTAAAGCAAAACACCATGCAGTTGGCTGTTATGTTAAGTAAATATTGCGAAGTATAATGCCAATGCTGTAGCCCATTCTCCCATTCATTTTTTCGTTTCAAAATGCATGTATGGTACGAAAAATATAATTACCTTGAATCCTCCATCAAATCACTCCTGAAAAAAATCCTTCTTGTTTGTATGCGGTACAGCTTTCGTACTTTTTCAAAAATCCAAGCTTCGATCCGGTTTATACTCGCAGCGTCTACTGTCTTCGAATAACTATCACTAAATTAAGCGGACTTTGGCACGGCCCCCTACGGGAATGCGTGACGCAAAGAATGACGAAGTGTCAGGTCAATATAATGATGAAGTCTATGTCTAATTATAATGTATTCTTTTGGGGAAATCCCTCCCGACATATGACAATTTCGACATATAAACCAGGTCCCGGAACTAATTAAATTGGTATGTAGAGGTATGTATATGACTTTTGCTTTTATGTGACTTTTCCTGTTTTCATTGTTTTAACTGTCTTGATGAGTTAATGTGATTTTTATCAATCACTTTATTTATGTTTTTAGATTTTTATGAGATATAAAGCACTTTAAATTACCTTGTGTTGAATTGTGCTTTACAAATAAATTTGCCTTGCCTTCATTGACTATTTTATTTTAGTTTTGTTTGCTATTTGTCGGGGGAAAGTACAAAGGGATGCACTGATAATTAAATCTAGCTGTGGAAACCAAATGCAAGCTTTCCCCCCCCCCCAGGTCATCAATTGTAATTGATTAACACGGCAAATTTGACACTTTTAAGAGAATGTTCTAGGCTTGTGAAACCCTCGCTTCAAGGACATTGAACAGACCAACACAGTTTGGCATTAAGGTTACACAACATGTCCATTTCTGCCATACAAAACAGAAGAAATAATGTATCACAGAGTAGAAATCCCTAAATTGGAAGGTTACTTATCTTTAAAACCGTTAGATTCAGGTCAGTTCAAAAGAAAAATGGCTGCTACTTCTGTGGGAGGTGTACACTCATATGTACGTGTTAACAGCTTCCATGTGTGTTTACACCTCATATACTCTTTCAACATAGACCTAGCCTGCAGCCAGAGAGGATATATGTTAGGCCTGACTCATGCTATAATTGCTGGGAGAATGACAGCAATGCAAACTGCTGTTAAATAAATATAGTTTCATGAGAATTATCCACGTGGACGACAAGTTGCGCCACTGAGCCAGAGAGCGGATCAATACAATTTTTCGTCATAATGAATAAGAAATATGTTTATCCTTTAGAGAAATGTTTGAAATTTTTAGGGGGAAAAAAACAAATCCACAAGATTGTTTTTTGGTTTTTTTTTAAATGGCCCAAAATGTTAATCACTCCTTAAGTAAAACACTCTTAAAATTGGTCTATCGCACTACTTCCCAGTGATTGAGTTGTTCACTTGGAGTTGAAAATCTTCATCAATGCACATGCAGTAAAGTGTCGTGCTGCTGCTTGTGGAGGTCCGCCGCACAAAGTCGCTTCTAAACAAATTGGGTCCCTTTTGACCGCAGCCGGTCGGCTACCTCATTAAATTTGCATTTGAATACAAACAGCTTGACTGCCTAGTGTTGCACAAAATGGCCGGTGCTAATGACCTTGCCATGGCTGCTGGCTTTGGCAATTGTCACGACTGAACTGACTGCTGGAAGTCGGTGAGAGGCGTGTGTGCGTGCGTGTGTCTGGTCATCTAGGAGGTGGGTGTCATTCAAAACAAAGTGTGTGGTACCATTATTGAATAGACAATAACACCTAAGGTTCCACAATTTGGAAATTGGCCAAAAGTTTTAAAATTATATGAGCATCCACAGATAGGAGTAAGAGCAATGCGATAATTTTGACAGCCCCTTTATTTTTTTTAATGTTTTTTTTTTTTTTAAGTCTGTGGAAACTCTCCTGTTTGGAGAAAAGTATTTATAATCTGAAGTATGTCTGGGGCTATGCAATGGAAAAGTTTGAAGGAAGGATGTCAAGGCGGCATGTTGTGGGCTTTAATTTTGACACAATTTCTGTTAAAAGGGCCTAGTCCAAGAGGCTAAACTGTCTAAGATTGACGTGGGGGACATTTCGGGAGGCATTTATGTACCAATTGTTGATCTGGAGTTGCACACAGTTTGTCTAATCTTTAGTACTTTGTGTGTAAAGAATGCTGCGAAATCATTACTGGACACCTTAGATGACAATTCCTGAGGTACTGATGCTTGTGGGTTTGTCAGTTTGTCAACAACAGAAAATAATGTACGGGTATTGTTGATGTTTCTACTAATGGTCTCTAAAAAATATGACTGTCAAGCCTTTTTCAGTTCCTGGTTGTATTTGCGAAGACTCTCTTTGTAGATATCATAAAAAAGCAGCTTCCTGCTCACGTTTTTCTGGTTCTATAGTTTCCAGCAGAGTTCACTACATTTCTCACACTTTAACAAACATTAACAGTAGAAAACACAAACAGAAGGACACTTCTTTCTAAGCAGCTTCCTACTCGAGTTTTGCAGGTAAGCAAATTCACACAGTTTAATGTTATGCTAACTCTGATGCCTCGGCCGAAGCCTCGCTGCCCAGCTGTACCATGTGACTGTTACAGGGAGTGCTTTAGATTTTGGCCCACGCTTTGACAGCTCACGACAGTATATAAACACCTATGGCTACATTCAAAATGTGGGTGTTTGAGGGAAAGTTGCGATCACGTGAGAGTGTGGATAGTTTGGAGGTGGTTTGGAGAGTGGAAAGGTTAAGGAGTTCTACAGTAGTTAATAGGATGGAGCCAGCAAGAAAGAGGACTTTCCCCTGTGTGGAAAAACATTTGTTTTTTAATAAAAATGAATGAACCCCACCCCTGCCCATGCTGTGCATCAATGTTCAAGTTACACTTTTACTGTCGTCTTCCAAAATTACAACTGGGTGACAACATAGGTGTTTATTCACGGACGACGTGCAGCCAAGCTTGACACTGAAGAGACAGGACACAACAGTGTACCGTCCTTTGTTTTGTTGAAATCAGTCAATGTTTTGGCCACTCTGGTATTTGCCTTTCTGCCGCTTTCCCCGTTTGCATACCGAGTGTCCGACATTCTGAACTTTCCACGCATGTATATTTTTAACCCTTCATTAACCGTCGACGGGATGTTGTGCTCGTCAACGGATTTACGTCATCGATGACGTCGACTAGTCGAGACAGCTCTAGTCTGTAGGAACTGTCTCGTCAACTAATGGTGAAGTCTATGCATGCATTTTCGGTGCCGTTTTTCCTCACGAGGGTTGCGTGAGGTGCTGGAGCCTATCCCGGCTAACTACGGGCAGTAGGCAGCAGTGTTGTTAATAATGGCGTGGCGTTATTTTCTTTAATAGTGAGTAATCTAAATAATTACTTTTCTCATCTTGGCAATGCCATTACTAGAGGCGTGCGAAATTTCCGTTTCTTAGATTATTCACGATTCGGCCGTGGAAGATTCGAGAACGATTCACAACATCCAAATTCCGGTTATTGAATTATACCAGGTAAAGCAGAACTAAAACAGTCAGCTTCAAATATCAGCTTGCTCCTTCATCATGAAGGAAAAAGGTACCGTCATCGCACACACATTATAATTGTTTGCATTAGTCTAACACATACTGTATATAGTCTAACACATACATATGGTAGAGGTACCGTCTAAACTGTTTGCATTACTCTAACACACGTAATATAATTTATCAGGAAATAGTATCATTTTCATATTTACGGTAGGACTACACTACTAATATAAAATAAATAGCACACCATAGTTTAATGAGAAGAAATAGAAGAGATATACAATGCCGTCTTATCACAAGATTGACGCACCAACTCATGCAATCAGCTCTCCCAGCAAACTCCAAGGACAAAGCGCTTTGTCCTAAAACAAGTACAACCAGCCCGGACAGCAAAGTTGATAGCGGGCGTCCCAATCCGCGCACGAACCTAAGCCGCCCAAAACCGGCCACAGAGGGGATGACCCAAAAGCAACGCCCAGAAACGCCTTCGACAAGGCCCGCCTCAGCAAAGACTTTAAAAAGACTGGACACTGAGATAACACAGATTTTTTTCTGCTCGGAAACATGTAGCCTTGTTTTGGATCCAGAATTGTCCCTCCGTCGTCTGTTTTTGCCTTATTTTTACCATTGTCGACGAATAAATTGTCAACCTGTTTTCGGTGAGTGTTCTTCAAGCTTTTGAAACATGGAGTCAGTACAAAGGGTTAAAATAAAAGGACGCGCGAGATTCGGCCTTCCCGGCGGGCGCACGCGGGGCAGCGTCAGCCGAGCCGCACTTGTTTTGGTTGGTGCTGTCCGCGGGTGCGTCTGGGCCGGGGGGGCGAATTTCAACATTCAATAGCTTTAAAACTTTATTGGGAAAAAGGTGTGTTCTCCAAGTCACACACAAACACACAAATCATTTAATACAATACTTGTCAAATAGTGGGGCGCGCTCCAATGCCGGGGGTGGCGCATGTGAGCTTGGAGAACATACTTTTTTGCCGTACTAGAATAAAGTGTATTTGTACATCCCCTCAGTGGGTGGCAGTGGAGCGCTTACTTTCAGAGTGTGCGCAGTATTTTCCAACCAAACAAGAGCACACAGTAAAGAGCGCTGGAGATATGAGCTGAGGAAATATGACGAAGCGTATGTAGCGTTTGCCTTTTGGCTTAGACATTTAATACAGTGGGAGACGAGGAAAGACCAGTCTATTTGCTGTGTCTAAAAATGTTTGCAGCGGACAGCAGGAAGCCAAATCAGTTAAGACATCACTTAAAGACATTACACCCCAATCACATTGATAAGCCGCTTGATTTTTTTTTTTTTTCAGTGAAATGAATATTGCTAACAATCGTCCCTCTTTGTCATTGTTACATCAGTAAACCAGTGAGCACTGTTAAAGGGATTTACAGAATGACTTGTAATTCTTAAAAGATAAACGGTATTATGAGTTAAAATAATTTGAATTGAACCCCTCTTGATGTTTTCGTTCTTATAAAATGTATTAAAAAAATTTAGGTCGCCAGTGTTGTTGACGTCGCAGGGCGGTAACGTCACATGGTTATCCTGCCGGCAAAGAGTTAGGTCAATAAGGACACCCTACCACCTAAGAGCTAGTGTTATCTCCTTTAGCTGAAATAACTTCAATGAGACGCTTTTTGTAGCCATCTACCAGTCTTTGACATCGGTCAGAAGAAATTTTACCCCACTCCTCAATGCAGAATACTTTCAACAATGACTGACTGTTGAAGTGAGAGAAAACAGCATGGTGAGATCAAAGGAGCTGTCTGAGGCCTTTAGAAAGAAGATTGTAGATGCTTTTGAGGCTGGTAAGGGATGTCAAAAGATCTCAAAAGAATATAAAATCCACCATTCCACTGTCCGGAAAATAGTCGACAAGTGGAGGACATTCAAAACAACTGCAAACTCTCACCCCGAGAGAAGATGCTAAAAGAAATCTGCAAAAACCCTAAAATGTCATCACGGGACCTACAGCAGGCTCTTGCTCCTGTTAATGTGAAAGTGCATGCCTCTACAATCAGAAAGAGACTAAACAAGTTTAACATTTATGAGAGGTGTGCAAGAGGAAAACCTTTGCTCTCCAAGAAGAACTTGAACACCAGATTGAAGTTTGCCGGAGTGAATGTAGACAAAGACCAGGACTTCTGGAATAATGTTCTTTGGACAGATGAATCAGAACAGAATACATATTTGGCATAAACCCAATACAGCATTCCAGGAAAAGAACCTCATACCAACTGTGAAACATGGAGGTGGAAGTGTCATGGTTTGGGGATGCTTTGCTCCAGCAGGACCTGGCCAGCTCACCATTATAGTATCCACCATGAATTCTATCGTGTACTAGAGGGTGCTTGAGGAACATGTCAAATCATCTGTGAGAAAATTCAAGCTGAAGCGAAACTGGACCCTGCAACATGACAATGACCCAAAACATACCAGTGTATCCACCAATGACTGTCTGAAAAGGAAGAAATGGAGAGTCCTAGAATGGCCGAGGCAAAGCCCAGATCTTAATCCCACTGAGATGGTGTAAAGTGACTTGAAACGGGCTGTACATGCAAGAAATCCCTCAAACATCTGACAGCTGAAAGTATTCTGCGTTGAGGAGTGGGGCAAACTTTCTGCAGCCCGATGTCAAAGACTGGTAGATGGTTGGGTGGTAGGGTGTCCTAACTTTTTCCTCAGTGAGAATATCCATTTTTGTTGATATACAGTGCTGCTCGAAAGTTTGTGAACCCCACAGCGATGGTCAGATTTTTTGTAAAAAAAACTAAAATAACCTTATTAAATGTTAAGTTATACCCAAATCCACAATACTGACATTCCAAATAATGGACTGAAACAAAAGAAATAGTTATATTGTCATTCTTTATTTAACAAAAGTGGTTGATTTAAGAAAAACTCAGATATCATGTGTGCAAAAGTATGTGAACCCCTTCAGTTAATAGGATATTGCGCCTCCTTTTGCAGAGATTACCTCAACCAAACGGTTTCTGTAGTGACTAATCAGCCTCTCACATCTACTTTGGGGGATTTTTGCCCATTCTTCCTTGCAGAACGCAGTCAGTTGAGAGAGGTTTGATGGGCGTCTGGCATGAACTGCTCGCTTCAGGTCCCGCCACAGCATTTCAATGGGATTTAGGTCAGGACTTTGACTGGGCCAGTCCAGAACACGAATCTTCTTCTTTTTCAGCCATTCCTTGGTTGTATTGCTGGAATGCTTTGGATCATTATCATGTTGCATGATCCACCTTCTGCCAAGCTTTAACTTCAAAACAGATGGCGTCAGGTTATGTTCTAGGATTTGACAATATTCCTCAGAATTCATGATTCCCTGGACTATGTGGAGTTGTCCAGGTCCTGAGGATGAAAAGCAAGCCCAGATCTTGACATTCCCACCTCCATGCTTCACTGTTGGGAGAAGGTTCTTTTGGTGGTATGCAGTGTTGACTTTTCGCCAGACATGGCGGTTTTGGTTGTGACCAAACAGTTCAATTTTGCACCTACATCAGTTGATGAAAACTCTTTTTAATTTAGTCTCGACAACACAACTGTTAAAAAAACAAACAAAAAAAACTACTGAATTGATTGATTAGGAAATCAGGTTGAAATAATAGAAAATTCCAAAATGTTGAGGGGGTTCACAAACTTTTGAGCAGCACTGTATTTGGTTTAATGAGTAAGACAATGTTAATTTTTGTTGTTTACCTGCAATTAAAGAACTTTCTTTTCTAGTGATAAAGAAACACAAGATCAGATATTTATATGTGAACATTTCTTTAATATATATATATATATATATATATATATATATATATATATTTATTTATTTATATATTTATTTATTTATATTTAATGGGGTGTCCTAATTTTTTCACATGACTGTAAATAATTACAATTTTAAAGACAAATTATACTATTTACAGTGGCAGCAAAGAGTTGGGAAACAATTTGTGTGCGGGGTTGGCTCGCAAAAAATAATTGAGAATCACTGATTTAACAAAACACTGATTTTATCCAGGAATTTACCTTACCTACTATTTAAGGCCATTGATATGTATATTGTCGCCTGTCTGGGAAACTTTTCAAACACAAATCGAGGGGGGGGGTTGTTTTAACTAGTTGTTGTCATGTAAACACAGCCCCAGCTTAAGGTAGACACTCAGCGTCTCGTCTCACTGCCACCCGACACCTAAGGTAGAGCCAGCAAAGTGGACTGGGGCTAAAGCAAACAGCAGTCACATTAGGCAGGCCGGGGAGAGGACATTGTTATGATTACATGTGTAATAGTCCTGGGGGAGGCCCCCCGACTATACGCTGAGCCCCCGCTAATGCAAGCTGCCGTTAAGTGGTTAGCTGCTAATAAGAGTTTTCCTGTCCTAATGGAAAGAAACAGAGGTCAGTTCTCTGCACATAGAAAAACTATTCAGTGAATGCAGCTCAACATTAAATGACTGACTGAGTTACTCTTGTGAGTGACAGATCTTTAGGGTGTTTTTCATACTTTTTGTGTTATTGAATTATTCTTTTTAGTACAATACATTAACAGAAATGAGAGACGAGTCCATTGTGAACGTTGTCCACAATGCTCACTTATGTGTCATATCAGGGTTCTTGCACACTTTTAAAAGTCACATTTAATGCCTTTTAAGATGTTTTAAGACCTTAGAAATAGTGATTTTATCACTAGTAGACACCCAATCCGTTTGAAGTGGGAGGGTGGCAGCGATTCATTCGCCGCCACCCTCCCACTTCAAACAGATTGGACGTCTATGGCCGTCAGTGGCAGGCAATGAATTCATTTTGGGGCATTTGACGTCATTTCCTGTTGATTTTTGGTCCCTTCCTTTTCCTGTTGAGGCATTAAAGTGCGTATGACACCAATAAGCATGTTTATTTTATATATATATATATATATATATATATATATATATATATATATATATATATATATATATATATATATATATATATATTTTTTTTTTTTTTTTTTTTTTAAAACCTGTCCTGTTCAGCTGTTTGACACAGAGAATGGAAGTCTAAGTGCCCGGATTCTGAACAGTTTTAATGTTTCACATGGAGAGTCTGACATACTCCCATTGTGATCATTCAAAATACCTTTTTATTATGACAAAGCAGCGAACAGGAAGGGATTATGGGGGGACAGAAGAAAAGAAATACAAGAGAAGAAAGAAAAGAAACACATACACAAACAACAACAAGAAATACATTGAACATCTAAACTAGTTACTAATATGCTGGTGCTATCGTCAGCGAGATGTATTTCCGGTTTACACCATGTGGGGGCCAATTGGCCAGTGAAAGACGAGAATGGGGGTGGGGGTGTCTATAAGACTATAAGCTAAGTGATTGAAAGGGGTAGAGTGTACACAAATCAGTTCTGTGATCTAGAACCCAGTAATCGTGTGAATCTCTTATGAGTGTAAGCCCGTTGGCGACCAACCCTACGCCGCCTCATCGCCAATCCCGGCACCGGAACCCCCAACCCGAGCATGCCCTACCACATCCAGCAGCACGCAAGCCCCACCGGGCGCGCGACAGCCACGCAGACGGGGTTTATATTTAATGTGGTGTTTTATGTTCCTGAATGAAATGGACCGCTTGGACGTGGAAGCGATCATTTTATATATTCAATTTTTGAACCCCGCACCATGAAAATGAGGGACTTCCTGCTTCAGTCTCGGGTTTAGGACGAATGCGAATGTGACGTCACCCGGGTCAGCATCTCACAATACAGTTATACAGTACATGCAGTACATGCTTTATAGCATGCAGATGGACTGCGGATTCAGCTGATTTTGCAGATTAATTCGTTTATTTTTTGCATCACGCAAGCCAAACGGCTGCAGGCTTTTGTAGCTGCACCAGGGAGAGGCGGGTGAGCCTTTTTGGGTTTCAGAAAGTTTCGGTTCACCCAGAGATCAGCCAAGACAAGTGTGTGACAACTGTGGGACAATGGGACTTACAAGGAAGTGAGTAAACATCGTGTTTTGTATTATGTCAAATACTGGGATCATGGCACATGTTTTAATACTGAGGTGGCTTGCATTTGTGGCTGACAAAGCCCCTTGTCCACCACCGAGAATGCCACTAGGCCGACGACCGGCGTCTTGTCGCAACAATGACATTTTGCGGCTCTCTTCGCGTATTTTCCTCATTCTGAATAATTCCCTCTCAATGGGCTGATTAGTAAAACAGATGAGACCATTCTCCTGCCGACGTCATCCTCCTTTTGGGGACGCTATAGCCCTACAATGGTAGGCATGGCTAAACGGCGGATTAAAAGACTAATTTCTCGTCATCTGCACTTTGCCAAATTGTTGTATATAGTTGAATCGTTGCAAAATATGATCCTAATTCACATAATAATGCTATTTAAGACTTTTTTTTTATCCTGTAGTACGCACTTTAACAGGTCATTTCCTGATGAATTTGGGTTAGTGAAAAGGAAGTGACTCAAGAATGTCCCCAAACGAATAGTAAAATTAACAGGATGAAACCTGTAAATGTCGTAAAATTAACCGGAAGTGACCTGTAAATCGCCCCAAAGTTGGCTGTGAATGCTGTGGTTTCAGTGCCATTGATAGCGGCAGACGTCCAATCAAGTCAAAATGAATTGGATGTTTAGCGCCATCAGTGGCAGCCAGTGAGCTAACGTCGACCTTGTTAAAACGATATATATAGATTTTTGGTGGGAGCATATCGATAACCTTTTGGGCTACAAAGTAGATAGCACCTTTTCAATATATTGTCACATCCGTATTTTGTACTGGGCACTTCTGTTGCTTTCACCAGGGGCCACCCGGTTCTTAAGTAAAAGGTTTTAAAGTAAAGGTAAAACATAGACTCCATAATGATATTGACGGGTCAGATTCAACCTTCACTGCGCCATGCCTTCAAGTAGGGAGCCATCCCACAATCCGCTTCAGTCGGTCGCAGCAACACATCCAATGCCGGATTCATGTTCAAATAGTATGAAAGCTGTGCCACATACAAACAGGAAGGGTTGTCTCAGGAGTGATTTGTTCGAGGATTCAAGGTAATTATTATATTTTTCGTTTTTTCCACAAGAATTTTCAATGTAAACAGCTCTTTGTTGTAAGGCTGCCGCCAAATTGTCTAACAGACAAGCATCATTCTTCGACATACTGTATTTACAGTACGAAAAATAAATGCTTACTGCACTTTTTTTTTTTGCTGTTAACCAAGAATTGAGACTGTTTTACGTCCATATCTATAAAGAATTCAGGGATTTAAGCATTTATTCTCAATCATTTTCACCAGAAAGGCTCTGTTTACATAAGGCAGCCGCCACATTAAATAACAGACTTGCATCATTCTTCAACATATTTACGTAAAATAAATGCGAACTGCATGTTTTTTTTTTTTTGCTTTTGCTTTTAACCAAGAATCGAGACTGTCTTACGTGCATTTCTGTAAATAATTCGGGGATTTAAGCATTTATTCACAAGAATTTTCACCAGAAAAGCTCTGTTTACATATGGCGGCCACTAGCTACATTCACTAACAAACTAGCATTGGACTTCGAGATATTTAAGTAAAATAAATGCTAACTGCACCTTTTTTTTGCTTTTAACCAAGAATTGAGACTGTCTTACACCCATATCTATGAAGAATTCGGGGATTTAAGCATTTATTCACAAGAATTTTCACCGGAAAAGCTCTGTTTACATTAGGCGGCCGCCACATTGACTAACAGACTAGCATCATTTTTCGACATACAGTATTTACGTAAAATAAATGCTAACTGCACTATTTTTTTTTTTTTTTTTGCTTTTAACCAAGAATCGAGACTGTCTTACGTCCATATCTATAAAGAATTCAGGGATTTAAGCGTTTACTCACAAGAATTTTCACCAGAAAAGCTCTGTTTACATATGGCAGCCACCACATTGACTGACAGACTAGCATCGTACTTCGACATATTTATGTAAAATAAAAGCTAACTGCATGTTTTTTTTTTTTGGCTTTTAATCAAGAATCGAGACTGTTTTACATCCATATCTATAAAGAATCCAGGGATTTAAGCATTTAGTCACAAGTATTTACAACGAAAAAAGCTCTTTGTCTGCCACGCCAACAATGCAGGCCCCCTATTAATCGCCTCCGATCCACGTCTCCCATCAATATCATTATGAAGTCTCTGGGTAAAGTAAAGTAAGTAAAAGTTTTTGATTACCATAATTTTCGGACTACAAGGCACAACCGACTAAAAGCCGCCACCCACCAAATTTGACACGAAAACGGCATTTGTTCAGCGATAAGCTACACCGGAGTATAAACTGCAGCTGTCCTCACAGTATTATGAGATATTTACACCAAAAGATATTAATCGGTAACACTATATTTGACAGTGGCATCATAAGACTGTCATAAACCAAATGAATTACCATGAAGCTTTGAACCAATTAGCTGCAAAGTTTCATTGCTTCAAGAAGCTTAATTTGCATATCACTGCTCACTTGGGGGATACAGTCAACCTCTGCTGCCACCTGCTGTCAACACTACTTTCGTCCAACATGCCTCCTAGCATGCATTGTAGCGCTACAGATGTAAATAACAATCAAAATTCATGTTCGGTGCTAATTATTTCTGCAGTTACTGTTCCAGTTGTTTCATTAATTGGTAGTTATAGTATTTGGTAATGCTTTATTTGACAATGGCGCCATAGGACGGTCGTAAGTATGACATGACACTGCCATGAGTATGACAGATGTCATTTTGTATAACCTGGCAAATTATCTCACTTTTGAATAGATGTAAAAGATCCGAGCTGGACATAAATGGAGTTAGTGACATAATTTTGCAGGTGACACTTAATGACATCTGTCATAAGCATTCATTAATGCCCATGATAGTGTCATGTCATAATTATGGCGGTCTTATGACGCCGCCGTCAAATAAAGTGTTACGTATTAACCCAAATAAATCAACAAATAAGCCGCACTGGACTATAAGCCGAAGGATTCAAAATGAGGGAAAAAATTTGCGACTCATAGGCCGAAAATTACTGTAATTTCTCTTACGTTGATGTGACTGCGTTCCCAACTCAATTACTTTTTGGGAGAAGTAATTTGTAACTAACATTACTTTTTTCAAGTAAGATTAACAACACTGCTTGTAGTGTGAGCATAGCATTTGCGTTAGCATTAGCAGTAGCATGGCGAGCATCTTATTAAACTCTCACTTGTTTACAGTTCGTAGTGACGACCTGATGGAATTAATTATTTGAAAATAATGTACTGTTCTTGCTCAATGTGTGTAATCATAAAAGTAACTGTTGCGTTTGTTGGCTTAGTGGCACTACAGTGGTATTAAAAAGTATCGAAACCTTTTGGAATTTTTCACATTTCTGCATAAAATCACCATCAAATGTAATCTGATCATTGTCAAAATTGCATGCATAGATGAAATTACAATGTCTGCTTTAACTAAAACCACCCAAACATTATAAGTTTTCATTATTTTAATGGGGATAGAATGCAAACAATAATAGAAGGGGGAAAAATAAGTAAGTGAACCCTCTGCCTAAGGAGACTTAGAGCAATTGAAACCAATTTTTACCAAACATTTTAAGTTAAGTGTGCGCCCAATCACTGATTAGTGGTTTAAAGCTGCCCTGCCCACTATAAAACACACACCTGATAAGAAATGTCTTGATGAGAAGCATTGTCTGATGTGCATCATGGCTCGGCCAAAAGAGCTGTCTGAAGACCTGCGATCAAGGATTGTTGATTATTATGAAGCTGGGAAAGGATACAAAACCATCTCTAAAAGTCTGGATGTCTATCAATCGACAGTCAGAGAGGTGTTGTCTATAAATGGAGTTTGGCACTGTTGCTTCTCTCCCAAGGAGTGACCGTCCACCAAAAATGACGCCAAGAGTTCAGGGCAGAATACTCAGAGAGGTAAAAAAGAACACTACGGTGTCTGCTAAAGATGTACAGAAATCACCGGCACAGTTCAATGTCTCTGTGCACACATCAACTATATGTAAAACTATGGCCAAGAATGGTGTACATGGAAGGACTCCACAGAGGGAGTCACTGCTGCCTAAAAAAAAAAACATTGTTGCTCGTTTAATGTTCACAGAAAGGCACTTGGACAATCCAGATAAGTTCTGGCAAATATTTTGTGGACTGATGAAACCAAAGTTGAATTGTTTGGGAGTAACACAGAACATCTTGTGTGGAGGAAAAATGTAACAGCTCACCAACATCAACTCATCTCCACCGTAAAGCATGTTGGCGGGAGCATCATGATTTAGTACTGCTTTGATGCCTCAGGGCCTGGACAACTTGCAATCATTAATGGAAGAATGAATTCAAAAGTTTCACAAAATATTAAAAATGATGCTTCACTTACTTTTCCTCCTTCTGTCATTGTTTGCATACTATCCTCATTAAAATATGAAAACCTATAAATGTTTGGGTGGTGTTAAAGCAGACGCTGTTTTTTCATCTGTGTGATTTTGATAAAGACCAGATCACATTTCAATGTGATTATATGCAGAAATGTAAGAAATTCCAAAAGGGTCAGATACCTTTTTCATACCACTGTAGACTGAATTAATCATTTATGTCTCAGGTCATCATTTTAAATTTGACGCTGTTGAAGCAATTTTTTAATGATTGCCCTTATAATATACTTGCTTTAAAAAAAAAAATTAAATCGGCAAAAAAATAAATAAATCGGCAATCGGCTGATTTTTTTTTTTTTTTAACTTATCCGCATTGGCATCGGCATTTGAAAATCCCATATCGGTCGACCTCTATTTAAGACAATTTAAGACCTTGATTATCCGGATTTTTTATTTAAGATACTTTAAAAAAGCACTCGCGGAACCCTGAATATTGGTTGGAATGGTTGAGTTTGTCTTCATGAAAAAAAACATGAGCTCAGAAACCTTTGCCAGCAAATAGCAATCATAACAGTGCACACGTGCTAGTAGACAGGGGCTATCATATATCTACCAACACCAGAAGAACCAGGTATAAGCAGTGCAGACGGGGAAAAAAACTTAACCTCTGAGGGGAAGCAGCTCAACTACGAAACAAGGCCTCACTGTTCACAACTTCACCCCCACACAGACATCACCTTGCTAGGCACACTTTTGCATCCTGCTTCATACACGCTGCCCTATCCAGAAATATAACCACAATTGCGTGTGCATCCCCGGTATAATTAACCGGCATCTATGAGGGGGGAAAAAAAAAAAAACTTCAATAAGTCAAATAAATAAAAAGTCACTTTTAATGAAGCCTTTCACGCTCAATCAAGCTTAAAGTCTGATCACACAGAGCGATGGTGAACATTCAACTAAAACAAGACACACTGGACAGTTTGAATCAGACAAAAAATATATATATATACTTTCAAAATCTTTACAATAAGCTTGAATGTACACAGAGGAGTGCGCACACCTACACTTTTAACTCCTCAAACAAGTCTTTGTACCCTGGCGTCAGTGTAAAAATTACTTTTTCAGCAACAACTTTTATACAAATGTGCAAAATTCGGATTGATGTGGAATCCTTCAGCGCGCAGTGTACAGGTCCAGGATTTTCGGGTGCTCTCGTTCCACCTCGGTCCCCGCCCTCTTGGTTTTAAACACGGCTCCTCGCTGGTTAGCCTTTTCATTTTTCAAGTAAAGTGCTCCTCTAGCAAAAACCACACGGCATGAGATCAGTCTCGTATTTTTTTTTTTTTTTTTTGCCACTGTTAAAAATAAATGAAATCACAGACCCAACAGTCCAATGTGAGACAAAATGGGAATGTTTTTTTCCACAGTAAAAAAAAAACGTCTGCAACACTTGAGTTTCTCCTAGACAGGGAATCATACAAACTCCAGCTTGCCATGGCCGCTGTACATTCCCCAGTGGACGAGGGATAGTATCTTATCATTACTGAGGTCCGTCTGCCTCATCTTATCGCAGGTCAGACAGCAGTTTTCGTGACCCGTGACGGGCACCATGCACTCCAAGTCCAGCTTTGCCACATGGCCTTTCTTGGTATGGTGGCCGTGGAAGCTGTAGTGAAGCCGCGACAGCATCTGCTGCCGTTGATCCTGTAGCCGCTTGTTCTCACTGCGCAGCATACGCAGCGCCAACATGATGAGTAGCACCAGTATGAGGCCGCCGGCGATGGGGACGGCGATCACCGCAGCTCGGAACCACACCTCCTTGGCCGAGGCTAACTCCTGAACACGCGTCACCAGGTTTCTGTTGTTGCCCTCTTGCTGGTATCGACCATGATCTGCAAAAAGAGTGAAAATTAAGATGGTGAACCAAATTTTCTCACTTGATTAAAAGCTTTTCTGGTGATACTTTTGAGTATTTAAAGGGACAAACAATATACCGTATTTTTCAGACAATAAGTTGCTTTTTTTTTTTTCCCCCATAGTTTGGCTGGGGGTGCGACTTATACTCAGGAGCGACTTATGTGTGAAATTATTAACATAGTATGATTTCACATGTTATTTTGGTGTTTTGGAGTGACACTGATGGTTTGGTAAACTTGTTAGCATGTTCTTTATGCTATAGTTATCTGAATAACTTAATAGCTATGGCCACGTTCGCGTTCTGCCATTGGCAATGTGTGTTCAATTGTATTATTGACTTTTTAATATTGAACTGCATGCTTTTAGTTTGTGGCGCTTTCACGCCCATGTGAGGGTGCACACGCACTTGTTTACGTGAAGAAGACCGCTCACACGCCAGAAGAAGACGGACAGCTACGCAGCTTGAGTGAGTGGGAGAGTTATCAAGAAACACGGCTGCGAACCTACGTTCATTGTTTATGCTGGTAAAATATCTCTACAGAGGTAACGCCTGTGTGTATCATCATTTCTGTTGTTGTTGTGTGTTTTCCACCCACGATCAGACACTTAAAGCCAGTTGTGTGGTTGTTTGAACGATGTGCTAATGCTAGCGAACACATGCTAACCGTTTGTGTCATTGCTGTAACAGCACCTAATTATCATTTATTTATGTTGATGCGAACCTGTTTGGTATCGAGGACGAAATTGATTTTGCAAATTATATGGACGTCAAGCATCGTCATTTGGGAGTTTAACTCGCTATATAGCCAGGACCGAGCCGTAGCGTCCTGGTGAGGACAGTATATTCGCATTTCGTTGTTCATGCGCTGTACACTTATTCAGCATGTTGTTCTGTATTGTATTTTAATATTAAATTGCCTTTTAAGATGACAGATCTGTTCTATGTGTTGGATTTTATCAAGCAAATCCCCAAAGTAAGTCCCCCAAAATGCGATTTATACTCCGGTGCGTCTTATATATGTTTTTTTCTCTTCGTTGGGCATTTTATGGCTGGTGCGACTTATACTCAGGTGCGACTTGTAGTCCGAAAAATACGGTACCTTTAACATGTCCATTGCAGCAGAACGAATCTTGTTTATTAAGACATTTTGTGATTTTTTTTTTTTTTTTTTATAGTTGGGAAAAACGTAAATAAAATTTCCAGGAAATGGCCTCCTGTAGTGCAGGCAGACATTTTATTAATGCTGGTACTCTTTTAGCCAATCGAATGCAAGTATCCCAGCTTGCACTGCTAAAACAAACCTCCTTAAAACTAGTTAAATTCCCTTGTTTTCAGTGTAAATCTACTACAAATAAGTGAAATTCTCTGCCAGTGCTTCAAGTAAATTTTACTCAATTAGATTTCTTGAAATAAGAAAAATCGCGCGCTGAAAATAAATTTAAGAGACTTATTTGAAGCAATAAATTAGTATATTTAATCTTTCACAAAGCTTTGAAATGTCAAAATGTTCTTAATTCAAGGATATTGCTCAAAACATTATTTGAAAGCAAATTTTTCTTGACTTAGTTGAAAAATGACCAACTTTTAGATGTATGGGCTTAATAAGAACAAATAATAATATTTACTTAAAGTAAGTGGAATAATCTGACGCAATAATTTGTTCACTAGTATTTAACACTCAAAACAAGATGGGCAAAATTATTTGACTAGATAAAAAAAAAAAAAAAAATCAATTAAGAACGTTATAAATTTGCAATGTAGTCATCCTTACCCGTGACGTCAGTAATACCAGTTCCCATGCACCTGTGTTTGAGTGTACAGTGTTAATAAACATCGGTCTAATTTAAGCAGCATAATTTTTGTGTTTAAACATTTGTTCTCGCCTATAGACCCTACCCACCGATGTCACAAAACCACGTGCTCGCTGTATGGTTCCGCCCACTTGTCCGTCATTTTGTCTCTGTATTAGTATTGGTTTCAATTGATCGAGGAATTTAAAATGCATTTCATGGAAGACCCGGTGCTTTCTGATGCCGTAAACTCACTGGATGTGTTGCATAAAAGGCGTTATGTGGAAAAGCTTCGTTCTATACAGTCGCCAGATCCATATTTGATGCCCAAATCGATGTTTTTCGACCCACTGTCTTCGCCCTGTCTGCCTGACATCTGCTACGCTGATATTTACAATTATCTTGTCCACACAAAATCAGCCTATTCTCACGAAAATTTGAAAAACTTCAAGAGCTTGGAGGCTTATAAATACTTCGTTGCTGGTTGGGTGAAACAGGTCCTCGTCCACGAAAATTCGGCAGGAATCTATCTTGTGCTTGGAAAATCTTTTGTTATTGCTAACATCCACTGTCAAGTCTAATGTATTTCATGTCGTTTGTCAATGGAGTTAAGGCTTTTAATGTTTATATGGTTTAGCGATAGCACTCTCACTACATACATACGTGTATGTTGTCGGCGATTAGCCTAGCAATGATCTTAATTGTGGTTATTTGTCAGCCCAAAACCCTCTAAGTATATCTTAAATGCATCTTACCGGATATAAAATGACTACTACATAGTCTGTGGTGATTTTTTGGTGCCCAGTTTTCACGTCGAATTGCAGCCGTCCATTTCGCTCTCCTCTTTGGATCCCTCGGAATACGGTAAAACTTCAAGTCTCTCCTTCCATCTTCTCTGTTAGTGCAACCAACAGCCACACACGCCTTCACCATTTTGATTATTAATGTTAAGGAGCAGAAAAACACGCCGTAAATAGGAGGAATGTACGTAGCCGTAACAGGTTAACACTATGTTTTGACGGACAATTGGGCGGTACCATTCAGGAGAGCGGAGTTGTGACGTCACGTGGGTAGGGTCTATACGAGGTCCAAGAAATTTGTGATTTGGACACTTAAATAAATTGATTAAGTGTAATCCACATAAATACCATTTACTATATACTTAGCGTTGTCAGTCTCTGAGCCAAATTGGACTTTTACCCCATTACTTTGTTATGCACTATGGATTTGCAGTAAGGCTGCAACAACTAATTGATTAAGTCGACTAAAATCAATTAACGAATTTGATAATCGATTTTTACCGGCAGCTATTTGCAGTCCTGTTTGGGTCGTTGTTTGTGTGCGCGCGCGCCAGTGATTAGAGCAAGAGAGAGAGAGTTCACTGCTACATTCAGGTTGGGTTGCTGAATCAATAATATTCTGAAGTGTCGAGAGTTAGATTATCTTTTGTGGTGTGAGATCCAGCGTGCCTCTGTCAGAGGTGAGTAAATAAACCAATTGTCTTGTTTGTTTTCTGTGTTGATGAGACATTACTACTTAGCACATAGCGCTAAGCTAGTTAGCGGTTACGCTCATCAGTGTCTTAAGTGTCCGTTTGTATTGTATTTTGGAGCAGCATGTTAGCAGTTCAGTTATTGTTTGATAGTAAAGTTGTCTAATTTCTTTTTATAAAGGAAGCACACATATATAACCCTTTAATATAACATCTTAGAGTCTCCTTTCAACACAAACTGTAAATTGTCATACAAGAGAGCGTGCTTTGAAATTGGATTTGGATTGTATTTATGAACAACAGCTTGTTTAAAAAAAATAAATTAAAAAAAAACGGATTCATCACAGTCTGCCCCCTGCTTATTCGATTTTGTTGTTTAGTTTGTTTACAGAAAATAAATGAATCGTTGACACAATTTTTGTCAGTGCTTTGCCCACAAGAATAAAACACTGTCAATCAGCGCACTTTTTTTTTTTTTTTTTTTTTTTTTTTTTTATGTATTCATTATTTATTAAACAGGACATTTGTCTGATTTGTGTACGGTACTGAGAGATAACTTTTATGTTTTATACTCATAAAGTTTATTAACCTTGATTAAAAACAAAGAAATACAAGTTTTATGTACTGAAAACAGTAAAGTTGTAGACTACAGTTAAGTCAGGAAGCTGTCATAAAATATTGTTTATGAAGGATGCACTTTTTTTTTTTAAATGTGTTTATTATTTCCGCGACCCGCGTGAGGAATAGCGGCATGGAATATGAATGAATGAATATTTATTATTTATTAAACAGGACATTTGTCTGATTTGTGTTCAGTACTGAGAGATAACTTTTGTTTTATACTAATAACGTTTATTAAGCTTTATTAAAAACAAAGAAATACAAGTTTTATGTACTTAAAACAGTACCATTGCAGACAACAGTTAAGTCAGGAAGCTGTCCTAAAAGATTATTTACAGTATAAAGGATATAGTCATCCATTTGGTCTTCAATGTTAATTACAACATGCCTAAAACAACTTCAAGTTAAAATGTAAAGGTAATTGGAGAAAAAATGACGTCCGATTAGTCGATTAATTGTTTAATTAATCGTCCCGTTAATCGATTATACAAATAACCGTTAGTTGTAGCCCTAAAATGCAGATTAAAATGTTTACATATTTTTAAATTGTCATCGTTTTTTGGATAAAATGCCCTCCACATGCTACATGTTCACCGTCCATAAAGCAAAAAATAAAATAAAATATAGGTAAGAAAATTAGGAATAGGGACAAAAAACAAATCGCCCAACTATAAGCCAAAATTACAAATTTGACTTCATAAAAATCAGATCCATTCAACACAAGAGAATGGATTTTTTTTTTCTTTTAAATAATGAGAATTCCTATCTGCACACCTGGGGAATTACAAATCTTTCTCAGTGGAGAAATTACAACGTGAGCATAAATTGTAAACGGGATATTCCCCATTTTCCTGTTTTAGCCTATTACAGTCTAAGTGTAAAGCTGGAAAGTAGAGAAATAAGTAAGGGGGGGTGCATGGCTGGGCAAAAGGACTGTGAACAAAAAGTGTTTAAAGACCTCTGCAGCTAAATCTATTGCTTTGGGGACAGGAAAGAAGAAAAAAAAATGAATATTTACAAGGAGGGAATCATAAAATTCCCCAGGAGGGATCACTTTTTAATTTATGTGAAGGGCTTTTTATATTTAATTGACCCTGAAATGCAAATAAACATTTTCTAACAGTAAATGCTTCTACTCCTCTTACCTGTGGAGTCCCTTGTGTGTGCCAGGTCATGCAGGCCTCTGTAGTTACACATGTCGTCGTGGCAACAGTCCAGAGTGGCGGCACCGGCGAGGGCGTCTGAGGCCCTCTGGTTGCTGCAGACGTCGCCAGCGTTGGCGATGGGGTCTAAACACCCGTGTGTGAGGGGAGAGTTGGAGCTTAGTGGGTCCAACACCTTGGTGAAGCAGGCGTTTAGCTCAGACTTGCACATGTATCCTGTGGCCACACAGTGAGGTGCATCACAGTAACACCTTATTTCCCCTGGTAGTGGTAGAAATTTGAGATGATGGTTAGTTAAGACTGCAAAAGTGACATAGGTTTCACATCTTTAGCTTGGCATGTAAGAGTTCTTGAGCATTTGGGTCCTTGTAGAACCTCTGAACCTGTATCTTTAAGTTCAACGCATAATTTTGAAAGGCTTAAAACAGTGTTGTTTTACATCAACGATGACGATAACGAAAATATTTCGTCAGCGAACAATTTTTTTCATGACAATGACGAGCTAAAAACATGTCATGGGAGACTAAAACATAACGAGACGATGTCCGTTTTCATCTGATGAAATGAGAACTAGATGAAAATTTGCCATAGTTTCCGTGTTAAGTTCACAATGTGTCACATTTTCTTATCGTATGTGTATCATAGCAGTGTTTGGTCGTGTCACGCATGTGACGTTCCAGATTTGACTTTTGTGAAATACGTCAGGTGCTGCTTGGTAAGTTTTGTTTCCTTATCTTGGCTAGATGTGCCATGTTGCTTTAGCCTTTAAAGGTCTGTGCTGTGTTATCATCACACACTAAATGTAACTTGTACCATTAGCATAGTGTTCGCATTAGCATTAAGCAGGGTGACTGTCGTCTTAAACTCTTGGAAAACTTTTTACATACAGTTTGTGGCGTCCAGGTGAGTTTTCATTGACTAAAACTAGACGAAGACGAACACATTTTGAAATGACTAAAATATGACTACGACTAATAAGTATTTTCGTCCAAAAGACTAAGACGAAAATTAAAAGGGCTGCCAAAGACAACACTGGCTTCAAGTTCTGTCTGTGTTCCGTGCCTATCAAGCGTTAAAACTTGGGAGTGGTTTTGTGTAATTGGTCTGAAAATCATTAACTCACTAAACACAATGACGTTGTTCAACTCTGTGCCAGCAATGTAAGGACAGAAGAACAATTACTATAAACAATTATGCATAAGCTGGCAACAATCCGTATTTTCCACACTATAAGTCACACTTATCAGCCTTGAATTTTCTCAAAAGCAGACAGTAAGGGAGTTCCAAAAAATCGATTATTAGATGCATCGCGATTCGACACGTGATGATTCGATTACCATTCATAAAGGTTCAAAAACGATGATTTTCCTTAATAGCTTTATGACAACTGCTCGTAGCGAAACGAAATTCAAGACACGTCTGCCGCTACTCCTTTTCAGTGTTGTTAATAACGGCGTTACAATATAACGGCGTTACTAACTGTGTTATTTTTTTCAGTAGTGGGTAATATAATTAATTACTTTTCTCATCTTGGCAACGCCGTTACCGTTACTGAGGACGGAAAGGCATGCGTTACTATGCGTTATTATATTGGTCGAAAAGTCTGAGGGAGACAGACTCACCGAGACGACAGAGCAGAGCAGGAGTGGGGAGGAGGCAAGAAAGTTGTGATGCCGAGCAAACGCGATGCTAGGTAGCTCCAATAATACCTGTTGTAGCCGATAGCATACAAACTACGCCCGCATGTTATGGTAGATATGGTAGATATCACATGTACTGTATATAGATATAACTAGATGCAAAATGACAGACACGGCACTAGATGCGTTAGTAAACAGCCGCCATCTTAAAGCAGTAGATCTTTTATTACGGCTCTGTTGTAGAGAACCTTCCTAGCGAACCTAAGTAACTTTTTATCTAAAATACTTCTAAATCGGCAAAATCTTGACTTGAATCTATCTTTAAATGATGACACAGTTTTAAAACTTTCATATGTCGAAGGTAGAGAGAAGGGAACTAATGCAATAATGGGAGCAATTTTAACAACTTTTAACAGTTGATTCAGGGTAAAGGGTAAGAGTGTGACAATATCTCGATACAGCGATATATCGCGATATTTTGCAACCCGATCGGTTATCGATATGCTCCCGCCAAGTATCGATACTTTTATTTAACATATTGGCCATACAATGGAGTATGGATGCTGTCAACTGCTCAATGTTTGTTGAGCAATTCCTTGGCGGGCCACTAGGGGCGCTCGGGAGTGGCGGTGAGGGTAAAGTGCGCACAAGTTGTCTAGAGAAGAAGAAGAGGAAGCTCAAGTGGGTTGAAAAAATAAAAAAAGCTCCGTGAGAACGGTGGAGGAAAAAATGAGAAAAATATTGCTACAAATCACACATGGGGACACACTTTAGATTTTACACCAACAAGAAAGGAAGTAAGGTGAACAAGGACTTTGCTGTATGCAAGAATTGTCTAAGAAAAATAAGTTTCACTGGGAGCTGGTGACGTAGTGGACACTGGAGTTTGTGAACTTTGCTTTCATCACTTCAGGTAAGAAAGTTTTGCAATGTAATTGACTTTTTAACTTACATGTATTTTTTTGATGACATTTGGTGTTGAATGATATAAAATAAACCAGGACCCTAAACTGGATGAAAATGAATATCGAACAAGCCCTCATGAATTTACCGATTTATTTGATATTATTTGAGAACCACTTTCCATCTAGTTTACTACACAAACTGTTATTACTGTCATTTTGATACAATAAGCTATAAAAATTGTTTGAATAGGTTCCAAGATATATAAAGTGATGTGCATGATAATTAATGTTGCTTACATATTAAAAATAGGTAATTTTTGCACTTTTAATTTCTATACATTCAATTCATATTTCTTTTAAATCAATACTTCCAACACAAAAAAAGAAAATCAGGATTTCAACTCAAAAGCTATGAAGTAGCTAATATTTTTTGTTTTATTTTGTTGTTTTTAAGGTGAGGAAGACTGTGACTGAGCAAGTCTGGCATCTTAAATGCTGAAGCAGATAGTGGAAGTGCTCAAACCATGCAAATAAGGTCATATAAGAAGAAAAGACCCACCAATTTTATCATTGCCCCACTCCAAGCTCAACTGCTGACACCTATGGCACTTTTTATTTATTATTATTATTATTTTTTAAAGATTTAAAACTTTAAAGAAATTAAGGGTGCCATTCATCATGATCTTTCCAAGCGATATCAGTGGTTGTGGTTTGTTTCCTCTATATGTGCAGGTGCACAATTTGCAGTAGATTTATATTTTACAGCAATGTTGCACAGAAAAGGTGTCACTGTTTAATAAATGACTTAAACAGTATTTTTTTTCTATTTTTAAATATCTTTTTTTCCCGTTTCAACAGTTGTATCGTAGAATGTCATGTATCCAATTTCTGACCAATATATCGAAAATCGCTGCATCGTGATATCGTGAGATAATCGTTATCGTGAGCCTTGTATCGCGAATCGTATCGTATCGTGAGGTGCCCTGAGGTTCCCACTCCTAGTAAAGGGTAAATTAGGGTAAAGAATTGGGCTCGGGCCAACTGAATCAAAAACCTTCACAAAAAACTTTACATAGTGTGGCCAATGTTTTTTTGTTTGTTTGTTTTTGTTTTGTTTTTTTTTTGAGGAAAAAAAAAAGTAATTATCACCAATTACTTTGGCAAGGAATTAATTACTCTTACATTCAGGTAATTGAGTTACTAACGCAATTACTTTTTGGGAGAAGTAATTTGTAACTATAATTAATTACTTTTTTTCAGTAAGATTAACAACACTGCTCCTTTTCAAAAGACTGGAAAATAAATTTATCTATGAGACCGGCGGTCGGACTTCAGTGCGCAAGTTATTTTTTAGAGCGAGAGAGGAAGAGAGATGGTCCGTTGCTCCTTTCAGTTGTCTAGCAGTAGTTTCAAGTCATGTCAATTGAAAAATGTCCTGAATGTGTTGCTAAGACCCGTGTGCGTCTATAAAAGGTGAGTACACGAACAGTCTTGTACTGCTTAGCCTTTATTGTTGCTTTTTTTTTTAGATGTTAACAGCTAGTGTCGAGCGCTAAGCTAATCAGCTAATTCGCTAACGTGCGTTAGCTGTTGTTTGTTTGTGTACAAAAGTCACTCCATATGTGGAATGTGTAAAACCATGATTGAGTACAGCGGTAACACTACAAAAATGCGAAATAGTACAGAAATCTGTGAAAACAAAGTAAATTGGTTTAAAAAAAAAAAAAAGTCTTATTTCTAAAGACACTTTGTTTCCAGAAAATGTGGACTTCATTCCACCTGTGTAAATTGTATTGTATTGTTGAGAGAAATAAGTACTGCCTTTAAAATGGTTAATGTTTTTGCACTTTCTTGTATTAAAAAAAAAAAAAAAATCAGTTGAAGGGCAGGTTTTTGTTGTATGGGCATGTTTCCATCGTTCCGGTTGAATCATTCAGATATTTTGAATAAATAATGGAGATAAATTTGTTTGGCTACTTTATTAATTAGTAATGCGCGATGCATCGATAATCGTGATAACCGTGATCATCGTCAACACCGTGATCATTGTTCAAGAATCGACTCTCAGCGCCCTGAATCGTGATCGAATCGAATCGCGGGGTGCCTAAGATGGCACACCCTTAGCCGACAGTGCGCCTTAAAATCCGATGCGCTTTATATATGGACCAATATTGGTTAATCATGGCATGAAATTCCCTTAAGCGGAGCTCCATCTAGTGGATGCGTAATGCAACCCCAACCACTACTACTACTGCACCTTATAATGGTGTGCGCCCTATATATGAAAAATATGATGCTCCTTATAGTGCGGAAAATACGGTACATTCTGAGCATGTATATCCAGTTTTTGTGTCATTTCTGTAGAGTTGTTTGACATGAGATTTTCTCAAAAGTAAAATACTTGCCTGGGTGCAAAAAATACAGCTTTAATAGAACTTTACTGATGTTATTGCAGCATTTATATTACATTTTTGAATCAATTAAGCTTCATATGCCATTTAACTAAACAGGAACTAGGTAGTGCTGTGTATAATTAGTGGTTTGTTCACTAAAGTCAATTTCTTTTAACTCAAATGGAAACTCATAAAGAAGGAGCGGGGGTTTCGGAGTGGCGGCGGAGAGGCTCCTTTTCCCATTTGCACGCAAGCGAGCTTTACTTGTGGCTTCATTGCTGAGAAGGAGGGGGGATGACACACTGAGGTCCCGTGCAGCTACCTTATCATTACGACTGCCTGCTGCTTCTAAACCAGACCCGGTCATTAGTTCATCCATGTCTTCTGTTCTTTCACAGCATACACTCACAAACCACGCTAGGTATACTCAAACGAGCCTTTCACAAGCATTAGT
This sequence comes from Corythoichthys intestinalis, assembly GCF_030265065.1. Lineage (NCBI taxonomy): Eukaryota > Metazoa > Chordata > Actinopteri > Syngnathiformes > Syngnathidae > Corythoichthys > Corythoichthys intestinalis. The sequence goes on along the minus strand of NC_080414.1, from coordinate 32,681,895 downwards.
AAGGGAAAGCATATTTTTGTAACCCCTTTCAAAATACTTGGTGGGTATTTATTGAGGATAAAAGATACTAGGTGAAATATAGATCACTTCATTGTAGTGCACTTGATGATCTCTCACAGCAAACTAATGCACACGGTACACACACTAGTTGGAACTCACAGGAAATACAATTTTGTACTGTTATGCTAATAAATTACAATTTACCTTTTATGTTATAGAACCCCAGTGGTGGAACGTAACGAAGTAAAAGTACTTTGTTAATGCACTTAAGTACATTTTTGTGTATCTGTACTTTACTTGAGTGCAATTATGAAGTGGTACTTTTTACTTTTACTTCACCTTCACCTTACACCTATCTGTATATTTTACTACTTTTCAATTTGTCGCCTGCGTTACACTTTTCTTTTGTTTGTTTTTTCTCATTGTGAATGAATATTTTCGTTTCCATGCCTCCGGCGCAATCGATAAGCCCCGTGCAACTATACCGTAACCGAGGCAACATGAGTACAAGTAAGATTAGGTAGGTAAACAAGATATTGGCCAATGAAAACCAACAGTGAGAGGAGCGCACCTTTAGATTGGTGCTGCACACTCTTGTATAGTACGTGGCGGTATGCCCCTGATAGTTGCTAAGTAGATAGTTGCTATTAAACTGCATTTTGGAGTTGTTTGAGCTTGTTAAGCTTCTGTTTACAATACAGTGAATTTTATTGCTTGTTTTTCCCATTCTGCAGTTTTGAATAAAATTGAGCAGTCAAAGAATTTTCTGGTTCTTTGAATATTGGCTCTGACCTCTGTGTGTAATGTATATATTACACATATACCGATAATCGGCCGATTATTAGCGCCGATATTTGGAAATTTCACGTACATTGGTATCGGCCTTTTTTTTTTTAATCTGGCCGGCCAATATTTTTTAAAAAATCAATTTAAACTGGGCTCTCTGCTGACAGTGTCCTGCACTAGTATTCACCTCATCCTCTGATTGGCTAAATGGTAAATGGAGTTACACTTATACTGCGCCTTTCCACCTTTTTTAAGGCCCTCAAAGCGCTTCACACTACTTCCTCATCTACCATCTTCCTCATCTCCATTGTGGTGATGCAGCACCAGGAGCAACTTGGGGTTTAGTATCTTGCTCAAGGACACTTAGACGAGGTCATCAGGACGAAGAATTCAGGGGAAAATTCAGGGAGCTATTATCTAAGTTTTTATTTAACTTTATAAGAGGTGCTGCTGAGGCTGAGAACTCCCTGTATTTTTGTTGTACTGTATTTTCTGTGGAAAAAAAATTGAGAGGCATTTATTTAACCTTTTATTCAACTTTACAAGCACTGTTTCTGAGTTTCTGAGTCTTGGAAATTCAGGCACTTCTGGAGTTAGAATTTGTGCGATTCAATAAACATGCTTTAAGTATTTCAATGAAGTTCATTGTTTGCATTGTTTTTTGTTGTTTTTTTCGTCAATTTTTACACTTTTACTGCAATTGAATTTCAGCTCCAAAAATCTGTTATCGGCCTTTCTAACCACTAATAAACGATATCAGTCCTGAAAAACCCATATCGGTCGATCTCTAATATATTATCACATTTTTGCATTGGGAGAAAATACTTTTTATTTGCAAAGTAAATTTGAAAGCAAGCACTTTTGTACTTTCACTTGAGTAATTTTTTTGCCCCTGTATCTGTATTTTTACTTCAGTAAAACCAAAAGTAGTTCATCCATTTCTGTAGAAAACTTTTTAGGCTGCAATATCGGCTGCTCAGTAGCTTTACATAGTTACACTTTTTAAACTTGATAATCATTTTTTTTAATAGTTATTGGATTTGATATCAGAATATTGTTCCAGCTTGTGAGCAAGAGGAAAAAATCAAATTTCTGTATATCTTAGTGCCAGTCTCCCTCCTCTCTGAACGTTTCAGTGTAGAAGCGCATTCATTAGATCAGTGTTTTGCCTAGGAATGATTGGAGCTGCAGGGCCGGGCAGGTCATTTGGAGAATATTTCATTAGAAAGGAGAGGCCCCTTTGTGGGCTGAAAGGGGTGGAAGAGGAGGGGGGTCGACCTGAGCACGGAAGCTTTTTGGCCCAGTTTACTTTATAAAATGAATGGCAGCTTTAAAACTGAGTTCCACTGAAACGATCCTTGGAAACAAAATGCCATATTGCCTCTTATTTTTAAAACAATGACTTCACGTGGAAAGCATGTCAACAGTTAATATATTATTATTACATTGAAGCGTTATTGTTTTCTTGCATTAACCAAATTGAAAATGATTATTAATCCGAAAAACGAGATTATAATTTGGCAAAAAGGCTACTTATATTGGATTTTGGGAGAATGTTATCACAGGTAAACCTCGAAGCATTTTGGGACGAATTTCACCCTTTAGCGGAGGCGCCAAGGGAAAAAAACGTAGCAGGGACACAGAGTAAAATATATACCTTTAGTGAGAAGGACAGCCATGGCGCAAAGTTCCAGTTGGAGCCAAATCGAAATCAAACTGAAGTGACGATCCATTGACGCCAAAGTCGATGCGCTACACGCGCTCGTGTGTCCACAACTTGCAGCAATTTGGTCTCCTGAGCCAAGAGCTGGACGTGAAAAAATAACACTTTACATGAAGCTATGGAGAAAAACAGGCCATTCCTACTCATAAGAGTAATATCGCATTTCCGAAAAAAGTACAAAAAGGCTCTGAAATGCTTCCTCTCAAGGATGGAAGCATAGAAAAGTTGCTTTTAAAACCAAAAGTCACCACGTTAGAAGGAACTCAAAACACTGCGTCTACTTCAAGTCCAAAGAAGAAAAAAGGAGAGGGTATAGTCCTGTTGTGGAGCGTTTCAAATTGTAAAGTTAAAACTGTTTGTCCGTCGTTCAGTCTTTCTTTCGCTGTTACCGATGACGTTGGAGGAACATTTTAGGAATCCTGGAAGAGGAATCTGTTGAAAACGACGAACAATTCCGTTTCGTCAGACAGTAAGACCAGACGCGAAGTAGCCAAGATATAACAGAAGAAATAGCTGTGGTCCGCAAAAGTCCCGCCCCTTCAAGTGGATTGGTCAGTTTATCAGGAAGGTTTGTGACAATCCTTCATCCGTTTGACTTGCTTTCAAAATAAAGTCCCATTATTTGAGGAGGAAATTTAAAGTTTTCGAGTAGGTGCTGTATTCAAATGAAGTGATGAATGTCCCCCAAAATGAATGCAAAAATGGAGCACATTCATTTAAAAATAAGAATGATACCAAGCCTGTCTATCAGATTTAAAAAATGACTGTCCATAGAGTAAGTATTCCTGTCAAAACAAAGTATTCATTTGGGTATTAAATAGGTGGGTGTTATATTTAATGTTTTAGATGACTAAACTACAGACTTCATAATGATAGTGACGAGGCGCGGAGCCGATTAATAGGGAGCCTGCATGGTTGGCGTGGCCGTCAAAACTGACCAAGTGGAATCACAGACAAAGAGCTTTTTTCGTTGAAAATTCTTGTGAATAAATGCTAAAATCCCTGAATTCTTTATAGATATGGACGTAAAACAGTCTTGGTTTTTGGTTAAAAGCAAAAAAACGTGCAGGTAGCATTTATTTTACGTAAATATCGCGAACCATGAGGCTAGTCTGTAAGGAAATTAGAGGCCGCCATATGTAAACAGAGCTTTTCCGGTGAAAATTCTAGTGAATAAATGCTTAAATCCCTGAATTCTTTATAGATATGGACGTAAAACAGTCTCGATACTTGGTAAAAGCAAAAAAATAAAAAACGTGCAGGTAGCATTTATTTTACGAAAATTTTGCAAACTATGAGGCGAGTCTGTGAGGAAATTAGCAGCCGCCATATGTACGCAGAGCTTTTGCGGTGAAAATTCTTGTGAATAAATGCTTAAATCCCTGAATTCTTTATAGATATGGACGTAAAACAGTCTCGATATTTGGTTAAAAGCAAAAAAAACAGCAGGTAGCATTTATTTTTCGTAAATATTGCAAATTATGAGGTTAGTCTGTAAGGAAAGAGCTTTTTCCGTTGAAAATCCTCGTGAATAAATGCTTAAATCCCGAATTCTTTATAGATAATGACATAAAAGAGTCTCGATTCTTGGTTAAAAGCAAAAAAACAGTTTGCATTTATTTTACGTAAATATGTCGACGAATGATGCTAGTCCGCAGCGGTTAATTTCCCCCATTGATTTGTTTTTTCACATTTCAAAATGTATGTATGGTACAAAAAATATAATAATTATCTTGAATCCTCGAACAAATCACTCCTGAGACAATCCTTCCTGTTTGTATGCGGAATACCTTTCGTACTTTTATGCTAAACTCAGCGTTCAATCACTGCATGTGTCGCTGCGACCGACTGCGAATAACTGAAGCGGATTGTGGATGGCCCCCTGCTTGACGGCATTGCGCAGTGGCTAGCCGATGTGAGCCATCAATACAATTATGAAGTCTAAGACTAAACAGATCACAAGATAAGAATAAGTGCAGTTGTGCCGTGAAATACAATTTATTGAAGACTTAAAACGTGGGAGTGGGTGGTTGTTTGTCTAAATGTACCACTTTGTTGATGAATGGAATTTATCAGTTTGTTTGCAGGTTACAATAATATATTAATAATGTCATTTAGTGCTGCACCGATTGATGAATTAACTTGAGTAACTCAATTAGAAAAAAGTTTCGAATCAAATTTTGAGTATTCGTTTAATAGTGTACTGCACGCAACACTTTGCTCATTAATATTCATGACATTAGCAACTGTTGCTAGGGGTGTCAAACTTGCGTTTGTCCCTCATGCTAGATGCATGTAAATAGTGTAATAGTGTAGAGATGTTTACTGAATTAAACCTACCAATTCTGTCCGAAAATGATGTCCCTGGTGCCAAATTTACTGGTAAAGATGTGGAAGAACATACAAATGTTCAGTTAAAGAGATGGCTTAAGTGTCGAGCGCTGAAAAAGACGGGAAACAGAGCCGGCCTCATCCAGAGGTAGCTTTTTTATCAACAATTTTTTCTTGTGTGCATTGCCTTACACCTCTGACAATGACATTCTCCTGTTTCAACAAGCTATCCTTTACCACTATATGCCCTGTCTATATGATATCCTCTGGTTGTCCTATGTCTCTGACTTTTCTTGGAGGTAATTTATATTGCTATTTTTGTGTAGCGATCGCAAATGCTAGTCAGTGACAGCCAACAAACACTTTTAAATTTTTTTTATAATAACAAATCTTAATTTTATTCATTTACTTACACTTCCCCATTACTAAGGTTGTTTCTTTACAATGGAAAAGGTAAGAAAAGGTGCAGTCAGATACCATTAGAATTTTTTTCAGGTCATTTATTGTCAAACAGAAGCAGCAGTTTCAAAACGCCACGCTAAAAAAATAAGTAAAAATATCAAAATGGCTTACCTCTTTGGCGCAGGCTGTGGCAGGCAATGAATCACTATACATATACATACATACATATGAATAATATGTTTGACCGTGTTGTTAAAAGCTTTGTGAGAAAAAACGTTAGCATTTTACAGCATTTAAACTAGCAGACTTTTCCTATTGTACATATATATATTTCCATTTATTCACACGAATACATATCTGTTCATTTCACATGGTTGTAAATGATTTTCTCATAGCTCTGTGTTAACTGCAGTACAAGGACTTTCGCTTCCATTGTTTTGTCTAGCTATGGGCAGCACTAGACAGCAAATAAAAACTATGCTCTCCGAGATTCGGGGCACTTCTTCTGGTGTCACCTCGTGGTGTTTCGGGTGATGTGCCCTGATCGATCACCTTTAAATGACTTTCCCCTTCACAAATGTATAAATCTTAGTTTATTAAAGCTTTCTTTATGTTCCTGAATTGTGTGTCGACATCTCCTGTTTGTTAAAGAGAATTAAAGAACTTGTAAAACGCAAAAATCTGCTTTTTTTTTTTTTTTTTTTTTTTTTAATTCCATTTAGCTGAGCTAAGCTCAGGTATTTTAATTTACATTTAAATGCATTTAATGCTGTTTTGAAAGTTCAATCATAGAAAGCTAAACTAAATATTATTGAAAGCATGGACACTTGTTTCTTTCCTCTAAAATTTATTCTGCAAGGCATTAAATGTTTGTAATCCGATTACACGATTATTCGAAATAACTAATCAATAGATTAATTGATTATTTAAATAATCGACAATTGGAGCCCTAATGTCACTATGTCTATTTTGGGATTTATTTATTTATTTATTTATTTGTTTATTTTCAATTCAAAAGTTACAATTTTCTTTAATTTCAAAGAAATTATTTTTTTATTCTAAATTTGAATATAGAAATGTTAATCCTATGGCTATGTTTTTGTGAGTATCTTCTCTCCCACTCTACTGGTGCACATTACACAGTAAATCCCTGTATGATCCTCCCTAGTCTCTAGAAAATAAAAACTGTAATTTTGCATGGATAATGTAACATCATTGGCGCACTTATTTAATTGCAACGTGAAATATTGAGTGTATGTTTGAGGTCATAACAGAGTTGACTCATTTTACTGCATCGCTGAGCTATTGTCACTAAAGTGTGGTCAGTGAGTGTTTGTACCTGCACCGTCATCTCTGCTTTGGCAGCCAGGTTGACGCCGGACTGAACCTTCAAGCCTTCGGGCGACTAGGCTGCTTGCTATTGCCGCCTTGAGGGAGGAGCGGACAATCGTTAAAAGAAATTAGCAATCCAAAAAGACTCACGGCGCCACTGAGACAACGGCACACACGCGCGTACGAGCACGCACGTACACACAAATGGAAATCAAAATCTGCAATGCAAAATAAAATACACGGATGGAGCAGTAAAATGTTGTCTAATTCCTTCAAAATGTTTGTTCAACTTAATTAAAGTGAATTTTAAAAAGGTAATCACATGCACTATAAATAAGAGGACAAGAAATACAGCTTTTATGCATGAAGCCCGCAGTTTAACTGAAAATGAGGATACAGCTTCAGCCTAAAAAATACACATGACAATTACAGCAATTATCTGCAATTCGCAGAGGCGCCAGTCCGGGGCCGTGTCAGCTATGCAAGACTGCCGCAAATGACTCGACTGCTTTGCGTCTTTAAAATAAAACTTCGCAAGAATTATTTCTTCTTAATGTATTAGGACGTGGTCGCGAGTGGAACTTCTTCTGCACATTTTTCTGTGCTATAGAAATGAAAATAAAATTGCAGTTCTGTAAAATGAATAGATTTCAACTAGTCCATTTACAATCCATTTTAGTAGGTGGTTTTATTATACCATCTAGTGGAACGATTTGGTACTGCGTCATCATGACCTTTGCTGTATTTCAATGCATCTTTAAGGCAGGGGTTCCCAAACTTTTTCCTGTAAGGGCCACATAACTTTTCCCTTCTCTGATGAGGGGCCAGGTCAGTTTGTGCCAGAAAAAGTGTGACGATTGCAGGAGTGCCTAAATGTAAAAATGTATTGTTTTTCAGAAAGCCACAATCAAATAACCCTTTCTGGATTCTTCACGGAACAAAATAATATAATATAAAATAATATAATATAATATAATATAATATAATATAATATAATATAATATAACTTTTAATTAAATAGATAATAACCAAATAACCCTCTCTGGGTTCTTTACAGAATAAAGCCAGGAAATAAATAACACTATTGAAAAAAAAAAATGTTCAGGGGGCCGGCCCAAATGTGGAGGTGGCCTTAATCCCGTATCCGGCCCGCGGGCCGTAGTTTGGGGACCCCTGCATTAAGGCAACATTTGTAGGCAGAGGTGGGTAGAGTAGCCAAAAATGTTACTCAAGTAAGAACAGCATTACTTCAAAATAATATTACTCCAGTAAAAGTAGTCATCCAAAAAAATGTACTCAAGTACAAGTAAAAAAGTATTTGGTGAAAAGGCAAGGAAAATGTATTTGTACAGCACAGTTCAACACAAGGCAATTCAAAGTGCTTTACATCACATGAAGATCCACAAAGAGATAAAATGATTCGCAAAAATCACATGAAATCAAAAAGAAAGTTAAAAAAAAGACAATTGAAACAGGAAATAAAAATTATACAGTACATAAAAATCACATTAAATGACCCTAACCCAAAAAAACAATGAAAAACAAATAACTTGACTTTTGAAAGTAAGGGCACAGGGTTGCAAAGGGACATAACACTACCACCTTTTCAGGATGCTCAAATTGTCCCCTCCAACTTTTAAGCAATCTTATTTGCATTATACTGTATAATGACCTCAGTTGCATAGGTCATATACAGTACATTGTCTTCCCATATGTTGTAAGGTGTAAGGATAGAATAGACCCTATTGTATTATATAAAATGAATTATGTTCAGATTTACATTGACCTCTTGTCACTTGCCGAATGCCCCAGTCCATTTTTTCCCTGAAACGGTTTGATTGGCTTATGACTCAACCAAAAATACAATATGTCACCTCCTCCACCCCCTTCGAAGAGGAAGGATATTACAAGTTTTTTTTCCGCCAGCAGCTGCCGCTGTCAGTAATGTAAAAAGACGTTGTGGAGGTGGGAAACAAACCACTAATTTTGCTCCTAAAGTCCGACCTGCATCAGAGTTCGCATAACATTAATCTGTGTGAATTTCTTGAACTTGAGGAGGAAGGTGCTTTGAGAGAAATATCCTCCTGTAAATTTTCTACTGTTCATTTTTATTTAATGTATGTGTTCTTAAAGCAGCCCAAATTAAGGAGCTTTCATTTTTTGTTGAGTTTGGATGGGCTTGTGGACAAAAGCAGTAATATTTTACCTGAAGAAAGGCTCCATTTTTATTTATTTTTGTTATTCCCTGACTAAGAAGTTTTTTGTGATATCTAATTTATTTAGTTTATTTAGTTTGTTATGAGTGGTCTTGAGGCAAATGTTTATTTATTTATGTATTTATGTATGTATGTATGTATGTATGTATGTATGTATGTATGTATGTATGTATGTATGTATGTATGTATGTATGTATGTATGTATGTATGTATGTATGTATGTATTTATTTATTTATTTATTTATTTATTGCATTTCTGGATAGTTAAGAGATGGTTAGCAAGTTTGTATTTCTTGTGTATGTTAATATAATTTGTGTTCAAATATTTCAATTTCAATTTGCTAATAAAATCCAGATATTTATTCTGGAAGTTTTCAAAATGTTTCTTTAGAAGTTTTTGAAAACAAAGGTTTGAATTGAAAGGTGTATCACCTGAACCAATACATATGCATTGCAAAAACCCACCTCCTTAGAACTGGAAAAAACAAAACTTCAATCCCTTTGTTTTCAGTGTAAATCCACTTGAAATACGTGAAATGATCTGCCAGTGCTTCAGGTAAATTTTACTCAGATTTCTTAAAATAAGAAAAACAGTTAGCTGAAAATAAGCTTAACAGACTTATTGTAAGCAAAAAGTTTGTATATCATAAAAAAATTAAAATAAAATAAAACTTTTTTTGTCAGAAATGTCTTTAATTCAAGAATAGATATTGTTCAAAACATTATTTGACAGCATTTCAATTGCTAATACACACACACTCAAAAATAATAATAATAATAATAATAATAAGTTGAATGAGTATTTGTCCAACTTTAGAGAAAATACAGCTTAAATTTATACCAGGAAGACAAATGGCATCCTAAAAATATTTACCAAAAAAAATGACCCAGGTGTGGCCCGGTACAGACGATGAGGGCTTTGTGCCACAAAAGCCCCCCCTGCTGCTTGGTGTCTGTTGATATGATGGGGGGGGGGCGGGTCTAACAGTAACGTCTACCAAGATTGTGAGCACGCCAAAACAAAACCCCAACGCAACCACCCTTTACACGATTCATCATAGTAGAAAATATGTTGATCAAGATCTCCCCTTTGAAGATGTGGCCTTGAAATGATCTCTACATGATGCCAGACCAAGGCAGGCAAGCAAACATCCTGCAACACCTCCTTGGACTTCCACTCCTTACTTTGATGTGAGCCATTTCAAGGATGGAACAAGAGACAGACAGGCTGTCTCCATGCTCATGATAATGGACCGAATCTTCCCTTTATGTAGTGGCCAAAAGTGGCAAAATAAAGCACAATAAAATACCACGTCAGGCTTCTTCTGAACAAACTAAACAGGAGGCTATAGGACAGAATAAAAACAAGTTGTTTATTATTAAGACAGATACAGTGGTATGAAAAATTATCAGAACCTTTTGGAATTTCTCACATTTCTGCATAAAATCACCATAGAAAACAGTGCTTTAACTAAAACCACCCAAACATTTACAGGTTTTCATATTTTCATGAGGATAGCATGCAAACAATGACAGAAGGGAGGGGAAAATAAGTAAGTGAACCCTCTGCCTAAGGAGACTTAAAGAGCAATTGAAACCACTTTTTACTGAACAATTTAAGTCAGGTGTGTGCCAAATCACTGATGAGTTGTTTAAAGCTGTCCTGCCCACTATAAAATACACACCTGTCTGATGTGCATCATGACTCGGTCAAAACAGCTGTCTGAACACCTGCATTCAATGATTTTTTTTTAATTGTATAAAGCCGGGAAAGAATACAAAACCATCTCTAAAAGTCTGGATGTTCATTAATCGACAGTCAGAGAAGTTGTCTACAAATGGAGAGAGTTCGGCACTGTTGCTTCTCTCCCAAGAAGTGGCCATCAACTAAAGATGAAGCCAAGAGTTCAGCGCAGAATACTCAGAGAGGTAAAAAAACAACCCTAGAGTGTCTGCTACAGACTTACAGAAATCACTGGCACAGTCCTATATCCATGTGCAAACATCAACTATATGTAAAACTATGGCCAAGAATGGTGTTCATGGGAGGACTCCATGGAGGAAGCCACTGCTGTCTAAAAAAAACATTGTTGCTCGTTTAATGTTTGCAAAAAAAGCACTTGAACACTCCACAAAAAATTGGCAAAATATTTTTTTAACTGATGAAACCAAAGTGGAATTGTTTGGGAGTAACACATAACGTTATGTGTGGAGGAAAAATGGAACAGCTCACCAACATGAACACTCTATCTCCATCGTGAAGCATGGTGTAGGGAGCATCATGATTCGGGGCTGTTTTGCTGCCTCAGGGCCTGGACAACTTGCAATTATTATTGGAAGAATGAATTCAAAAGTTTATCAGGATGTTTTGCAGGAAAACCTGAGGCCATCTGTCAGACGGTTGAAGCTAAAAAGAGGATGGATGTTGAAACAAGACAACGATCCAAAACACAGAGGTAAATCAACTTCAGAAAGGTTTCAGAAGAACAAAATACACGCTCTGGAGTGGCCAAGTCAAAGTCCAGACTTGAACCCCTTGAGATGCTTTGGCATGACCTAAAGACAACGATTCATGCCAGACATCCCAGGAATCTGACTGAACTACAGCGGTTTTGTAGAGAAGAATGGGCCAAGATTAGTCCTGATCGATGTGCCAGCCTGATCTGAAGCTACAGGAAGCGTCTAGTTGAAGTTATTGCTGCCACAGGGGGTGCCACAAAATATTAAATGTGATGGTTCTCTTACTTATTTTCACCCTTCTGTCAATGTTTGCATGCCATCCTTATTAAAATACGAAAACCTATAAATTTTTGGGTGGTTTTAGTTAAAGCAGTCACTGTTTTTTCATCTGTGTGATTTTGACAAGTATCAGACCACATTTGGTAGTGATTTTAGGCAGAAATGTGAGAAATTCAGATACTTTTTCATACCGCGATAAGCATTAACGGTCATATTCGATACTGCTTTGCAAGAGTTATCTATTTAACGAGACTGGTATGATTAACAAGCATAAAGATGATAAATTATCGAATTGACACTATAAAACCAACGCACAGCAATGCTCAAAGGCAATTAAAACATAAGGCCCATTAAACACCACGGGGGAAAACAGTGGCACACCACAAAGTCAAAGTTCTTTAAAGTAGGCAAAATACATGAATAGATTGAACACAAATCGATACAATACATTGCTTAAATGGCATACCTCAATGGTGCACTTCTCAGGTGCGCCCATTCCTTAAAAAGCCATACATGTACCTCGACATATGAACGCATTGTCATAGGATTTTTTTTCGACATACAACGTAAAATTGGACTTGTCATCTGTCTCGACATATGACAAAAGGTTCGAGACGATTTACGACAGCATTGCAATTTCATTGTTTTACAGCAAGACAGCAGGACGTCGGATTTTCTTGGGAGAGAAATCATCATGGGTCCCAAGATGGTCAGTGCAGGTGGTAGCATTGGCGAAAAAAAGTGTTTTGAGAGGTCGGTTCAGGAGCACATCACTTCACGTCTTTTCTTCACACTCGACCCCTTCCAGTTTGCCTACCGATCAAACTGCTCAACCCAAGGGCGTAGGTTTGGTCTCAACATTGCTAGGGACAATATAACAATATAACCTGCATTTACACTTTTTGCTGGGGACAGGGCATTAATAAGACCAACAGATTGGGTGAACGGCGATCAGGGCTACATTTCTCAGGAATATGAACCCAATTAATTGATAGGCTAAATGATCAATGCAAATTAATTCTGTATTGACTTTATACTAACTTTCATATGTCACATTTGTTATCAAAAACTACTAAAGAAACATTTGGAAAACTTCCAGAATAAATGTCTGGAATTTCTGAGCAAATTAAATTGCAAGATTTCTCAAAAATGTCTCAAATATTTTTTTCCCATTCAAATACTTTTTTTCTATGATTATTTTTTTTTTTGAGTTGATTTTTCTTTTGAATATAGCGGTAAACACAGACAAGACTGAAAAAGCAGCTTCTGCTCTTGCACTCCTCTTTAGAGGAAACTGCAGTACAATATGTCTGTATGCTGCCATAGCAAATTCATGGCGCATGAAGCCCCCGAACTATTTTTAATTTGTCCGTTTAACCCTGAAAACTCCCGTTTACAGACGTCGCACAACCGCATTTGCTTCAACCTAGCCATAAATAGAAGGTAAGTATTTATATTTACTATTCAAAACGTCTGTCATTTTTAGCTTAGAATCATTCATTCATGTCTAATATTTAGTTTTTTAAAAAACTTTTTAAAATTATTCACTCGCATATTTTAAACTTTTAAACAAATTGTGTCACAATAAAAGATTTGGCTTCTGTAAAAAAAAGTCACGGATATCGACCTCATAACCATCGCTGATTTGTTTTTTTTTTTGTTTTGTTTTTTTTTTGTTACTGTCGCATTTTCCCCGATATGTTAGATGATAAATAATCGATCCAAACAAAGAAAAATTGAAAAATAACGTTTAAAAGGTCAACTATATGAAAAATAAAATCTCAACCACTCCTTGTTGTCTGCGATTTCTGCATTGCTACCCTTGTCATTATCACCAAGTTTCACCCATAAAATCCCCAAAAAGTCCGGCTGTGGCCATTCACAGCTGTGTCTTGACACCCGGTAATACATGCTTCATGGAGTTTTTGGATCGAAACAAGGTAAGTACGCGATAATATCTCGTTAAAATCGTGGCGTCTTTAATTCTGCTCTCTCATGCTCTCACCTCCAGTTTTATAGTTTTTCTAAAATGCCCTCCTGTTCAAAATTTTACTTCCCCCTAGAAAATTGAGATTTTAAGCTTTCCAATTAAGTATCACACAGGCATATAGGACAATTTTGAAATTTGGAAAAATTGGGGGTCTCCAAGCGGAACTTCAAGTCACCTGAGTGTTTTCCGCCATCTACCGGTATATTTTTTTGAAGCAACTTATTTTTTGATTGAATATTGAAGACACAAATGTCCATGCCAAAATGTGGCGCAAACTCAAAACATTACGTCAATCAAAAAGTTGTTTCAATAAAAAATAAATAATATTTTTCGAATGCTTTTTTTAGTCTCTAATTTATTTTTGCATTCTTTTTTTTTTTTGTTTTTTGTTTTTTTAATGAAAGTGACTTTTTGGGGGATTGAATATACAGTACTGTGCATATATATATATATATACATATATACAGTATATATATATATACACGTCATTCAAGAAAAGTTTAGGGCAAGTGCCTATTTTTGGTTATGAAATATATATATATATATATATATATATATATATATATATGCAGTACTGTATATATTTTGATTCAAGCAACCTTTTTTTTTCCAGTAAAACAATAAATACACGGAGCTACCTCCATACTAAATGCCCATTTAGTAGTCTCAATACAAAGATGCTTCTGTAAAACCCCCTTCGATCCTTGTCCACAGCCTTGTCATTGCCGTCCGGATTACTGCAACGCTACCCACGTTTCTGTGAGGAAGTCGACCCCTAGTGGCCAACAATATCACACACATCCCTACATAACCGGAGCCAATATGATGCACTCATTTGAGATCACTTATTTTGTACACATAAATCTGCATGTGCATCAAAAGAGAAGTAACAAACTGAGAAGATCATTTTAAGGTAAAGCGCTCTGAGATGAAAAAGTTCGTTCAAATGTCTTTTTATATGAAAGATCAAAACCTGGAAAATTGTAATTAAGTGCAATGATGTATTACAAATTTCTGCAGAGTGTTTTCAAATGCAACAAAAACACTGAGAAAAATTTTGAGAACTAAATTCTGATTTATTCTCCAAATTCATGTCCACACAATAACATTTTTACTATACATTTTTAATTGCAAAGAAGGCCAAAAACAAGCTGTGCAAATGACAATGACATTTTATTTGATCAAATACATAACTATATACAATATTTACAAGGAAACATATAAACAAATGTAGCAAAAAACAACAACAAAAAATACGGACGCCGAGCCACTTTGATGGAATCCTCGAAGCCACTGTAGTTCACACCCTTCCCCTAGAAAAAAAAACAACAAAACACAATAATTCTGTTGTTTTTTTTTTTTATCTTTTCTTGCACAATATCAGAGATGTAAGTCACCTGTTATAAAGTATGTATGTTGTTGTTGTTTTTTTTTAAGGAATTGTGGACTATTTGTGTCAGTCTAAATTGGGTTAAAGTCACAGCATAAATCTCTCCAACAAACACCCTCAAATTTATAATAAATAAATGGCAAACAATGTCTGGAAGTCAAGTCACTCATTGATCAAGGCGCCATTTTTTTTTTTTTTTTTTACTTTTTTTAAACCAAGAAGCCACAGAATTGGATAGAAGTATCCCTGATTTTGACTTTTGGCTCTTGCAGAGCTTTGCTGTGATGGCTTTAGGAATACCAATCGGCTCCTTGAGTGTACCCGTCAGGTGGAGGGTGTGTTCCTTGTTTAGCTTCCGGATATGTTCGATCCAGTCCAGCTTGGTTTGAACAGATGACGCCTATTCCGAAAGAGGAAAGTCGAAGGTTATAAGGCCATTTGGAAATTAAACACTGATTTTCATTCGTACATACACTCCACCATCAGTTGTCAACACAGCTCCCACAGACATTGCACCACGCCTTCCCATAGGGGGCCTGACTCCGTCAGAATGTTGAGTTGGCTTTCACTGTGATAAACTCAAACACACTCCAACGCCGGATTGAGGTGGAAATAGGACTAACGTTTTACTACATACAAGCAGGCAGCAATGTCTCAAGAGTGATTTGGTCGAGGATTCAAGATATTTATTATATTAAATAGCACCATGCATGCACTTTGAAATGTTGTGGGGGAAAAAAACAATGGTTTTAATTAGTGTAACTTTGGCTTGAAATATTTATGTACAATGAATGATAACTGCCCATTTTTTTTTCTTTTTAACCAAGAATCTAGACTGTTTTCTGTTCATATATATAGATATTCTGCGATTTAAGCATTTATTTACAAGAAATTTCAGCTTTGTTAGGTTTTGTGTTTGTTTTCTCCTAGTGTGACTTGTCCCTGTGATTGCCCATTGATTTCACCTGATGTGCCTTCTCCTAGACTATCCTCCTGTGCTCACCTGTTCCTTGTTGTCTCATTACCCCTTGTCTGCTTGTGTGTATATAAGCTCCCATTTTCTGTTCACTCCTTGTTGCGTCATTGTCTATGTCTACGTCTGCCAAAGTCAAGACCTGTCCAAGCCCTCGTGTATCCGTCCCTTCGATTTAAGTAAGTTTTGTTTGAATCTTGCCCTTTTGATCCCCAGTGGTTTTGGTTGTACTTTGTGTTTTTGTTAGATATCATTAAAACGTTTTTTGAGTTCACCTGCCTTGCCGCTTTTGTTTCCCTGCAATTGGGTCCACACAACATTCCTGCCTGCCCGCGTCCCTGACAAGCTTAAAAAGCGCTTTGTTTCGTGACGGCCACCTTGTAGGATTGCACAATACTGTAACTTTGGCTTGAAATATTTACGTAAAATGAACGATAACTGCCCGTTTTTTGATTTTGACCAAGAATCATGAATGTTCAGCTCTGTTTTGTGACGGCCGCCATGGTGGATTTTGTATCTCTACACAATAGCAGAATGCAACCTAAATAAGTTATGATTGTATATAGGAAAATGCAAATTTCGCTTTTGTTGAGTAAAATTAAGATGATTCTGCATGTTTTCCTCAAGTATTAAGTTTTTGATGTGAAAGTTGAGTAACTAGTTGTTGAAAACTTGACCTAATTTAGAAAAAATTTAAGTTGATATTTTGGACAAAAACTTATATGATGTGTTAAATATTTCTATTTATCCTGAAAATATAGGTGGTTATTTCTGCATTTGGTGATTTTTGTGCATCTAGCATAAAATTTGAGAATTTTATAGTCATTTTAAGTTTTGTTATACTTGTATAAAAAAATAATTACCGTACTAATTTTTGTCGCTGCTCATGGAGACTCATACATGCCTAAGGGAGGTGCCTGGTTTGGTTTTTGGTCGCTGGCGGCTTTGGTTTTGAAAGTATCTGAATTTGAAGTTTTTTAAAATAGGCCACTTACGCATCGGCCCTGCGCCCAATCAACTGATAGTGAAGTCTATGGCTCAGCATCATGTCAAAACCCTGTTAGTAATATGTGTGGGAATCTCACTTTGTTTTCAGGAAAAGAGGAAAGAATGTCTTACCTTAAGAACAATTCTTTTGCTCGACATCAAGCTGCGGCTCACCCTAAGGACAAACTTGCCAGGGTCTCGCTTAAGATGTTCTGTCAGCTTTACATCAGCTAGCTAAAGAAGAAATTAAACGATCATGTTGATTGAGAATATTGCATAGGTAAAAAAAGTAAGTAAAGGATGACTCACGTTGAGTTTTCTCTTGTAAATGTATTTCGTCATGCCTTTCTCATCCTTGACCACCTTGCAGACGAGCAAGGAATTTTTCAGGAGAAAGAGTTGTGAATTCTTCCCCCTGCAAAATGGCAGTTTTGTATCCCACATTTTGAATGCCTCCTGTCGGAGCAACTCACCTTGGGATTCACCGCTCTCATCGAAACCTGACGGAGGAGAGAATAGGTCATGTAAGCAAACTATGCCTCAAAAGCAAGTGCATGTTCAGCCATTTTGCCCATGTTAACTTACCTTCCAGCACGGAGAAATGAATTGCATCGTTAGCTCTCTTGAGAATGCCGAGAGTCACCTCCAGGGCTTCCTTGAGTAATCCTTTCTCATCTTCGAAGCAATCGAGGAGATTCTAAAATAAGCAAAAATACACTTAAAAATGCTTTAAGACCCACAGAACATAGAGATTATATACCTGTGAATGATGTTGTATCCTCTGTTTGTATGTGTATTGTAAAGCAATTATCTGAAGGATTAAAGTAACCATAAAAATCTTTGCACATCGCATTACATTTGGGGACTTTCATGAGACAAAATTATGTGATTTACTTGAACAAACTAAACATTGTTGAATTATTTTGTTTGTTGAATGTTTTACGTTATATTTTTTTATTATGAGTGTGTCGTTAATGTATCTTCTGCGTTTTATGTTGGTTTTCTGAACAACGAGCTTGAACTTACCTTTATCAGGAGCGGATATTTTGTCATTCTCTGGATTGGCTTGATCAGGAATGATTGTAACGAGAATGGCAGTCCGTGCTTTTGCTGAATTTTCTGTTGAGCCCATGGAAAGAAAAAGAGAAAAGAATGTAAGACAATGAAGCATTATAATTTGTAATTTCACGTTGATAACTTTGATATTTAACTTACATTAAAATAGGTGACAGTATGCTCCACGATGAGGCGAGTGGATTTGTCACTATTCTTGGCGTAGTCCACGTATAATTGGAACTTCTCAGCCTTCAAAAAACAAAACCAACAACATGCTCAGAATTGTTTATGGGTCATTTATCAGTATCATTATGATTACGGTAGTGACAAAGCGATAAATACCCATTTCACAAAGCAATGTCCGACATCTTCAGGGACGCTTTCATGTTTTTCCAGTTCCTTGAGGAAGATCCTGAAGATAGAACAAAAATTAATACATTCCAAAAAGTAAGTGGTGGTGGTATGTTTTAAATATGAGAAATGACCAGAGGTAGACAATTTGTCTATTTTGTCCAATCGGATTCAAAATGTCAGTCATTTTTTACTAAAGTCACTGCATATGCTTACTTATGATGGAATTCATACAGCTCCAACAAGTTCCCGAAGATGACGTGCTCCATATTGATGAGTCCTGCAGGGATCTCCACCTCGTGTGTCATCATCTCCCTCATGTAAGTCTGCAAGATCCAACAAAAAGATTTGAGTATAGTTTTTTCTAACAAGAACTGCACGTAAACAGAAAGGAAACTCGCATAAATGCATTCTCGCAGGTCTTGCACGTAAGCCTTTTCGGTTTTAATCAGCTCAGCCAAAACGAACCTAAATGTAAAATAGGCAATTGTTATTATTTTGAATTATGAGTTAGCAAATGGTATAAGAGAAAAAAATCACATACGTTTCCCTGCTTGCAGCCTTGTTTGCACCATTGCTCATCCGGTCCAAATCTGTTAAACTCAGAGGGTGCTCCAATAAGTGCTCTGCAGAAAAGAAAGTAAAACAAACAATGAATGAGGAAACACTGATGGATGCATGAAATGATTTGATTGACAAGTAATTCCCAACCGCTGTGCCATGAGATATCATCAAGTGTCTTGCAGAAAAACATCCACTTTCACCCAATAAGGGGATTTATTTATTTAAATAATGTTCTTTTTTTAACCATTAATCTATCTACATATCCCTAAAGAACACATAGACAGGCCAAACAACCAAATTTTCGTCCACAAAATGATAAACCCTTCCTGGATGAGTCGCAGCAAAAAAACCTGTTCCGTTGTACGTTGTCCTCGAATTCAGCCCCAAAACTGACCATGTTACTCGCCACACCTCCCGTCAGTTTCTTTTCCTCAGGAGCCGATCAAGGTACCTTGACGACATTTTTTGGCCGTTAGTAAAACAAAAACTGTCCACTAGCCGTTACCTGTGATGCGTTGAGCACAACCCCACATAGCAGACAGACGTTCACTTTTGCGCCCTCAATTAATGTTGTTTCAATGTTGAAATCCTTACAAAACCTAAACGTCATTTTGATTATTAACAATGCTGAATCAATGTTATGTTTTCGACCAAAACGCCGGCTCATCCATAATTCACATTTACCGGTCAATCATAAATCAACTCTTTGTCAACATTACTACATCAACTATAAAACAATGTTAACCCAACCATTCCCTGACGTACCATAGAACAACGTTGTTTCAATGTCACTTGACGTCGAAAATTTCGATGTCAACCATACTGATGAGTTTGATGGAAAATCAACGTTTATTCAATGTCGGTCTGCTATCTGGGTTGCGCACTCTACATGTGGATTATGATGATGAGTTTAATATTAACATGTAGGACTTTTCATGTTTCAGCTCCTAGTTTGAATTTTGGCCGTTACCTGTGATGCGTTTAGCACAACGCGATATCCCAAAAGTTTTCGACTCGACGAACATTCGTCGGTTAAATGTTAAAATTGTCGTAATAATGTTGAAAACTGGCTGCAAGTCCTGATATTCTGTGTCTAACAATGTCACGAAAAAAAAAAACGCTGTAGTCGATTACATTTTTTTGGCCGTTAGCATCAACGTTGATTTAATTTAGAGGTGAAAACAAACTACATGTGGATTATGATAAAGAGTTTAATATTAACAAGTAGGACTTCTCACGTTTCAGCTCCTAGTTTGAATATTAGCCGTTACCTGCGATGCGTTTAGCAGAACGCGATATCCCAAACGTTTTCGACTCGACAAACTTATGATTGTCAAATGTTAACATTGTCGTAAGGTGGAAATCTTTGTTTTGGCCGTTAGTTTACAAAAAAAAAAAAAACGAAAAAAAGTCCTCTTGCAGTACAATTAACATGTCGTTGCACTTTGCTAGCATATAGGATGAGCATTTTCATACCGCCTGCTTTGCGCACTCTACATGTGAATTATCACGAGGAGTTTAATATTAACATGTAGGACTTTCACGTTTCAGCTCCTAAAGTTTGAATTTTAGCTGTTACCTGCGATGCGTTTAGCACAACGTACGCGATATTCCAAAGGTTGGTTTTCGACTCGACAAACATCCGTCGGTTACATGTCAAAATTGTCATAAGGTGGAAATCTTTTTGAATAATGATGAAAACAGGCTGCATGTCCTGATATTTTTTGACAAACAATGTCACGAATAAAACGCTGTTGTCATAAATACTCAACAACAACACGACGCAAAACGAACAAAGTTCAGAAAAGCCCACTCAGTCATTAAACTGCAATTTTTTTAGACGAATAATGCATGTTTAACTTTGACTAATTCACTTACCTCCCAGCCTTTCGATGGTCGCAAGAATTTGAGATGCAAGATGTTCCATGGTCGAAGTCTTTTGTCCAGCTCGTATCTTCAGATAAGTCTTGTGCACTTGACTCCACTGCTGCATCTGACGGAATGTCACTCGCGGATTATGTTTTGTACTGTGATTTGACATCAAAGACCAAATATCGTTCTTTGTGACGTCACGCGATCGTTCTTTGAAACGTCACGCTCTTTGATCGCAATTTCAGTTTTAGCGCCATCGGCATAGAATAAGTAGGCTGCCATCTAGTGGAGGGGGTGCAAATGTTCACTTTTTGTGACTGTTACCTGCCTAGGGACTGCGGATGTAAATGGCGTTGTAGGTTCACTATCCTCTTCCCCTCACTATCCACTCGCTCTCGCTATATAAGCTATATAATTGGCCGAGGAAATGCTTTCCCGTGAAATGCCTGTTTAAAAATGTTCCCGTTGTTACTTCTTGCGTTCGCTTAAAAGTGCCCATTTAAAAAGGAAAAGCGATAGATGATACTCCACGCAGACCGTATTATTAACAAATGTTAAAGTTGTATAAACATATAGCGAGAATAGGGAACGTCACTGACAAGCGCAGGCCCCCGCGAGTGGATAGTGAGGGGAATAGGATAGTGCACCTACAGCTGTGCACCTACAGCTGTCGTACCGCACGCAGGCTATTTTTAGACCGTGACGTTGCATCGTAAAGCGGAAGTAAAGCCGAAGTGGGACATTATAGACCCGCCCTCGCATAGACACAACGCAATTAGTGCTACTTGTTGCCGGTAATCTTCGAAAAACGAACATGCCGATTATGCATTGCTTTTTTGGAACTTGTTGAAACGACTCTAGACATTACTACACATGAAGGATGTTTTCTTCATACGTTTCCGGAAACCAAAAACTCGGGAGGAAAAAATGTGAAGACCGAATCAACTTCCGCGGACTTTAACACCAGCTCGGCGAATCCATTCACGTTTCATATGCAGTAAACATTATGTTGGGTTGGCGTGGTCTTTCAGAGGACAAAGAGGTAAGCCATTTTTATATTTTTAACTTATTTTTTTTTGCGTAACGTTGTGCCGTACTGCTTCTGTCTGACAATGAATGACCTGAAAAGAATTACAATGGTATCTGACTGCCACTGTTACCGTTTGTTTTATATATATATATATATATATATATATATATATATATATATATATATATATATACACAGTATATATATATATAAATAACAACTTTAGTAAGGCGGAAGTGTAAATAAATTATAGGATTAAGATGTGTTATTAATGAAAAAATTAAAAGTGTTCGTTGGCTGTCACTGAGTAGCATTTGCGATCGCTACACAAAGCTAACTAAATTACCCCCAAGAACGGTAAGAGACGTAGGACAACCAGATGATATATAAGAAAGACAGTGCTGATGGTAAAGGATAGCTTGTTGAAACAAGAGAATGTCATTGTCAGTCGCGTCGATAAAAAAAGCTAAAGCTATGCTTAGGTCGGCTCGTTTTTTTGTTGTTGTCTTTTTCAGCCTTCGACACTAAAGCCATCTCTTTAAGTGAACATTTTTATGTTCTTCCACATCTTTGCAAGTCAATTTGGCACCAGGCACATCATTTTCGGAGAGAAATGGTAGGTTTAGCTCTGTGAACATCTCCTTCGTACACGATTTCCATTCATTTCCTATTAGGGACAAACGGTGGCTTGTCCCTACTTAGCAACAATAGCTAATGTCATGAATATTAATGAGCGGAAGTGACGTGTTACTTGCGGTACGCCATTAGCTTTTTTTTTTTTTTCTACAATCTGGCATATTTACATCTTTTAGATGTTCAGTTTATGTTTGTAGATGTCACTTGTTTAGATGTGCACTGTCGCTATAAAGCAGATATAGCTGAATTCAAGACGCCATGACTTTAACGAGATATTATCGCGTACTTACCTTGTTCCGATCCCAAAACTCCACATAGAGAAGAAAAGACAAATTGAGAGAAAAAAAATGTTGAAAGGGTAAATGTATGAAAAGAACATCTTGACCACTCTTTGATGTCTGCGATTTCTGCATCGCGACCCTTGTAATATTACCATGTTTCACCCATAAAATCCAGCTGTGGCCATTCACAGCTGTGCCTTGACACTCAGTGATACATGCGACATGGAGTTTTTGGATTGAAACAAGGTAAGAATGCGATAATATCTCCTTCAAGTCATGGCGTCTGTAATTCTGCTCTCGCGTGCTCTCACCTCCAGATAGGGTTTTGCTGTTTAAAAAACATTTTTGTTTAAATGCCCTCCTGTCCAAATTTTTTCCTTCCCCCCAGAAAATTGAGATCCCAGCTTTCCAAGGATGTATCACACTTCATCGGAACTTTGAGTCAACTGAGCGTTTTAGCCATAATGGCGCAAAACACTCAGGTGACTTGAAGTTCCACTCTGAGACCCCCAGTTTGGCCAAATTTTAAAATTGTCAGATATGTATGTGTGATACATCATTGGAAAGCTTAAATCTTAATTTTCTTGGGGAAGAAAAATTTTGAACTGGAGGGCATTTTTGAAAATGTTTTTCTTCGAACGGCAAAACCCTAACTGGAGGTGAGACCATGAAAGAGCAGAATTCATGACGCCATGACTTTAACAAGATATAATTACCTTGTTTCGATCCAAAAACGCCATGTAGAGAAGAAAAGACAAATTGAGAGGGAAAAAGTTTAAAAGGGTAAATACATGAAAAAGAACATCTTGACCACTCATGTCTGCGATTTCTGCATCGCGGCCCATGTAATATTGCCATGTTTCACCCTTAAAATCCCCCAAAAAATCCAGCTGTGGGCATTCACAGCTGTGTCTTGACACTCGGTGAGACATGTTACATGGAGTTTTCTGATCCAAACAAGGTAAATACGCGATAATATCTCATTAAAGTCGTGGCGTCTTTAATTCTGCTCTTTCATGCTTTCACCTCGAGATAGGGTTTCACTGTTAAAAAAAACAAAAATACCCTCCTGTTCAAAATTTTTCTTCTCCCAGAAAATTGAGATTTAAGCTTTCCAATGATGTATCACACATGCATATCAGACAATTTTGAAAGTTGGGGGTCTCAGAGTGGAATTTCAAGCCACCTGAGTGCTTTGCGCCGTATATATGTACCCAGATAGCAGACCAAAGATGAATAAACATTGATGTTCCATCAAAATCATCAGTATGGTTGACATTGAAATTTTCCACACTAAACAATGTTGAATCAACATTGCAAATACCGATAACGCCTTACAGTGACGTTGAAACAACGTTGTTCTATGGTGTGTCAGGCATTAACATAACGTTAACATTGTTTTATATTTGATTAAATAATATTGAAAAATAGATTATTTTTGATTGACCGGGAAATATGATTGAAAAGTCATTGAATTATGGATGAGCTGGAGTTATGGTCAAAAAATGGTTCAAAGGTAAGCCCGTTGCTTTTTCTGCGTCTTTATCAGCAATGATGTCTTACGGTAGAATGAACCACATTTGTCATCAAAGTAGTGTATAAAACGGTTTGCCTGACACAACGTGACAAGGTTGCCGAAATTGTAAGAAACGGTGCATTTGCTGTCATTGGCATACAAGTGAAGACCTACTTAGCCTGGGTGTTAGCTAATTGGAACTTAGTTCAGGCAATTCGTTTTCCAATTAAATCGCTAAAATAACAAGATATTACAAAAACGAGCCTTGTCTAAATTAACACCAAGACAGTGTGGTCATTTTCCCATCGTAGTTTACATGAAGCCCTAATTTGGTTTGAGATTGGTTGAGAAACTCACTTCACCACAAAATACTGAAGTGTGTTCAACTAACCTATGATACCTGCTTGAATTCATTGATATGAATTAACTGTGAATGCCGTTTTGTTTGGATTTTTCAGATTCATTGAAGAGGCAAATAGAGATGGACTCGTCACAATATGCATTTGATGCTGTTGTGCAGAAGTGGCTACGCTATGCCTCAAAACGCTTTGCTGGACAAATTCACAGCGAAGTTCATCAGACTGGGGAGGAGGTTTAAGTTTGAAATAAGCAGAGGTGGGTAGTAACGCGTTTCATGTACTCAGTTACATTTACTTGAGTAACTTTATGAGGAAAATGTACTTCTAAGAGTAGTTTTACGAAGCCATACTTTTTATTTTTACTTGAGTAGATTTATAAAGAAAAAACGCTACTCTTCCTCCGCTACTTTTGGGCGACAAAATAGTTGTTATTCTTCCTCTTTGTTCTACATATTAGATTTTTTTTTTTTTTTTTTTGGGTTATTGTTATTTTTGCTAGCGATGCTATTGCCAAGAGTAGCGCGACAATTTCACCAATGAGACGTCGCAACAATAATCATATTACTCCATTGCACCAATCAGCTTGCCGTTCAGTTTTCACTCAAGCCGGTTCAATCACGCGTCTTTCAAACACCGTATCAAATGAAGTATTTGACATAGAGCGTTCCCCTAACATGAATCGAAAGCGCAGATTCAAAACTCTCTCCCAGTTTTTATTTGGCACCGATTGACCACGGAAAACCGGAGATATGATCCTTTTAATTTCATAATAGTAACTATAAAGGAACTGCTGTATGCACTATCAAAACTAGGAACTATTTTCTCCACTAGAGGGCAGGGCACTCCTGCTCTTTGGACAAGTAATGCTTCATTACCAT
Source organism: Corythoichthys intestinalis (assembly GCF_030265065.1). NCBI lineage: Eukaryota > Metazoa > Chordata > Actinopteri > Syngnathiformes > Syngnathidae > Corythoichthys > Corythoichthys intestinalis. The sequence continues at coordinate 32,656,483 of NC_080414.1, read as the reverse complement.
TACTCTATTTTTTTTTTCCTCTAATGTTTTTAATTTCTTTGGCCTAATGTGTTCATGTAATGGGTTATTGTACAGTATCATTATAACAGTTCATATATATAATTTTGTGCTGAGAGACAAAAAATACCATTGTGTAAAAAAAAAAAAAAAACTCAAAATGATTTATTACTTGAGTATTATTTTCACTGGATACATTTTTTTACTTGTACTTGAGTACATATTTTGGATGACTACTTTTACTCGACTAATATTATTTTGAAGTACGTTACTCTTACTTGAGTAAAATTTATGGCTACTCAACCCACCTCTGGAAATAAGTTTACTGAGTGTTAAGTTTTCTATTGTTGTGATTGAATTAAAATAATTTGAAATCTAGAAGTTTTTATATATGGCGGAAAAACATTCAGGTGACTTGAAGTTCTGCTCTGAGACCTCCAATTTGGCCAAATTTCTAAATTGTCCTATAGACCCTACTCACATGACGTCACTACCACGCCTCCGCGCCATATTGTCCGTCTACTTGTCGTGTTGACGCATTACCGCTACGTAAATTCCTCCTATTATGGCATGTTTTTCTGCTCGTTAACATTAATAATCAAAATGGTGAAGGCGTGTGTGGCGGTTGGTTGCAATAACAGAGAAGATAGACAGAGAGACTTGAAGTTCTACCGTATTCCGAGAGACCCGGAGAGGTGAGCGAGATGGACTGCTGCAATTCGACGAGAAAACTGGGCTCCAAACGATTACCACAGATTATGTAGTAGTCATTTTATATCTGGTAAGATGCAGGTGAGGAAACAGGTGTGTCCAAACCTTTTGCAAAGGGGCCCAGATTTGGTGTGGTAAAAATGCGGGGGGCTACCTTGGCTGATTTACATAGAACAATATATTTAAAAACAAATTTTAGCAAGCCCTTCTGTGTGTCACATTTGCTTTATTTTTTTTTTTTATTCATAATTTCAACAGTCTCGTCTTTGTGGCGTTCTCTTTCGACACTCGGGCTCTTGCGAAATACTGCTGCTGCGAAATTAAACTAGCGTCAAGTTGCTATAATTTCTCGCTGCGTATCTTCCCTGTAATGTTGTCATACATGTCAGCGTGTCTTGTTCGGTAATATCATTATCGCATAACATCGAACTCTTTGAAAACAGCGACTGTCTCTTTGCAAATGAGGCAGACACAGTTGTTGCGTGTTTTATTGAAGAAATAGTCCAATATCCACCTATCATTGAAGCATCGGCCATCGCAGTCAACTTTTTTTTTTTAATTGATTGTCGCCATTTTAGAAAATTGGAAGTAAAGGGTCACATGGGGTAATGTTGCTTAGAGTGCTGCTCTTAAAGTTTTTCAAACTTTCGTGAGAATAGGCTGATTTTGTGTGGACAAGATAGTTGTAGATATCAGGGTAGCAGATGTCAGGCAGAGAGGGCGAAGACAGCGGGTCGAAAAATATCGATTTAGGCATCAAATATGGATCTGGTGAATGGATAGACTGAAGCTTTTCCACATAACGCCTTTTATGCAACGCATCCAATGAGTTTACAGCGTCTGAAAGCACCGGGACTTCCATGAATTGCACGATAAATTGCACGACAAATTGAAACCATTGAGAATACGGATAAACAAAGACGGACAATATGGCGGCCGGACACAGCGACACGTCATTCTGTGACGTTGGTGAGTAGGGTCTATTTAATGGCTAATTACTGTCGAATGGTAACTTTACTATCGATACATCTGTATCTCTCACCTGTAAAACAGGATATCCGGTCGTATAGGTTTATCATTCTCAAGCTTACTGAAAACGTCCCCTCCCGACCGCTTCGATCCTTGTCCGAAGTCGACCCCTAGTGGCCAACAATATCACACACATCCCTACATAACCGAAGCCAATATCGACACGTAAATTAGAAAGACTTTGGCGCCGTTCCAACACAGAGCACACCCTCTCTGCCTGGAAACACAGCTTAGTGACATATAAGCAGGCCTTGCGTACGGCTAAAACCAGATATTACTCATCCTTAATAGAGGAAAACAAAAATAATCCTAGGTTTCTGTTCAGCACTGTAGCTAGGTTGACAAACAGTCACACCTCAATAGAACCTTATATCCCAACCACCCTTAGCTGTGATGACTTCCTAAAATTTTTTAACAATAAAATCGCAACTATTAGAAATAAAATAAATGAATCACTTCCAGTTATTAGGTCTGATAAAGTGCAGACAAAGAATTCGGAATCTCCTATAAAACCCTCTAAAATATTAAATAACTTTACCACTGTAGACCAAATTGATGTAATTTCAATTATAATGTCCTCCAAACCATCAACGTGCCTCCTCGACCCAATCCCAACCAAACTTTTTAAAGAGACCCTGCCTCTAACTATTGACACTATCTTAAATATAATAAATACCTCATTAGTTACTGGCTATGTGCCGCAGTCCTTTAAATATGCAGTTATTAAACCGCTCTTGAAAAAACCTACTCTTGATCCTGATATTTTGGCCAATTATAGACCTATTTCTAACTTACCATTTCTCTCCAAAGTCCTTGAAAGAGTGGTAATTAAACAGCTCTGTCAGCACCTTCAGGACAATAGTTTATTTGAACAGTTCTAGTCTGGCTTTCGAGCTCATCATAGCACTGAAACCGCATTAGTTAAAGTAACTAATGACTTGTTACTTGCCGCTGACGTTGGTTTAGTCTCAATCCTGGTTCTGCTGGACCTGAGCGCAGCCTTTGACACAATCGACCATAATATCTTATTGCAGAGATTAGAATGTGACATAGGCATTAGAGGAGCAGCCCTATGCTGGTTTAAATCATATTTATCTAATAGGTACCAGTTTGTCAATGTAAACCAGCAATCATCATCGTACTCTAGAGTTAGTTATGGTGTGCCGCAAGGATCTGTCCTCGGGCCCATCTTGTTTACGCTGTATATGCTTCCTCTAGGTAATATCATCAGAAAACATAGCATTAACTTTCACTGTTACGCTGACGACACACAACTGTATTTATCAATTAAACCTGAGCAGGTCAGGCAAGTAGAAAAACTAAGCGCCTGCGTCCGAGATATAAATACCTGGATGAGCACTAACTATCTTCTACTTAACCCTGAAAAGACAGAAGTCCTTATAATAGGCCCGAAAAGTGCTAGAGACTCTTTATCTGCCCAGATAGTCACTCTGGACAATGTAAGTGTAGCCTCCAGCGCCACAGTTAAAAACCTAGGAGTTTTATTTGACCCTGACTTATCGTTTAAAGCACACATTAAACAAACCTGTAGAACGGCTTTCTTTCACCTGCGCAACATCGCCAAAATTAGAAATATTTTATCTAAAAGCGATGCAGAAAAATTAATTCACGCGTTCGTTACATCGAGATTGGATTACTGTAACTCCCTACTTGCAGCTTGTCCTAAAAACTCTCTAAAAGGTCTTCAGCTAGTCCAAAACGCAGCAGCAAGACTTTTAACAGGAACCAATAGAAGAGAGCACATCACCCCTGTGCTCCAGGCACTTCACTGGCTTCCAGTCGAGTTTAGAATTAAATTTAAAATACTCCTTCTTACATTTAAGACCATTAATGGGTTGGGGCCATCTTATCTCACCGATGCTCTCGTTCCATACCGCCCCAACAGAACACTCCGATCTCAGAATGCAGGTCTACTGGTAGTTCCCAGGGTTTATAAAAGTACTGTCGGAGCTAGAGCCTTTAGCCACCAAGCCCGTTTTATGGAATCAGCTTCCAGCTAGTATTAAAGAAGCCGAGACAGTCTGCACATTTAAGACTAGATTAAAAACGTTCCTATTCGACAAAGCTTATGGTTAGGCTAGTTGAAGTCGGAGTAGACTCACAGTTTAGTTTAAGCTGCACTAGAAGCTATAATGCTGGGGGCAGTACAGCCGCTGAGTTCTATCTCCTTTTCTTACTCTACCTACCACTTGTCTTACTTTATTTCTATTTTCCAATGTTAATATCTAGTTGTCTAGTCTCTTCATCACTAGTCACCCGGTGTCCCCTTTCCCCCCTCCCCTCTGGGGAGGGGCTATTTTTCAGCTGCAGCCTCCTGACTGTCCGGACCCCTGGCTGGATTGACGTCCTCACTGCTACCCCCGTCTCATCTGACCAGAGGGACCTCTTCTTGCTCCTTTACTCCACTGTATTTTTACGGACTACAATTTCGCTTGCTAATTCCCATTAGCCGTTCTGGGGTTCCTGTCTATCCGTCCTGGGAGTGGATCTCTCCTGACTGTGGTACTCCCCAAGGTTTCTCATTTTTCTCCCAATTGACTCTGGAGTTTTTGGAGTTTTTCCTTGCCGGCATGGAGGGTCTTAAGGATAGGGGATACCCAGGACTTGAACTGTATCTATTCATCTTTGTTGCTTCATTTCTAATTGTGTATCATATTGCCTCTGTAAAGCCCTTTGAGACCTCTGTTGTGATTGAGGGCTATACAAATTGAATTGAATTGAATTGAATATGGCTACGTTCATACTACAGGTCTTAATGCACGAATCCGATTTTTTCGTGTTTTTCCGACTCGAGTGAGGCATTAATTTGACGGTCTGAACGTGACAAGTCGCATAGAACGGGACCATTTCAAATCCGATCTGGGTCACTTTCGTATGTGGTCTAAATCCGATATGGGCCACATTTTTCCAGACTGTCGCGGCGGTCTGTACTGTCCAGTCCCGCAAATCGGATTTCATGCAGCAATTACGTCATCAAATAGCGAGAGAGTCGTTACCGTAGCGATGCACCTGTGCGTTATTAGCGCCTAGCTTGCAGTGAACACGGCTTTCGGGGAAGGGCTGGGCTTCACAACAGTCATAAAAAATAAAAATGGGTTGAGGATAAGCCTGAGAATGCTCAGTTTTCGCTGTGACAAGTGAGCAATATTTCAACATTGCTTACACGGCCGAGAGAGTCGGGGCAAACTGCCTATATGTGTGTGACGTGCACGGACAGTGCGTGCATGCTATCGATCCATATAAACTTTGAATATAAGCCTAAACGGGGATTATTTATGTCTGTTATTTGTGTCCATCTTTTGAAAAGCAAAATATGATATCCCTGGAATGACGGATGACGTCTGTCATTTGTTTTGATGCTTCTGCGCATGCGGGTCTTCTTGCTTAGCGCGTGTCCGACTGCGAATTAGTGCGCATGCGTAATACTTGAACGGTCTCAATGGATAAAGGCAGTCTGAACGGGCACGCCAAAAAAACGGATATGACAAAAAATCGGATTCGTGCATTAAGACCTGTAGAATGAACGTAGCCTATGATGCACTCATTTGGGAACACTTGTATACCCAAATCTGCATCTACATCAAAAGAGTAGGGAGGAAATAACAGAGAAATAAGATAATTTTGTAGTAAAACGATCTGAGATGAAAAAGTTCATTCAAGTATGTCTTTTTATATGAAAGATCAAAACCTGGAACATTTTCAATATGAAGCGCGATGATGTAACAATGACAAATTTCTGCGGAGTGCTTTCACATGCAACAAAAAAAAACTAAAAGAAAAATTTTATGAACTAAATTCTGATTTCTTCTCCCAATTCATGTCCACACAATAACATTTTACTATACATTTTAAATAACAAAGAAGGCCAAAAACAATCTGTGCAAATAACGCTGAAATTTTATTTGATCAAATACATAACTATATACAATATGTACAAGAAATTATATTCACAAATGTTGCAAAAAACAACAACAAAAAGGACGCCGAGCCACTTTGATGGAATCATCGAAGCCACTGTAGTTCACGCCCTGCACCTAGAAAAAACAACAAAACACAACAATTCAGTTTTTAATCTTTTCTTGCTCAATATCAGAGATGTAAGTCACATGCTATACTTGTTTTTTTTTAAGAATTGTGGACTATTTGTGTCAGTCCAAATTGGGTTAAATTCACTGCACAAATGTCTCCATCATACACCATCAATTCTAATAAATAAATGGCAAAACAATGGCTCGTATTTTGAAAAACCTTTAAGTCAAGTCACTCATTTATCAAGGCGCCACTTTTTGAACTTTTTTAAACCAAGAAGCAACAGAATTGGATAGAAGTTTCCCTGATTACCTTTGCCTCTTGTAGAGCTTTGCTGTGATGGCTTTAGGAATACCGATCGGCTGTTTGAGCGTCCCCGGCAGGTGGAGGGTGTGCTCCTTCTTTAGCTTCCGGATATGCTCGATCCAGTCCAGCTTGGTTTGAACAGTTGACGCCTATGGTGAAAGAGGAAAGTCGAAGGTTATAAGGCCATTTGGAATTTAAACACTTATTGAACAGAACAAACCACATTAGCATCTTCGATGCGTTGGAGTTTTAACTTATGATTTTCTTTTCTTTGGTTACAATATTTGGTGTTTAACTTTTATTCACATTGAAAAAAAATGCAGCAAGGTTAAAAGTAACATATTAGAAAAAATAACATTCACTAAAGACGGGGGAAAAATAACGCAAGATGGACACAAATGCTCAGCATTGTGTCAAAGTGGCTTACAAAACCCTGTTAGGAACACGTGTGGGAATCTCACTTTGTCATGAGGAAAAGAGGAAAGAATGTCTTACCTTAAGAACAATTCTTTTGCTATACATCAAGTTACGGCCCACCCAAAGAACAAACTTGCCAGGGTCTCCCTTAGGGTTTTCTGTCAGCTTTACATCAGCTAGCTAAAGAAGAAATGAAATGATCATGTTTATTGAGAATATTGCATAGGTAAAAAAGTAAGTAAAGGATGACTCACGTTGAGTCTTCTCTTGTAAATGTATTTCGTCATGCCTTTCTGATCCTTGACCACCTTGCAGACCAGCAAGGACTTTTTCAGGAGAAAAAGGTGTATATTCTTCCCCCTGCAAAATGGCAATTTTGAATCCCACATTTTGAACGACTCCTGTCGGAGCAGCTCACCTTGGGATTCAACGCCCTCATCAAAACCTGACGGAGGAGAGAATAGGTCATGTAAGCAAACTATGCCTCAAAAGCAAGTGCATGTCCAGCCCATTTTGCCCATGTTAACGTACCTTCCAGAACTGAGAAATGAATGGCATCGTTGGCTCTCTTCAGAATGCTGAGAGTCACCTCCAGGGCTTCCTTGAGTACTCCTTTCCCATCTTCACAGCACTCGAGGAGATTCTAAAATAAGCAAAAATACACTTAAAAATGCATTAAGACATTGTTCCCACAGAACATAAAGATTATATACCTGTGAATATTGTTGTATGCTCTGTTTGTATGTGTGTGGTAAAGCAATTATCTGAAGGATTATAAAACCATAAAATCTTTGCACATTGCATTAGGTTTGGGGACTTTCATGAGACAAAATCATGTGATTTACTTGAACGAACTAAACATTGTTGAATTATTTTGTTTGTTTGGTGAATTTTTAGTGCTAATATTTTTTAATTATGAGCGTGTCATTAATGTACCTTCTGCATTTTATGTTGGTTTTCTGAACAACGAACTTGAATATTTTGGGCTTACCTTTAACAACAGCGGATATTTTGTCATTCTCTGTATTGGCTTAAGCAGGAAAGATTGTAACGAGAATGCTAGTCCGTGCTTCCGCTGAATTTTCTGTTGAACCCATGGAAAGAAAGAGAAACAAATGTTAGACTATGAAGCATTATAATCTGTAATTTCATATGGATAACCTTGACATTTAACTTACATTAAAATAGTTAACAGTATGCTCCAGGATGAGCAGAGTTGACTTGTCACTGTTCTTGCCGTAGTCCACATATAATTGGAACTTCTCAGCCTATTAAAGAAAACCAACAACACGTTCAGAATTCTTTATGGGTCATTAATCAGTATGATAATCATTACGGTAGTGGCAAGGAAATAAATACCCATTTGACAAAGCAACATCCGACATCTTCAGGGACGCTTTCATGTTTTTCCAGTTCCTTGAGGAAGATCCTGAAGATAGAACACGGGGAAAAAATTAATACATTCCAAAAAGTGAGTGGTGGTGGTATGTTTTAAATATGAGAAATGACCAGGAGTAGCCTATTTATTTTTTCCACTCAGTGTAAAAATGTCAGTCATTTTTGAGAAAAGTCGCTGCTTATACTTACTTATGATGGAATTCATACAGCTCCAACAAGTTCCCGAAGATGACGTCCTCCATATTGTTCAGTCCTGCAGGGATCTCCTCCTCTTGGGTCAACATCTCCCTCATGTAAGTCTGCAAGTTCCAACACAAAGGTTTGAGTAAAGTTTGTCTTACAAGAACTGCACGTACACAGAAAGGAAACTCACATCAATGCACTTTCGCAGGTCTCGCACGTAAGCCTTTTCAGTTTCAATCAGCTCAGCCAAAATGAACCTAAATGAAAAATAGGCACTCGTTATTATTTTGAAATTATGAATTTACAAATGGTATAAGAGTCACATACGTTTCTCTGGTTGCAGACTTTGTTGCACCGTCGCTCATCCGGTCCAGATCTGTTAAACTCAGAGGGTGCTCCAATATGTGCTCTGCAGAAAAGAAGTAAAACAAACAATGAACGAGGAAACACTGATGGATGCATGTTATGATTTGATTGACATGTAATTCCCAACCGCTGTGCCATGAGATATCACCAAGTGTGTTGCAGAAAATGATCCACTTTCACCCAATAAGTCAGGGGGATTTATTTATTTTCTTCATGTTCTTTTGTTTTTTAATTCATCTATCAACATATCCCTGAAGTAGAATACATAGACACGCCAAACAACCACATTTTCGTCCACAAATGGTTAAACCCACCACTGGATGAGTTGCAGCATAAAAAAAAACCTGTTCCATTGTATGTAATCCTGGAATCCAGCTCCAAAATTGACCATGTTACACGCCACACCTCCCGTCAGTTTCTTTTCCTCTGGAGCCGACCGAGGGACCTCGATGACATGTTTTTGGCGATTAGTAAAACAAAAACTTCGTCCACTTGCCGCAACATTAACATGCCGTTGCCCTCTGCTGGCATTCAGGATGAGGATTTTCATACCCCATGCATTGTGCACTCTACATGTGGATTATGATGATGAGTTAACGCGATATCCCAAATATTTACGACTCGACGAACATCCATCGGTTAAATGTTTAAATTGTCGTAAGGTGGAAATCTTTTTAACATGTTTTTGGCCGTTAGAGGACTTTTCACGTTTCAGCTCCTAAAGTTTGAATTTTAGCCGTTAACTACGATGCGTTTAGCACAACGCGATATCCCAAATGTTGTTTTCCACTCGACAAGCAGCCGTCGGTTAAATGTTAAAATCTTATCTTTTTTTAATAATGTTGAAAACGGGCTGCAAGTCCTGATATTTTTTGACAAACAATGTCACGAATAAAAGGCTGTAGTCATAAATACTTGATAACAACACGACGCAAAACGAACAAAGTTCAGAAAAGCCCACTGTGTCACTAAACTGCAATTTTTTTTAGAAGAATAATGCATGTTTAACTTAGACTAATTAACTTACCCCCCAGCCCTTCGATTGTTGCAAGAATTTCAGATGCAAGTTGTTCCATGGTCGAAGTCTTTCGTCCAGATGGTGTCTTCAGATAAGTCTTGTGTACTTGACTCCACTGCTCCATCTGATGGTATGTCACTAGCGGATGTTGTTTTGTACTGTGGTTTGACATCAAAGACCAAAGATCGTTCTTTGTGACGTCACGCGAGCTCTTTGAAACGTGATCACGATTTCGGTTTTAGCGCCATCGGCATAGAATAAGTAGGTGCAAATTGTTCACTTTTTGTATCTGTGTTACCTGCCTAGGGACTGCGGGTGTAAATTTGATTTTTTTTTTTTTTTTTTTTGCTACAATCTGGCGTGTTTACATCTTTTAGATATCCATTAATGTGCACAGCCCCTATTATAGACCCTACCCACGTGACGTCACAACTCAGCCCTCCTGACTGGTGCCGCCCAATTGTCCGTCAACACATCGTGTTTACCTGTTACGGCTACGTACATTCCTCCTATTTACGGCGTGTTTTCTGCTCGTTAACATTAATAATCAAAATGGTGAGGGCGTGTGTGGCGGTCGGTTGCAATAACAGAGAAGAAAGACGGAGGGACTTGAAGTTCTACCGGATTCCGAGAGAACAGGTGTTCGGAACAGGTGTTCGGCCATTCCTTACTACGCGGCGAAACGTTCTACACAATGCTCAGGGCGCTTGCGCATGCATCCACACGCATGCGCACATCGGTTAGAAGCGGTGAGTACTCACCATTTTTGTTTTTATTTAGTTATTTAGAACCTTTTCACTGCCTCAAAGATACTGTTTGCATGTATTACCCTCTCATACTTTTAACCATTGTGTTTTTTTGTGTTAGCTTTGAAGCAATTGACCACATTAGTCATGTAGCGTATTTAAACCGTCCTTATTTGATATAACTACATTTAAGTATTTTCTGCAGGCATTTTTTTAGTACGTTATTCCTGTATGCATCTAAACAAAACAAGTTTGGAGCGCACGGTAGTACTTTAGGTGTCAAATTCGACTAATGTAGGACGTTTTGCCGATGTAGGATATTTTGGCAGAACACCGGTGAGGAGAGCTAGATGGGCTGCTGCAATTCGACGAGAAAACTGGGCTCCAAACGATTACCACAGATTATGTAGTAGTCATTTTATATCTGGTAAGATGCATTTAATATATATTTAGAGGGTTTTGGGCTGACAACCACAATTAAGATCATTGCTAGGCTAATCGCCGACAACATACACGTATGTATGTAGTGAGAGTGCTATCGCTAAACCATTTCAACATTAAAAGCCCTAGCTCCATTGACAAATGACATGAAATACATTAGACTTGACAGTGGATGTTAGCAAGAACAAAAGATTTTGAATTGAAAATTTCGTAACTCACCTTTCCAAGCACAAGATAGATTCCTGCCGAATTTTCGTGGACGAGGACCTGTTTCACCCAACCAGCAACGAAGTATTTATAAGCCTCCAAGCTCTTAAAGTTTTTCAAACTTTCGTGAGAATAGGCTGATTTTGTGTGGACAAGATAGTTGTAATTATCAGGGTAGCTAGCAGATGTCAGGCAAAGACGGCGAAGACAGCGGGTCGAAAAATATCGATTTAGGCATCAAATATGGATCTGGCGAATGGATAAACTGAAGCTTTTCCACATAACGCCTTTTATGCAACGCATCCAGTGAGTTTACGGCATCCGAAAGCACCGGGTCTTCCATGAAATGCATTATAAATTGCTCGATCAATTGAGACCATTGATAATACAGACACAAAATGACGGACAATGGGGCGGAACAATACTGCGATCACGTGATTTTGTGACGTCGGTGGGTAGGGTCTATATAAATACATTTCAAAAATTCAATATTTTTTACTGTTTTAAGTTATACTAAAAAAAGACACGAGGGGGCAGAACCGTCTCTCTATCGCTGTCTGTCTCTCTCTCGCCCTACTACAACTACTTATACTGTATATGGCGGAAAACACTCAGGTGACCTAAAGCAGAAATGTGAAGTCATTTCATAACATGCCAAGTAGGGTCACAATTAAACATTGTCCAACAAATAAAGCAAGAAAAAATAATTTATATGTTGTATATTTGACAAAATAATCGCGTTTCCGAAGTTCGAGCCTGAAAGGGGACGAACCCGGAAGTGATACGTCACACCGGGAACAGCGATGGCAGCACTCCATACATAAGGCCGCCATACAAAGCCCTTCAAACAATGATTCAAACAGCGATATAAGCGATAGATCGAGTGCAAGGGAGGAGATCCAAGTTTTTGAAGAGTTGGAGGAAGAAGAGGAGGTTGGAATTTCATGTTGGACCTAACATGTATTAGCCAGACGCTAATCAGGATGCAAACAATGTGCCTAGACTACCTGACATGGAATGGAGACAAGACACATCGAGATTACAAGATTGGTAAGATATAGGCTGTTATTATTTTTATGATTTGAAGATGACATTGTTTAAAAAAATAATAATCAGACATTTTGGCAGATCCGGCAGCTCTCATGCATATGAAATAATAATATAAAAACGTTGGGGGGAAAGAAGGAGATGAGTCATTGATGGCTTTCTCCACTTTATTGTGGCAACAATAAAAAAACAAAATAATAGCGGACTGCCACCACTTTCGACCGCGAAGTTTTGCTTCTCGCTCATCTTCCCCTCGCCTCTTTCTACTCACAGCTCTCCAGTCCCAGCGTCTCTTAAACGGATCGTGCATAGTGTCTTGTTATGAGCTTTTTGCTGACAAAGGTATAGAACACAGGACATGCTGAAAACTTTGTTTCTTTATTAACACATGGAGCTAACAGTACGAAGACAGCTTGAAGCTCTCGGCAGGAAGTGGCGTCTAATGGCGTGAGGAAATGTAGTTTTTTCACACAAGCAAACAGATTACAAAGCACCACTTCAGTGTTGTCCCGAGACTACATTTCCCATGATTCACTGCGTGACCTGCACGCTCGCTGATTCGCTGCGAGACATTAAAACCAACACGCTTGTTCGTCAACTGTCACCTGTCAGTGGCTCTCGTAAAACACAAACTAGAAGGCTATTAAGCGATCACCGTGAAAGAAACGCCGAACCGAACAAATACAATGCAATACTTGAAGCATGAAGGTGGAAATACATAATACAAATACAAATAAATGTGCACAAACTCACCGGCGGTGTGTGTCTCTTACGGCAACGGGACCGTGAATTACCGCAACGCCGACCCGCTTATATGCACATCCACACCCCTTTCCCGATTGACAGTGGATTAACCCTTTCGGACAAGATCGTAGATGAAGCACAATTTAAACACGCTTAACCTAGCAAACGCAACAACAACTATGATCGGGGATTGCCACGAGTTAGCTTTTGGCTAACTTCGCTAGCTTCTACGGTTCATTCCACAACAGTTGGCAGCTCTGCTTTGACAAAGTCATCTATCCAAAAATCACACTTACTTTTTGGCAAATCCTTGATCATAAGCAGACCGGTTAAGGAAGCAGGCATCTTCGAAGTGTTTGTAGCAGAGAACACTACTCGCTGGTGGCGTGAAATTCATTCTCTTCGTGCGAATGAAAGATGTCCATTTACGTGCCCTGCTATCCTTTGGTCACTCATACAACTTTTCGTTTGAGTGAGAACAAAACATCGCCACACACCGCTGTGGCATCTTACCGAGAAGCAATGCCACAAACAATACTGTTCTATGGCGGACTTCCCTCGCACTTCTCAGTGTGACGTAATTTCCGAAGATTTCCGAAGACTGCCGAAGAAAAGCATTTTCGTTGTCAAGGGGGGGTTGCGTTAAAAAAGAAAATAACCAAAATATGCTTATAATTGTTTAGCCATTGATATTATGGCTGGCCAACCGTAGTTCACATTTCCGCTTTAAGTTCCACTCTGAGACCCCCGATTTGGCCAAATTTCAAAACTGTCCGATATGCACGTGTGATGCATTTTGGAAAGCTTAAAACTTCGATTTTCTGGGGGAAGAAAACATTTTACCAGGAGGGCATTTAAAAAATATAATTTTTAAACATCGAAACCCTAATTGGAGGTGATGCTGCGTTCCAGAGAAGTGGGAAGTTGGATTTATCCCACTCGGATGGTACCAGTTCTGACCTCAAAGCGTTCCAAGCGAATGTAAACCGCAATGATGGCTGATCACGAAAAGTTGCTTTTTATTATGTTTATCAAAAGGCATCTTGACCTACGGCAAACCTGCCTTCTCGCAAGCAATCAAATAGTGGAGGAAAAACGGCGGCTGATGTAAATAGCACACACTGTAAACTGCCCACTTTAGTTACATCCTCGCTGAAAGTCAATTTAAAAATCATCTGAAAATTCATTAAGCTAATTCATTGTGAGAACATTTTATTATTTAACTTCATTATTGTGTCATCAATGTGTTGTCCGAGTCTCTCTTTATTTAATTGATAAAAGTTGTCTCACTACCAGTAGCCATCCTACCGCGGAGTGTCTAGCCCCGGCATAAAATATGTGTTCATTGACAGACACACAATAACACACAATGCACTTGAAGTCACAGAGAAGAGTTCTTTTTATTTTGCACAAGCGCAATGATATTATGTTTTTATAATGGTGTAAATTATGTTTTACCATTCACGGTCTGTTGTGTTTCCATGGGCATCGCCATTTTGTCCAGTGATGTCGGATTGAAACAACTTGGAAGTCGGGGTAGATATTTTTTCTCCGACTTCGCGACTTGGACCTCCCACTTCGAGTGGCGTTCCAATGATATTTTCCTCGTCGGAGTTCAGAAAACTCCAACTTCCCACTTCTCTGGAATGCATCATGAGAGCATGGTAAATGGTGTTAAATGGTGTTATACTTATATAGCGCTTTTCCACCTTTCAAGGCGCTCAAAGCGCTTTACACTATCTCGCCATCTACCTACTGGTGACGCAGCACCAGGAGCAACGTGGGGTTCAGTATCTTGCTCAAGGACACTTAGACAAGTTCATCAGGGCGGAGAATCGAACGCACAAACCTCTGGTTTGGGGGACAACTACTCTACCACTGAGCCACGCCACCCCCGCATGAGAGAGCATAGTTAAAGACGCCATGATTTTAACGAGATATTATCGTGTACTTACCTTGTTTCGACCCAAAAACTCCATGTAGCATGTATCAACGAATGTCAAGACACAGATGTGAATGGCTACAGCCGTATTCATTGGGGATTTTATGGGTGAAACATGGTAATATAACAAGGGTCGCGATGCAGAAATCGCAGACATCAAGGAGTGGTCGAGATTTTCTATTTCATATACCTTTTAAACATTTTTATTTTATTTTTATTTTTCTGGATCGGTTATTTATCATCTAACATATTGGGGGAAATGCGACAGCAACAAAAAAATACAATTAAGTGATAAATATGAGGTAGATATCCATGACTTATTTACAGACACCATTTTTTTCATTGTGACGTAATTTGTTTAAAAGTTTAAAATATGCGAGTGAATAATTTTTTTCTTTCGTTTTTTTTTTTCTTAAATGGAATATTAGATATCAATTAATGATTCTAAGCTAAAAATGACAGACATTTTGAATAATAAATATTACCTAACCACACCACCACTGTTTCGCGGCAAAAGGTGGATTTTTCAGATGAATCTTCCATTGAATTACACCACAGTCGCCGCAAATATTGCAGGAGACCTACTGGAGCCTGCATGGATCCGAGATTCACTCAAACACATACAGACTGCATGGCTCTCGTGGAAACATATTTAGAAATATGTTGGGTGTTTTGGCTCTCTCGGTCAAAAAGGTTCCCAACCCCTGTGTTAAAGCTATATTGAAGTTGTGAAATTTCCTTCTAATTCTGCATATGTCATCTAAACTCTCTCAATATTTAAAGAGAACACTTTGATGCTTAAAAACATTCATATTTCCAACAAGTGACCCCATCCAATTTCATTCTGAAATATACACTTAAACTTTGAACATTTAAAAAGTTATTTTCAATAAATATATCCAATTATACTTATTCTCTTTTATTTACATAAAGGAGTGATTTATAAATGGTATCCACAGAGAAGGAAGGTTCATTGAATAGAGCAGGGGTCCCCTAACTACGGCCCGCGGGCCAGATACTATGGAGGACCAGGAGTGCAAAAATTCAATAAATAAATACACAATTAAATAAATAATTAAAAGTGTCATTAAAATGCTTTTATTTCAATATTTATTTATTTATTCCAATATTTATTTCAATTTTTATTTATTTCAATTTTTGTTTATTTATTTCAATTTATATTTATTTATTTCAATTTTTATTTATTTATTTCGATTTATATTTATTTATTTCAATTTTTATTTATTTATTTCAATTTTTATTCATTTATTTCATCATTTATTTATTTATTTGACTTTTTATTTATTTCATTCTTGCACTCTTGTTCCCCGTGTGGCCGCATGAAATAATTTTATCTGTCATTGGCTCATCAAACTCGGTGGGCGGGCGTGAACTAGGCGGGGTTTGAGTAATAAGCGATTGCTTCGTCCTATTTCTTCCCAACATGGCGGCTTTATCTGAGATTTTGCATGAGCTCTCTCGGGACATGTTAGATTTCTCAGAACAAATTGAAGCAGGACATTTGGACCCTGAATAGGTGTCCTACAAAACAGAGCAATTAATTAACGTTATTGGCATCATCTCGGCTCTGTCAGATAAAGATGTTGATCGAAGAGTTTTTGATAGTTTAGAACTGCGGTCAAGCCAGCCTCCACTCGTAAAAACGAAGTCAAACCAGCCGCCCCTCATTTGGATTATTGTTTGCATTATGTGCATTGCGGTAATGCAATGCGCTGGTTTCAGAATGCAATGAGGTGGCTTCAGAGCGCAAGTCCCTTTATTAAATATATGAAGAAAAACGGTGACCTATTCGACAACGGGTCCACTTTAGAGAGACACTGGAGCGCCCCTAGACCCAAACTAAATCATTATGATGTAAAAATGATGTCGGAGTTCAGAGTAAAACTACTTAGAAAATTGCTAGTTATTTCTGTCATTTAGCCTTATTTCAAAACTTGATTTAAAAAAATAATAATAAAATCTGGGAGATCGCCAAGGACCGTTCCACTTCTGAGGTATACTAGAGTTTCCCGTAAGCAGACATCAGCTATCATCATCAGCTATCATCATCAGACATCACCTAACCCTAAAGGCGCTGGCCCGCGCGATGTAGAAGCCACAGACTGGACTCCACCATGGGCAGCTGGTGGAGTTCTCCTCAGAGTTTCCTCGATTAAATTTGCTGCTTCTCTGAGCAGCTCTGGGCACGTTTTGGACATATGTACTGTATGTTTTGCTTGGACAACATGCGAAATGCGTCAAGGCCTACTACCGCTACACTGACCACACTACTAATCTTCGTCGTTTTTGTGATTTTGAGGGAGCAATTATTTTTCTGATTTTACGGATCTACACTGCCACCTTATGTATCGGGTGTACATAAAAATCAGCCAATGCCTCAGGCGTCAATCTATTATCTGAGATTGACTAGTTAAGACTTGCTTTGCTGAGCAACCAAATGCATGTCCTGTCAGCGTTACATCAGCTAGCTAATGAAGAAATAAAATTATGTTTATTGAGAATATCGCATAGGTAAAAAAGTAAGTAAAGGATGACTCACGTTGAGTTTTCTCTGGTAAATGTATTTCGTCATGCCTTTCTGATCCTTGACCACCTTGCAGACCAGCAAGGAATTTTTCAGGAGAAAGAGTTGTATATTCTTCCCCCTGCAAAATGGCAATTTTGAATCCCACATTTTGAACGACTCCTGTCGGAGCAGCTCACCTTGGGATTCAACGCCCTCATTAAAACCTGACGGAGGAGAGAATAGGTCATGTAAGCAAACTATGCCTCAAAAGCAAGTGCATGTTCAGCCCATCTTGTCATGTTTTGAGTGTGTTCTCAGTTCTTCTTTCTTAACGCAGCACCTGATTGAGCCAGATTGGCAGGGTAAATCGACACACCTGTGCTTGATTAGGAAAGCGCAAAATTTAAGGAAGTCTGTCACCACCTGCAAGTGTCGGACTATTACATTCTACATGCTTGCTTACCGCTGTGTGCGTCTTCTGGAGATGTTACGGTTGTATCTTTTGTTATCTCATTGCTAGTAGTATTTTTTGTTGGACTTTGCTGTCATTTGATTCAGCTTTTTCTGGCCATTATTGCCTTCCCCTTAGTTCTCTCGCCGACTCGGTTCGTGCCCATTTTGCGTTGCATTTTACCTCGCGTGTTTTTGCGTGCTCCCTTTGTTTCTCTCGCGTGTTTTTGCGTGCTCCCTTTTTTCTCGTTTTTGTAATAAATACTTCTAATTTCAAAGTCTGTGTTTGGATCCATATTATACGATTCCCCGAATCATAACACATCTTGCCCATGTTAACTTACCTTCCAGAACGGAGAAATGAATGGCATCGTTGGCTCTCTTCAGAATGCCCAGAGCTTCCTTCAGTACTCCTTTCCCATCTTTACAGCACTCGAGGAGATTCTAAGATAAGCAAAAATACACTTAAACATGCATTAAGACATTGTTCCCACAGAACATAAAGATTATATAGTACTTGTGAATATTGTTGCTTTATTTGTATGTATGTAGTAAAGCAATTATCTGAAGGATTATAATACCCATAAAATCTTTGCACATCGCATTAAATTTGAAGACTTTCATGAGACAAAATTATGTGATTTACTTGAACGATCTAAACATTGTTGAATTATTTTGTTTGTTTGTTGAATTTTTAATGTTAATATTTTTTAATTATGAGCGTGTCATTAATTTATCTTCTGCATTTTATGTTGGCTTTCTGAACAACGAACTTGAATATTTTGGGCTTACCTTTAACAGGAGCGGATATTTTGTCATTCTCTGTGTTGGCTTAAGCAGGAAAGATTGTAATGAGAATGCTAGTCCGTGCTTCCACTGAATTTTCTGTTGAACCCATGGAAAGAAAGAGGGAAAAAAAAGGAAGACTATGAAGCATTATAATCTGTAATTTCACATTGATAACCTTGACATTTAACTTACATTAAAATAGTTGACAGTATGCTGCATGATGAGCCGAGTGGACTTGTCACTGTTCTTGCCGTAGTCCACATATAACAGGAACTTCTCAGCCTATAAAGACAATACCAACAACACGCTCAGAATTCTTCATGGGTCATCAATTAGTATGATTCTGATTACGGTAGCGAAAAAAAGAGATAAATACCCATTTGACAAAGCAACGTCCGACATCTTCAGGGACGCTTTCATGTTTTTCAAGTTCCTTGAGACAGATCCTGAAGATAGAACATGGAAAAAAATTAATACATTCCAAAAAGTGAGTTTTAAATATGAGAAATGACCAGGAGTAACCTATTTATTTTGTCCACTCGGTGTCAAAATGTCATTTTTTAGAAAAGTCGCTGCTTATACTTATGATGGAATTCATACAGCTCCAACAAGTTCCCGAAGATGACGTCGTCCATATGGTTGAGTCCTGCAGGGATCTCCTCCTCCTGGGTCAACATCTCCCTCATGTAAGTCTACAAGTTCAAACACAAAGATTTGAGTAAAGTTTGTCTTACAAGAACTGCACGTCCCAGAAAGGAAACTCACATCAATGCACTCTCGCAGGTCTCGCACGTAAGCCTTTTCCGTTTCAATCAGCTCAGCCAAAATGAACCTAAATGAAAAATAGGCACTCGTTATTATTTTGAAATTATGAATTCGCAAATGGTATAAGGGTCACATACGTTTCCCTGCTTGCAGACTTTGTTGCACCGTTGCTCATCCGGTCCAAATCTGTTAAAATCAGAGGGTTCTCCAATAAGTGCTCTGCAGAAAAGAAGTAAAAATAAACAACGAATGAGGAAACACTGATGGATTGAAAAGTAATTCCCAACCGCTGTGCCATGAGATATCATCAAGTGTGTTACAGAAAATCATTCACTTTCACCTAATACATCAGGGAATTTATTTATTTTTATCAAAGGTTTTTTTTTATTTTTATTTTTTTTTATTTTAATTCATCTATCTACATCCCTGAAGACCACAGGCAAACAACCAAATGTTCGTCCACAAATGGTTAAACCCACCCTGAATGAGATGCAGCATAAAAAAACCTGTTCCGTTGTACATTGTCCTCGAATTCAGCTCCAAAACTGACCATGTTGCTCGCCATACCTCCCGTCAGTTTCTTTTCCTCAGGAGCCGATCGAAGTACCTCGATGACATGTTTTTGGCCGTTAGTAAAACCAAAACTTTGTCCACTTGCCGCAACATTAACATGTCGTTGCACTTTGCTGGACACTTTGCAGGATGAGCATTTTCATACCCCTTGCATTGTGCACTCTACATGTGGATTAAGATGATGAGTTTAATCTTAACATATAGGACTTTTCACGTTTCAGCTCCTCAAATTTGCATTATAGCCGTTACCTGCGATGCGTTTCGCATAACGCGATATCCCAAATACTTACGACTCGACGAACATCCGTCGGTTAAATGTTAAAATTGTCGTAAGGTGGAAATCTTTTTGACATGTTTTTGGCCGTTAGAGGACTATTCACGTTTCAGCTCCTAAAGTTTGAATTTTGCCGTTAACTGCGATGCGTTTAGCACAACGCGATATCCCAAATGTTGTTTTCCACTCGACAAGTATCCGTCGGTTAAATGTTAACATCTAATCTTTTTGAATAATATTGAAAACGGGCTGTAAGTCCTGATATTTTTTGACAAACAATGTCACGAATAAAACGCTGTTGTCATAAATACTTGATAACAACACGACGCAAAACGAACAAAGTTCATAAAAGCCCACTGTGTCACTAAACTGCAATTTTTTTTAGACGAATAATGCATGTTTAACTTAGACTAATTAACTTACCCCCCAGCCTTTCGATTGTTGCAAGAATTTCAGATGCAAGTTGTTCCATGGTCGAAGTCTTTCGTCCAGATCGTGTCTTCAGATAAGTCTTGTGCACTTGACTCCACTGCTCCATCTGATGGAATGTCACTAGCGGATTTTGTTTTGTACTGTGGTTTGACATCAAAGACCAAAGATCGTTCTTTGTGACGCCACGCGAGCTCTTTAAAACAATTAAAAAAATAATGTTAACATTATCGTAAGGTGGTAATCTTTTTGAATAATGTTGAAAACGGGCTACAAGTCCTGGTATTATTTGACAAATAACAGCAAAACGAACAACGTTCAGAAAAGCCCACTCAGTCAATAAACTGCAATTTTTTTTACACGAATAATGCATGTTTAACTTAGACTAATTAACTTACCTCCCAGCCTTTCGATGGTTGCAAGAATTTGTGATGCGAGATGTTCCATGGTCGAAGTCCTTTGTCTTCAGATGATTCTTGTGCACTTGACTCCACTGCTGCACCTGACGGAATTTCACTCGCGGATTGTTTTGTTCTGTGGTTTGACATCAAAGACCAAAGATCGTTCTTTGTGACGTCACGCGAGTTCTTTGGTTCGTCACGCGATCGTTCTTTGAAACGTCACGTTCTTTGATCACGATTTCTGTTTTAGCGCCATCGGCATAAAATAAGTAGGCTGCCATCAAGTGGAGGGGGTGCAAATTGTTCACTTTTTGTATCTGTTACCTGCCTAGGGACTGCGGGTGTAAATTACATTTTTTTTGCTACAATCTGGCATATTTACATCTTTTAGATGTTCATTAATGTGCACTGTCCCTATTAAATAAATATGGGGGGGAAAAAATCAATATTTATTTTTTACTGTTTCGAGTTATACTAAAAAAAGACACGAGGGGGCAGAGCCGTCTCTCTATCGCTGTGTCTCTCTCTCGCCCTTCTACAGTACTTCTCAAATAGTGGGGCGCGCAGAGCGATGCCAGGGGTGGCACATGTGACCTCGAGGAACATGCTTTCTTTCTTTTTTTTTTCCCGTACTAGAATAACGTGTACTTGCACATCCACTAAGTGGGTGGCAGTGGCGCTCGCATTTTCAGAGTGCGCAGAGTATTTTTGAAGTAAGCAAGAGCACGCGCAGTATGTTTTTTTAACTAAGCAAGAGCACACAGAAAAGCGATATGAAGAGCTTTTTCCGGCCGGACTCACGCAACGACCCACTTGCCTTCTCCCATTCTCACGTCTCCGCCCGAGAAGTGCCATTTTCGGCTTGGGATCGTCGACGACCGCCCTCACCTACGGTTCTCCCTCGGCCGCCGAGAATGCGCTTTTTTCAGTCCGTTTGCCTTTTGGCTTTGACTTTTAATGCAGTGGGAGATGAGGAAAGACCACTGTTTACTGCGTCCAAAAAATTATTATAGCGGACAGCTGGAAGCCAGATCAATTAAGACGCCACTTAAAGACATTAGACCTCAATCTCATTGATAAGCCGCTTGATTGTTTTTTCAGCAAAAACGTGCCGAATATTGCCAACAATCGTCCTGCTTTGTCGTGTTATATCAGTAAACCAGTGAGCACTGTTAGCATGCTCAGTGCAAAATAACCCCACACCATTGCAAAGGAAGGGATACTGTGAGCAGCGAAAATAAAAATTGTCCTTCTGTCAAAAGACACTTTTTTTTTTTTTTTTTTCTTCTATTCAGCTTTGTTTTTTCGGTCAATTTTTTTTGGCATATTATCCTCATAAGTTAGTGTTTCTAATCAATTTGAATTTGTTATTATTTACTGATTCTATAACATTTTATTTTTCAGTATCAAATAGAGGCAGTTGGACATCCGGGCATTTAATGACGTCACCAGCCACAACAAAGCATCGCCATATTGACAATGGGGTAAAAGACGAGTCACTTATAATAGAAACGCATTGAACTTTCGTCTTATTTGCAGTCTTTTTTCTGTCAGAATGGCTAAAAGTTGCTGTGTTGCGGGTTGTCACAAAAGGAAGAGTTCGGAGCCGCATTTGAAGTTCTTCATTCTTCCACGTAAGAAAAAAAGGAGAAACAAATGGCTGAGCACAATTAATCAAGGAACAGTAAAAGAAGACTGTTCCGTGGACTATTTTCGCCTGTGGGAACCTAAATCCAAGCACACTTACGTTTGCAGCCGACATTTTATTACTGGTGAGTTTAATCGATTATTTTTTGCCCGATTTTTTGCGACGATTCAATACACTAGGCAGCGGTTATTTTTACCTTAACCGGCAACTCGCAAAGCGTTTTTTTTCTTTTGCCTTGAACTGCTCTGATTAGTCAACCGGTATATTATTGGCCTGGTGGGAATTGGTTATTATGCCGTGACGTGTTGACGGCTAAATAAAGCTTGGAGGCGAATTACCGGTAACGGCAGAAATAATCACTTCGTGTATATACTACAAACTTTCTCAGTTCCACACAGTACATATTCCACGTAAATGATAAAGGTCAACTTACTGGGTGACTTTATGAGGTAGTTGTACACTCCACTGAACTCCACTGCAGGCCATTCCTTTGTTTATCCAGCTATCGGCTGCGACTTTGTATCGGCAGCTTTGTACGCCAATAAACGCTAATTTTAAAGCATCACCTCCTGTCGGCAGTGACTCGTGATAATAGTAAGCCAGGAAAAAGGAAAAAAAACGCAAAACACACCTGAAATGTATGAATTTCAGACGTTTGTCTATGGAATGTTAAGCTGTGTGTACCCCCTCCACAAAATGGCGACACGTTGCTAAGCGAGGTGACATCATCGTGACATCACGCAGACTTCCTCCATGGTCAAAAATGTACCTTGAGTGAGTTTTTATAGTTTGGATGTCTTTTTTTTTTTTTTTTTTTTTTTTTAATTCAAGCAAATTGATGCATGTTAAGTCTTTTCTGTTACAATCAATGCTAATAAAGTTTACTTTATTATAATTTGATCTACGCTACTTTTTTGTTAAATAGAAAAAAGGACACAATGTTAGGCAGAGGCGTACTTACAGTCGGGAGAACAAGTATTTGATACACTGCCAATGGGTTTTCCCATTGGCACTTGGCAGTGTATCAAATACTTGTTCTCCCCACTGTATAATAGTAATATAGACAAATGATACTATTTACAATGGCGGCAGAGAGTTGGGGGGGGGGGGCGCGAAACATTTACGTCTTCCTTGGGGGGGCGTAACAAAATAATTGAGAAGCACTGCCCTACTACAACTACTTATATATGGCGGAAAACACTTGAAGTTTTCGCTCTGAGACCCCCAATTTGGCCAAATTTCAAAATTGTCTGATATGCATGTGTGATGCATCATTGGAAAGCTTAAAATTTCAATTTTCTGGGGGAAGAAAAAAATTTAACAGGAGGGCATTTAAAAAAAAAAAAAAAAATTTTAAACAGCGAAACCCTAACTGGAGGTGAGAGCATGAGAAAGCATAGTTAAAGACGCCACGATTTTAACAAGACATTATAACTTACTTACCTTGTGTCGGCCCAAAAACTCCATGTAGCATGTATCAACGAATGCCAAGACACAGATGTGAATAGCTACAGCCGGATTCATTGGGGATTTTATAGCTGAAACATGGTAATATAACAAGGGTCGCGATGCAGAAATCGCAGACATCAAGGAGTGGTTGAGATTTTCTTTTTCATATGTTTACCCTTTTAAACATTTTATATTTTTATTTTTCTGGATCGATTATCATCTAACATATCAGGGGAAAATGCGACAGCAACGGAAAAAAATACAATTAAGTGATAGTTATGAGGTAGATATCATGACTTATTAACACACCATTTTTTTCATTGTGACGTAATTTGTTTAAAAATTTAAAATATGCGAGTGAATAATTTTTTTAATTCGTTTTTTTTCTTAAATGAAATATTCGATATCAATGAATGATTTTAAGCTAAAAATGACAGACATTTTGAATAATAAATATTACCAAACCACACCACCACTGCTTTGTGGCAAAAGTTGGATTTTTCAGATGAATCTTCCATTGAATTATACCACAGGCACCGCAAATATTGCAGGAGACCTACTGGAGCCTGCATGGATCTGAGATTCACTCAGAAAACAATGAAATTTGGTGGTGGCAAAATCATGGTCTGGGGTTACATCCAGTATGGGGGTGTGCGAGAGATCTGCTGGGTGGAAGGCAACATAAATAGTCTGAAATATCAACAAATCTTAGCTGCCTCTTACATTCTTAACCATAAAAAGGGACAAAATCTGCAGCAGGATGGTGCTCCATCGCATACTTCACTCTCTACCTCAAAGTTCCTCAAGGCAAAGAAGATAAAGATCCTCCAGGACTGACCAGACATGAACAGGATGAAAGAGGAAGCATGGAAAATGAAACTCAAAGATGTTGATCAACTCTGGGAGGCATGCAAGACTGCTTTCTTCGATGTTCCTGATGACTTCATCAATAAATTGTATGAATCCTTGCCAAACCCCATGGATGCAGTCCTTCAAGCCCATGGAAATCATACAAAATATTAAATTTGGATCTCACAGCACCACTACTTAATTCGCTTATGTTATATAACATATTTTTGTATTTAAAGTACATTTTTTGTTCAATTTTCACACTACTTTCTGTAGGCGACAAAACTTTTGTCTTGCCAAAATTGGACCTTTATGTCTTCATCAAATGATAAATCTTTTTTTCAGTAAAACAAATATATTTTTGTACATTCAACATCATTTGGGAGGGTCTTAGCTTTCATATGAGCCATTTCTGAAACCAATTGAATAATTAAAAGTAAGGTTATTCGCAATTGTTTCTACAAAATGGATATGCGACAAGACTTTTGTCAGGGACTGTAGACACATACAGACTGTATGGCTCTCGTGGAAACATATTTAAAAATATGTTGGGTGTTTTGGCTCTCTCGGTCAAAAAGGTTCCCGACCCCTGTGTTAGAGCCATATTGAAGTTGTGAAATTTTCTTCTAATTCTGCATATGTCATCTAAACTCAATATTTAATGAGAACATAACTAAATATTACTTTGATGCTTCAAAACAATCATATTTCCAACAAGTGACCCCATCCAATTTCATTCTGAAATATACACTTGAACTTTGAACATTCAAAAAGTTATTTTCAATAAATATATCCAATTATACTTATTCTTTTATTTACATATAGGAGCGATTTATAAATGGTATCCACAGAGAAGGAAGGTTCATTGCATAGAGCAGGGGTCCCCGAACTACGGCCCGCGGGCTGGATATGGCCCGCCTCCACATTTGGTCCGGCCCCCTGAACAAAAAAAAAAAATATATATATATATATATATATATATATATGGATGTATTTTTTTTCAATAGTGTTATTTATTTGCCGGCTTTTTTCTGTGAAGAACCCAGAGAGGGTTATTTGGTTATCTATTTAATTAATAATATTATATTATATTATATTATGTTATTATTTTTATTTTATTTACTTTTGTTCCGTGAAGAATCCAGACAGTTATTTGATTGTGGCTTTCTGAAAAACAATAATTTTTTACATTTAGGCACTCCTGCAATCGTCACACATTTTCTGTTACAAACTGACCCTGCCCCCTCATCAGAGAAGGGAAAAGTTATGTGGCCCTCACAGGAAAAAGTTTGGGGACCCATGTCATAGAGGATAGTTGCATACCTGTCCAGTTGTACGGTTTCGGCGTAATTTGTACAAGTGAGCAATGATTTTTAAATGTGTACATCGTACGTTCAAAATCTGTACGTTTGTCGTGCATTAAGTTTTTTTTCTCCGTTTGGATTTTGTCACCGTTAAGGCAACGAGACAATGTGCGTTACTATGTGTTACTACGTTGGTTGAATGACACGAGAAAAGTCAGAGACACGGGGAGAGAAGAATGTGTGTTGTGCTAGGTGGCGCCAATATTTCCTGACTGTAGCCGACAGCCTACAATCTATGCCTAGATATCACATGCATATAAAACTACACGCGAAGTGACAGACACGGCGCCGTTAGTAAACAGCCGCCATCTTAAAGCAGTAGACTTCTCAGAAAGGCTCTGTTGTAGTGAACCTTCCTAGCGACCCTAAGTAACTTTTTATCTAAAATACTCTTAAATCGGCAAAATCTTGACTTGAATCTATCTTTAAATGATGAAACAGTTTTAAAACGTTCACATGTCGAAATTAGACAGAAGGGAACTAATGCAAAAACGGGAGCAATTTTAACAACTTTAACAGTTGATTCACAACATTAAATGACTTCCAAACATAGCAAAGGTAACTGTTTTTTGTTTTTGTTGGATTTTTTTTTTTTTTTAATAGAAAAAAAAACATGAAAGGTAACTAATTACTCTTACATTCAGGTAACTGAGTTACTAACTCAATTACTTTATGGGAGAAGTAATTTGTAACTGTAATTAATTACTTTTTAAAAGTAAGATTAACAACACTGGTCATAAAGATGAAGTCTGCAGCATGAAAAGTGACAAAAGCAGAGATTTTATTCTGCCAATTTGTTGCCGAACACAATTTGTCCGCAACTATTGCTGATCACTTCTCAGAATTAGCTAAATAAATGTTCCCTGACTTAACGATTGCATCGGTAAGTTAATTTTATCAATTGACCTTTTTAATTTATAATTGGACGCACTAACGAACTACCTTCAAGTCAAAATGAATTGCGAGCTGAAGTGCCATGAAGTGCAGCCATCAAGACATGATAGAAATTGCTAAAAGTGAAGTAAATTTTAGTAATAATGATGTAGCTGTGTTGTTGTATGTTACAATATTGCCAATAAATTCATAATATTTTAAAAATTGAGTTTTATTTTTTTTTCATATTGCACGCTATATACAATGTTGTCAGATTATTCCCTCAATTTGTAAGGGCATACGTCACTATTTGTAAGATTGCCAACGACCTCGGGATGACAGATGTGATGTAGTCAAATTATTTTCTCCGTATGGTTTTGAGTGTTGAAGACTAGTTAACTGATGAATTCGTCACATTGTTCCACTTGAAGTAAATATTACTATTTGTTCTTATAAGGCCCATACACTTAAAAATTGGACATTTTTCACCTAAATCAAGAAAAAATTGCTTTCAAATAATGTTTTTAACCATATCTATTCTTGAATAAAGATCATTTCTGGTACAAGCTATTTTTTAAGATTAAATACAATAATTTATTGCTTAGAATAAAGCTTATTTTCAGCTAGCTATTTTTCTTATTTCAACAAATCGGAGAGAAACTTACTTGAAACTGCCACATACTTTCATTCATTTCCAATAGATTTGCACTGAAAACAAGGGAATTTAAGTAGTTTTAAGGAATTTTGTTTTTGCAGCGTAGTAATGTTATACACGTTAAGAAAGGCCTACATTTAAAGGCATTTTTGGGCAATTGGGTTGAAGTCATTGAGGCGGTTGGTAAGCTCCTCGGTGGCAAGGCCCCGGGGGTAGATGAGATCCGCCCGGAGTTCCTAAAGGCTCTGGATGTTGTAGGGCTGTCATGGCTGACACGCCTCTACAACATCGCGTGGACATTGGGGACAGTGCCTCTGGATTGGCAGACCAGGGTGGTGGTCCCTCTTTTCAAAAAGGGGGACCGGAGGGTGTGTTCCAGTTATAGAGGGATCACACTTCTCAGCCTCCCCGGTAAAGTCTATTCAGGGGTGCTGGAGAGGAGGGTCCGTCGGGAAGTCGAATCTCGGATTCAGGAGGAGCAGTGTGGTTTTCGTCCTGGCCGTGGAACAGTGGACCAGCTCTTCACCCTCGGCAGGGTCCTTGAGGATGCATGGGAGTTTGCCCAACCAGTCTACATGTGTTTTGTGGATTTGGAGAAGGCGTTCGACCGTGTGCCTAGGGGAGTCCTGTGGAGGGTGCTCCGGGAGTACAGGGTACCGAGCCCCTTGGTAAGGGCTGTTCGGTCCCTGTACGACCGGTGTCAGAGTCTGGTCCGTTGTGGTGAAGAAGGAGCTGAGCCAAAAGGCGAAGCTCTCGATTTACCGGTCGATCTACGTTCCTACCCTCACCTATGGTCACGAGCTGTGGGTCGTGACCGAAAGAACAAGATCCCGGATACAAGCGGCCGAAATGAGTTTCCTCCACAGGGTGTCCGGGCTCTCCCTTAGAGATGGGGTGAGAAGCTCGGTCATCCGGGAGGGGCTTGGTGTCGAGCCGCTACTCCTCCGCGTTGAGAGGAGCCAGTTGAGGTGGCTCGGGCATCTGGTTCGGATGCCTCCTGGACGCCTCCCTGGAGAGGTGTTCCGGGCATGTTCCACCGGCGGGAGGCCCCGGGGTCGACCCAGGACACGCTGGAGAGACTATGTCGCTCGGCTGGCCTGGGAACGCCTTGAAATCCCGCCGGAGGAGCTGGCTGAGGTGGCTGGGGAGAGGGAAGGATGGATGGATATTTGATTTGTGAAGAATGAATGGGGTCATATTATGAAGGACCCTCATTTCAACCAACTCTGGCATGACAACACAGCTCTACAATTTATAGTTCCATTATGTCAGCAATGAAATTTGAATCAGAGTAGATTCTCTCAATGGAAGGAGCTCCTTTCACTGACCATAGGGAAAAAAATCACACCAATCAAGGCCAGTGATACCAAGCTGGTACTGAAATTGGTAAGAGTGATGAGAACGACTTAAATCTCGTTGTCCTTTTTTTGGCCCTAATTCTCCGTTGTAGAAATCAGTCGAAGCGCACAAAACAAACACAGTGCATTTAGTCACTTTGAGAATTATTATACTCCTTTGTCATCACCGTCTGGATTACTGCGACGCTCTCCTCTTGCGTTCGACTGTCTTCAGCATCAGTAAACTGTGAATATATGAGTGATGAACACTACATGCCTGGTTTGTCAGTGTGGAAAGATTAAACGTTTTACACTAACACAAACGTTTCTGCGAGGAGGGGGACCCCTAGTGGCCAACAATATCACACACATCCCTACATAACCGGAGCCAATATGACGCACTCATTTGAGAACACTTGTTTAGCACACCCAAATCTTTATCTACATCAAAAGAGTAGGGAGGAAATAACAGAGAAGTAAGATAATTTTGTAGTAAAACGATCTGGGATGAAAAAGTTCATTCAAGTATGTCTTTTTATATGAAAGATCAAAACCTGGAACATTTTCAATATGAAGCGCGATGATGTATTACAAATTTCTGCGGAGTGCTTTCACATGCAACAAAAAAATTAAATGAAAAATTTTAAGACCTAAATTCTGATTTCTTCTCCCAATTCATGTCCATACAATAACATTTTACTATACATTTTAAATAACAAAGAAGGCCAAAAACTATCTGTGCAAATAACGCTGAAATTTTATTTGATCAAATACATAACTATATACAATATGTACAAGAAATTATATTCACAAATGTTGCAAAAAACAACAACAAAAAGGACGCCGAGCCACTTTGATGGAATCATCGAAGCCACTGTAGTTCACGCCCTGCACCTAGAAAAAACAACAAAACACAACAATTCAGTTTTTAATCTTTTCTTGCTCAATATCAGAGATGTAAGTCACATGCTATACATTTTTTTTTTTTTTAAAGAATTGTGGACTATTTGTGTCAGTCCAAATTGGGTTAAATTCACTGCACAAATGTCTCCATCATACACCATCAATTCTAATAAATAAATGGCAAAACAACGGCTCGTATTTTGAAAAACCTTGAAGTCAAGTCACTCATTTATCAAGGTGCCACTTTTTGAACTTTTTTAAACCAAGAAGCAACAGAATTGGATAGAAGTTATCCTGATTACCTTTGCCTCTTGTAGAGCTTTGCTGTGATGGCTTTAGGAATACCGATCGGCTGTTTGAGCGTCCCCGGCAGGTGGACTGTGTGCTCCTTGTTTAGCTTCCGGACATGCTCGATCCAGTCCAGCTTGGTTTGAACAGTTGACGCCTATGGTGAAAGAGGAAAGTCGAAGGTTATAAGGCCATTTGGAATTTAAACACTTATGAACAGAACAAACCACATTAGCATCTCTTATGCGGTGGAGTTTTAACACATGATTTTCTTTTCTTTGGTTACAATACTTGGTGTTTAACTTTTATTCGCAATGAAAAAAAAATACAGCCAAGGCTAAAAGAAACATTCGAAAAATAACATTAACTAAAGACAGGGAAAAAAATAACGCAAGATGGACACAAATGCTCAGCATTGTGTCAAAGTGGCTTACAAAACCCTGTTAGGAACACGTGTGGGAACCTCACTTTGTTTTGAGGAAAAGAGGAAAGAATGTCTTACCTTAAGAACAATTCTTTTGCTATACATCAAGTTACGGCCCACCCAAAGAACAAACTTGCCAGGGTCTCCCTTAGGGTTTTCTGTCAGCTTTACATCAGCTAGCTAAAGAAGAAATGAAATGATTGTTTATTGAGAATATTGCATAGGTAAGAAAGGAAGTAAAGGATGACTCACGTTGAGTTTTCTCTTGTAAATGTATTTCGTCATGCCTTTCTGATCCTTGACCACCTTGCAGACCAGCAAGGAATTTTTCAGGAGAAAGAGTTGTGTATTCTTCCCCCTGCAAAATGGCAATTTTGAATCCCACATTTTGAACAACTCCTGTCCGAGCAGCTCACCTTGGGATTCAACGCCCTCATCAAAACCTGACGGAGGAGAGAATAGGTCATGTAAGCAAACTATGCCTCAAAAGCAAGTGCATGTTCAGCCCATCTTGTCCATGTTAACTTACCTTCCAGAACGGAGAAATGAATGGCATCGTTGGCTCTCTTCAGAATACTGAGAGTCACCTCCAGGGCTTCCTTGAGTACTCCTTTCCCATCTTCACAGCACTCGAGGAGATTCTAAAATAAGCAAAAACACACTTAAAAATGCATTAAGACATTGTTCCCACAGAACATAGAGATTATATACCTGTGAATATTGTTGTATGCTCTGTTTGTATGTGTGTGGTAAAGCAATTATCTGAAAGATTATAAAAACCATAAAATCTTTGCACATTGCATTAAGTTTGGGGACTTTCATGAGGAAAAAATTATGTGATTTACTTGAACGAATTAAACATTGTTGAATTATTTTGATTGTTTGTTGAATTTTTAATGTTAATATTTTTAAATTATGAGGGTGTCATTAATGTACCTTCTACATTATATGTTGGTTTTCTGAACAACGAACTTGAATATTTTGGGCTTACCTTTAACAGGAGCGGATATTTTGTCATTCTCTGTATTGGCTTAAGCAGGAAAGATTGTAACGAGAATGCTAGTCCGTGCTTCCGCTGAATTTTCTGTTCAACCAATTGAAAGAAAGAGAAAAAAATGTAAGCCTATGAAGCTTTATAATCTGTAATTTCACATTGATAACCTTGACATTTAACTTACATTAAAATAGTTGACAGTATGCTCCAGGATGAGCCGAGTGGACTTGTCACTGTTCTTGCCGTAGTCCACATATAACTGGAACTTCTCAGCCTATTAAAGAAAACCAACAACACGCTCAGAATTCTTTATGGGTCATTAATCAGTATGATTATCATTACGGTAGTGGCAAGGCAATAAATACCCATTTGACAAAGCAACGTCCGACATCTTCAGGGACGCTCTCATGTTTTTCCAGTTCCTTGAGGAAGATCCTGAAGATAGAACACGGAAAAAAATTAATACATTCCAAAAAGTGAGTGGTGGTGGTATGTTTTAAATATGAGAAATGACCAGGAGTAGTCCATTTAATTTGTCCACTCGGTGTCAAAATGTCAGTCATTTTTGAGAAAAGTCGCTGCTTATACTTACTTATGATGGAATTCATACAGCTCCAACAAGTTCCCGAAGATGACGTCCTCCATATTGTTGAGTCCTGCAGGGATCTCCTCCTCTTGGGTCAACATCTCCCTCATGTAAGTCTGCAAGTTCCAACACAAAGGTTTGAGTAAA
The DNA here is from genome assembly GCF_030265065.1 of Corythoichthys intestinalis. NCBI lineage: Eukaryota > Metazoa > Chordata > Actinopteri > Syngnathiformes > Syngnathidae > Corythoichthys > Corythoichthys intestinalis. The sequence goes on along the minus strand of NC_080414.1, from coordinate 32,624,156 downwards.
GTTTGTCTTACAAGAACTGCACGTACACAAAAAGGAAACTCACATCAATGCACTTTCGCAGGTCTCGCACGTAAGCCTTTTCCGTTTCAATCAGCTCAGCCAAAATGAACCTAAATGAAAAATAGGCACTCGTTATTATTTTGAAATTATGAATTCGCAAATGGTATAAGAGTCACATACGTTTCCCTGCTTGCAGACATTGTTGCACCGTCGCTCATCCGGTCCAAATCTGTTAAACTCAGAGGATGCTCCAATAAGTTCTCTGCAGAAACGAAGTAAAACAAACAATGAATGAGGAAACACTGATGGATGCATGAAATGATTTGATTGACATGTAATTCCCAACCGCTGTGCCATGAGATATCACCAAGTGTGTTGCAGAAAATGATCCACTTTCACCCAATAAGTCAGGGGATTTATTTATTTTCATCATGTTCTTTTTTTAATTCATCTATCAACATATCCCTGAAGTAGAATACATAGACACGCCAAACAACCAAATTTTCGTCCACAAATGGTTAAACCCACCACTGGATGAGTTGCAGCATTAAAAAAAAAAAACCTGTTCCATTTTATGTAATCCTGGAATTCAGCTCCAAAATTGACCATGTTACTCGCCACACCTCCCGTCAATTTCTTTTCTTCTGGAGCCGACCGAGGGACCTCGATGACATGTTTTTGGCGGTTAGTAAAACAAAAACTTGGTCCACTTGCCGCAACATTAACATGTCGTTGCCCTCTGCTGGCATTCAGGATGAGGACTTTCATACCCCCTGCATTGTGCACTCTACATGTGGATTATGATGATGAGTTTAATATTAACATGTAGGACTTTTCACGTTTCAACTCCTAAAGTTTGAATTTTAGCCGTTACCTGCGATGCGTTCAGCACAACGCAATATCTCAAATATTCTTTACGACTCGACGAACATCCGTCGGTTAAATGTTTAAATTGTCGTAAAGTGGAAATCTTTTTAACATGTTTTTGGCCGTTAGAGGACTTTTCACGTTTCAGCTCCTAAAGTATGAATTTTAGCCGTTAATTACAATGCGTTTAGCACAACGCGAAACCCCAAATACTGTTTTCCACTCGACAAGCAGCCGTCGGTTAAAAGTTAAAATCTTATCTTTTTTAATAATGTTGAAAACGGGCTGCAAGACCTGATATTTTTTGACAAACAATGTCACGAATAAAAGGCTGTAGTCATAAATACTTGATAACAACACGACGCAAAACGAACAAAGTTCAGAAAAGCCCACTGTGTCACTAAACTGCAATTTTTTTAGACGAATAATGCATGTTTAACTTAGACTAATTAACTTACCCCCCAGCCTTTCGATGGTTGCAAGAATTTCAGATGCAAGTTGTTCCATGGTCAAAGTCTTTCGTCCAGATCGTGTCTTCAGATAAGTCTTGTGCACTTGACTCGACTGCTCCATCTGATGGAATGTCACTAGCGGATTTTGTTTTGTACTGTGGTTTGACATCAAAGAACAAAGATCGTTCTTTGCGACGTCACGCGAGCTCTTTGAAACGTCACGTTCTTTGATCACGATTTCGGTTTTAGCGCCATCGGCATAGAATAAGTAAGCTGCCATCTAGTGGATGGGGTGCAAATTGTTCACTTTTTGTATCTGTGTTACCTGCCTAGGGACTGCGGGTGTAAATTAGATTTTTTTTTTGCTACAGTCTGGCGTATTTACATCTTTTAGATGTCCATTAATGTGCACAGCCCCTATTATATATAAAAAAAAATTAAATTCAATATTTATTTTTTACTGTTTTAAGTTATACTAAAAAAAGACACGAGGGGGCAGAACCGTCTCTCTTTCTCTCTATCGCTGTCTGTCTCTCTCTCGCCCTACGACAACTACTTATACTGTAAATAGCGGAAAACACTCAGGTGACCTAAAGCAGAAATGTGAAGTCATTTCATTACATGCCAAATAGGGTCAAAAGTAAAGTAATTAAACATTGTCCAACAAATAAAGCATGAAAAAATTAATTTATATGTTGTATATTTGACAAAATAATCGCGTTTCCGAAGTTCGAGCCTGAAAGGGGACGAACCCGGAAGTAGCGATGTTAGCTCCATACATACGGCCGCCATACAAAGCCCTTCAAACAATGATTCAAACAGCGATATAAGCGATAGATCGAGCGCAAGGGATGAGATCCAAGTTTTTGACGAGTTGGAGGAAGAGGAGGAGCTTGGAATTTTACGTTGGACCTAACATGTATTAGCCAGACGCTAATCAGGATGCAAACAATGTGCCTAGACTACCTGACATGGAATGGAATGGATAAAAGACCCATCGAGATTACAAGATTGGTAAGATATAGGCTGTTATTATTTTCATGATTTGAAGATGCAGGCATTTGCACATAATTTTATGTTTTTGTCTATCTGATGACATTGTTAAAAAAAATAATCAGACTTCATGTTCATTTTGGCAGATCCGGCAGCTCTCGTGCATATAAAATAATATAAAAACATTGGGGGGAAAGAAGATGAGTCGTTGATGGCTTTCTCCACTTTATTGTGGCAACAATAAGAAAACAAAATAATAGCGGACTTTTGCTTCTTGCTCAACATCCCCTCACCTCCTATTACTCAGAGCTCTCCAGTCCCAGCTAGGCCTGTCGCGATAACAAATTTTAGTGTGCGATAATTATTCTCATAAATTATTGCGATATGCGATATTATTGCGCCCCCCCCCCCCAATTTTTTAAACCAATTTACAATAACACAGTGCGAATACAGTATATATTAATAGACGAAGTACACCCATTTAAACGCGATATTTACTCTTAAATTCAAATATACTTTTTAAGAAATCACAACTAAAAACAATAGAACATACCGCTTAGGAAAAAACAACAATATTGATACCGCACAGAAACAGAATAAATAAAATGTGTTTTAAAAAAAAAAAAAAAAAAATTGCACTTAACAACTTCAGCATTTAGAAAAATGAAAACTTTTCCCGTCATAGCTTCTGCAATGGTGTTCCATAGGGATGCAATGATACAGTTAAGTCATGGTTCGGTACGAATTTTGATACGAGGGACATGATTTTTGATCCGATTCAATACATTTAATGCTCTGTAAAAAAAAAATATATAACAATTGTATTTTTTGTTTTTTGTTTTTTTTTGCTAACGAGCAAAAATTAAATTGCCATCATACAAACATGCATTTTCGTGCATAATATTTATGTGCTTACTTCTTACTGATATGAAAAAAAATTGTATAAAAGTGCTGACAAACAATCTTTACTGTTTGTAAAGTGAGGCAGGGCACACCGTTGATTGCTACAGCTCTCTTAGTAGCTAGGTTTACTACATGAGCAAGACATCCTATTTATGGTCCGAATCCATTTGTGTCACGTACTGAATTAACAATATTTGCAACATTATCTATAGTCACTGGTATGGATTGATTTGGCCTTCTTAACCTCATGTGACAAATGACAGTTTAGAATTTATCGATGTAGTATATGGACTACATGTCCCATAATCACTCTGGGCTCACGTAGCCAATGGCATGGGAAGATGAACATCTAGTTTGCCATTTCATGATATCTAGTGTGTGCGCGCAACCGCGCATTAAAAAAGTTAGCAAGCGCCGCTGAAGTCACGTCTGCTCATTACTACACAACACCAGCATATGAGGGCTTTCATATACAGGACGAGTTTGAAGCACAACGCTCTTAATTTCATTCAGCTGTTCGTTGTCAAAGTGAGGTTATTCGTAGCAGCCAAGTCGGTAACAATGTTTTGGCGGACTTCGTTGTAAATATCCAGCGTTGTGCCGAAAAATAGCCGCCCCGCGTGAAATGTCACTCCTGACGGGAGCGCCCACACGTCAACAACACCGGCGCGCCATAGATGGTCCACAGTCACTCCGGAGCACTGACGCGGCCGGTATACGTTGAACAATAGGATATAATGGGAACAATTGGCTCCGGCGCTAGTTTTTGGCGGACCTGGAACGAAGATGCATTTTGCGCAGTTGGTAACGAACTTTTAATAGCACGTCTGCCGCACGCGCACACACACGTGCACGCGAGGCGATAAATCGCAGCGGAAAAGTTACCGCCTTCATTTTTATATATCGCGCGATAAATGGAATTATTGCATATTGCGACAGGCTTAGTCCCAGCGTCTCTTAAATGGATCGTGCATAGTGTCTTGTTATGAGCTTTTTGTTGACAAAAGGTATAGAACATACGACGTGCTGACAACTTTGTTTCTTTATTAACACATGGAGCTAACAGTACGAACACAGCTTGGAGCTCTCGGCAGGAAGTGACGTCTAATGGCGTGAGGAAATGTAGTTTTTTCCACACAAGCGAACAGATTACAAAGCACCATTTCAGTGTTGTCCCGAGACTACATTTCCCATGATTCACTGCGTGACCTGCACGCTCGCTGATTCGCTGCCAGACATTAAAACCAACACGCTTGTTCGTCAACTGTCACCTGTCAGTGGCTCTCGTAAAACACAAACTAGAAGGCTGTCAAGCGATCACCGTGAAAGAAACGCCGAACCGTACAAATACAATGTAATGCTTGAAGCATGAAGGTGGAAATACATAATCCAAATACAAATAAATATGCACAAACTCACTGGCGGTGTGTGTCTCTTACGGCAACGTGACCGTGAATTACCGCGACGCCGACCCGCTTATATGCACATCCACACCCCTTTCCCGATTGACAGTGGATTAACCCTTTCGGACAAGATCGTAGATGAAGCACAATTTAAACACGCTTAACCTAGCGAACGCAACAACAACTATGATCGGGGATTGACACGAGTTAGCTTCTGGCTAACGTCGCTAGCTTCTACGGTTCATTCCACAACAGTTGGCAGCTCTGCTTTGACAAAGTCATCAGTCATCTATCCAAAAATCACACTTACTTTTTGGCAAATCCTTGATCATAAGCAGACCGGTTAAGGAAGCAGGCATCTTCGAAGTGTTTGTAGCAGAGAACACTACTCGATGATGGCGTGAAATTCATTCGCTTTGTGCGAATGAAAGATGTCCATTTACGTGCCCTGCTATCCTTTGGCCACTCATACAACTTTTCGTTTGAGTGAGAACAAAACATCGCCACACACCGCCGTGACATCTTACCGAGAAGCAATGCCACAAACAACACTGTTCTATGGCGGACTTCCCTCACACTTCTCAGTGTGACGTAATTTCTGAAGCTTGCCGAAGAAAAGTATTTTCGTTGTCAAGGGCGTTGCTATGGGTTAAACAAAGAATCTGGAAGGGTTGCATTAAAAAAAAAAAAAAAAACGAAAATATGCTTATAATTGTTTAGCCATTGATATTATTCAAAAACATGGCTGGCCAACCTTAGTTCACATTTCCGCTTTAAGTTCCACTCTGAGACCCCCGTTTTTGGCCAAATTTCAAAACTGTCAAATATGCACGTGTGATACATTTTGGAAAGCTTAAAATTTCAATTTTCTGGGGGAAGAAAAAAATTTAACAGGAGGGCATTTAAAAAAAAAAAAATTTTTAAACAGCGAAACCCTAATTGGAGGTGATGCTGCGTTCCAGAGAAGTGGGAAGTCGGATTTATCCCACTCGGATGGTACCAGTTCCGACCTCAAAGCGTTCCAAGCGAATGTAAACCGCAAAGATGGCTGATTGCGAAAAGTTTTTTTTTTTTTATTGTGGCAACGCGTGGTAGGGGTGCTCAAAATTTGTTTAAAAATTTTGCCCAACAACGCCGGAATGTGGCAACACGTGGGGGGTTTTAAAAATTTGTTTAAAATTCGCCAAACAATACCACCCTGGATTTGTTCCAGGGAAAATAAGTACTTATAAAAAAAAAAAAAAAAGTAACAAAGCACCAAAGTTCGTGCTACAGAGGGAGCAACAGGCAGGATTCTGAATGGTACTATTCTTTATTTTGTCAATAAATAACTAAATTAAAAATGACTAAGTAAAAGACTCCTAAAATAGTTGGACAAACTCACGAGGCTGTGTCTTACCAGTGGGGGGAGCAAAAACCGGCGGTGGGGCGAACCCCAAAACACAGCAAACAAAACCAAACCTAACACAAGAATTCATCGCGACCCGAGGTCGCCACCACCCGAACGCCACACCCACTGTTGAGTCCTCAGCCCTGAAAATAGAACAAACAGTGATAAACAAATAACAATAGCATTTAAATAAATGTTCCAAACTAAACAGTAGGAAAATAGACAACAGCCTCGAGGGCCAGCCCGAAGGTACCGTCCAGGTGCTACCAGTTCCGACTGGACGGTAGAGCAGTGCGCTTCATGCGACCCGTCTGCTCCGTATAACTGTGACGTTCGCCCGGCACCACGATGATGTCCGCTCCGCCCAACGCGGAAGAGTGAAGTAAACGAAAAATGGTGGGAAGCAAAGCAGCAGCGTCTCGAGATCGGCTGTGGCCACGTCAGATTGCAATCACTTCATGCTAAAAGAGAACATTTAAAAAGTGACGCACGTTAACCAAAACTGGCCTAAAAAGTTTAAAAACAGGCCATACGTACCGATCAGTGTCTGTGGTCCCGCGTGACAGTTAGAATGTCTGCAATTTGGTTGTCTCACACCAATTGTGCCAGGTGTGACACATCTAAGCTGACAGCAGCAGGAGGAGATGTTCGCTGATCGCCGCAACACTGAAGCGATCGGTGTATCTTAGCGCAACATTAAAAAAGTTCACAACCATGCACATTCTTACCCAGCTGGCAGCTGACAGAAACATAAGTGAGGCAATAGACCCCACTCACCAACGTCACACAATGACGTGTCGCTGTATCCGGCAACCATATTGTATGTCATTGTTTATCCATATTCTCAATGGTTTCAATTTGTCGTGCAATTTATAGTGCAATTCATGGAAGCCCCGGTGCTTTCAGACGCTGTAAACTCATTGGATGCGTTGCATAAAAGGCGTTATGTGGAAAAGCTTCAGTCTATCCATTCGCCAGATCCATATTTGATGCCCAAATCGATATTTTTCTACCTGCTGTTTTCGCCCTCTCTGCCTGACATCTGCTACCCTGATATCTACAACTATCTTGTCCACACATAATCAGCCTATTCTCACGAAAGTTTGAAAAACTTTAAGAGCAGCACTCTAAGCAACATTACCCCGTGTGACCCTTTACTTCCAATTTTCTAAAATGGCGACAATCAATTAAAAAAAAAGTTGACTGCGATGGCCGACGCTTCAAGGATAGGTGGATATTGGACTATTTCTTCAATAAAGCACGCAACAACTGTGTCTACCTCATTTGCAAAGAGACAGTCGCTGTTTTCAAAGAGTTCGATGTGACGAGATATAACCGAACAAGACACGCTGACATGTACGACAACATTACAGGGAAGATACGCAGCGAGAAATTATAGCAACTTGAAGCTAGTTTAATTTCACAGCAGCAGTATTTCGCAAGAGCCCGAGTGTCGAAAGAGAACGCCACAAAGACGAGACTGTTGAAATTATGAATTAAAAAAAATAATAAGCAAATGTGACACACAGAAGGGCTTGCTAAAATTTGTTTAAATATATTGTTCTACGTAAATCAGCCAAGGTAGCCCCCCGCATTTTTACCACACCAAATCTGGCCCCCTTTGCAAAAGGTTTGGACACCCCTGTTTAACTGATGATCCGTAGACGAGGCCAGCTTCTTTCACTTGGTACCAGCTAAATATTATTCAAAATGTAATGATGGTGGAAGAAATAAGCATCTTGAATATGGAACTGTATTTTGTCGGCGATTAGCCTCGCAATGATCTTAATTGTGGTTGTCAGCCCAAAACCCTCTAAATATATATTAAATGCATCTTAACAGATATAAAATGACTACTACATAGTCTGTGGAGCCCAGTTTTCTTGTCGAATTGCAGCAGTCCAACTCGCTCTCCTCTCCGGGTCTCTCGGAATATGGTAGAACTTCAAGTCTCTCCGTCTATCTTCTCTGTTATTGCAACCAACCGCCACACACGCCTTCACCATTTTGATTATTAATGTTAACGAGCAGAAAAACACACCATAATAGGAGGAATTTACGTAGCGGTAATGCTAAAATCCGACGAGTAGACGGACAACATGGCGCGGAGGCATGGTTGTGACATCATGTGAGTAGGGTCTATTGCCAAGAGTAGCATGACAATTTCACCAATGAGAAGTCGCAACAATAACCACATGACTCCATTGCACCAATTAGCTTGCCGTTCAATTCTCACTCAAGCCGGTTCAATCACGCGTCTTTCAAGCACCGTATCAAATGAAGTATTTGACATAGAGCGCTGCCCTTAACATGAATCGAAAGCGCGGATTCAAAACTCTCTCCCAGTTTTTATTTGGCACCGATTGCCCACGGAAACCGGAGATATGATCCTTTTAATTTCATAATAGTAACTATAAAGGAACTGCTGTATGCACTATCCAAACTAGGAACTATTTTCTCCACTACAGGGCAGGGCACTCCTGCTCTTTGGACAAGTAATGCTTCATTATATTTTTTTTCTCGAATGTTTTTAATTTCTTTGGCCTAATGTGGTCATGTAATGGGTTATTGTACAGTATCGTTATAACAGTTCATATAGATAATTTTGTGCTGAGAGACAAAAAATACCATTGTGTAAAAAAAAATTTTTTTTTAATACTCAAAATGACTTATTGAGTATTATTTTTACTGGATACTTTTTTTACTTGTACTTGAGTACATATTTTGGATGACTACTTTTACTCGAGTAATATTATTTTGAAGTACGCTACTCTTACGTGAGTAAAATTTATGGCTACTCAATCCACCTCTGGAAATAAGTTTACTGAGGGTTAAGTTTTCTATTATTGTGGTTGAATTAAAATAATTTGAAATCTAGAAGTTTTTATATATGGCGGAAAAACACTCAGGTGACTTGAAGTTCTGCTCTGAGACCTTCAATTTGGCCAAATTTCAAAATTTTCCTATATGCATGTGTCATTATTGTAAAGCTTAAAATCTCAATTTTCTGGGGTAAAAACTTTTTGAACAGGAGGGCATTTTAAAAAAGTGTAATCCCCTAAACCCTAACTGGAGGTGAGAGCATAATTAAAGACACCATGATCTTTAACGAAATATTATCGCGTACTTGTTTCAATCAAAAAACTTAGTGTCGCATGTATCACCGAGTGTCAAGACACAGCTGTGAATGGGCACAGCTGGACTTTTTGGGGATTCTGTGGGTGAAACATGGTAATATAACAAGGGTCCTGTCATGATTGTTTGTATTCTCAGTTCATTTTCCTGTATTCAGCACCTGATTGAGCCAGCTGGGCGGGGTAACGTGACACACCTGTGCTGCATTAGGAAGGCTCAATATTTAAGGAAGCCTGTCACCATCTGCAAGTGTCGGATTATTGCTTGCTACTTGCCTTGCTTACCGCCTGTGTGTTCATCGTCAGCCTTCGAGTTTCCCGACGTTCTACGGTCGTATTTTGGTTTGGTCATCTTTACGTTAGAGCTCTTTTGGGCTTTGTAGTTAGATTCTTGTACTCTTTTATATTCATGCATTCTAGCGTGCTCTCTTAGTTGTACTTGTTAAACTCGCGTTTGTTAGCGTGCTCTCTTAGTTGTACTAGTTAAACTCGCGTTTGTTAGCGTGCTCTCTTAGTTGTTCTTGTTAAACTCGCGTTTGTTAGCGTGCTCCCTTTGTTGTACTTATTAAATAGGAAAAAGGAAAGCTCAGGCCTGATCCTGCTAAGATCCAGGTGGTGGCAGAGTGGCCGACTCCCACGTCACGTAAGCATTTACAAAGGTTTCTCGGGTTCGCCAACTTTTACAGACGTTTTATTCGCGATTACAGTATGAGAGCCGAGCCACTCACTAGATTGACTTCTAACAAACGGCCCTTTGCATGGTCTCCGACGGCAGAGGCTGCATTTTTAGGCTTAAAATGGGCATTTACAAGTTCGCCTGTCCTAGTCCACGCTGATTCTGCTCTTCCTTTTGTGGTCGAGGTTGACGCATCGAGTTCCGGAGTGGGGGCCATCCTGTCCCAGAGGTCTACGGTCGACCAGAGACTGCACCCGTGCACATACTACTCCCGCCGCCTCAGCCCAGCGGAAGCGAATTATGATGTCGGCAACCGGGAGCTGCTCGCTATCGTGCAGGCATTGCAAGAATGGAGGCACTGGTTGGAGGGAACTGAAGAGCCGTTCCAGATTCTCACTGACCACAAAAACTTAGAGTACCTTCGAGCTGCCAAGCGCCTCAACTCCCGTCAGGCCCGTTGGGCGTTGTTCCTGACCCGCTTTAATTTTGTGATCACTTACCGTCCAGGGTCGAAGAACGGGAAGCCCGACGCCCTGTCGAGACTCTATGAACCATTGGAGGAGGGACCTTCGGAGGAGCCGGTGGTACCAGACAACCTGATTGTTGGTGCACTGCGGTGGGAGGTCGAACGTCTTGTGGAGGAGGCTTTGCGGGGTGTAAGGGTGCCGGGAGGCTGCCCCGCTGGCAAGTTGTTTGTCCCAGATGCACAGCGCGCAGGAGTGCTAAAGTAGGGCCACGCTTCAAAGTTTGCCTGCTACCCAGGCGTGTCCCGCACGTTCTTTCTAGTTTCACATAGGTTTTGGTGGCCGGGCATGCGCAAGGACGTCACGGACTATGTCTCTGCTTGCAACGTCTGCGCTCGAGGCAAGGCAGTTCATCGTCCACCTGCGGGATTGCTGCACCCACTGCCTGTTCCGTCTCGCCCCTGGTCCCATGTTGCGCTGGACTTCATCACTGGTCTCCCACGATCCAGGGGCCATTCTGTCATCTTGACTGTGGTGGATCGGTTCTCCAAGATGGCGCACTTTGTCGCGCTCCCCAAATTGCCCTCAGCTCTAGAGACTGCTGACCTGTTAGTGACTCATGTATTTCGGACTCACGGCATTCCAAGTGACCTTGTGTCAGATAGAGGGCCACAATTCATCTCACGGGTTTGGGGGGCATTCTGCAAGGCCTTGGGGGCCACATCCAGCCGGTCTTCTGGTTACCACCCGCAGTCAAATGGGCAGACGGAACGCGTCAATCAAGAACTGGAGGCGGCCCTTCGCTGTGTGTGCCAACTGCATCCGGCCTCCTGGTCATCACACCTACCTTGGGTGGAGTATGCCCACAACACCCTGGTTTGCTCGGCAACTGGGAGGTCACCATTCATGACCGCATACGGGTTCCAGCCTCCGTTGTTCCCGTCGCAGGAAGCCGAGGTGGTTGTGCCGTCTGTCCATGTCTACTTGCGGAGGGCCCATAAAGTCTGGAGGGACGCAAGGGAAGCACTGGTCCGCACAGCAGCCCGCAACCGTCAGATTGCTGACCACCGCCGAAGGCCTGCTCCGGTCTATCGTCCGGGCCAGATGGTCTGGCTATCAGCGCGGGATTTACACCTTGCTGGAACTTCTAGGAAGCTGAGCCCTAGATACGTCGGTCCGTTCGCTGTGGACGCTGTGGTGAATCCGGTCTCTGTCAGACTGAAACTTCCATGCTCCATGAAGATCCACCCTGTTTTCCATGTCTCCCTGCTGAAACCGGTCTCCACCTGTCCCTTGAACCCTCCGCCAGTGCCTCCTCCTGCTCCTCGTGTTGTCGACGGTGGGCCGGTGTATATGGTGCGTACAATTCTTGATTCTAGGAGGCGGGGTAGAGGGGTGCAGTACCTGGTCGATTGGGAAGGTTATGGCCCAGAGGAACGCCAATGGGTCCCCCGCTCCTGGATCCTCGATCCGTCACTGCTGCGGGATTTCCACTCCCTTCACCCCACGAAACCAGGTGGTCCGCCAGGGGGCGTCCGTTGAGGGGGGGGTTCTGTCATGATTGTTTGTATTCTCAGTTCATTTTCCTGTATTCAGCACCTGATTGAGCCAGCTGGGCGGGGTAACGTGACACACCTGTGCTGCATTAGGAAGGCTCAATATTTAAGGAAGCCTGTCACCATCTGCAAGTGTCGGATTATTGCTTGCTACTTGCCTTGCTTACCGCCTGTGTGTTCATCGTCAGCCTTCGAGTTTCCCGACGTTCTACGGTCGTATTTTGGTTTGGTCATCTTTACGTTAGTGCTCTTTTGGGCTTTGTAGTTAGATTCTTGTACTCTTTTATATTCATGCATTCTAGCGTGCTCTCTTAGTTGTACTTGTTAAACTCGCGTTTGTTAGCGTGCTCTCTTAGTTGTTCTTGTTAAACTCGCGTTTGTTAGCGTGCTCCCTTTGTTGTACTTGTTAAACTCGCGTTTGTTAGCGTGCTCCCTTTGTTGTACTTATTAAATACAAACATTTACCCTACTGATCTCCTGGTCTGTGTTTTGGATCCACATTAACGGCTTGCCGTTCATAACAGGTCCCAATGCAGAAATCGCAAACATCAAGAAGTGTTCGAGATTTTTTAAACATTAAAAAAAAAAATTTTTGTTTGGATCAATTATTTATCATCTAAAATATCTAAGAAAATGCGACAATAAAAAAAAAAAAAAAAAAAAATACAGTTAAGCGATAGCTATGAGGTGACTTATTTACTTGTTCATTGTGACATAATTTCTTTAAAAGTTGTAAAATATGCGAGTAATTTTTAAAATCGTTTCTTAGCTAAATATTAGACATCAATTAATGATTTTAAGCTAAAAATGAGACATTTCGAATAATATATATAATTTATTACCTTCTTTTTGTGGCTGGGTTGAAACAAAAGTGGTTACACAGTGTCTGTAAACGGGGGTCTCCAGCGTATAACGGACGAATTAAAAATATTTCGGGGCTTAATGCGCCATGAAACTGCTACGGCAGCATATGCACATATTGTTCTATCAAACACAACAGTTCTTTTGGCTTAAAATACAACACTTTATTTTAAAGAGGGGTGCAACAGCAGAAACTGCTTTTTCAGCCTTGTCTGTGTTTTCCGCCATAAACATATATTATTGTTCATGTATAATAGTTTATTAGTCAGCCTAGCTGTTTCTTTTGTCTGTAAATAAAGCAGGACCTCTAAATATGGGCATATTTGAAAGCATTCATAGCATCATGGTTGAAAATGAAGCAAAATATAACATTGATTCAGCATTGTTTCAATATTATTCATAATCGAAATGACGATTAGCTATTGTAAGGATTTCAACGTTGGAACAACATTAATCAAGGGTGCAAAAGTGATCACAAATCAACGTCTGGTGTCAACGTTGACTTAACGATATAAGATTGACTGCAGAATGTGGATTTAACATCTTTTCAATGTCGGTCTGCTATTGGAATGCAAACAACAGCTAATCTACACAAAATGTTTTTAAATTAACTGCTTGTAAATATAGCAATTACATACTAACTTATAACCAAAAGTCATAAAAACAGTGACACAAAATGGCGTACCGCACGCATGCTATTTTTAGACCGTGACGTTGCATCGTAAAGCGGAAGTAGAGTAGAAGTGGGACATTATAGACCCGCCCTCGCATAGAAGCAATGGAAAATCAGCTACTTTTCTCCGCTAATCTTTCAAAAACGAACATGCTGATCACACATTGCTTTTTTGGAACTTGTAGAAATGACTCTAGACATTACGACATATGAAGGATGTTTTCTTCATACGTTTCCCGAAACTAAAAACTCGGAGGAGAAGATGTGAAGACTGAATCAACTTGCGCGGACTTTTGACGCCAGCTCGGCAGTAAACATTTATGCAATAAACATTTTGTTGGGTTGGCATTGTCTTTCAGAGGACAAAGAGGTAAGCCATTTTGATATTTTTAACTTATATTTTGGCGTGACGTGGCGGGTGCTGCTTCTGTCTGACAATGAATGACCTGAAAAGATTTAAAATGGTATCTGACTGCCACTGTTAGATTTTCTGTTGTAAAAAAAACATCTTTCGTAAGGAGGAAGTGTAAATAAGTTATAGAATTAAGATTTGTTAAAATGGAAACAATTAAGAGAGTTCGTTGGCTGTCACTGAGTAGCATTGCGATCGCTACACCAAACTAATTAAATTACCTCCAAGAACGGTCAGAGAAGTAGGACAACCAGAGGATATAATATGTAAGAAAGACAGGGCTTGTGGTAAAGGATAGCTTGTTGAAACAGGAGAATGTCATTGTCAGTCGCGTCGATAAAAAAGCTAAGGCTATGCTTAGGTCGGCTGTTTTTTTTTCGTCTTTTTCAGCCTTCGACACTCAAGCCATTTCTTTAACTCAGTGCTTCTCAATTATTTTCTGTTATGCCCCCCCAGAAAGACATAAATGTTCTGCGCCCCCCCGAAACTCTCTGCCGTAAATACACTAGTATCATTTGTATACAAAATACTCCTCTGCATAACATTGTGTTCTTTTTAATATTTAAGAAAAAAGTAATAAAGATCAACTTACAATAAAGTTAAAAAAAAAAAAAAAAAACTCATCCATACTGTAAAAATACACTCAAGGTTTTTTCACTGTTTGATACTGAAAAATACAATTTAATAAAAGTCAATAATGATAAACTCAAATAAATTAGCAACGTTAACTCACAAGGACAATATGCCAAACAATTAGACCGAAAAAACAAAAAATAATAGAACAAAAACTACAGTGTCATTGGACAAGGTTAGGGTTGCTGCTGGCAGTATCAGCTCCTTTCCTATGTTGTGGAGTTAGTTGATTTTATGACAGTGCTCGCTGGTTTACTGATGTAATACTGACAAAGTGGGAGGATTTTTGGCAATTTTCGGCACGTTTTTGCTGAAAAAAATCATTCCTGCTGGCCGCTGCGAACATTTTTATACAGAGTAAACAGACAGGTCTTTCCTCGTCTCCCACTGTAATAAAATTCAAAGCCAAATGCTACATACGCTACGTCATATTTCCTCGTCTTAGCTTTTCATATCTCCACTGCTCTTTGCTGTGTGCTCTTGTTTGGTTCAAAAATATTGCGCACACGCTGAAAATGAGAGCGGCACTGCCACCCACTGAGTGGATGTGCAATTACATTTTATTCTAGTACGGCAAAAAAGTATGTTCCCCAAGGTCACATGCGCCACCCCCAGCATCGCTTTGTGCCCCCCTGGGGGGGCCCGCCACACTATTTGAGAAGTACTGCTTTAACTGAACATTTTTATGTTCTCCGACATCTTTGCCAGTGAATTTGGCACCAGGGACATCATTTTCGGAGAGAATTGGTAGGTTTAGCTCTGTAAACATCTCCTTCGTACACGATTTCCATTCATTTCCTATTAGGGACAAACGGTGGCTTGTCCCTACTGAGCAACAGTAGCTAATGTCATGAATATTAATGAGCGGAAGTGACGTGTTGCTTGCGGTACGCCATTATGAAACGTTCACAAAATACTAGCGGATGCATGGCGTCCACTTCATTGGACACATGGTTAAAAATAAATTTCTATATATTCCACTCAAATATTTATATTTCAAACAGATATCTTTCCCTATATGTTACTGCATATCATTTTTTCTTTTTATCACTGCAACTCTTCGGACATAGAAGTACTGACAGGATATGCCAGTTGTAGTCGATAAAGGCGGCAGGTTGTCGGCTATCTTATGGAGGTAGATTTGTGTCTTTATTATTCAATCAAAAGTTGCTTCAATCAAGAAAAAAGTCGCTTCAATAAAAAAAAAGTCCCTTCAATCAAAAAAACGACGAGTGGTGGCCATGTTTCTTGCTTCATCATGCTTTTAAGGCTTACGCCATTGGCGTAGTCACTTGTCACTCAAACATGTTTTACCAATAGCGCAAAGTGTACATTTTTCCTCTTCAATCAAAAAAAGGTAGCTCAAAACTTTGTGCACTTGGGAAAAAAACAACACTTAAAAAAATTTTCAAATAAAAATATTTTGAAAAAAGAAAAAAAAAAATAGGGGTATTCAATTTTAATTTTCAAATGATTATTTTTCTTTGAATTCTTTTATTTATTTTTTGATTGAAGCAACTTTTTTGGAGGATTGAATGATTTAGACACAAATGTCCTACCCATAATATGGCCGAAACACAAAAAGGATTGTTCCAATGAAAGAAAACATTTCAATGAAAAATTAAGTGTGCAAATGCAAATTTTGGGGTCTCAAATATCTCTTTGCATTCAAAAAGTTTGTTCCTTTTTTGATTGATTTTTCTTTTGAAAATGTTTTTTTTTGTTTGTTTGAAGCAACTTATTTTTGGATTGAATAATTAAAGACACAAATGTTGTAGCCAAAATGTGGCCCAAATGCAAAACAACAGTAATTCAATCAAAAAAGTTGTTTCAATTAAAAAAAAAAACTTGACTTAAAAAAAAAAAAAAAATCAGAGAAAGTTTTAAAATGCATTGTTTTGAGTTTCAAATTTATTCTTGCATTCAAACATATCTTTTTGATTGAAGTGACTTTTTTTGGATTGAATATATACAGTATATTTTGATTTTAGCAATTTTTTTGATTGGAAAGTAAATCCACATATTTACCTCCATACTAAATGCCCTCTTAGTAGTGTCAGTACAGAGCTACTTCTGTAAAACCCCCTTCGATCCTTATCCACAGCCTTTTCATAGCCGTCTGGATTACTGCCTGCTCTCCTGGTGCGTTTGACTGTCTTCAAGATCAGGAAACTGTCAGAATGGTGTACTGTACTTCACACACTAAGCCCCCCCACTTAAAAAAAAAAATATATATATATATATATATGCACTCTACTAATAAAATTACCCACTGCATATTACCACATACCAATACAACAATTACCATTAGACAAAACACAAATGGTAGAGGGTCGCTTCAAGTCAACTGTTACTTGCCTTAAATTTTGACCAAACGTCTTTTTTACCTTTCGGCTTTTAGGTGGTGCACCTAAAAGGGCTTCAGTTGACTCTTTCGCAGCCGTCCGCCCCCCCGCCAAGCCGCGGAAACAGTGCCAGCCAAACGAAATGCTGTTCCGCTGGCACCGCTCCCGCTAGCCACCCGGTGGTTGCCTGGCACGGCCAGACTGTTCTCTCCGTATTTTTCAAACACTGAGAGAATAGTCTGGGACCCAGCCCATTAACGGCCTCTCGAGCAAGTACAAATCAATCGTCAAATCAGAGTCGTTAGTTTGCGTGACGTGTTCTTAACGAGCAACGTCACTCTTCCGCGTCGGAAGTCGTCTCCGCAACAACACAGATGGCGAACAGGAGAGCCGAGAATATGTTGCAGTCCACGGTAAAATCCGTTTTAAATTACTAAAAACACATCGACACAAGTCATTGGCAACAGTCTGTCTCGCGCTAGCCATGTTGAATAAACTCCGCTCTCCTCGTATGTTTACTTCCGCGCGCAAGTCCCTTGTCGCGTTTCTAACGTCACATCCACCCTGGAAATTTTATCCGCTTAATGGTGGCCAGACTCAATAGCTGGAACAGCGGTGAATCTGGAGTACCAGGCTAACCCGGTGGGGTCCAATATTCCGCGCGTTCACTCCTGTGTTAACCCTTTGTAATGGCTCCATGTTCCAAAAGTTTGAAGAAGGCTTACCGAAAACAGGTTGACAATTTATTTGTCGACAATGGTCAAAAAACAAGGCAAAAACAGACAACGGACAGGCAGTGTTGGATCCAAGGTCCGCAAAACAACGGACACATTGTAATGTTCCCGAGAATCGACAGTTTGTTATCTCAGTGTCCTGAGTCTTTTTGAAAGCTGCGGTGGAGTGGGCCAGGCCAAAGGTGTAGCTGGGTGTTGTCTCGGGATCATCCTTCTGTGGCAGATTTTGGGCGGTTAGGTTCGTGCGTCATCCTTCGTGGCTGGGACGTGGTTGCCACAGCGACCGACGCAAGTCTTGACGTCCACGGCGCCCTCGCTATCAACTTGTTATCTTGGTTGGGCGATGGTGCTCTCCAATGCCACTTGTTTTGGGGCTGAGCACCCTGCTATTTGTCCTGGAGTGCCCAGGAGAACTGATTGCAAGAGTTGGTGCGTCAATCTTGCTCATGACGCGTTGGGCCTCTGTGATAAGATGGCGTTGTGTATCCTCTATTCTGCTTCTTTTCATTAAACTATGGTGTAAGTGCTATTTATTTTATATTAGGTGTGTCAGATTAATATAAACAGTCCTACAGTAAATATGAGAAATGATACTATTCCCTGATTGATTATATTACGTGTTTCAGAGTAATACAAACTGTTACAGTGGGGAGAACAAGTATTTGATGCACTGCAGTATATCAAATACTTGTTCTCCCCACTGTATATGGTGTGTTCGAGAAAGGTAACTATTCCCTTATGTGACTAGAATGAACACTACATGCCTGGTTTGTCAGCGTGGAAAGATGGACTGTAATACAACCGTTTCTGTGAGGAGGGCGACCCATAGTGGCCAACATTATCACCTACATCCCTACATAATCGGAGGCAATATGATGCACTCATTTGAGAGTACTTGTTTTGGATACCCAAATCTGCATCAAACAAGTTGGAAGGAAATGACAGAAATAATTTTGAGGTAAAATGCTCTGAGATGAAAAGGTTCATTCAAGTATGTCTTTTTACATGAAAGATCAAAACCTGGAAAATTTTCAATATTAGGCACAATGATATATTACAGATTTCTGCAGAGTGCTTTCAAATGCAACAAAAACACTAAAAAAAATTTAAGAACTAAATTCTGATTTCCTCTCCCAATTTATGTCCACACAATAACATGTTCTGGATTTTAAGGTACAAAGAAGGCCAAAAACAATCTGTGTAAATAACGCTGAAATTTTATTTGATCAAATACATAACTATATACAATATGTACATGAAAACATTCACACATGTATCAAAAAACAACAAAAACGGACGCCGAGCCACTTTAATGGAATCCTCGAAGCGATCGAAACGATAAAACACAACAATTCTGTTTTCAATCTTTTCTTGCTCAATTTCAGAGATGTAAGTCACTTGCTATACATACGTTGTTGTTGTTGTTTTTTTTAAAGAATTGTGGACTATTTGTGTCAGTCTAAATTGGGTTAAAGTCACTGCACAAATGTCTCCAACATACACCCTTAAGTCTACAATAAATAAATGGCAAAACAATGCCTTGAAGTCAAGTCACTCATTTATCAAGGTTCCACTTTTTGAACTTTTTTTAAACCAAGAAGCCACAGAATTGGATAGAAGTTTCCCTGACTTCCTTTGGCTCTTGCAGAGATTTGCTGTGATGGCTTTTGGAATTCCGATCGGCTCTTTGAGTGTCCCCGTCAGGTGGAGGGTGTGCTCCTTGTTTAGCTTCCGGATATGCTCGATCCAGTCCAGCTCGGTTTGAACAATTGACGCCTATTGTGAAAGAAGAAAGTTGAAGGTTATTAGGCCATTTGGAATTTAAACACTGATGAGAATTTTCATTCATCCATAGACTCCACCATTAGTTGACCAGACAACTCCCACAGACATTGTGCCACGCCTTCCCGTAGGGGGCCGGCTCAGGCAGAACGTTGAGTTGGCATTCACTGTGATAAATCCGGCGTTAGAGTGTGTTTGAGTTTAGGTGGAGATTGGACTAAGGCAGACGTGTCCAAAGTCCGGCCCGGGGGCCAAATGCGGCCCATGGTCAAATTTCATCCGGCCCCCAGCCTCTGTCATAAAATCAATAACATCTGGCTCGCACACACCCTTTATTGCCAAATGTATCACATTTGATACACCTAAAATTTCATGATTTTCAGACTAATTTAGAATTTTGATATTTCTTTTTGGAAAAAAAAAAAAAAAAATGATGGATGCAAGTCAACACATGCATCTGCAGGTTCCATGCGAAAAAAACATGATTTAGCATGGGTTATAGATATTAGAGCGCTTATTACACATATTCATTTTGACTTTTCTTTTCACAAATTTGAAAAAAAGGTTTAATTAGGACCTTATTTTTCAAATTTTGGGATTCTCTGATAATTGCTTCATGTTACAGGTATTTAAGGGGTAAGCAACATTACTCCGTGTGACCCTCTACTTCCAAATTTCTAAAATGGCGACAATCAACAAAAAAAAGTTGACTGTGACGGCCGACGCTTCAAGGATAGGTGGAAATTGGACTATTTCTTCACTAAAATACGCAACAACTGTGTCTTGCCTCATTTGCAAAGAGACAGTCGCTGTTTTTAAAGATGTCAATGTGAGGCGATATTACCAAACAAGACACGCTGACATGTCGACAAGATTAAAGGGAGAAATTGAAGCAACTTGAAGCTAGTTTAATTTTACAGCAGTAGCATTTCGCTAGCCTGGTACTCTAGACTCACCGCTGATCCAGCTATTGAGTCTGGCCACCATTAAACGGATAAAATTTCCTGGGCGGAGCAAGCCACAGCAAACGGACAGCGGAGTGGACCAATCAGCGACAGGCGGGACGAGGGACTTGCGCGCGGAAGTAAACATACGAGGAGAGCGGATTTATTCAACATGGCTAGTGCGAGACAGACTGTTGGTTTTAGCGACTCATTGTCTTTTTGGTCATTTAAAATTGATTTTACCGTGGATTGGAACATATTCTCAGCGCTCCTGTTCGCCATCTGTGTTGTTGCGGAGATGACTTCCGACTCGGAAGAGTGACGTTGCTCGTTAAGAACACGTCACGCAAATAAACAAATCTGATATGTCGATTGATTTTGTACTTGCTCGAGAGGCCGTTAATGGGCTGGGTCCCAGACAATCCTCTCAGTGTCTGAAAAACATAGGGAGAACAGTCTGGCCGTGCCAGGCAAGTATTTCGCAAGAGCCCAAGAGTCGACAGAGAACGCCGCAAAGGCTAGTTGCGAGATTGTTGAAATTATTCATTAAAAAAAAATAATAAAAAAGGAAATGTGACACACTGAATGGCTTGCTAAATTTTGCTTAAATATATTGTTCTACATAAAGGATGTCAGCCAAGGTCGGCCCCCCATATTTTTACCCCGTCAAATCTGGCCCCCTTTGCAAAAAGTTTGGACACCCCTGGACTAAGGGTTTACTACATACAAGCAGGCAGGAGTGTCTCAAGAGTGATTTGGTCGAGGATTCAAGGTATTTATTATATTGAATAGCACCACGCATGCACATTGAAACGTTGTGGGAAAAAAAAAAAAAAATCAATGGATTAAATCAGTCTAACTTTGGCTTGAAATATTTACGTAAAATGAATGATAACTGCCCGTTGCTTTTAACCAAAAATCTAGACTGTTTTCTTTTCATATCTATAGAAATTGTGCGATTTAAATATTTATTTACATGAATTTTCAACCTATAAAGCTCTTTGTTTCGTGACGGCCGCCATGTTGGATTTTGTACACAATAGCGGAATTCACCCTAAATAAGTTGTGATTGTATATAAAAAAATGCAAATTTTGCTTTTGTTGAGTAAAATTAAGAAGCGTCTGTATGCTTTCCTCAAGTATTAAGTTTCTAATGTGAAAATTGAGTAATTAGCAGTTGAAAACTTTTAAGTTGATATTTTGGGCAAAAACTATTGCTAGTGATCCTGAAAATATAGGTGATTATCTCTGCAGTTGGTGATTTTTGTGCATCTAGCATGAATTTGAAAATTTTATAGCCATTTTAAGTTTTGTTATACTTGTATAAAAAAATAATTAATCAGGATTTTATTAGGGAACGACTGAATGTTTTGATGTCTCTGCTCATGGAAACTCATAAATGCCTAAGGGAAGTGCCTGTTTCGGTTTTAGGTCGTTGGCGGCTTTGGTTTTGAAACTATTTGAATTTTAAGTTTTTGAAAATAGGCCCCCTACGGCTCTGCCCCGTGCCCCGTCAACTGATAGTGAAGTCTATGGCTCAGCATCATGTCAAAGTGGCTTACAAAATCCTGTTAGTAATATGTGTAGAAATCTCACTTTGTTTTGAGGAAAAGAGGAAAGAACGTTTTACCTTAAGAACAATTCTTTTGTGCGACATCAAGGTGCGGCCCACCCTAAGGACAAACTTGCCAGGGTCTCCCCGTAGGTGTTCTGTCAGCGTTACATCAGCTAGCTAAAGAAGAAATGAAATGATCATGCTTATTGACAATATTGCATAGGTAAAAAAGTAAGTAAAGGATGACTCACGTTTATTTTTCTCTTGTAAATGTATTTCTTCATGCCTTTGTCATCCTTGGCCACCTTGCAGACCACCAAGGAATTTTTCAGGAGAAAGAGGTGTATATTCTTCCCCCTGCAAAATGGCAATTTTGAATCCCACATTTTGAACGACTCCTGTCGGAGCAGCTCACCTTGGGATTCAACGCCCTCATCAAAACCTGACGGAGGAGAGAATAGGTCATGTAAGCAAACTATGCCTCAAAAGCAAGTGCATGTTCAGCCATCTTGCCTATGTTAACGTACCTTCCAGAACGGAGAAATGAATGGCATCGTTGGCTCTCTTCAGAATGCTGAGAGTCACCTCCAGGGCTTCCTTGAGTACTCCTTTCCCATCTTCACAGCACTCAAGGAGCTTCTAAAATAAGCAAAAATACACTTAAAAATACATTAAGACATTGTTCCCACAGAACATAGAGATTATATACCTGTGAATATTGTTGTATGCTCTGTTTGTATGTGTGTGCTAAAGCAATTATCTGAAGGATTATAAAAACCATAAAATCTTTGCACATTGCGTTAAGTTTGGGGACTTTCATGAGACAAAATTATGTGATTTACTTGAACGAACGAAACATTGTTGAATCATATTGTTTGTTTGATGAATTTTTAATGTTGATATTTTTTAATTATGAGCGTGTGATTAATGTATCTTCTGCATTTTATGTTGGTTTTCTGAACAACAAACTTGAATATTTTGGGCTTACCTTTAACAGGAGTGGATATTTTGTCATTCTCTGGATTGGCTTAAGCAGGAAAGATTGTAACGAGAATGCTAGTCCGTGTTTCCACTGAATTTTCTGTTGAACCCATGGAAAGAAAGAGAAAAAAATGTAAGACTATGAAGCATTATAATCTGTAATTTCACGTTGATAACCTTGACATTTAACTTACATTAAAATAGTTGACAGTATGCTCCATGATGAGCCGAGTGGACTTGTCACTGTTCTTGCCGTAGTCCACATATAACTGGAACTTCTCAGCCTATTAAAGAAAACCAACAACACGCTCAGAATTCTTTACGGGTCATTATTCAGTATGATTTTGATTACAGTAGTGGCAAGGGGATAAATACCCATTTGACAAAGCAACGTCCGACATCTTCAGGGACGCTTTCATGTTTTTCCAGTTCCTTGAGGAAGATCCTGAAGACAGAACACGGAAAAAAATTAATACATTCCAAAAAGTGAGTGATGGTGGTATGTTTTAAATATGAGAAATGACCAGGAGTACCCTATTTATTTTGTCCACTCGGTGTGAAAATGTCAGTCATTTTTGAGAAAAGTCGCTGCTTATACTTACTTATGATGGAATTCATACAGCTCCATCAAGTTCCCGAAGATGACGTCCTCCATATTGTTGAGTCCCGCAGGGATCTCCTCCTCTTGGGTTAACATCTCCCTCATGTAAGTCTGCAAGTTCCAACACAAAGATTTGAGTAAAGTTTGTCTTACAAGAACTGCACTTACACAGAAAGGAAACTCACGTCAATGCACTCTCGCAGGTCTTGCACGTAAGCCTTTTCCGTTTCAATCAGCTCAGCCAAAATAAACCTAAATGAAAAATAGGCACTTGTTATTATTTTGAAATTATGAATTCGCAAATGGTATAAGAGTCACATACGTTTCCCTGCTTGCAGACTTTGTTGCACCGTCGCTCATCCGGTCCAAATCCGTAAAACTCAGAGGGTGCTCCAATAAGTGCTCTGCAGAAAAGAAGTAAAAATAAACAATGAATGAGAAAACACTGATGGATTGACAAGTAATTCCCAACCGCTGTGCCATGAGATATCATCAAGTGTGTTGCAGAAAATCATTCACTTTCACCTAATAAGTCGGGGAATTCATTTATTTTTATCATGTTTTTTAATTTTTTTTTTATTCATCTATCTACATCCCTGAAGACTACAGCCAAACAACCAAATGTTCGTCCACAAATGGTTAAACCCACCCTGAATGAGATGCAGCATTAAAAAAAAACCTGTTCCGTTGTACGTAGTCCTCGAATTCAGCTCCAAAACTGACCATGTTGCTCGCCATACCTCCCGTCAGTTTCTTTTCCTCAGGAGCCGATCGAGGTACCTCGATGACATGTTTTTGGCCGTTAGTAAAAACCAAAACTTTGTCCACTTGCCGCAACATTAACATGTCGTTGCACTTTGCTGGACACTATGCAGGATGAGCATTTTCATACCCCTTGCATTGTGCACTCTACATGTGGATTATGACGATGAGTTTAATATTAACATATAGGACTTTTCACGTTTCAGCTCCTCAAGTTTGCATTTAGCCGTTACCTGAGATGCGTTTAGCATAACGCGATATCCCAAATATTTACGACTCGACGAACATCCGTCGGTTAAATGTTAAAACTGTCGTAAGGTGGAAATCTTTTTGACATTTTTTTGGCCGTTAGAGGACTTTTCACGTTTCAGCTCCTAAAGTTTGAATTTTAGTCGTTAACTGCGATGCGTTTAGCACAACGCAATATCCCAAATGTTGTTTTCAACTCGACAAGCATCCGTCGGTTAAATGTTAAAATCTTATCTTTTTGAATAATGTTGAAAACGGGCTGCAAGTCCTGATATTTGTTGACAGACAATGTCACGAATAAAACGCTGTAGTCATAAATACTTGATAACAACACGACGCAAAACGAACAAAGTTCAGAACAGCCCACTCAGTCACTAAACTGCATTTTTTTAGACGAATAATGCACGTTTAACTTAGACTAATTCACTTACCGCCCAGCCTTTCGATGGTTGCAAGAATTTGAGACGCAAGTTGTTCCATGGTCGAAGTCTTTTGTCCAGATCGTGTCTTCGGATAAGTCTTGTGCACTTGACTCCACTGCTGCACCTGACGGAATGTCACTGGCAGATTATATTTTGTACTGTGGTGTGACATCAAAGCCCAAAGATCGTTCTTTGTTTCGTCACGCGATCTTTCTTTGGAAAGTCACGTTCTTTGATCACGATTTCGCTTTTAGCGCCATCGGCATAGAATAAGTAGGCTGCCATCTAGTGGAGGGGGTGCAAATTGTTCACTTTTTGTATCTGTGTTACCTGCCTAGGGACTGCGGGTGTAAATTAAGATTTTTTTTGCTACAATCTGGCATATTTACATCTTTGAGATGTTTATTAATGTGCACTGTCCCTATTAAATAAATAAATTTTAAAAATCAATATTTATTTTTTACTTTTTTGAGTTATACTAAAAAAAGACAGGAGGAGGCAGAACCGTCTCTCTTTCTCTCTATCGCTATCTGTCTCTCTCACTTCTCAAATAGTGGGGCGCGCAGAGCGATGCCAGGGGTGGCGCATGTGACCTCGGGGAACATACTTTCTTTTTTTTCTTTTTTCTTTTTTTGCCGTACTAGAGTAACGTGTACTTGCACATCCACTCAGTGGGTGGCAGTGGCGCTCGCATTTTCAGAGTGCGCTCAGTATTTTTTAACTAAGCAAGAGCACACAGAAAAGAGATATGAAGAGCTGTGCCTGTGCGCCGTTTTCCGGCCGGACTCACGCAAAGACCCACTGCCTTCTCCAGTTCTCATGTGTCCGCCCGAGAAGTGCCATTTTCGGCTTGGGATCGTCACGACGACCGCCCTCACCTACGGTTCTCCCTCGGCCGCCGAGATTGCGCTTTTTTTTCGGTCCGTTTGTCTTTTGGCTTTGACTTTTAATGCAGTGGGAGATGAGGAAAGATCACTGTTTACTGCGTCCAAAAATTATTATAGCGGACAGCCGGTGTTGTGCCAAAAAATAGCCGCCCCGCGTGAAATGTCCCCCCTGACGGGAACGCTTATTTATAACGCTTTATTGAGGTGAAAACATCAAATGTTTTCATGGACGCATTACAGTAATGGATTTCCGACTGTAAAATCAGTTTTAAATAAATAAATTACACAAAAAACTTGTGCTGTATTTTAGGAACAAATCGTGGACTGGGCCACATAACCATCTTTGAACAGAAATGTATTAGTCTACAGGTTTTCACGACCATATCACAATGACAATCACACAGGTATGACATTTATTAGTTCAAGCAGAGTAAAATAATACATATTCACGGTACAAGAAAATCGTTTCCATTTCCATCGATTGGTAAGAAAAAGCTGTTTGTACGAATGACGTGTGGGCGCTCAATAATAAAATAAATAAAAATAAATAGATAAAATAAACACTCAATAAAGCGTTATAAATAAGCGTTCCCGTCAGGGGGGACATTTCACGCGGGGCGGCTATTTGTCGGCACAACACCGGAAGCCAGATCAATTAAGACGCCACTTAAAGACATTAGACCTCAATCTCATTGATAAGCCGCTTGATTGTTTTTCAGCGAAAACGTGCCGAATATTGCCAACAGTCGTCCCGCTTTGTCAGTATTATATCAGTAAACCAGTGAGCACTGTTAGCATGCTCAGTGCAAAATAACCTCACACCATTGCAAAGGAAGGGATACTGTGAGCAGCGAAAATAAAAATTGTCCTTCTGTCCAAAGACACTTTTTTTTCTTCTATTCAGCTTTGTTTTTTCAGTCAATTTTTTGGACATATTGTCCTCATCAGTTAATGTTTCTAATAAATTTGAATTTGTTTATTATTTACTGATTTTATTTTTCAGTATCAAATGGTCAAAAATGTACCTTGAGTGAGTTTTTATAGTTTGGATGTCTTTTTTTTTAATTCAAGCAAATTGATGCACGTTAAGTCTTTTCTGTTACAAACAAAACAATGCTAATAAAGTTTCTTTATTATAATTTGATCTGTGCTACTTTTTTTCTTTAATAGAAAAAAAGGACACAATGTTAGGCAGAGGCGTACTTACTGTATAATAGTAATATTATAGACAAATGATACTATTTATGTGATGCCCCCAAAAGTGTGATCACATTGGTGTGTGGGATTTCTAATTTTGTAGTCCAGAAGGCGTATGGGTCCAATTTATGTGATGTGTACTTTGTTTGCTCGGGTGAGGATGTTTGGAGTGGTCTGTAGGTGGCGCCGTTGGACCGCTATTCAAAGTGAGGTAACGGGGCTGTAGTCTTAATGACGCATGCGCGCAGCCATGTTCTCATTCCTTATGAACGACGGCAAGCTGGCGTCATCGTGCGCATCTTATTTAACCTGTATTTTTCAGGATTCATATTATTGTGAATGGTGCCCTATTCTGGTGCCTGCAACAATTTATTGGGGGCTCGTCCGGGATCAGCGCCACCGGCCAGTCTGGAGCTGATCCATTGATCCTGAGACTTCTACCGGAAGTCACCTGAGAGGCAGGGAGCAGCAAAGTTCCCTGGGATGAAGACACTGTTTTCCAACCACACCAAGGGATGCAAGCCGCTTTACCTACTGAGAAGTGAAGTCTGTTGTGCCAGTCATCACAACGATTGAGATTGGAAGAACCTGGACTGCACATCCAAGTGCAAGACATTGAGAAGCAGCTATGGCGGACAGTGAGAGGAAAAGTTTGGTGTGGACCATCAAACACAGCCTGCTCACTCTACCGGCTCATGAACTGTTCCAGATTGTACAGGCTTTGGATCAAGTGCCAGGGATGGACCAAGATCGTCTGTCTCATCTCACAGCAGAGGATGAAGAGGGCTGTTTCGACTACATCGCAGACTTCATGCACAGTAAGGCGTTACTTGATTTGGAAGATGATGGAATGGCACATTTACTACAGTTGCAAGAACTGATTGATAATTTAATTGCGGGTCAAGATCTTGCATTACAGAGGTCAGTTAGCAACAGTAAAGATGATATCAATGTTGATGCTAATGCTAATGATGATGTTGAAGCTGCTGGTAATGTAATGGCTCATGACGTTAAGCTAGAAAAATTGCTTACTAGTTATGAAGAATTGAGTAAACAAATAATGCAACTTATGCCCAAACTCAACACGCAAAATATCACACAACCACCATCGAAACACCCGTCTGCGCCAGTTAATGCAAATGTATCCGGCACAAAAATCAAAAGTATGAATACCACACCCTTGACTCAAGATAGCATGGTCTCACTAAGAGAACTATCGTATCTTCACCGGAGAGAATTTAAGATCCAGGGAGGTCAAATTGGTGATCAGGGGTCGGATATTAGTTATAACAGTGTTTGTCGTCAGATTGAAGAGGGCTTAAGGGAACAATTTAGTGATGTTTAGTGATTTAGTGATTTGTTTGAGCAGTCCTAAGAATCATCAAACCTGGGGATTTTAAAGACATGTTGATGATTAAAGAGGATTTAACTGTTGATGAGCTAAAAGGTTTCCTTCATTCACATCTCGGTGAACAGAGCAATACAGAACTGTTTCAAGAATTAATGTGCACTAAACAAAAAGATAGTGAGACACCACAACAATTCTTATATCGAGTCATTGGGCTTAAACAAAAGATTTTACTTGCCTCAAAATATGCTGACACTGATGTTAGACACAATGCAAGTACAGTTCAGGATGTATTTCTCCATACTGTCTATCAAGGTCTAGGACACAAACATGATGATATACGCAGAGAACTTAAACAGTTATTGCTAGACCACAGTGTACCTGATGAGGTTATTCTCAGACAGATGAAGAAAGTAATGACCGATGAGAGTGAAAGACAGCGAAGGTTAGGCCCATCCACCCGACAGAGGCAAGCAAATGTACACAAGGTGGAGGTTGAAGTAGACCAATGCACTCTACCAGCCAAAGAAGATAGCTCCCGAAAGAAACCAGATATGATCCAACAGTTAACAGAGAAGGTCGAAAATCTCACAAGACTTGTTGAGTCTATGCAACAGACAATGCATTCCCAAAAACCAACACAGCAGACTCGGGTCACAGCAAGCAAGACAGACAGACAAAGACCCTTGGTCTGTGCGAAGTGTGTGGAGCAAAACGTCCCTTGGTGTTCTCATTGTTTCTACTGTTGTAAAGATGGCCACCGAGCGGTGGGATGCTTGAAAAGACTGACACAACAGGGAAACGGGACCCGGTCCCTGCAGAGGGACAAACAGTGACCGGTCCCCAAACACTGTCCCAAACTGACACCAACCACAAGGGTGAGACGACAAAAGAAGAAAAGTCTGGTCCCAGAGCAAAAGACAAAGTTGTAAATCAGGTACAAATGCATTTAGCTGTAGCATGAGACACCACCCCTGATTTTTCCCTACAGCAGAAGTGAATGTCTTGCCAAACTTGTGGGGAGAAGAGCTCTGACACAATGTTGTGTAAATGGTTTAGCAGTTAGTGTCTTACTCGATACAGGGGCTCAAGTAAGCATGATTGACAGAGACTGGAGAAGAAAATTCTTACCGGACCTGGTTGTTAGGCCCGTCAGTGAGATAACTGAAACTGAAGAGGAATTGAAAGTGTATGCTGTAAACGGGGAAGCTCTCCCATTTGACGGTTGGGTCCCACTGGCAGTGAATCTGAAGGGGAATGAAAATCCTAACCTGTCAATTACTGTCCCTTTTCTTGCGAGTAGTGTTGTGCTTGAGAGACCATTGCTGGGTTTCAATGTGTTGGAGGCGATGATAAAAGAACAACCTGGAAGCCTGATCCAAACACTCACCGGCCTAATCTGCAACGCCATGCAGATCCCAACAGAAAAAGCAGGACTCCTGGTGAACTTCTTGCAGACTGACAAACCCCCTTCGCCATGTGGGCACCTACGAACAGACAAGACACAGTCATTCCTGCAGGTCAGGTGGTTTGGGTCAATTGCCAAGTTCCGGTCCACATGGACCTGTTGGATCCAATTGTCCTGTTCGAACCGGACGACAACAGCATTCCACTGGCTGAACTGGACATTGGAGTAGGTCTGCTCAAGGCACAGAACCAGCGAAGACCGTTTGTAACAGTAGCTGTGGGGAACAATACAAAACACTCAATAACGATTCCAAAAAGAACGGCTCTCGGCAGTCTGCACTGTGTGGAAAAAGTGATCAGTACAGACCTGTCAGGGGTTACACACACCACAGCGACATTCAACAGTGCTGTAATAACACCTGCTGTCACCAGTCAACATCAAAACCAACCCATTATTCCAGCACAACATCACGAAAAATCCACCCATGATGATGCTCCAATATTGACTGGTGACGAAACAACCACACTCCAACCAGTTGTCGATCTCAGTCACCTCAGTGAGCAGCAAAAGCAAATTGTAAACAAGATGCTCTGTGAAGAGGCTGGTGCTTTCACACAAGACAGCAATGACATCGGTTGCATTCCAGGGCTACAGATGACAATCACCCTCCAAGACAAAGTTCCAGTTCAGAAGACATATTTAGCAGTTCCAAAAGGGCTCTTCAAGGAAGTGAAAGAATATATACAGGAGCTGTTGATGAAAGGTTGGATCGTCAGGTCCAAGTCCCCGTATGCTGCGCCAGTAGTCTGTGTTAGAGAGAAGGACGGCAGCCTGCGTTTGTGCATCGACTACCGCCTCCTGAATAAAAAGACTGTCCCAGATCGTCATCCGTTGCCCAGAATCCAAGACTTGCTAGACACGCTTGGGTGTTACACTTGGTTTAGCATTGTAGATCAAGGTAAAGCTTACCATCAAGGCTTTGTTGCAGAGGAATCATGTCCTTTTACTGCCTTCACTACTCCGTGGGGTCGCTATGAGTGGGTGCGTATTCCGTTTGGACTCTCAAATGCCCCTGCTGCGTTTCAGAGGGCCATGGAGGAGATATTAGAACCTCTCAGGGACGAGTGCTGCATCCCATATCTCGACGATGTGCTCTGCTATGCAAAAACTTTTGAAGACCATGTTGAGGTCATTCGTAAAGTTCTGCAAGCCCTTCAACGTCATGGGGTGAAGTTGAGACCTGAGAAATGTGAACTATTCAAACAGGAAGTCAGGTATGTGGGTCGCCTAGTGTCAGCAGAAGGAGTCAAAGTAGACCCACGAGACATTGAAGCTGTGCAAACCCTGACACCCAAAACAGTTGGTGAAGTGAGGAGAGTAACTGGATTTCTGGGTTATTTCCGGTCATACATACAAGATTTTTCCCGGATTGCCAGTCCAATCTATGAGCTGCTCCAAATTCCACCAGGGCAAGGAACATTCCAGCCTCATGGTAAAAAGTGCAAACGCCTGCAGCTACCATCCAAAGAGCCCATCGTTTGGACGAAGGAACACCAACGAGCACTTGAGCAACTGGTTGATCTCCTCACAAACCCACCAGTTCTAGCGTACCCTGATTTTAACCAACCTTTTATCCTACATACAGACGCTTCAGACCAGGGCCTAGGAGCTGTTCTTTATCAGCGACAAAATGGAAAACTTAGAATCATTGGCTATGGGTCAAGAACATTATCACCAGCCGAACGCAACTACCACCTGGACAGTGGAAAACTTGAATTCCTCGCATTGAAGTGGGCTGTATGTGAGAAATTCCGCGACTACCTGTACTATGCGCCCCACTTCACGATCTATACTGAAAACAACCCCTTGACCTATGTCATGAGTACAGCAAAGCTCAATGCTGTCGGTCATCGGTGGGTTGGAGAGCTCGCAGACTTTCGGTTTGATGTCAAGTACAGGCCTGGGAAGTCAAATCTAGACGCAGACACGTTATCTCGTCTTCCCCTGGATATGGAAAAGTATGAAAGAACTTGCACCGAAAAACTCTCAAGTGAGGTAGTGTGTACGACATGGGATGGAAGTCAGGCAGCGAAAAGAGAAGATGCGGCTTGGGTGGTGATGCTAAATACGGCTTCCTCCGATTCGAATCAGCAGTTTTGGCCGCACTTTAAAACGATCAGTCATGAAGAATTAGTGCGCGCACAAAGAAATGACCAAGCCATAAACAAGATTATTGAGTTGAAAGAGTCCAACCAAAAATTAACAGATGAAGCACGTAAAACTGTAAGTGCAGCAACCAGAAAACTACTTCATGAGTGGAGCAAGCTAACAGTTGAAAATAACCTGCTGTGTAGGAAGATTAACCAGCGTCGACAACTAGTTCTCCCTGAAAAATATAGAGCACTCGCACTGAAAACACTTGCACAATGAAATGGGTCATGTTGGGACAGAGAGAGTACTTCACCTTGCTCGAGAGAGGTTCTACTGGCCCTTCATGTCCAAAGAAATTGAAGAATATGTCACCCGGAAATGCCCATGTATAAAGTCAAAGAAACCAGTCACTCATGTCCGAGCTCCAATGGCCAGCATCACCTCTAATTTTCCCTTAGAGCTGGTCTGCATTGACTACTTGCATCTGGAAGCAAGTAGTGGAGGTTATGAATATATTCTGATTGTGATTGACCACTTCATTAGATTTGCTCAAACTTACCCCACAAGGAACAAAGGTGGAAAGACCGCTGCAGAACACATGTTTAATGACTTCATTCCAAAATTTGGGTACCCGTCGAAATTACATCATGACCAAGGCCGGGAATTTGAAAATAAACTATTTCAAAGATTGCAACAATTGTCAGGAGTTGGCCACTCAAGAACATCGCCCTATCATCCCCAGAGCAACCCAGTGGAACGTCTCAATAGAACTGTCCTCCAGATGTTGAGAACATTAACTGAAAGAGAGAAGCTGCGATGGAAATATCACCTCCCACATGGGATCCACCCGAACAATTGCACGCTTCATGAATCTACAGGCTACTCACCCTTTTTCTTCCTTTATGGTCGCCATCCACACCTCCCTGTTGATTTACTGTTTGGTTTACCGGAAAGAAAAGAAGCATACTCACCTAAAGGATATGCCGAGAAATGGGCTGAGAAGATGAAAGAAGCCTACCGAATTGCTGCTGAAAACAGTAAAAAAGCAAGTGCAAGAGGGAAGGTGATCTATGACAAGAAGACAAGAGGAGTAATGCTGAAGCCAGGGGACAGGGTCCTTGTAAGAAACCTCAGTCAGCGTGGAGGCCCAGGCAAGTTAAGGTCTTACTGGGAGGATACTGTTCACGTGGTCAAGAGTCAGGTCGCTGAGAGTCCTGTGTATGTTGTGTGCCCTGA
The DNA here is from genome assembly GCF_030265065.1 of Corythoichthys intestinalis. Taxonomy (NCBI): domain Eukaryota; kingdom Metazoa; phylum Chordata; class Actinopteri; order Syngnathiformes; family Syngnathidae; genus Corythoichthys; species Corythoichthys intestinalis. The sequence continues at coordinate 32,591,137 of NC_080414.1, read as the reverse complement.
GTTGGGAGGGCAGCAAAAGACCCGAACGCTACATCGAAATCTCCTTTTATTGGTGAATGATCTACCTCTTGAAACAATGCCATCTAAATCCAACACAGTCCCAGACAAGAACAGAAAGAACCAAAGAATAGTCCCAGACACCCGAAATCAACCAAGCATTGAACATGACACCAGCAGTGAATCTGATGATGAAGATGATAACAGTCACGTTGGATACTGGCTAAGAAGACCTGCTGAAAGAACTGTTGCCACAGAAATCCAGAACTCTGTCAGTCCAACACTGATTTCCAGTGAAATCTGCCTATCCCTGAGTATTTTCCAGAACCTGTCTTGTTGCCAGAAGAAAGAAGGGAGGAACCCAGGATAGATAGAGGAACGTCACTGACTGACTTAGAGGAGGAACAACTCTCTAGGGCCTCATCTAGAACCAAAGCACAACGCTCAGATCCTTCGCGAGATCCGGTTAGGTTAGAGGTCAGAAAGTCAACTCGTGATAAAAAGCCTAGGAAGTTCCTGACTTATAACTCGCTGGGTGAACCGTCATGGCAAGAACGCATTGCAGTTAACTCTGTTTAGGTAACTCGATACCATATTCACCTGTCGTTCAGACATCTCTACACGCGTCCCCATCACCTACGGTGATGCACTGCTTCCCAACCATGCCACATTCACATTCCATTTGTCACACGCACACACCATACGTACCATACATCGTTCAACCACCCATGCCAACCTCATGTTACAATACCATCTCATGATGAGGGGAAGTAAGAAAAGTAGTTAAAAGAAAAAAAAAGAGTTGCCAAGTTCAAGACGTGTGTTAAAAAAAAAAACATCAGGAGCCATTTTTTATTTGTCAGGGAGTGTGTGATGCCCCCAAAAGTGTGATCACATTGGTGTGTGGGATTTCTAATTTTGTAGTCCAGAAGGTGTATGGGTCCAATTTATGTGATGTGTACTTTGTTTTCTCGGGTGATGATGTTTGGAGTGGTCTGTGGGTGGCGCCGTTGGACCGCTGTTCAGAGCGAGGTAACGGGGCTGTAGTCTTAATGACGCATGCGCACATGAACGACGGCAAGCTGGCGTCATCGTGCGCATCTTTAATGCATTTAACCTGTATTTTTCAGGATTCATATAATTGTGAATGGTGCCATATTCTGGTGCCTGCAACATTTACAGTGGCGGCAGAGAGTTTGGGGGTGCGCGAAACATTTACGTCTTCCTTGGGGGGGCGTAACAGAAAATAACTGAGAAGCACTGCCCTACTACAACTACTTATATATGGCTTAAAAAAAACACTCAGGTGACTTGAAGTTCCGCTCTGAGACCCCCAATTTGGCCAAATTTCAAAATTGTCCGATATGCACGTGTGATGCATCATTGGAAAGCTTAACATTTCAATTTTCTAGGGGAAAAAAAATTAACAGCAGGGCATTTAAAAAAGATAATTTGTAAACAGCGAAACCCTAACTGGAGGTGAGAGCATGAGAGAGCATAGTTAAAGACGCCATGATTTTAACAAGATATTATCACGTACTTATCTTGTTTCGACCCAAAAACTCCATGTAGCATGTATCAACAAATGTCAAGACACAGATGTGAATGGCTACAGCCGTATTCATTGGGGATTTTATGGGTGAAACATGGTAATATAAAAAGGGTCGCGATGCAGAAATCAAGGAGTGGTCGAGATTTTCTATTTCATATGATTACCCTTTTAAACATTTTTTTTTTTTTTTTCTGGATCGATTATTTATCATCTAACATATTGGGGGAAATGCGACAGCAACAACAACAACAAAAAAATACAATTAAGTGATAGTTATGAGGTAGATATCCACGACTTATTTACAGACACCATTTTTTTCATTGTGACGTAATTTGTTTAAAAGTTTAAAATACGCGAGTGAATAATTTTTTTTTATTCATTTTTTTTCTTAAACGAAATATTAGCTATCAATTAATGATTCTAAGCTAAAAATGACAGACATTTTGAATAATAAATATTACCAAACCACACCACCAGTTTTGTGGCAAAAGGTGGATTTTTCAGATGAATCTTCCATTGAATTACACCACAGTCGCCGCAAATATTGCAGGAGGCCTACTGGAGCCTGCATGGATCCGAGATTCACTCAGAAAACAGTGAAATTTGGTGATGGCAAAATCATGGTCTGGGGTTACATCCAGTATGGGGGTGTGCGAGAGATCTGCAGGGTGGAAGGCAACATAAATAGTCTGAAATATCAACAAGTCTTAGCTGCTTCTTACATTCCTAACCATAAAAAGGGACAAAAATCTGCAGCAGGATGGTGCTCTATCGCATACTTCAACCACTGCCTCAAAGTTCCTCAAGGCAAAGAAGATCAAGATCCTCCAGGACTGGCCACCCCAGTCACCAGACATGAACAGGATGAAAGAGGAAGCATGGACGACAAAACCCAAGGATGTTGATGAACTCTGGGAGGCAAGCAAGACTGCTTTCTTTGATGTTCCTGATGAGTTCATCAATAAATTGTATGAATCCTTGCCGAACCCCATGGATGCAGTCCTTCAAGCCCATGGAAGTCATACAAGATATTAAATTTGGATCTCACAGCACCGCTACTTAATTCGCTTATGTTATATAACATATTTTTGTATTTGAAATACATTTTTTGTTCAATTTTCACACTACTTTCTGTAGGCGACTGTCTTGCCAAAATTGGACCTTTATGTCTTCATTAAATGATAAATCTTTTTTCAGCTAAACAAATATATTTTTGTACATTCAACATCATTTGCGAGGGTCTTAGCTTTCATATGAGCCATTTCTGAAACCAATTGAATAATTAAAAGTCAAGTTATTCGCAATTGTTTCTACAAAATGGATAAGCGACAAGACTTTTGTCAGGAACTGTAGACACATATGGCTGTCGTGGAAACATATTGAAAAATATGTTGGGTGTTTTGGCTCTCTCGGTCAAAAAGGTTCCCGACCCCTGTGTTGTAGCTATACTGAAGTTGTGAAATTCTCTTCTAATTCTGCATATGTCATCTAAACTCTCTCAATATTTAAAGAGAACATCTCTAAATATTACTTTGATGCTGAAAAGCAATCATATTTCCAACAAGTTACCCCATCCAATTTTATTTTGAAATATACACTTGAACTTTGAACATTTAAAAAGTTATTTTCAATAAATATATCCAATTATACTTATTCTCTTTTATTTACTAATAATATATATTGAAGGAATTTAGTCCTCCCAGCCCAGAGCGCACGGGGAGGCCGGCAACAGAACGGAAATGTGCTCCGCCACCCGACCCCTCCGAGCGGAGCCAGGCCAGGAGGAAGCTAAACTCCGCGCGTTCCTGTGTTAACCCTTTGTTCTGACTCCAAGCTCCAAAAAGTCTAAAGAAGGCTCACCGGAAAACAGGTTGACAATTTAATGATTCACAGAGGTCTAAAGAACAAGGCAAAAACAGACGACGGAGGTACAGAGGCTGGATCCAGGGTCGTGTCACAACGGTTACATAGGAAATGTTTCCGAGGAGCGACAAATTGTTATCAGTGTTCAGTCTTTTTAACGTCTTTGCTGACGCGGGTCTTGTCGAAGGCGTTTCTGGGCGTTGCTTTGGGGCCGCCCCCGCTGTGGCCGGCCCTGGGCGGTTTAGGTTCGTGCGCGGATTTGGGACGCCCGCTATCCACTTCGCTGTCCGGGCTGGTGGTGCTTGTTCCAGGACAAAACGCTTTGTCCTTGGAGTTTGCTGAGAGCAGATTCCCCGAGTATGTGCGTCACTCATGATAAGACGGCATTGTGTATCTCTATTTCTTCTCATTAAACTATGGTGTGCTATTTATTTTATATTAGTAGTGTAGTCCTACCGCAAATATGAAAATGATACACATTTCCTGATTAATTATATTACGTGTGTTAGCCTAATGCAAACAGTTAGACGGTGCCTACGAAAACCTGTACCATATGTATGTGTTAGACTATATATGTGTTAGACTAATGCAAACAGTTATATGGTGTGTGCGATGACGATATCGTTTCCCCTTCATTCCCCCTCTCGAGCCCCGACAGGGGATCGAAAAAACATGGATGTGGCCTTAGAACTCAGCTTTGTCAAGTGGTGGAAGAAATGTAGCAATTGATGAACAGTTTAAACAGGGATGTGCGAAATTTGTCCCCCTCAGGACTCCTGTTAAGTACTCTTTAAAACAATATGATACCGCCTCAAAGGGTTAATCCTTGGTTGTCTTCGGTCCCGTGGCTATAGGCATCAGCTCACAGTGCCCTCTTTGTACAGGTGCATTGAGACCGATTTTTCATGATCAAATAGACGGGCTACCCATCAAGTTATTCCTGTCGCTAGGAAAAATGAGATATACATTCAGTTAAATTAAATTAAATTAAATTAAAATAAATAAAAATAAAGTTACTCTTTAGTTAAGAAAAATGAGAGACACACTAAGCTAAATTTGGTCCATTGAATAACAACCTTTAAATCAGGAAAAGTGAGAACCGTACTGAGTTAAATTTTGGTCCAGTAAATGAAAATTTAAGTGCCCCTTTTTTCACTTCCGTAACGTTAGGGTCAACCACCACCTGTAGTAAGAGGGAACTGTGCGCAGTCCTGAAGAAAAAGGAATGCAACAGTGTGTCAAACATCTCAGAACAGCTTTTAAATGAAGAAAAAGAACAGCACTGACAAACTACTACATCTAAAAACATAACACAGCAAAAACATTCCCCCATTGACTAGAGAATGGTGAAAAAGCGGTACTGTACAAAAGCGGAATGTTGCAATACAGAAAAACTTGGACACCATGAACTCGAAACTCGAAATAAACGTCTTCACCCCTTACCAGTTGTTGAAAATGATGGACACAGACGCCTGTAGGCAAACTTTATTCCACCCCAATTAAAGAAAAACTTTATTCCGCCCCATTGACCAAAAAATGAATAAATATCCTAATCAAAAGTATATAAAAATAATAAAAGTTATATTCTCCACCCCAAATGACAAATATGGCTAAAGGCTAAAGAATAAAACTGGGACTTAAAAATGGCACAAATCTACCGAGTACTATGATTTAGAACCTAACAAAAAATAGTAGTCTTTGAACAAAAATCCCAAGAACGAAAATGAATCTATGGTGATTGTGGAGATGTAAAACAATCCAGTGATATGACATGTGTCGAGGAATTACAAAACCCAAATGTGACTGCAAAAGATCGAAAAAATGTGACGGAAAAAATAAACCCCACTACATAAACAATGTGTATTCCCACCACTTACCAACAACGTCAGGGGCACCTTTCCACATCACATTTCTAACAGCAACATCCGCATGTGAAATCAATAAAAGGGAAAAAGGAAAGAAAATCCAAACCTTTTAGCGAAAAATAATATTACAAAGAACAAATAAACGAGAGCACTATAGCAACAGGGACCATGACGCTAAACCTATTTATTTCCATAATCAATTGTCGCTTCCTAGGACATGGGTCGTATGGGAATTTGTTTATTTTCTCCCAGTCCGGATCCGTCATGGTTGCCCCCCACCCTAGTGGATCCTAGTGTAGCTGTAATCTGTTCAACTCAAAAGAATACAGAGCCTCCAACATATTTTAAAACACTCCCTAATTAAAGCATAGAACGACTTTGCCTTTGTGTAGAACACAAACAATGAGCTTAAGGTGTCTAAAATATAATGCGGTACCTACAGGAAAGTTAATCATTAGAAAGTGAAAATAAAATAATAAAAGTAAAGAATCTTAATCAAATACATCTGGGACTATGTGGTGTACTTAAAATATGCCACGTACTCACACGTTTTAGTTTTTTTGCCTACTGCTTGTCGAGACGTCTGAGGCACGGTAATCTCTCTAACATTTAAATACTCTCTCAAACTCAAAAAGACCGGAAAACATTCACCTCGACGAAACGCAGCATCGTCAGCTGGGGTGAGTATAAAACCGTGCGGACAGTCGTGACGGCTGTCCCTTGGCGATGAACCATTATTTTGTGAGCACCTGTTCTCACACAACCACCCGCTCACGGCTCGTGCGATACCGCAGTCACAGCCCTGAGGGAATAGGTGGGGTCTGGAATCAAACCTTTGATCCTCCAACCATTGGCGATCCCTTCTCCCACCCGCGCAACCGGTGGTCCGTGTGCCGGTGCGATGGCTCCGCTTGTTATACCCAGTTCCAGCCCCGCTAGCGTTCAGGGCGAATGTCCTCCCATCCTGTCAACATACACATCTGGTGTTTCAGGGGATCGATAAATAGAAATAAGGATAAACTTAAGAATAGCCGATTTGTCATACTTACTTATCTTAACTGGGCCTATTTGTAACCTTACCGCCTGAAACGTCCCAACCGCACCAGTCTCAAAACTCCAACATGTGATGTGGCAGATTATTATCCTTAAACCTTGAAATCTTTTGGGAAACAATGTGGTCAGGGAAAACTTTAGATCGTTTTAATGGCCTCTGCGTGCTCCTAAAATGTGTCGTGCTATTAAAGCTAAGTGGGATTATGAATAGTTTTATGTTTATAATAATTTACTGTTTGTTGGGCCTAAGAACTGTATGTTTAGAGTTGAACAGACTGTACAAGTCAATAAAAATTTACAATTGTCCGCATCCATATTAACTTTCAGTAATAATGTTGGTGTTATCTTGGCCCACTTAACCCCCTCTAGCCATGCCCACAATTACAATTGTAAGCATGGCTATATCACTCATAGCTACTACTCAAAGTGCATTATGAATACCCGGTACATGTTATCATTCCCAAGTTACATCAGCTTGTGTGATACCCCAATTATCTAGACCAAATCAAAAACTATCCCCTATGGTGGTCTAAATGCCATCATTTGAGATTCTAACTCCCTTTTTTTTATTTTTTTATTTTATTTTTTTTTTCCAATAAGCTTAATAATATTGATCGTCAACAACCCTAGTCACAAGGAATCATTTTGTCAAAGGATGGGAGTTGTACATTCATTTCTACGGTGTGTGGTTGTCTACTACACGTTTAAACTGTTCAATGGTTACCATTGCAACAATCAACACAAAAACATTTATATGTCTTATTATTTCCAGTTTACAAACCCCTCATGTCCAATTCAGATCCCAAACAAAACCACTCAACAATAATTAAAATATTTATGTCTTGGAAAGTGATGCCTTTTCCGTTGTTCCTTATGTCATTCAAAATATGTATCTTTCTCCCCTTTTGTGAAACAATTAGGTCCCCCGAAAATAATTGCAAAATAACAAACCAGTGAATAGGATCAATAGAATAAATGCAAGTCAACCAGTTTGACTTTTTATAAAAAATGGAAAAGAATAGAAATAGATGAATAAAAAAAAAATATGAAAAATACAGTTAGCACAGACATGGAACTAAACAACACTTTCTCCACTCCTCCTTTTTTTTTTTTTTTTTTTTTTTAAAATATTATTCAAGTCCTTAAAAATAAAAATCTGTTCCATAAAGGTGTCCAAAGGAATGGAAAAATATCACATGAGAGTAATTCATCAAAAGATCAGGAAAAAAAAATCCAAAATGAAAACATAAAAATTGTCTTATACTGGGGAAATTGTATTTATAGGCAGTAGACTTGGAAAGGTATTCTGAAATTAAATTAACTCATCTCTAGATTCTGTCTCATTATCGTTGTATCGTTCGAGTATTATTCTTAACTTTTAACATAAGCAACTTCCCCAGCATAATAAATTGCATTTGGCACGATGCCCGTGTTTGTTTACGTTCTCAAATTTAATTCCTCCCCTCTTATGTAATTTGTTAATTCGATTCCTACTGTGGTCTTTCTCTTAAAAAAAAATTGGTTGCTAGTTTCCCCTATAATTTCAAAGCACAAAATTTACCTACATTGGTCTTGTCTTTTCATCCCAGATCACGAAATTGGTGAAAATGTCTTATTCCCCTTTTTTATTTTATTTTATTCATTTCTTGATTTCTTTTTTGCAAGGATAGCCCAATTCTATCCGCAGGTGACCCAAAAGATTATATTTTAGTGAAATCTGGCCTTTTCAAGTCTTTTTAAAAACCTAAATCCACTTTTACATTGTCCCGTATATCAAAATTAACACATATAGGAGATTCTCCCTCCGCATTCTTCCGGGAGTCAATAGTGGCTAGGGAAGGACTGTCTTATCTATTGTTTTACCAAAACAACCAGAGACTTGAGCTTGAGATGACCCACTTTAAAACTTTGCTCTTTCCTAAACTTTAACCCTTTAGGCAAGGCATCTCAAACTTAAATTAGCTTCTATAGACTCCAAATTAAACAGAACTACAAAATAACTCCTAAATCAGTTTTCCGAAAGTGCAAAAGGAAAAGAAAATATACTAAATGAAATTATTTCCTTCAAGGGTCAACAATGAAAAGAAAATATCCAAGTTAAAATAAAAATAAAAACTAAAAAGACTTACTATTTATCTCATTCTGGGAACGTTATCTCCGATGTAAATTTGGAATCGTGATAAGTGCTATGAAAGAACCATTTGCTTTTTTTTTTTTTTTTTTTTTTTTTTTTTTTTTTTTTTCAAAGATGTTCTAGTTACCTTAAGGGGTGTTATGAATGTCAATTAGCTCAAATATTTACAATTCTTATATTGCATTGTTACATGTTTTATTGTGGCCCCCTATTTGATAATTTGTCAATTAACTTTGGTCATGGCCTGTCTCGACAAAGTTGGCCACTTATTTCCTACTCTATTTTCATAACAGCAAAAATTAGTTCAATTTTAATTGTCTTCTTATATCAAAACTAAAATCAATAAAGTTATCCTGTTGTTCTTTGGATCCCAGCTGAATTCACGACAGCCAATTCTATCAACATGTGATCCAAAAGTGACACTTTCCCCATATTCATCATGCTTGAATCCCCTAAAAATTACATTTCAAACTATTCGTTATACTAGAAGCGAGCCATGATATCAATTCCCCGTTACTAATTTTAAGGTGTTCTTTGCTGGTTCGGTTTTGCATGTTTGTTATTCTAATAATTGTAAGTTCGTGGTTGAACGCATCACTTTAATATTCTTTTGTTTTATCTACATTCTTTTGTGAGTAAAAATCTTCTTGTTAGAAAAAGCTTTTTTTTTTTTTTTTTTTTTTTTAAAAATCTATAACTTTACCAAACATCCAGGGACTTCAGCCCTCCTTGCTCTGCTTGGCCTGAACAAGAGCAAGAGGGGCCTCCCGCCCATCGGCCCGCGCACCTCATTTTGAACACTGTGTTCCTTTTCTAATCAGATCTACTGATTTTTTAGAATTTTTTACATGTTGTCCCTTTTTGGCTCTCAATTTTATCTTAAAATGTTAAACAAGGACTGGAAAATTCCCAGCTTCAATTCTAGCCTCCCCTTATAATCAATTTTGGCAAAAAACCCAGCGGATGCCGTCGAGGACCCCATGTTGCAAATAGGGGCCACCGACGGCCCGCCCTCCTTATTTTGAACACAGTGTTCTTTTCTAATCAGATAGCCCAACTCCAGGCGCCATGCCAACGGCTGTCTCCCAGAACGTTAACAGGGGCGCTTCCTATTTTTTCGGCTTCATCTCGAACAACACTAAGCAAAACAAAACGTCCACTTACTTTAACAAGAGACTACACGACACCATAGCAACTTAACATTTAAACAACAACAGTGGCAGTTCACCCCGGCTTCCCCATTTTAATTGTCATTTTTTATTTTTTGTCATGGTCAATCTTAGTGCAACAACTGAGTTTCGATTTCCGTGAACAACTCGTCTAATTTCTTCCCTGTACCCTCACAGCCCTCCTTAGCGCATTCATATAGCCATTTGTCACGGGTCCCTGACCTAAATCTTCGCTGGGCGAATGTGTTCATGGCCATGTCCATTGTTCTGCTTACCGCAAGCAGCGAGGCCCTCTTTGCTGTTGGGCGTCACTTCCAACAGCGGCCTTAATACCTTTATTCTTTTTTAAGGGGGGACCACTTCCTAGGGCCTCCACAACCCAGCTCTCAAACCTCAGACTCGTCAGCCCTGAGGTGTGGAACCGCTACGTTCCAGTCCCGGTGGCTTTGGCCCGGCCTGACGCTGCCCGCCAGCCAAACCACCACAACCTTCAGGACAAGTATATGTCTATCCAAATTTATATGTATACCTCTAAATATACATATAAATGCATACACATATTGCGCGTACAGACCCCTCATCCAACTTAAAAAGTGGGTCGTCGCATCTACTCTATACTCAAATATACATGCACATATCTATCCCATACACATATCTTTGTATGTATATGCATACATGCGCATGTATATATTACGTATGTCCCACCCATCAAATCGGGAAACAACAACCTGTTGTCTAGGAGCCAACCAGCCTGACCCTCTCCATTCCCCAGAGGGGGAATGGAGAGGGTCGCGCAGGCAGCGGCTCACAACCTCTTTTGTGTTGTTAGGTTTCTCGCAATTTAATAAGGCTCCGGGGACACCGCTTCCTAATAACCTAAGCTTGTCCTGTTTTTTCTTTTTTTTTTTTTTTTTTTTTTTTTTCTTTCGCCCAGCCTAAACTACGCGACGCATGGCATATATGTTGCACTCTTTCTGAATTTACCCCTCTAGTGCTAAGACTAATGAAGACTAATGTTACACTACACTTGTTCCCCTTATTCCTCCAACAGAATGCACAAATCACAGTTAGACAAAACACAAAATGGTCGAAGGTCGCTTCAAGTCAACTTTCACCCGCCTTAAATTATGACAAAACGTCTGTTTACCTTTTCGGCTTTTAGCGGTGCACCTAAAAGGGCTCCAGTTGACTCTTCCGCAGCCGTTCGTCCATCCCCTCCGTCGTCTGGGCCTATCACGTCGTCAAACCATCACGTCGGGTCACCAACTGAAGGAATTTAGTCCTCCCAGCCCAGAGCGCACGGGGAGGCCGGCAACAGAACGGAAATGTGCTCCGCCACCCGACCCCTCCGAGCGGAGCCAGGCCAGGAGGAAGCTAAACTCCGCGCGTTCCTGTGTTAACCCTTTGTTCTGACTCCAAGCTCCAAAAAGTCTAAAGAAGGCTCACCGGAAAACAGGTTGACAATTTAATGATTCACAGAGGTCTAAAGAACAAGGCAAAAACAGACGACGGAGGTACAGAGGCTGGATCCAGGGTCGTGTCACAACGGTTACATAGGAAATGTTTCCGAGGAGCGACAAATTGTTATCAGTGTTCAGTCTTTTTAACGTCTTTGCTGACGCGGGTCTTGTCGAAGGCGTTTCTGGGCGTTGCTTTGGGGCCGCCCCCGCTGTGGCCGGCCCTGGGCGGTTTAGGTTCGTGCGCGGATTTGGGACGCCCGCTATCCACTTCGCTGTCCGGGCTGGTGGTGCTTGTTCCAGGACAAAACGCTTTGTCCTTGGAGTTTGCTGAGAGCAGATTCCCCGAGTATGTGCGTCACTCATGATAAGACGGCATTGTGTATCTCTATTTCTTCTCATTAAACTATGGTGTGCTATTTATTTTATATTAGTAGTGTAGTCCTACCGCAAATATGAAAATGATACACATTTCCTGATTAATTATATTACGTGTGTTAGCCTAATGCAAACAGTTAGACGGTGCCTACGAAAACCTGTACCATATGTATGTGTTAGACTATATATGTGTTAGACTAATGCAAACAGTTATATGGTGTGTGCGATGACGATATCGTTTCCCCTACAGTGCCTTGCAAAAGTATTCGGCCCCCTTGAATCTTGCAACCTTTCGCCACATTTCAGGCTTCAAACAAAGATATGAAATTTAATATTTTTGTCAAGAATCAACAACAAGTGGGACACAATCGTGAAGTGGAACAACATTTATTGGATAATTTAAACTTTTTTAACAAATAAAAAACTGAAAAGTGGGGCGTGCAATATTATTCGGCCCCTTTACTTTCAGTGCAGCAAACTCACTCCAGAAGTTCAGTGAGGATCTCTGAATGATCCAATGTTGTCCTAAATGACCGATGATGATAAATAGAATCCACCTGTGTGTAATCAAGTCTCCGTATAAATGCACCTGCTCTGTGATAGTCTCAGGGTTCTGTTTAAAGTGCAGAGAGCATTATGAAAACCAAGGAACACACCAGGCAGGTCCGAGATACTGTTGTGGAGAAGTTTAAAGCCGGATTTGGATACAAAAAGATTTCCCAAGCTTTAAACATCTCAAGGAGCACTGTGCAGGCCATCATATTGAAATGGAAGGAGCATCAGACCACTGCAAATCTACCAAGACCCGGCCGTCCTTCCAAACTTTCTTCTCAAACAAGGAGAAAACTGATCAGAGATGCAGCCAAGAGGCCCATGATCACTCTGGATGAACTGCAGAGATCTACAGCTGAGGTGGGAGAGTCTGTCCATAGGACAACAATCTGGCACAAATCTGGCCTTTATGGAAAAGTGGCAAGAAGAAAGCCATTTCACAAAGATATCCATAAAAAGTCTCGTTTAAAGTTTGCCACAAGCCACCTGGGAGACACACCAAACATGTGGAAGAAGGTGCTCTGGTCAGATGAAACCAAAATTGAACTTTTTGGCCACAATGCAAAACGATATGTTTGGCGTAAAAGCAACACAGCTCATCACCCTGAACACACCATCCCCACTGTCAAACATGGTGGTGGCAGCATCATGGTTTGGGCCTGCTTTTCTTCAGCAGGGACAGGGAAGATGGTTAAAATTGACGGGAAGATGGATGCAGCCAAATACAGGAACATTCTGGAAGAAAACCTGTTGGTATCTGCACAAGACCTGAGACTGGGACGGAGATTTATCTTCCAACAGGACAATGATCCAAAACATGAAGCCAAATCTACAATGGAATGGTTAAAAAATAAACGTATCCAGGTGTTAGAATGGCCAAGTCAAAGTCCAGACCTGAATCCAATCGAGAATCTGTGGAAAGAGCTGAAGACTGCTGTTCACAAACACTCTCCATCCAACCTCACTGAGCTCGAGCTGTTTTGCAAGGAAGAATGGGCAAGAATGTCAGTCTCTCGATGTGCAAAACTGATAGAAACATAACCTAAGTGACTTGCAGCTGTAATTGGAGCAAAAGGTGGCGCTACAAAGTATTAACGCAAGGGGGCCGAATAATATTGCACGCCCCACTTTTCAGTTTTTTATTTGTTAAAAAAGTTTAAATTATCCAATAAATTTTGTTCCACTTCACGATTGTGTCCCACTTGTTGTTGATTCTTGACAAAAAATTAAAATTTTATATCTTTGTTTGAAGCCTGAAATGTGGCGAAAGGTTGCAAGGTTCAAGGGGGCCGAATACTTTTGCAAGGCACTGTATATATATATATATATATATATATATATATATATATATATATGGAATCATATTTGTTAGAGCTATATTGAAGTTGTGAAATTTTCATTCTGCATATGTCATCTAAACTCTCTCAATATATAAAGAGAACATCTCTAAATATTACTTTGATGCTTAAAAACAATCATATTTCCAACAAGTGACCCCATCCAATTTCATTCTGAAATATACACTTAAGCTTTGAACATTCACAAAGTTTTTTTCAATAAATATATCCAATTATACTTATTCTTTTATTTACATATAGGAGTGATTAATCAATGGTATCCACAGAGAAGGAAGGTTCATTGCATAGAGGATAGTTGTGCACTATTGCCTTCATTCTGTTCAATTTACAGTGAAAGCATAAAGATATTTGACAATATTCAAAGTTTTGTAAAGTAAAGAACAGATTTGACATCATCCTGGGAAGTAAAAAGTGTTTTACATCAAATTAATGGAAGGCATACATATAAATTTATTTGAAGCTTAAAAACAATCATATTTCCAACAAGTGAACCCATTCAATTTCATTCTGAAATATACACTTCAACTTTGAACATTCAAAAACTTATTTTCAATAAATATATCCAATTATACTTATTCTCTTTTATTTCCATATAGGAGCGATTTATAAATGGTATCCACAGAGACATTCATTGCATAGAGGATAGTTGTACACTATTGCCTTTATCCTGTTAGTACAATGTACAGTGAAAGCATAAAGATATTTGACAATATTCAAAGTTTTGTAAAGTAAAGAATAGATTTGATATCATCCTGGGAAGTAAAAAGTGTTTTACATAAAACTAATGAAAGGCATACACATAAATGATCTTTGAAATGTTTTAATTCAACAGATAATAGTTTAAAATAAGTGAATAGCAATGAAATACCCTTAAATAACTGATCATTTTCGTTGACATTTTCATAGCATCAATGTGCTAGTGTTGTCATAACTAAATATGATCAAAGTGCATTTTAACAATAAGTTCAGGTAAAAGATGAGCAGGCACTTCTGCTGTAAGGAATGTTTGGTGAAAGGTCTATCACGAAACAAGTCTGTCTCAAAATGAAAAAAAGTCAAAACTGCATTCAGTGTCAATAATCCTGTTTTGATATTTGACTTGTGAAGAATGAATGGGGTCAGATTATGAGGGACCCTCATTTCAACCAACTCTGGCATGACAACACAGCTCTACAATTTATAGTTCAAGTCAATAATGTCAGCAATGAAATTTGAATCAGAGTAGATTCTCTCAATGGAAGGAGCACCTTTCACTGACCATAGGACAAAGTTACACCAATCAAGGCCAGTCAGGGGTGAAAGTGGGCGGGAACGGTCAGGAACGCAGTTCCGGTATAAGATTCAGAGCTGGAACGCAGTTCCGGTATAAGATTCAGGGCTGGAACAGCTACGGTCCTTTGATTCCGAAAATGTGACGGGAACTGTCTAGGGCTGTCCCAAACGACTAATTTTCTCCCGATTAGTCAGCCGACTATTTTTACTATTAGTTGACTAATCTAATAATAATAAAAAAAAAAAAGTTAATTTTTTTTTTTTTTTTACTAATTTAGCAATGAAATTTTTGTTGACGCTTATCAATTCACAAAAAATATATTGGAACACTTAAATTAGTTATTAAAGTACAAATAAACATGTAAATAACAATAATAAATCACAAATAAACAATGAGTTCAAATGCTGATAGAATTAACTAGTGTAGCATCCCGATTGGAAAGATGGTCTCTTAAACTGATGGTTTACAACTTTTATTCCATCCTTGATGTAAACACACTGTAAGAGCTACGGTGCACACAAATAAAACAACACAATTAGAAATTAACAAAAATTTTTCACCTTTTTCCTTTGAAACCTTATTTATATATCAATGAATTGCCTATATGAATTGCCTTTACCTTAAATTATTACTTTATCATTGACAATCTCTCCCTTGAGTGCAATCACTGTATATACTGTATATATTTATGACCTTTTAACCTTATATAATTTTATATACCATAAAATAAACCATAACATGAAATAAACCTTTCAATTAGCATTAAGAACAATACTAAAAGCACTTATAGGCCCATAGGACCATTATTTAGTAAGGCGACACACCCTCTGGTGTACAAAAAATGAAAAAAAAAAAAAAAAAAAAAAGATTACAAACTGGGTGACGGCGCTTGGTGTTTATTCACGGCCGACGTGCAGCCAAGCTTGGCATTGAAGAGACAGGACAGAAGAGTGTACCCTCCTTTGTTTTTATGAAATAAGTCAATGTTTTGGACACTCTGGTGCGCTTTTTTTGGCTTTGTGACGCTTTCCCCGCTTGCATACACAGCATCCAACATTCTGAGCTTTCCACACATATATTTTTTTAACCCTTCATTAACCGTCGACGGGATGTTGTGCTCGTCGACGGATTTACGTCATCGATGACGTCGACTATGTCGACTAGTCGGGACAGCTCGAGAACTGTCAAAACGCTATGTAAAAACAAAAAAATACAAAGCTGCCACACATGCATTTCATCTCCAAGAAGTAAACAATCTACCAACATCAGATTTACATACACAAGTGTTAACAACAAGCATAATAAAGTGCTTGTGTCGGGTAATCCATTTCCACCAATATTTATTATTTATTTTATTCCATGGACAGCATGGAGGTTTCCCCAGCTGCTGCAGTTATCGGAGTCTACGATGACGAGTCACGTCAATGTGTGAATGCACGCAGCAAAGCAAAACGCCTGGACTCATTTATCCGTTCAATTGGCTGACATACTGACATGTGATCAACAGAGGTAGTAAGCTCTGATTGATTCAAATATGCATATTTTCTGAAACAGCAAAAAAAAAAAAAAAAAAAGGGGGGGGGCAATGCAACAGAAAATGGATCAAATCTTTAACAGCAAGGAAAGAGTGAAGGTGGCCTTTTTATTATATTTTGCTTTATTTGCTCTGATGGGGAGGTACAGAACACTTTAGCTGTCAATGTGCACTTTGGACTTATATTTGCTCATTTATGTTAGGCTACTTATTCATTTCCTTATGATTAAAAAAGTCAATGTTTGCGCAATCTTCAAACTATATTCCAGTTCACTCTGCGTAATTCAAGTAATTTATACTTATTTTTCTGAATGCATGTCACTTATATCTTTATTATTAAAAAAACCCAACAAAAAGTAATTGTTTACATTATCTTCAATTTTAAAGGGTATGTAGCGGTAAAGGGGGTGTGAGACATCAATAGAACCGTTATGTGCCAAGATAACAAATGTTGATAAAGTTAACAAAAAAATCAATCACATTAATGAGCAATTATCGAAAATAGATCGAAAATGACGAACATTTCTGAAAGTGTTCCGGAAACAGCCGAATGGGGCGGGGACGTCACGACAAGTGATTGACAGTCGAGGCGGAGCCAGGTGCCATTGTTTTTTATCGACGAGAGAGTAGCGTTGGGGTTTGTTTGACCAAAACATCACTAGAATGGTTCAAAACTGCTGTGCTATGTGGTGTACAAATAGCTATTTATCAGAATATAGTATCCATGAGTTCCCGAACGCGAAAAAAAAGCTGGACTACTTACTATGGGTAAAGTTCGTCCGTGCAAAGAGGGCTAATTTTCTAGACCCAGCCTCCGGCACGGTTTTCTGTTATTTTCCACCTGAAAGCTTCTCGAACTATGGACAAGTGAAATTGGGTTTTGCTAAAAGATTGCTGCTCAAAGGAGATGCGGTGCCGACCATACATGCGCAGCCACCTAAATGTCCCGAGATATCAAGAAAGAGGACGATGACTGGCAAAGGAGGCTAAGACTAAGCAAAGGAGGGGAGCAGCCAAGCTCGAAATGGCCAGAATGAGTACTCTTTTATAATAAAAAAATGTCACGCATTGGATACAGGACTGGACACATGTATAAATTATCGTTCGTAAAATATATAGAACAAATCCTCTGATCCCATTCATATTTGTGTCTGTTGGCAGAGCGAAAAGCTATGATAGCGCAATAAATGATAATTATTCTATGCATTCCTTTATTTTGCGGTCACGGTGTATCAGCTTCACAAAAAGAAATGCAAAACAAATCATTGGTGTTTCCCACACGATCTGCTGCCGATGTTTCATCAGTGTCATTGCTCCCCTCAATGACCGTTTCATTACGCTGCATTGGCGTTCGTTTGGGCTCAAATTGGTAACCTAAAACACCGATTAAAGCTTCGTAACTCTCCTCGTCACCATTAGATGAACATTCGTTACGTCGTTCTACGTCGGATTCGTCGCTGAAACTAGAAACGAAATTGTCTGCCATCATCGCCGCCATTCAGTATTAAAGCACTGAGCCTTTTTCTTGTTGAAGAAACACCCCTCACTGTCAATTCTGAATTCACTTTTATTGACAACGAGGGGTGTTTCTTCATGAGGGAACCTGGAATATGTGCAGGACGAACACAATGCATCAGCATAAACAGCTCAAAACACCCCTAATTCTCCCCTCACTAGAAGGAATTATATTGATGCAGACAGGCGCTGCCCCCCTAGTGGCCGGTGGCACTCTCTTCACTTGTCGTGACGTCACGCACACAATCTGCCAGATCTCGGGCGCCGTTTTAGCTTGACAATCGAGCCAAATTTCTCTCATTTTCTTGTGTGTAATTACACGAAGTGGCATGATATGAATACAAAAGGCATGCGTTTATGGATAAATGATGGAATATTAACATTTTCCCAGGGCATGACATACCCTTTAATATACATCCTATGTTCTCAAGTAGTTAAAATTGAGATTCGGCATGTGAAGAAATCAGGGAAAATAAAAATTAGGAGCTGGAGGTTGGGGTTATAGCTGTTTTTGTTAATTGTTTAATTAATTAATTAAATTTCTGGCTCCGTGGCGACCTTCACGTCGGGGAGCTCCGGCAAGAAATTCTAACCACTTTCACCCCTGAGGCCAGTGATACCAAGCTGGTACTGAACTTGGTAATAGTAGGAAAGAGAACGATTTAAATCTCGTTGTCCTTTATTTGGCCCGAATTCTCCGTTGTAGGAATCAGTCGGAGCGCACAAAAATACCCAGTGCGTTTTGTCACTTCGAGAATTATTTTGTTGCAGGTCGCAGCTCACGTGTTGTGAGGCGCTAAATGGCCATTCAGTAGTTTCAATACAAAGATGCTTCTGACAACCTCCCCTTCCGACCGATTCGATCCTTGTCCGAAGTCGACCCCTAGTGGCCAACAATATCACACACTTCCCTACATAACCGGAGCCAGTATGATGCACTCATTTGGGAACACTTGTTTTGTACACCCAAATCTGCATCTACATCAAAAGAGTAGGGAGGAAATAACAGAGAAGTAAGATAATTTAGTAGTAAAACGATCTGGGATGAAAAAGTTAATTCACGTAGGTCTTTTTATATGAAAGATCAAAACCTGGAACATTTTCAATATGAAGCACGATGATGTATTACAAATTTCTGCGGAGTGCTTTCACATGCAATAAAAACTAAAAGAAAAATTTTAAGAACTAAATTCTGATTTCTTCGCCCAATTCATGTCCACACAATAACATTTTACTATACATTTTAAATAACAAAGAAGGCCAAAAACAATCTCTGCAAATAACGCTGACATTTTATTTGATCAAATACATAACTATATACAATATGTACAAGAAATTATATTCACAAATGTTGCAAAAAACAACAAAAAGGACGCCGAGCCACTTTGATGGAATCATCGAAGCCACTGTAGTTCACGCCCTGCACCTAGAAAAAAACAACAAAACACAACAATTCAGTTTTTAATCTTTTCTTGCTCAATATCAGAGATGTAAGTCACATGCTATACTTTTTTTTTTTTTTTTTTTTTAAAGAATTGTGGACTATATGTGTCAGTCCAAATTGGGTTAAATTCACAAATGTCTCCATCATACACCATCAATTCTAATAAATAAATGGCAAAACAATGGCTCATATTTTGAAAAACCTTGAAGTCAAGTCACTCATTTAACAAGGCACCACTTTTTGAACTTTTTTAAACCAATAAGCAACAGAATTGGATAGAAGTTTCCCTGATTACCTTTGCCTGTTGTAGAGCTTTGCTGTGATGGCTTTAGGAATACCGATCGGCTGTTTGAGTGTCCCCGACTGGTGGAGGGCGTGCTCCTTGTTTAGCTTCCGGATATGCTCGATCCAGTCCAGCTTGGTTTGAACAGTTGACGCCTATGGTAAAAGAGGAAAGTCGAAGGTTATCAGGCCATTTGGAATTTAAACACTTATTGAACAGAACAAACCACATTAGCATCTCCGATGCGGTGGAGTTTTAACATATGATTTTCTTTTCTTTGGTTACAATACTTGGTGTTTAACTTTTATTCACATTGAAAAAAAATACAGCAAGGTTAAATGTAACATATTCAAAAAAGTAACAACATTCACTAAAGACAAGAAAAAAAATAACGCAAGATGGACACAAATGCTCAGCACTGTGTCAAAGTGGCTTACAAAACCCTGTTAGGAACACGTGTGGGAATCTCACTTTGTCTTGAGGAAAAGAGGAAAGAATGTCTTACCTTAAGAACAATTCTTTTGCTATACATCAAGTTACGGCCCACCCAAAGAACAAACTTGCCAGGGTCTCCCTTAGGGTTTTCTCTCAGCTTTACATCAGCTAGCTAAAGAAGAAATGAAATGATCATGTTTATTGAGAATATTGCATAGGTAAAAAAGTAAGTAAAGGATGACTCACGTTGAGTCTTCTCTTGTAAATGTATTTCGTCATGCCTTTCTGATCCTTGACCACCTTGCAGACCAGCAAGGACTTTTTCAGGAGAAAAAGGTGTATATTCTTCCCCCTGCAAAATGGCAATTTTGAATCCCACATTTTGAACGACTCCTGTCGGAGCAGCTCACCTTGGGATTCAACGCCCTCATCAAAACCTGACGGAGGAGAGAATAGGTCATGTAAGCAAACTATGCCTCAAAAGCAAGTGCATGTCCAGCCCATTTTGCCCATGTTAACGTACCTTCCAGAACTGAGAAATGAATGGCATCGTTGGCTCTCTTCAGAATGCTGAGAGTCACCTCCAGGGCTTCCTTGAGTACTCCTTTCCCATCTTCACAGCACTCGAGGAGATTCTAAAATAAGCAAAAATACACTTAAAAATGCATTAAGACATTGTTCCCACAGAACATAAAGATTATATACCTGTGAATATTGTTGTATGCTCTGTTTGTATGTGTGTGGTAAAGCAATTATCTGAAGGATTATAAAACCATAAAATCTTTGCACATTGCATTAGGTTTGGGGACTTTCATGAGACAAAATTATGTGATTTACTTGAACGAACTAAACATTGTTGAATTATTTTGTTTGTTTGGTGAATTTTTAGTGCTAATATTTTTTAATTATGAGCGTGTCATTAATGTACCTTCTGCATTTTATGTTGGTTTTCTGAACAACGAACTTGAATATTTTGGGCTTACCTTTAACAACAGCGGATATTTTGTCATTCTCTGTATTGGCTTAAGCAGGAAAGATTGTAACGAGAATGCTAGTCCGTGCTTCCGCTGAATTTTCTGTTGAACCCATGGAAAGAAAGAGAAAAAAATGTTAGACTATGAAGCATTATAATCTGTAATTTCATATGGATAACCTTGACATTTAACTTACATTAAAATAGTTAACAGTATGCTCCAGGATGAGCAGAGTTGACTTGTCACTATTCTTGCCGTAGTCCACATATAATTGGAACTTCTCAGCCTATAAAGACAAAACCAACAACACGCTCAGAATTCTTCATGGGTCATTAATCAGTATGATTATGATTACGGTAGTGGCAAGGCAATAAATACCCATTTGACAAAGCAACATCCGACATCTTCAGGGACGCTTTCATGTTTTTCCAGTTCCTTGAGGAAGATCCTGAAGATAGAACACGGAAAAAAATTAATACATTCCAAAAAGTGAGTGGTGGTGGTGGTATGTTTTAAATATGAGGAATGACCAGGAGTATCCAATTTGTCTATTTTGTCCACTCAAAATGTCAGTCATTTTTGAGTAAAGTCACTGCTTATGCTTACTTATGATGGAATTCATACAGCTCCAACAAGTTCCCGAAGATGACATGCTCCATATTGTTGAGTCCTGCAGGGAGCTCCTCCTCTTGGGTCAACATCTCCCTCATGTAAGTCTGCAAGATCCAACACAAAGGTTTGAGTGAAGTTTGTCTTACAAGAACTGCACATACACAGAAAGGAAACTCACATCAATGCACTCTCGCAGGTCTCGCACGTAAGCCTTTTCCGTTTCAATCAACTCAGCCAAAATGAACCTAAATGAAAAATAGGCACTCGTTATTATTTTGAAATTATGAATTTACAAATATATATATAAGATATCTACACACAGACAGACAGACAGACAGATAGACAGATAGAATATATATATATATATATATAAGAGTCACATACGTTTCCCTGGTTGCAGATTTTGTTGCACCGTCGCTCATCCGGTCCAAATCTGTTAAACTCAGAGGGTGCTCCAATAAGTGCTCTGCAGAAAAGAAGTAAAAACAAACAATGAATGAGGAAACACTGATGGATTGACAAGTAATTCCCAACTGCTGTGCCATGAGATATCACCAAGTGTGTTGCAGAAAATCACCCATTTTCACCCAATAAATCGGGATTTCTTTATTTTTATCATGTTCTTTTTTTTAATTCATCTATCTACATCCCTGAAGACTACAGGCAAACAACCGAATGTTCGTCCACAAATGGTTAAACCCACCCTGAATGAGATGCAGCATAAAAAACCCTGTTCCGTTGTACGTAGTCCTCGAATTCGGCTCCAGAACTGACCATGTTACTCGCCACACCTCCCGTCAGTTTCTTTTCCTCTGGAGCCGACCGAGGGACCTCGATGACGTGTTTTTGGCGGTTAGTTAAACAAAAACTTCGTCCATACAGGATGAGGATTTTCATACCCCCTGCATTGTGCACTCTGCATGTGGATTATGATGTTGAGTTTAATATTAACATGTCGGACTTTTCACATTTCAACTCCTAAAGTTGGAATTTTAGCCGTTACCTCCGATGCGTTTTGCACAACACGATATCTCAAATATTCTTTACGACTCGACGAACACCCGTCGGTTAAATGTTAAAACTGTCGTAAGGTGGAAATCTTTTTGACATGTTTCTGGCCGTTAGAGGACTTTTCACGTTTCAGCTCCTAAAGTTTGAATTTTAGCCGTTAACTGCGATGCGTTTAGCACAACGCGATATCCCAAATGTTGTTTTCCACTCGACAAGCATCCGCCGGTTAAATGTTAAAATCTAATCTTTTTGAATAATGTTGAAAACGGGCTGCAAGTCCTGTTTTTTTTTTTTTTTTTTTTTTTTTTTTTTTTTTTTTTGACAATGTCACGAATAAAACGCTGTAGTCATAAATACTTGATAACAACACGACGCAAAACGAACGAAGTTCAGAAAAGCCCACTCAGTCACTAAACTGCAATTTTTTAGACGAATAATGCATGTTTAACTTAGACTAATTAACTTACCTCCCAGCCTTTCGATGGTTGCAAGAATTTCAGATGCAAGTTGTTCCATGGTCGAAGTCTTTCGTCCAGATCGTGTCTTCAGATAAGTCTTGTGCACTTGACTCCACTGCTGCACCTGACGGAATGTCACTCGCGGATTATGTATTGTACTGTGTGTTGACATCAAAGACCAAAGATAGTTTTTTGTGACGTCACGCGAGCTCTTTGGTTGTCACGCGATCTTTCTTTGAACGTCACGTTTTTTGATCACGATTTCGGTTTTAGCGCCATCGGCATAGAATAAGATGGCTGCCATCTAGTGGAGGGGGTGCAATTTGTTCACTTTTTGTATCTCTGTTACCTGCCTCGGGACTGCGGGTGTAAATTAGATTATTTTTTACTACAATCTGGCATATTTACATCTTTTAGATGTTCATTAATGTGCACTGTCCCTATTAAATAAATACATTTTAAAAAATCAATATTCTTTTTTTTTAATTTTTTTTATTGTTTTAAATTATACTAAAAAAAGACACGAGGGGGCAGAACCGTCTCTCTTTCTCTCTATCTCTCGCTGTCTGTCTCTCTCTCTCGCCTTACTACAACTAGTTATATATGGCGGTAAACACTTTGCCTGGCACGGCCAGACTGTTCTCCCTGTATTTTTCAAACAATGTGAGAATAGACCCTACTCACATGACGTCACAACCACGCCTCCGCGCCATATTGTCCGTCAGCTCGTCATGTTTACGCATTACCGCTACGTAAATTCCTCCTATTATGGCGTATTTTTCTGCTCGTTAACATTAATAATCAAAATGGTGAAGGCGTGTGTGGCGGTTGGTTGCAGTAACAGAGAAGATAGACGGAGAGACTTAAAGTTCCACCGTATTCCGAGGGACCCGGAGAGGAGAGCGAGATGGACTGCTGCAATTCGATGAGAA
Organism: Corythoichthys intestinalis; assembly: GCF_030265065.1. Lineage (NCBI taxonomy): Eukaryota > Metazoa > Chordata > Actinopteri > Syngnathiformes > Syngnathidae > Corythoichthys > Corythoichthys intestinalis. Next base: position 32,567,288 of record NC_080414.1, on the reverse strand, counting down.
AACTGGGCACCAAACGATCACAGACTATGTAGTAGTCATTTTATACCTGGTAAGATGCATTTAATATATATTTAGAGGGTTTGGGGCTGACAACCACAATTAAGATCATTGCGAGGCTAATCGCCGACAACATACAGTTTCAAATTCAAGATGTTTATTTCTTCCGCCATCATTATTTTATGAATAATATTAAGCTGGTACCAAGTGAGAGAAGCTGGCCTCGTCTACGGATCATCAGTTAAACAGGGATGTACAAACTTTTTGCAAAGGGGGCCAGATTTGGTGTGGTAAAAATGTGGGGGGCTACCATGGCTGATTTATGTAGAACAATATATCGAAACAATTTTTAGCAAGCCCTTCTGTGTGTCACATTTGCTTTATTATTATTTTTTAATACATAATTTCAACAATCTCTCCTTTGTGGCGTTGTCTTTCGACACTCGGGCTCTTGCGAAATACTGCTGCTGTGAAATTAAACTAGCGTCAAGTTGCTATAATTTCTCGCTGCGTATCTTCCTTGTAATGTTGTCGTACATGTCAGCGTGTCTTTGAAAACAGCGACTGTCTTTTTGCAAATGAGGCAGACACAGTTGTTGCGTATTGTATTGAAGAAATAGTCCAATATCCACCTATCTTTGAAGCGTCGGCCATCCCAGTCAACTTTTTTTTAATTGATTGTCGCCATTTTAGAAAATTGAAAGTAAAGGGTCACACGGGGTAATGTTGCTTAGAGTGCTGCTCTTAAAGTTTTTCAAAGTTTCGTGAGAATAGGCTGAGTTTCTGTGGACAAGATAGTTGTAGATACCAGGGTAGCAGATGTCAGGCAGAGACGGCGAAGACAGCGGGTCGAAAAATATCGATTTAGGCATCAAATATGGATCTGGCAAATGGACAAACTGAAGCTTTTCCACATAACGCCTTTTATGCAACGCATCCAATGAGTTTACAGCGTCTGAAAGCACCGGGGCTTCCATGAATTGCACTATAAATTGCACGACAAATTGAAACCATTGAGAATACGGATAAACAATGACGGACAATATGGTGGCCGGATACAGCGACACGTCATTGTGTGACGTTGGTGAGTGGGATCTATAGTCTGGGATCCAGCCCATTAAGGGCCTCTCGTGCAAGGACTAAATCAACCATCCAATCAAATTTGTTTATTTGCGTATTTTGCACAGCAACACCAAATGCTTCCTCAAACATGGGAACCTTCAAAGTGAAAGGAGACAGAGGTGAAAAAGAATGTCACCTGATGGACTTGCTCTGATGATCACAGTACTGGTATTTTTACTCAGTTGAATCATACGACCGTATAGCACAATCTCTTCAAAGGTGAAACAAATAATCATGAAAAGTATGGAGTGATCGACTTATCATAAATATGGTTTAACTTGGCCAATTGAGACCACTCATAAACTGTCATATAGTTGAGATTTCGCACTTTTGACAGAAGTTTGAATGGAAACTACCAGGCTAGATCTTGCCTGTGTTGTCTTACAAAAAAAAAAAAGTTATGTGCTCGGACGCGCCGGCGCGTCCGCTCGACCTTATAAAGTTTTTAACTACCTAACAAATAGAGATAATACTTAACTAAATTAATAAAATAAAGTTACTTAAGCACTAACATAATTACAACTAGAATAGCATCATAGAAACCGTCCAGCATTAGAGAAACCCCATCATGTTAGTTTGCATGCACAGCTAGCTAAATTGCTTAACGGCCTAATTATAACTACTGGCGGTGTTAAGAGTTAGCGAGCTCAATGAAAATAAACTACACCCACGCTTAATTCATATCTGAACCAGATAGGCTGCAGTTCAACACTTCTTACCTGAAGTTCAGATTCCCCTCCACTCAGACCGCCGGCGGCCGCGGGTCTCTCCTCCTGCCTCCCCTTCCCCTCATCCACCTGACGGCCACCCCCGCCATCGTAACCTGCGGTTGCTGCTGTCGCTGAAGAGGAAGCTCCGCCACCGGCAAACATCTGTGTTATTTTAACACATTTAGCAGCATCCGCATGAAGGGCTTGTCTCTTTCTATCTCTAATTTTTTCCGCGCCTCCTTTCCTTTTCTTGTAGTTATCCATTTTGTTTATCTCGTCTCTCTGTATGTCTGATTAATGTATATCTGATACCTCTGATCAAGAGGGAGGGGGCATCGGCCCTCGTTTGTAATTGGTCCAGCCCATAACCAATCTTGACTGATGGGCCGATCTACCAGTTTTGTGTACCAATGTGATTAATGCCGTTAGGGAAAAAAAAAAGACAAAAAAAAAAAAAAAAAAAATCAGGACCGGCCCAAAATCGCTATCGGCCCACCGGGCAAATGCCCGGTATGCCCGATGGCCAGTCCAGCGGTGCCTTCAAGTCAAAATGAATTGCGAGCTGAAGTGCCATGAAGTGCAGCCATCAAGACATGATAGAAATTGCTAAAAGTGAAGTAAATTTGAGTAATAATGATGTAGCTGAAGATATTGTTCTTTGATTGCACCAGGTTATATGTTACAATATTGCCAATGAATTCATGATATTTTAAAAATTGAGTTTTATTTTTGTTTCATATTACACGCTATATACAATGTTGTAAAGTTAGTCACCAATTTGTAAGGGCATACATCACTATTTGTAAGATTGCCAACGACCTCGGGTTGACAGGTATGATCTAGTCAAATTATATTCCCCGTATTGTTTTGAGTGTTGAAGACTAGTTGACAGATGAATTCGTCACATTATTCCACTTACAGTGCTTGAAGTAAATATTACTATTTGTTCTTATAAAGCCCATATATTTAAACATTGGTCATTTTTCACCTAAATCAAGAAAAAATTGCTTTCAAATATTGTTTTTAACCATTATCTATTCTTGAATAAAGATAATTTCTGGTACAAGCTATTTTTTTTAAGATTAAATACAATGATTTATTGCTTAGAATAAAGCTTATTTTCAGCTGGCGATTTTTCTTATTTCAAAAAATCGTAGAGAGATGTACTTGAAACACTGCCACATACTTTCACTCATTTCCAATAGACTGGCACTGAAAAACAAGGGAATTTAGTTTTAAGGAAGTTTGTTTTTGCAGCGTAGTAATGTTATACACGTTAAGAATGGCCTACATTTAAAGGCATTTTTGTGTAATTTAGGTATTTACTCTGTAAGTAATTGTTGCCAAAAGCTTATCTTTACACATCGTCATACAATTTGTTATTGTTTAGATGTTGGAATTTACCACTTGTTCACATTTGATGTAGAAAAAGTAGCAATAAATTCTGTTTTTGCACAGTAACATTTGCTCTTGTGTATACTTTAAAATTTTACATATATCTTTTAAGAGTTATCAGTTTGACATTCTCGGCTGAAAGGAGGAGGACATTATCGGTTATCGTTTGAAAAAATGTATTATCGTGCATCTGTTAGGTTGCCCTGGGGAATTGAACCCCAAAGCAGACAAGGGAGATGACTGTAATTATTCACAAGTTTTATTGTCAGGTGCGCGCAGATGGTCACAGTAGCGCGTGTGCACGTTGGGTGCTAGCTGGCAAGCGTAGTTGTGATCTCAGGCAACGGTACAGGTCAGGGAGCAGGCACGAGGAATCCTGGGACGGAACAAAGGTCAGATTAGCCGGGAGTATATATGTCGGTAAATACCTGAGTGCTGGACATGACTGACAGGAGTGCCGAAAGAGTTGGTCTGGCGACGAGTGGCAACGACGATCAGGCTTTTGTAGGCGGCTGATGTTAATGGCTCGCAGCTGTCGTCGCTTCCCCCCGTCTGGTCTCCAGCCTGTAATCAAGGAGCCCTAACAGCATCACTAATTATATATATCTATATACTGTGTGTGTATGTGTGTATATATATATATATATATATATATATATATATATATATATATATATATATATATATATATATATATATATATATATATATATATATATATATATATATATATATATATATATATATATATATGTAGGCTAGTGATTTAAATGCGCCACCAGATGTCATTGGCGAGTTTTTGATTAACTGGGAGATAAAGACAATTTGTGCATTTTGACCCTTCACTGACGCCGTAGCTTCCTCTGCCTTCCAGTGCTGGCGTCATTGGGCCTTATGCCCCATTGTATTTCATGAAGGTAAGACGTTTGTTAATGGCTCCCAGCATCAAAGTTGGTATATAGTGACGAAATATTGCCATCCAGTCTTTTTGTTAAGCTAAACGGGCTGCTAACATGTTTACAAAGAGTTCGAGCAAAGTTTAATTGAGTTTAATGTGCATTTTGAATGTTTATTTTGACTGTGAATTTGTGAATGCCAGTTTACTTTTCATGGTTGTTCAGCTGTGAATATATTGTCTTCTATTATGCAGACTGAAGCACTTTTCTTTTCCTAACATTATTTTTCGAACATGTGAATATTATTTTTGTTTTATTTGCAATACTGTATATGACAATGATGCCCCATTGTATTTCATGAAGGTTGGTGAAGAAGAAGTTGCCGAGTTTCTTGTGCCAATAAACGGCGTGGTCCAATCTGCAAATCAGAACGCCCGTGCCCACTCGTCCTTTCTGCCATACACCCCGTCATCACCGATCCAATAAAAATACACAACGCAGAGCATCGTCGTGGTGTACAGAGAGGGGTCGCACGGGTCGGGTTACATCTTTGGTGCCGTGACCCGGATTTGTGGCGCTCCAGGACCGAAGAGAACAAGATCAACTTTTTCATCAACGTTGCAGCAATAGACTTGCACCTTGTGTGTGTGCGGTGTGTCAGCAGAATTATTAAGGTACCCATTTTCCCATTGTGTCTATTTGAAACAAGGTAAATTTAGTTTTTCTCATTGGGTGGAGACCATTCCTTACAAAAAAAAAAAAAAAACTAGGGAATGGTAAACAAATGTTTGTGGAAGAAAAAAAAAATATATGAGAGTGATGCTGGTTTAATATCACAAGTGTTGATAGTGTATTTAATTCATATCTGTGATTTTGAAATTGAACTTTATTGTGATATTGGTGATATATCGGTGTATTGAGCACATTTTAGTGATACGCACACACATTTATTTAGCTGTTGAAATAATTACATAGCTAAATAGATAGCAGTTGAAAATGATGAGTAACAGTGCAGACACCCAATTAAAGCAACAAGGCCCCTCCACGGCCACAACAAGCCAGCAGCCAACCCTTGGGCCTGGTAAAAGCCTCCACCATGACTCCACAAATCAAACCCACCGTTGGAAAGAGGGGGAAATGGCTCGTCCGAGCACAGCTCATCAGCAGCCAGCAGTGAGGCCTGGGCCAACAAGTCAATTTCCCAGATTCAACGTCCCCCAGCAGCTGGGCTATAACATTATTCGTCCACCTCCTCATCACCCCACGGACACCAGTTTAGCCCCACCGCTAACCCCACCACCCTCTATGTTGTCGCCGTATGTTGATCCTCGTGTTGCGTTGACTCATGTGTCCACAGTAACAACCTCTGGGACCCCAGCACAGATGCCCATGAGACCGATCTTCACATCTCAGGCTACTGGACCTGGGCCTACACCCACTTCTCCGCCACAGTGCCCCTCACAACTCGGCGTGTCACCGGAGAAAATTGTGCAGCAGTCCCCTGTGAGCCACATGGGTTTCCCTCCTTACCCCATGCAAACTGCTATCTCTAGCCTCCATCCTCACACCAGCTATGCGTATTCCACATCCATGCCCCAAGCTTCCACACCATGGCTGCAAACAACACAAAACATGGACAATATGCATAGACCTCCCGCAGCAGAGCAGGCTTTCCAAATCACAGAAGATGAACATGTTCCCCAGTTGCAAATGTCGAATGCTTTCGTCCACCACCCTCAGCCTCCACTGCACCCATCTTCTACAGGTGCATGGGGCCACAGTGTGCTCGCTAACCCAAACCCCCCACCAACTACTTATGGCGGCTTCATGCAGACACATCAGGTGAAAAATGTCCAAGTTTTCACTGGTAATGCTGATAGTAAGATGCTTGTGGAGGACTGGATTCGTGACATGCAATATCTCCTGGAGGCCATAGAACTACCTGCACACCTCCGTTTCTCCACAGTGGTGCGTCACTTGGGCGGTGAGGCCAGAAAATTAGTACTGAACCTGCCCACCTGTGACCAAAATCCAGCGAAGGCATTTGAAGAATTGAGAGCAGAGTATGGAGACGCACAGGGCTCCTTAGACCCACTGGCTGACTTCTACGAGCGTAGCCAGAAGCCGGGGGAGTCTGCATGTTCTTACGCCATAGCTCTGGAAGCCACGTTGCGAGCTGTGGAAGAAAACCAAAGAGGTGGCGAGGCCTTCCCTGACCGTGACAGTAAACTCACCCGTCAGTTCTTGAGAGGCCTTATCGATGAGTAAGTGTACACGAGAATTGCACCAATGAAGGCACGGCTGCTCAGCTTTCGAGAGCTTCAGGCTGAACTCAGGAACCTGGCAAGAGAATCAAAAACTTTCCAGTCCCAAAGCAAAGCAAAGAAGACGTTCACTCAGGTTCATGTCGCTTCAGAGTCTAATTCAAATGCAAGGACAGAGAAGATGAAGCAGGCTTCGGAGTGGATGGAGCTAACCGAGTTGGTCAAGAAATTAGCCCTTAACCAAGAGGAGCAGATGACCAAGTTGACTCAGCTGGAATCTAGGATTGCTACGCCTCCTGTAGCTCCACAGCAGAGACTCCGCCCACCTCCTGGTCCCACACCCCCGATTTCAAGTGTCACATGTTATCGGTGTGGGAAGCAAGGACACATAGCTCGAGTCTGCAGAGCTGTGTTCCTGGAATCTGATGCAGCGTGGGCACGCCAACCTCGGCCAGTAGTTCCGGCGGAGGGAAGCATGCTACAGCCAGCCCAGCCTTTAAACGAATAGAGCCCATGGTAATTGGGGCTACTATGGGCGAGCAGCAAAACCCCCCACAGCAAGAGAACAATTCTGTAAATGAAGAAGAGGACACTCCCCTTGTGGGCCCTAGGAATGAGGGTGAGGTGGAGGTCGATGGAACAAAGTGCATGGCGCTCCTCGACTCTGGCTCTCAGATCACCAGTATTACACACAGTTTCTGGTGCAACCACCCCGTCCTTAAAAGTCAAAAGCTACAACCATCTAAAATACCCATTGAAGGTGCAGCTGGCCAGAGTGTGACTTACCATGGTGTCCTACAGATTAGCTTGAAAGTTCTGGGTAAAGAATTCAAAAGTGTGCCAGCTTTTGTTGTTGCTGACTCGTCATATCGGTCTTCTGTCCCTATGCTGGTGGGGACAAATGTCATTCGCGCCGCTAGAACCCACCTAAAAGTGACATATGGCCAACACTTCTTGCACCAGATTAAAGAGAGCCATCCAGAGTGGTACACTGCTCTATTGGATGTTGGAAACACTGAACATTGCAGTATGGATGGCATGGTGGGCCCTGCGGTGTACACTGGTCCCAGAACACACATTCCAGGGGGAAAAGAGATGGATTTGATGTGTAGGATAAAAGCTGGTCCTCAAAGGAAAACTTACACAGCCCTGATTGAAGGCCATTCTGCAAGACCACACCCACAAAATGTCCTGGTGGCCAAAGTTTTTGCTGATGTAAAGAAAGGAAGTGTCCCCGTTCGAGTAATGAACCTGTCTCAGCATGATGTTATCATAAAGCCTCATACACATCTTGCTAATGCCTTCTTGGTGGAAAACGTGGTGGACTTTTCTGACAAGAACCAGAGTGGCATTGATGATGGTGATGCCAAAGAGGTATGTCAGAGTCTGCATCAAGTAGTGGCAAGCAGTGGGGTGGATTTGAGCGAAGCAGCGGTGGAGAACGAAAACCAGCGCACTCTCCTTAAAGAACTGCTGGAAAGGAATGCAAGTGTGTTTTCCCAGCACCCCATGGATTATGGACACACAAAGACGGTGCAGCATGAGATCCCTCTGGTCGACTCTAAGCCATTTCGACTCCCCTATCGCAAAATCCCCCCATCACAGTGGCAAGATGTGAGAAAGTTGTTAATGGAAATGGAAGCATCAGGAGTCATCAGACCCAGCAAGAGTCCATATACTTCTCCAGTGGTGATCGTAACCAAGAAAGATGGTTCGTTGAGGTTATGTATCGACTACCGAAAGTTGAACTCCTGCAGCACAAGAGACGCATTCCCCCTTCCCAGGATTGAGGAAGCTTTGGAGGCTCTGGGACAAGCAAAGTACTTCTCGACACTCGACCTCACATCTGGTTATTGGCAAGTGGAGGTAGCTGAGCAAGACAAGTACAAGACAGCATTCAGCACCCCCATGGGCCTATTTGAAGCGAACCGTATGCCCTTTGGGCTGCAGAATGCCCCCTCCACGTTCCAGAGACTTATGACATGCTGTTTTGGTGATCTGAACTTCACTCACCTCTTAATCTACCTGGATGACCTGATCATTTTCTCTAAAACCTTCGATGAGCATCTAGAGAGATTACAGCTTGTGTTCGACCGGCTATGGCAGCATGGCTTGAAGCTGAAACCCTCCAAATGCCAGCTGGTGAGGAAAGAGGTGCAGTATTTGGGCCACTTGGTGTCTGCTCAGGGTGTCCGGACGGACCCGGAGAAGATCAGTCGAGTGAAAGACTGGCCGAGACCAACAAACCGGAAGGAAGTGCTCCAGTTTCTGGGATTCGCTGGCTATTACAGGAGGTTTGTGTGCGGATACTCAACGTTAGCCGCCCCATTGTATCGCCTCACTGCTGGAGACCCCAGAAGGAAAAAAAGAGGAGTAAAGAAACGTGTGGAGCCTGACCCTCCTTTCCTGTGGACTGATGAATGTGAGGAGGCTTTCCAATCCCTGAAAGAAAAGCTGACAACTGCACCCGTGCTGGGATATCCAGATTTCAGTCTGCCTTTTGTCCTCCAAACTGACGCCTCAGGAGAGGGGCTTGGCGCGGTGTTGGTCCAGGTCCAGGATGGAACTGAAAGAGTTATCGCCTTCGCCAGCAGAGGTTTGAGTCCACCTGAGACGAGATACCCGGCACACAAGCTCGAGTTCCTTGCGTTGAAATGGGCAGTGACCGACAGGTTCTACGATCACCTCTATGGGCGAAAGTTCTCAGTCTTGACAGACAACAACCCTCTCAAGTATGTGATGTCTTCAGCAAAGCTGGACGCCACCGGTCAAAGGTGGGTGTCTCGACTGTCAGCTTTTGATTTTGACGTCCAGTATCGGCGGGGACAATGCAACACAAATGCCGATGCCCTCTCTCGTATGTCTAACCAAGAGGTCACTCAAGCTCTGCAAACATGCCCTCAGCAGGTGAAATCCAGTCAGGACATGGGACCGCCAGCCCAAGAGCCAGACTGTCCCAAAGACCTGAACACGTCTACCCCACAAAAGCCTCATTCTGACACCCTCAGAATTAAGGTGCCATATCAAGACGTGGGAATGGAGTCACTGCCGGCCATGACAAAACAGGAGATCCGTGCGAGTCAGAAAGAAGATCCCGTCATTGGGCCTGTCTTGCACTACAAAAGTCTGAACCACAAACCAAATCGCAACGAGAGAATCAGCGATGGTGGCCTAGTGGGCCTTCTTTTAAAAGAGTGGAAGAGGTTAGTGGTCAAAGATGGTATCATGTACCGCCGCATTCGAGACCGCCAAAGGGGAGTAGTGGAGCAGTTGGTACTTCCAGAGAAACTCCGAGCATCAGTCAAAACTGCGCTCCACGATGACTCAGGGCATCTGGGTTTTGAGAGGACAGTGCACATGATAAGGGAGAGGTTTCATTGGCCACGAATGTTCCAAGAAATAAAGGCATGGTGCGAAAACTGTGAAAGGTGTTGCCTCCGAAAGACCCCAACTGCAGGTGTCAAAGCTCCCATGGTCAGTATTCACAGCAGTGCTCCCATGGAACTCGTATGTGTGGACTTTTTGACTCTGGAGAAGTCAAAGGGTGGCCTAGAGAATGTCCTCGTCGTCACTGACCACTTCTCACGCTATGCACAGGCATACCCCACCAGAGACCAAAAGGCCAGCACTGTGGCGAAGGTGCTGTGGAAGAACTTTTTCTGCCGGTTTGGTTTCCCAGCGAAATTGCATGCAGATCAAGGGCGCAATTTTGAAAGTGCAATTGTGAAGCAGTTGTGTAAGTGTACTGGCATCCTCAAAACCCACACAACCCCCTACCACCCCCAGGGGAACGGGACCACTGAGAGGTTCAACCGCACTCTCATGAACATGCTGGGGACACTTGAGCCTTCACTGAAACCCCGCTGGCATGAGTATGTGGATGCGATGACACACGCCTACAACTGCACACGCCACGATTCAACAGGGTACACGCCGTACTACCTGATGTTTGGGAGGCATCCCAGGCTCCCTGTTGACTTGATGTTTGGTCTCCCAGCCACCCATGAGCCATGTGGGTATAGTGAATATGTTCAGACGCTGCATGATTCCCTGTCCAAAGCCTATGCTCAGGCTAATGCAACTTCTCGTCAGGCAAAAGGGCAACAGAAGAAGTATTATGACCAAAGAGTACAGAGCCATGCTTTCAACCCAGGTGACAGAGTCCTGGTCAAGGTTTGCCAAGTAGAAGGTCGACAGAAACTGGGTGACAGGTGGGAGTCACGTCCATACATCGTGGTGAAGAAACAACCAAACTTGCCTGTGTATGTGGTCCGATCAGAGGATGGCGAAAAAGAGAGAGTGCTCCACCGCAACCTCCTCACCCAGTGCATGTTCTTCCCAGCGGAAAGGTCTGATGGAGTGACAAGGGAGGAAGTGGATGCAGACACGTCAAATGGTTTGGAGATGGAGGACACTGATATGATGGAAGAGCATACTAGTCAAATGACAGCAGAAGAGGATGCTCCACTTGCAGCAGAGAGTGTGGAAGTGGAGGATACAGCAGAAACTGTGGAGAGCTCTATTCCTGACACAAATGGACAAATGGAGCACACAGATGGAGAGGAAACAGTCGTGGAAACGGAGCAAAAGGATGATGGAAGGATGAAAAAGAGGACTGTAAAAGGGACCCACTCCCCTGATGGAACCGTTGTTCCAAGGAGGAACCAGCCAAGGAACCGACGTCCCCCCAAGAGACTATCATATGACACAAGAGTGGTGGAGTTAGATGAAGACCAGCAGAAAATACAAAGAGGAAGAGAATTGTGGGAGAAGGCCAAAGCAAGAAGAGCTATAATTCACACATAGTACAGATAAGCTAGCACACTCACATAGATAGGGCTTCCATGCACGAATTTTGGTTTTGCCACAATAGTTACCTATGCCTTATCTGACAGTGTCTACTGCGAATCTGGAAAGTGTGTTGTGTTTTTGTTGTGATGACTGGGACGCCATCATTTAAACAAGGGGTGGATGTAGGCTAGTGATTTAAATGCGCCACCAGATGTCATTGGCGAGTTTTTGATTAACTGGGAGATAAAGACAATTTGTGCATTTTGACCCTTCACTGACGCCGTAGCTTCCTCTGCCTTCCAGTGCTGGCGTCATTGGGCCTTATGCCCCATTGTATTTCATGAAGGTAAGACGTTTGTTAATGGCTCCCAGCATCAAAGTTGGTATATAGTGACGAAATATTGCCATCCAGTCTTTTTGTTAAGCTAAACGGGCTGCTAACATGTTTACAAAGAGTTCGAGCAAAGTTTAATTGAGTTTAATGTGCATTTTGAATGTTTATTTTGACTGTGAATTTGTGAATGCCAGTTTACTTTTCATGGTTGTTCAGCTGTGAATATATTGTCTTCTATTATGCAGACTGAAGCACTTTTCTTTTCCTAACATTATTTTTCGAACATGTGAATATTATTTTTGTTTTATTTGCAATACTGTATATGACAATGATGCCCCATTGTATTTCATGAAGGTTGGTGAAGAAGAAGTTGCCGAGTTTCTTGTGCCAATAAACGGCGTGGTCCAATCTGCAAATCAGAACGCCCGTGCCCACTCGTCCTTTCTGCCATACACCCCGTCATCACCGATCCAATAAAAATACACAACGCAGAGCATCGTCGTGGTGTACAGAGAGGGGTCGCACGGGTCGGGTTACACATATATATATATACTGGACTGTCTCAGAAAATTAGAATACACAATATTCTAATTTTTTGAGACAGTCCTGTATATATACACAGGACTGTCTCAAAAAATTAGAATATTGTGTATTCTAATTTCCTGAGACAGTCAGGAAATTAGAATATTGTGTATTCTAATTTCCTGAGACAGTCCTGTATATATACACAGGACTGTCTCAAAAAATTAGAATATTGTGTATTCTAATTTCCTGAGACAGTCCAGTATATATATATATATATATATATATATATATATATATATATATATATATATATATATATATATGGCGGAAAACACAGACAAGACTGAAAAAGCAGTTTCTGCTCTTGCAACCCTATATAAAATAAACTGCTGTATTTTAAGCCAAAACAATTGTTGTGTTTGATAGAACATTATGTCTATATGCTGCCATAGCAGATTCATGGCGCACTAAGCCTCCGAACTATTTTCAATTTGTGCGTTTTACTTGAAAACCCTTGTTTACAGACATCGCGCAACCGCTTTTGTTTCAACCTTGCCATAAAAAGAAGGTAAGTTCTTATATCTGTTATTCAAAATGTCTGCCGTTTTTAGCTTAGAATCATTAATTGATGTCTAATATTTAGTTAAAAAAAAAAAAAAAAAAAAAAAACTTTAAAAGATTATTCACTCACATATTTGAAAAATTTGGCGTCTGTAAAAAAGTCACGGATATCTACCTCATAACTATCGCTTAATTGAATTTTTTTTTGTTACTGTCACATTTTCCCCGATATGTTATATGATAAATAATCGGTCCAAACAAAGAAAAATGGAAAAATAACGTTTAAAAGGGTAAATATATGAAAATCTCAGCCACTCCTTGTTGTCTGCCATTTCTGCATCACGACCCTTGTTATATCACCATGTGTTACCCATAAAATCCCCCAAATATCCGTCAGTGGCCATTCACAGCTGTGGCTTGACACTCGGTGATACATGCTACATGGAGTTTTTGGATCAAAACAAGGTCAGTACGCGATAATATCTCATTAAAATCGTGACGTCTTTAAATCTGCTCTCGCGTGCTCTCGCCTTCAGTTAGGGTTTTGCTGTTTTAAAAAAAAATTTTTTTTAATGCCCTCTTGTTCAAAAATTTTTTCCCCCAGAAAATTGAGATTTTAAGCTTTCCAATGATGTATCACAAATGCATATAGGACAATTTTGGTCAATGTACAATGTACAGTGAAAGCATAAAGATATTTTTGTCAGTATTCAAAGTTTTGTAAAGTAAAGAATAGATTTTATATCATCCTGGGAAGTAAAACGTGTTCTACATAAAACTGATGAAAGGCATACACATAAATGATCTTTGAAATGTTTTTATTCAACAGATAATAGTTTAAAATAAGTGAATAGCAGTGAAATACCCTTAAATAACTGATCATTTTAGTTGACAACATTTTCATAGCATCAACGTGCTAGTGTTGTCATAACTAAATATGATCAAAGTGCATTTTAACAATAAGTTCAGGTATAACATGAGCAGGCACTTCTACTGTAAGGAATGTTTGGTGAAAGGTCTATTACAAAACAAGTCTGTATCAAAATGTAAAAAAAGACGAAACTGCATTCAGTGTCAATAATCCTGTTTTGATATTTTACTTGTGAAAAATGAATAGGGTCAGATTATGAGGGACCCTCATTTCAACCAACTCTGGCATGACAACACAGCTCTACAATTTATAATTCGAGTCAATAATGTCAGCAATGAAATTTGAATCAGAGTAGATTCTCTCAATGGAAGGAGCTCCTTTCACTAACCATAGGAAAAAATCACACCAATCAAGGCCAGTGATACCAAGCTGGTACTGAAATTGGTAATAGTGATGAGAACGACTTTAATCTCGTTGTCCTTTTTTTTTGGCCCTAATTCTCCGTTGTAGGAATCAGTCGAAGCGCACAAAACAAACAGTGCATTTTGTCATTTTGAGAATTATTTTGTTGGAGGTCGCAGCTCACGTGTTGTGAGGCTCTAAATCAGACATGTCCAAAGTCCAGCCCGGGGGCCAAATGCGGCCCGTGGTCAAATTTCATCCGGCCCCCAGCCTCTGTCATAAAATCAATAACATCTGGCCCGCACACAGACTTAATAAATTGGTCAGCAGTACTGCAACCAGCATATGAAGTAGCTTACACACAAAATGCTGCTCCTCATTTACCCACTAAAAGGCAGCAGCACTTTAACCCTTTATTGCCAAATGTATGACATTTGATACACCAAAATTTCATTGATTTTCGGACTAATTTAGAATTTTGACATTTCTTTTTGGGGAAAAAAATGATGGATGCAAGTCAACACATGCATCTGCAGATTCGATAAGAAAAAAACATGATTTAGCATGGGTTATTGATATTAGAGTGCTTATTACACATATTCATTTTGACTTTTCACAAATTTGCAAAAAAGGTTTCATTAGGACATTATTTTTCAAATTTCGGGATTCTCTGATAATTGCTTCATCTTGCAGGTATTTAAGGGCTATGCAGCATTACTCCGTGTGACCCTCTTCTTCCAATTTTCTAAAATGGCGACAATCAACAAAAAAAAGTTGACTGTGACAGCTGACGCTTCAAGGATAGGTGGAAATTGGACTATTTCTTCACTATACGCAACAACTGTGTCTTGCCTCATTTGCAAGGCAATTTAGGCAATATTACCAAACAAGACACGCTGACATGTACGACAAGATTACAGGGAAGATACGCAGCGAGAAATTGAAGCAACTTGAAGCTAGTTTAATTTCACAGCAGTAGTATTTCGCAAGAGCCCGAGAGTTGAAAGAGAACGCCGAAAGGGCTAGTTGCGAGATTGTTGAAATTATTCATTAAAAAATAATAAAGCAAATGTGACACACTGAATGGCTTGCTAAATTTTGCTTAAATATACTGTTCTACGTAAAGGACGTCAGCCAAGGTCGCCCCCCCCCCCCCCCCCCCCCATTTTTACCACGCCAAATCTGGCCCCCTTTGCAATAAGTTTGGACACCCCTGCTCTAAATGGACATTCAGTAGTTTCAAT
This sequence comes from Corythoichthys intestinalis, assembly GCF_030265065.1. Lineage (NCBI taxonomy): Eukaryota > Metazoa > Chordata > Actinopteri > Syngnathiformes > Syngnathidae > Corythoichthys > Corythoichthys intestinalis. Next base: position 32,552,176 of record NC_080414.1, on the reverse strand, counting down.
ACAAAGATGCTTCTGAAAACCTATGGAGGTAGATTTGTGTCTTTATTATTCAATCAAAAAAAAAGTTGCTTCGATTTGTGTCTTTATTATTCAATCAAAAAAAAAGTTGCTTCGATCAAATAAAAAGTTGCTTCAATCAAAATATTTATTTTCAATCGAAGAAAACGTCACTTCAATCAAAAAAAAGTGTTTGAATGCAAAAATAAATTTGAAACTCAAAAAAATATATTTGAAAACTATTTTTCTTTGACTGAATTTTATTTTTTTGATTAAAGTCAAGTTTTTTTTGATTGAAACACCATTTTTGACTGAAGTCATGTAATTTTGCGTTTGGACCACATTTTGGCTAGGACATTTGTGTCTTTATTATTCAATCAAAAAATTAATTGCTTCAAACAAAAAATATATATATTTTTTCAAAAGAAAAATCACTTCAATCAATTAAAAAAAAAAAAATCAATTGTAGAAAAAAAGGTTTGAATGTGAAAAAATATTTGAGACTCAGAAATTCGCATTTGAACACTTTATTTTTCATTCAAACTGTTTTCTTTGATTGAAGCAATCCTTTTTGTGTTTGAGCCATATTAGGGGTAGGACATTTGTGTCAAAATCATTCAATCGCAATAAAAGTTGCTTTAATCAAAAAACTATTTTTAATCAAAGAAAAAAATCATTTGCAAAAACTTTTTTTTTTAAATATATTTTTTATTTGAAATATATATATTTTTTTTAATTGAAGTGTCACTTTTTTTGAAAAGCAAAACGTTTTAAACTCTTTTTTTTTTCAAAGTGGAAAAAGTTTTGAACACACTTTTTTTTTTAAGTGGAAAAAGTTTTGAAGGCACTTTTTTTCGATTGAATCATTTTGACACAAAGATTCAACTTCAACGCTAGTTCCGGTGTGTTTGATTGGCACATAAAAGTATGAAGCAAGCATAATGGCCACCAGGGCTCCATCCAGCCATCGGAGTCTAAGCCGAATATATGGGCACCGGTACGGGCGTGTGACATCGGCATTTCACCGGAGTACGGTGCCCTGTTGCTTAATGTGATTTAACACGGCGAACTTCACCCGCTGCCCTGACGTGACGGTTGGCAATTGGTTCCAACCGGAGTGTCCGCGACGCGCCGGTACAGGAGTGGTCGGCGAGTGGCCCGACACTAGCCTGCCCAGTAAGCGAGTGGACTACTGGCGAGTCGCCGGCGTCCACGCCGGCAGCCCCATCGCTTCAGCTTTGAATGAGTGCCGTGTCATTCGCGGGGCGTCCACTCGACAGCCGGCCTCCGCGCCTGGGGGGTGATATCGGGGTCCGACCAGTGTGCCACGACAGGGCACCGTACCGTTGCGGGTACTCCGGTGAAATGCCAATGTCACACGCCCGTACCAGTGCCCTATATTCGGCTTAGACTCCAACAGACTCCGATGGCTGGATGGAGCCCTGGTGGCCATTATGCTTGCTTCATACTTTTATGTCATTGGCGTAGCCACCTGCCAATCAAACACACCGGAACTAGCGTTGAAGTTGAATCTTTGTGTCAAAATGATTCAATCGAAAAAAGAGTGCCTTCAAAACTTTTTCCACTTAAAAAAAAAAGTGTGTTCAAAACTTTTTTCCACTTTGAAAAAAAAAAGAGTTTAAAACTTGTTGCTTTTCAAAAAAAGTGACACTTCAAAAAAAAAAAAAAAAATCAAATAAAAAATAAATTAAAAAAAAAAAGTTTTTGCAAATGATTTTTTTCTTTGATTAAAAATAGTTTTTTGATTAAAGCAACTTTTATTGCGATTGAATGATTTTGACACAAATGTCCTACCCCTAATATGGCTCAAACACAAAAAGGATTGCTTCAATCAAAGAAAACAGTTTGAATGAAAAATAAAGTGTTCAAATGCGAATTTCTGAGTCTCAAATATTTTTTCACATTCAAACCTTTTTTTCTACGATTGATTTAAAAAAAAAAAATTGATTGAAGTGATTTTTCTTTTGAAAATATATATTTTTTTGTATGAAGCAATTAATTTTTTGATTGAATAATAAAGACACAAATGTCCTAGCCAAAATGTGGTCCAAACGCAAAATTACATGACTTCAATCAAAAATGGTTTCAATAAAAAAAAAAAAAAAAACTTGACTTTAATCAAAAAAATAAAATTCAATCAAGAAAAATAGTTTTAAAATATATTTTTTTGAGTTTCAAATATATTTTTGCATTCACTTTTTTTTTTTTTTTTTATTGAAGTGACGTTTTCTTCGATTGAAAATATATATTTTGATTGAAGCAACTTTTTATTTGATCGAAGCAACTTTTTTTTTTTTGATTGAATAATAAAGACACAAATCTACCTCCATAAAAACCTCCCCTCCCGACCGCTTCGATCCTTGTCCACAACCTTGTCATCCCCATCTGGATTACTGCGACGCTCTCCTCTTGCGTTCGAGTGTCTTCAGCATCAGTAAACTGTGAATATATGACTGATGAACGCTACATGGCCGTTTTGTCAACGTGGAAAGATGAAACGTTTTACACTGTAACACAAACGTTTCTGCGAGGAGGGGGACCCCTAGTGGCCAACAATATCACACACATCCCTACATAACCGGAGCCAATATGATGCACTCATTTGAGAACACTTGTTTTGCACACCCAAATCTTTATCTACATCAAAAGAGTAGGGAGGAAATAACAGAGTAGATAATTTTGTAGTAAAACGATCTGGGATGAAAAAGTTCATTCAAGTAGGTCTTTTTATATGAAAGATCAAAACCTGGAACATTTTCAATATGAAGCTCGATGATGTATCACAAATTTCTGCAGAGTGTTTTCACATGCAATAAAAAAACTAAAAGAAAAATTTTAAGAACTAAATTCTGATTTCTTCTCCCCATTCATGTCCACACAATAACATTTTACTATACATTTTAAATAACAAAGAAGGCCAAAAACAATCTGTGCAAATAACGCTGAAATTTTATTTGATCAAATACATAACTATATACAATATGTACAAGAAATTATATTCACAAATGTTGCAAAAAACAACAACAAAAAGGACGCCGAGCCACTTTGATGGAATCATCGAAGCCACTGTAGTTCACGCCCTGCACCTAGAAAAAACAATAAAACACAACAATTCCGTTTTTAATCTTTTCTTGCTCAATATCAGAGATGTAAGTCACATGCTATACTTTTTTTTTTTTTAAAGAATTGTGGACTATCCGTGTCAGTCCAAATTGGGTTAAATTCACTGCACAAATCTCTCCGTCATACACCATCAATTCTAATAAATAAATGGCAAAACAGTGGCTCGTATTTTGAAAAACTTTGAAATCAAGTCACTCATTTATCAAGACGCCACTTTTTGAACTTTTTTTTTAAACCAAGAAGCAACAGAATTGTATCGCAGTTTCCCTGATTACCTTTGCCTCTTGTAGAGCTTTGCTGTGATGGCTTTAGGAATACCGATCGGCTGTTTGAGCGTCCCCGGCAGGTGGAGGGCGTGCTCCTTGTTTAGCTTCCGGATATGCTCGATCCAGTCCAGCTTGGTTTGAACAGTTGACGCCTATGGTGAAAGAGTAAAGTCGAAAGTTATAAGGCCATTTGGAATTTAAACACTTATTGAACAGAACAAACCATATTAGCATCTCCGATACGGTGGCGTTTTAACATATGATTTTCTTTGGTTACAATACTTGGTGTTTAACTTTTATTCACATTGAAAAAAAATACAGCAAGGCTAAAGGTAACATATTGGAAAAAATAACATTCACTAAAGACAGGGAAAAAAATAACGCAAGATGGACACAAATGCTCAGCATTGTGTCAAAGTTGCTTACAAAACCCTGTTCGTAACACGTGTGAGAATCTCACTTTGTCTTGAGGAAAAGAGGAAAGAATGTCTTACCTTAAGAACAATTCTTTTGCTATACATCAAGTTACGGCCCACCCAAAGAACAAACTTGCCAGGGTCTCCCTGAGGATTTTCTGTCAGCTTTACATCAGCTAGCTAAAGAAGAAATGAAATGATCATGTTTATTTAGAATATTGCATAGGTAAAAAAGTAAGTAAAGGATGACTCACGTTGAGTTTTCTCTTGTATATATATTTCGTCATGCCTTTCTGATCCTTGACCACCTTGCAGACCAGCAAGGAATTTTTCAGGAGAAAGAGTTGTATATTCTTCCCCCTGCAAAATGGCAATTTTGAATCCCACATTTTGAACGACTCCTGTCGGAGCAGCTCACCTTGGGATTCAACGCCCTCATCAAAACCTGACGGAGGAGAGAATAGGTCATGTAAGCAAACTATGCCTCAAAAGCAAGTGCATGTTCAGCCCATCTTGCCCATGTTAACTTACCTTCCAGAACGGAGAAATGAATGGCATCGTTGGTTCTCTTCAGAATGCTGAGAGTCACCTCCAGGGCTTCCTTGAGTACTCCTTTCCCATCTTCACAGCACTCGAGGAGATTCTAAAATAAGCAAAAATACACTTAAAAATGCATTTAGACATTGTTCCCACAGAACATAGAGATTATATACCTGTGAATATTGTTGTATGCTCTGTTTGTATGTATATGGTAAAGCAATTATTTTAAGGATTATAATAACCATAAAATAAGTTTGGGGACTTTCATGAGACAAAATTACGTGATTTACTTGAACAAACAAAACATTGTTGAATTATTTTGTTTGTTTGTTGAATATTTTATGTATGTTTTACAATGAGCGTGTCATTATTGGTTCTTCTGGACTTTATGTTGGTTTTCTGAACAACGAACTTGAATATTTTGGGCTTACCTTTAACAGGAGCGGATATTTTGTCATTCTCTGTATTGGCTTAAGCAGGAAAGATTGTAACGAGAATGCTAGTCCGTGCTTCCGCTGAATTTTCTGTTGAACCCATGGAAAGAAAAAGAAAAAAATGTTAAGACTATGATGCATTATAATCTGTAATTTCACATTGATAACCTTGACATTTAACTTACATTAAAATAGTTGACAGTATGCTCCAGGATGAGCCGAGTGGACGTGTCACTATTCTTGCCGTAGTCCACATATAACTGGAACTTCTCGGCCTATTAAAGAAAACCAACAACACGCTCAGAATTCTTTATGGGTCATTAATCAGTATGATTATCATTACGGTAGTGGCAAGGCAATAAATACCCATTTGACAAAGCAACATCCGACATCTTCAGGGACGCTTTCATGTTTTTCCAGTTCCTTGAGGAAGATCCTGAAGATGGAACACGGGGAAAAAAATTAATATATTCCAAAAAGTGAGTGGTGGTGGTATGTTTTAAATATGAGAAATGACCAGGAGTAGCCTATTTATTTTTTCCACTCGGTGTCAAAATGTCAGTCATTTTTAAGAAAAGTCGCTGCTTATACTTACTTATGATGGAATTCATACAGCTCCAACAAGTTCCCGAAGATGACGTCCTCCATATTGTTGAGTCCTGCAGGGATCTCCTCCTCTTGGGTCAACATCTCCCTCATGTAAGTCTGCAAGTTCCAACACAAAAGATTTGAGTAAAGTTTGTCTTACAAGAACTGCACGTACACAGAAAGGAAACTCACATCAATGCACTCTCGCAGGTCTCGCACGTAAGCCTTTTCCGTTTCAATCAGCTCAGCCAAAATGAACCTAAATGAAAAATAGGCACTCGTTATTATTTTGAAATTATGAATTCGCAAATGATATAAGAGTCACATACGTTTCCCTGCTTGCAGACTTTGTTGCACCGTCGCTTATCCGGTCCAAATCTGTTAAACTCAGAGGGTGCTCCAATATGTGCTCTGCAGAAAAGAAGTTAAACAAACAATGAACGAGGAAACACTGATGGATGCATGAAATGATTTGATTGACATGTAATTCCCAACCGCTGTGCCATGAGATATCACCAAGTGTGTTGCAGAAAATGATCCACTTTCACCCAATAAGTCAGGGGATTTATTTATTTTCATCATGTTCTTTTTTTTTTAATTCATCTATCAACATATCCCTGAAGTAGAATACATAGACAGGCCAAACAACCAAATTTTCGTCCACAAATGGTTAAACCCACCACTGGATGAGTTGCAGCATTAAAAAAAAACCCTGTTCCATTTTATGTAATCCTGGAATTCAGCTCCAAAATTGACCATGTTACTCGCCACACCTCCCGTCAATTTCTTTTCTTCTGGAGCCGACCGAGGGACCTCGATGACATGTTTTTGGCGGTTAGTAAAACAAAAAAAAAAAAACTTTGTCCACTTGCCGCAATATTAACATGTTGTTGCCCTCTGCTGGCATTCAGGATGAGGATTTTCATACCCCCTGCATTGTGCACTCTACATGTGGATTATGATGATGAGTTTAATATTAACATGTAAGACTTTTCACGTTTCTACTCCTTAAGTTTGAATTTTAGCCGTTAACTGCGATGCATTCAGCACAACGCGATATCTCAAATATTCTTTACGACACGACGAACATCCGTCGGTTAAATGTTAAAATTGTCCTAAGGTGGAAATCTTTTTGACATGTTTTTGGCCGTTAGAGGACTTTTCACGTTTCAGCTCCTAAAGTTTGAATTTTAGCCGTTAACTACGATGCGTTTAGCACAACGCGATATCCCAAATGTTGTTTTCCACTCGACAAGCATCCGTCGGTTAAATGTTAAAATCTAATCTTTTTGAATAATGTTGAAAACGGGCTGCAAGTCCTATTATTTTTTGACAAACAATGTCACGAATAAAACGCTGTAGTCATAAATACTTGATAACAACACGACGCAAAACGAACAAAGTTCAGAAAAACCCACTCAGTCACTAAACTGCCATATTTTTTTTACACGAATAATGCATGTTTAATTTAGACTAATTAACTTACCTCCCAGCCTTTCGATTGTTGCAAGAATTTGAGATGCAAGATGTTCCATTGTCGAAGTCTTTCGTCCAGATCGTGTCCTCAGATAAGTCTTGTGCACTTGACTCCACTGCTGCATCTGATGGAATGTCACTCGCGGATTATGTTTTGTACTGTGGTTTGACATCAAAGACCAAAGATCGTTCTTTGTGACGTCACGCGAGCTCTTGGGTTCGTCACGCGATCTTTCTTTGGAAAGTCACGTTCTTTGATCACGATTTCGGTTTTAGCGCCATCGGCATAGAATAAGTAGGCTGCCATCTAGTGGAGGGGGTGCAAATTGTTCACTTTTTGTATCTGTGTTACCTGCCTAGGGACTGCGGGTGTAAATTAAGATTTTTTTTGCTACAATCTGGCATATTTACATTTTTTAGAAGTTCATTAATGTGCACTGTCCCTATTAAATAAATACATTTAAAAAATCAATATTATTTTTTTTTTACTGTTTTAAATTATACTAAAAAAAGACACGAGGGGGCAGAACCGTCTCTCTTTCTCTCTATCGCTGTCTGTCTCTCTCACTTCTCAAATAGACCCTACTCACGTGACGTCACAGCCACGCTCCCGCGCCATGTTGTCCGTATACTCGTCATGTTAATGCATTGGCGCTTCGTAAATTCCTCATATTATGGCGTGTTTTTCTGCTCGTTAACATTAATAATCAAAATGGTGAAGTTGTGTGTGGCGGTCGGTTGCAAAAACAGAGAAGATAGACGGAGAGACTTGAAGTTCTACCGTATTCCGAGAGACCCGGAGAGGAGACGGGAGATTGACTGCTGCAATTCGACGAGAAAACTGGGCTCCAAACGACTACCACAGATTATGTAGTAGTCATTTTATATCTGGTAAGATGCATTTAATATATATTTAGAGGGTTTTGGGCTGACAACCACAATTAAGATCATTGCTAGGCTAATCGCCGACAACATACACTCAGACGTTGTGAATGAACTACCTGAAAATATATAATTATAAGGGGATAATCAGACAGTTGTCATACAATTAATTTACAATTTCACTATTGAGGTCAAAAGCCAAAAAATAAATTCAACTAGGGACAATCTGGAGTAGTGCTATCGCACTTCGTATTTATTACGTATTATATATGTATGTAGTGAGAGTGCTATCGCTAAACCATATAAACATTAAAATCCCTAGCTCCATTGACAAATGACATGAAATACATTAGACTTGACAGTGGATGTTAGCAAGAACAAAAGATTTTGAATTGAAAATTTCGTAACTCACCTGTCCAAGCACAAGATAGATTCCTGCCGAATTTTCGTGGACGAGGACCTGTTTCACCCAACCAGCAACGAAGTATTTATAAGCCTCCATGCTCTTAAAGTTTTTCAAACTTTCGTGAGAATAGGCCGATTTTGTGTGGACAAGATAGTTGTAAATATCAGGATAGCAGATGTCAGGCGAAGACAGAAAAACCTCGATTTAGGGATCAAATACGGATCTGGCGAATGGATAAACTGAAGCTTTTCCACGTAACGCCTTTTATGCAACGCATCCAATGAGTTTACAGCGTCAGATAACACCGGGGCTTCCATGAATTGCTCTATAACTTGCATGACTAATTGAAAACAATGAGAATAGGTCTAAAAAATAGGTACAATATGGCGGCCGGATACAGCGACACGTCATTTTGTGACGTAGATGAGTAGCGTCTATAGTGGGGTGCGCAGAGCGATGCCAGGGGTGGCGCATGTGACCTCGGGGAACATGCTTTCTTTTTTTCTGTTTTTTTTTTTTTTTTGCCGTACTAGAGTAACGTGTTATTTATTATTTTCATTTTATTTACTTTTGTTCTGTGAAAAATCCAGAAAGAGTTATTTGATTGTGGCTTTCTGAAAAAAAAAAAAACTTTTATATTTAGGCACTCCTGCAATCGTCACACCTTTTCTGTTACAAACTGACCACGTCCCCTCATCAGAGAAGGGAAAAGTTATGTGGCCCTCACAGGAAAAAGTTTGGGGACCCCTGGCATAGAGGATAGTTGCATACCTGTCCAGTTGTACAGTTTCGGCGTAATTTGTACAAGTGAGCAATGATTTTTAAATGTGTACATCGTACGTTCAAAATCTGTACGTTTTTCGTGCATGACGTTTTATTTTCTCCATTTGGATTTTGTCACCGTTTCGGCAATGAGACAATGTGTGTTACTATGTGTTACTACGTTGGTTGATTGACGCGAGAAAAGTCAAGGACACGGAGAGAGAACAGTGGTTTTTGTGACGCTGTAGCAAATGCATTGCTAGGTGTATCGTGTGGTAGGTAGGATGCGTGCATAAAAGTAATAAAAAGGGGACAAGCTGCCACTTTTGCACATTTACTGTGGGGAGAACAAGTATTTGATACACTGTCAATGGGTTTATCAAGTATTTGATACACTGTCAATGGGTTTTCCCATTGGCAGTGCATCAAATACTTGTTCTCCCCACTGTACTATAAATAAATCTACTTAGACCACTCGTCACTGGGGAGCTCAGCGGTACGCACACATGCGTTTCCAGACGAACTCCAACATAAAAAGTAAGCAGCAACAGAAGAACATAAATACGTGGAGGATGTCGGGAGGAAAACCACTTAAAGAGGTGACTGTTACATATGCTAGGTGGCTCCAATATTTGACAGTAGAGCTCACACACATATAGAACTACATGCGTAATGACAGACTCGGTGGTGTTAGTAAACAGCCGCCATTTTAAAGCAGCAGACTTCTCAGAAAGGCTCTGTTGTAGTGAACCTTCCAAGCGAACCAAATTAACTTTTTATCTAAAATACTCGTAAATCGGCAAAATCTTGATTTGAGACTATCTTTAAATGAAGAAACCGTTTTAAAACATTCACGTGTCGAAAGTAGACAGAAGGGAACTAATGCAAAAACGGGAGCAATTTTAACAACTTTAACAGTTGATTCACAACATTACATGACTTCCAAACATAGCAAAGGTTACTATGTTTTTTGGGTTTTTTTTTTGTCCCCCCCCCCCCCCCCCCCCCCCCCCCCCAAAAAAAAAAAAAACATGAAAGGTAACACCAGTTACTCTGCCAAGTAACTAATTACTCTTACATTCAGGTAACGTAGTTACTAACTCAATTACTTTTTGGGACAAGTAATTTGTAACTGTAATTAATTACTTTTTTAAAGTAAGATTAACAACACTGGTCATAAAGTCTGGTCTGTAGCATGAAAAGTGACAAAAGCAGAGATTTTATTCTGCCAATTTGTTGCCGAACACAATTTGTCCGCAACTATTGCTGATCACTTCTCAGAATTAGCAAAATAAATGTTCCCTGACTGAAAGATTGCATCGGTAAATTCATTTTATCAATTGACGTTTTTAATTTTTAATTGGACGCACTAACGAACTACTACTAACGAATTGCGAGCTGAAGTGCCATGAAGTGCAGCCATCAAGACATGATAGAAATTGCTAAAAGTGAAGTAAATTTGAGTAATAATGATGTAGCTGAAGATATTGTTCTTTGATTGCACCAGGTTATATGTTACAATATTGCCAATGAATTCATGATATTTTAAAAATTGAGTTTTATTTTCGTTTCGTATTGCATGCTATATACAATGTTGTAAGATTAGTCACCAATTTGTAAGGGCATACGTCACTATTTGTAAGATTGCCAACGACCTCGGGTTGACAGGTGTCATCTAGTCCAATTATTTTCTCCGTATTGTTTTGAGTGTTGAAGACTAGTTAACAGATGAATTCGTCGCATTGTTCCACTTACTTTAAGTAAATATTACTATTTGTTCTTATAAAGCCTAGATTTAACCATTGGTCATTTCTCACCTAAATCAAGAAAAAAAATGCTTTCAAATAATGTTTTTAACCATATCTATTCTTGAATAAAGATCATTTCTGGTACAAGCTATCTTTTAAGATTAAATACAATAATTTATTGCTTAGAATAAAGCTTATTTTCAGCTAGCTATTTTTCCTTTTTCAAAAAATCGTAGAGAAATTTACTTGAAACACTGCCACATACTTTCACTCATTTCCAATAGATTTGCTCTGAAACAAGGGAATTTAACTAGTTTTAAGGAAGTTTGTTTTTGCAGCGTAGTAATGTTATACACGTTAAGAATGGCCTACATTTAAAGGCATTTTTGGGCAATTTAGGTTTTTACTCTGTAAGTAATTGTTGCCAAAAGTTTATCTTTACACATCGTCATAAAAGATGAGCAGGCACTTCTGCTGTAAGGAATGTTTGGTGAAAGGTCTATCACTAAACAAGTCTGTATCAAAATGAAAAAAGACAAAACTGCATTCAGTGTCAATAAATTTTGATATTTTACTTGTGAAGAATGAATGGGGCCGATTACAAGGGACCCTCATTTCAACCAACTCTGGCATGACAACACAGCTCCACAATTTATAGTTCGAGTCAATAATGTCAGCAATGAAATTTGAATCAGAGTAGATTCTCTCAATGGAAGGAGCTCCTTTCACTGACCATGGGGAAAAAACCCACACCAATCAAGGCCATTGATACCAAGCTGGTACTGAAATTGGTAATAGTGATGAGAACGACTTAAATCTCGTTGTCCTTTATTTGGCCCTAATTCTCCGTTGTAGGATTCAGTCGAAGCGCACAAAAACACAGTGCATTTTGTCACTTTGAGAATTATTTTGTTGCAGGTCGCAGCTCACGTCTTGTGAGGCGCTAAATGGACATTCAGCAGTTTCAATACATAGATGCTTCTGAAAACCGCCCCTCCCGACCGCTTCGATCCTTGTCCGAAGTCGGCCCCTAGTGGCCAACAATATCACATAACCGGAGCCAATATGATGCATACATTTGGGAATACTTGTTTTGTACACCCAAATCTGCATGTACATCAAAAGAGCAGGGAGGAAATAAAAGAGAAATAAGATAATTTTGTAGTAAAACGATCTGAGATAAAAAAAGTTCATTCAAGTATGTCTTTTTATATGAAAGATCAAAACCTGGAACATTTTCAATATGAAGCGCGATGATGTATTACAAATTTCTGCGGAGTGCTTTCACATGCAACAAAAAAACTAAAAGAAAAATTTTAAGACCTAAATTTTGATTTCTTCTCCCAATTCATGTCCACACAATAACATTTTACGATACATTTTAATTAACAAAGAAGGCCAAAAACAATCTGAGCTAATAACAATGAAATTTTATTTGATCAAATACATAACTATCTACAATATGTACAAGAAATTATATTCACAAATGCTGCAAAAAACAACAAAAAGGACGCCGAGCCACTTTGATGGAATCATCGAAGCCACTGTAGTTTACGCCCTTCACCTAGAAAAAACAGCAAAACACAACAATTCAGTTTTTAATCTTTTCTTGCTCAATATCAGAGATTAAGTCACATGCTATCCATATTTTGTTTTTTTTTAAAGAATTGTGGACTATTTGTGTCAGTCCAAATTGGGTTAAAATCACTGCACAAATGGCTCCATCATACACCCTCAAGTCTAATAAATAAATGGCAAAACAATGGCTTGTATTTTGAAAAACCTTGAAGTCAAGTCACTCATTGATCAAGGCGCCATTTTTGGAACTTTTTTTTTAAAACCAAGAAGCAACAGAATTGTATCGCAGTTTCCCTGATTACCTTTGCCTCTTGTAGAGCTTTGCTGCGATGGCTTTAGGAATGCCCATTGGCTGTTTGAGTGTCCCCGGCAGGTAGAGGGTGGGCTCCTTGTTTAGCTTCCGGATATGCTCGATCCACTCCCGCTTGGTTTGAACAGTTGACGCCTATTGTGAAAGAGGAAAGTCGAAGGTTAAAAGGCCATTTGGAAATGAAACACTTATAAACAGAACAAACCACATTTGCATCTCTTATGCGGTGAAGTTTTAACATATGATTTTCTTTTCTTTGGTTACAATACTTGATGTTTAACTTTTATTCGCATTGAAAAAAAAATACAGCCAAGGCTGAAAGTAACATTCGAAAAAATAACATTAACTAAAGACAGGGAAAAAAATAACGCAAGATGGACATAAATGCTCAGCATCGTGTCAAAGTGGCTTACAAAAACCTGTTAGTAATATGTGTGGGAATCTCATTTTGTTTTGAGGAAAAGAGGAACGAATGTCTTACCTTAAGAACAATTCTTTTGCTCGACATCAACGTGCGGCCCACCCTGAGGACAAACTTGCCAGGGTCTCCCTTATGGTTTTCTGTCAGCTTTACATCAGCTAGCTAAAGAAGAAATGAAATGATCATGTTTATTGACAATATTGCATAGGTAAAAAAGTAAGTAAAGGATGACTCACGTTAATTTTTTTCTTGTAAATATATTTCTTCATGCCTTTCTCATCCTTGACCACCTTGCAGACCAGCAAGGAATTTTTCAGGAGAAAGAGTTGTATATTCTTCCCCCTACAAAATAGCAATTTTGAATCCCACATTTTGAATGACTCCTGTCGGAGCAACTCACCATGGGATTCAATGCTCTCATCAAAACCTGACGGAGGAGAGAATAGGTTATGTAAACAAACTATGCCTCAAAAGCAAATGCACGTTCAGTAATCTTGCCCATGTTAACTTACCTTCCAGCGCGGAGAAATGAATGGCATCGTTGGCTCTCTTGAGAATGCCCAGAATCACCTCCAGAGCTTCCTTGAGTACTCCTTTCCCATCTTCACAGCACTCGAGGAGATTCTAAAACAAGCGAAAATACACTTAAAAATGCATTAAGACATTGTTCCCACAGAACATAGATTATATAGCCTGTGAATATTGTCAATTATCTGAAGGATTATAATAACCATAAAATAAATAATAAATAAAAAGACAAAACTATGTGACTTCCTTTAACTAACTAAACATTGTTGAATTATTTTGTTTGTTGAATGTTGTAAGTTTTTTATTATGAGCGTGTCATTAATGTATCTTTTGCATTTTATGTTGGTTTTCTGAACAACAAACTTGAATATTTTGGGCTTACCTTTAACAGGAGTGGATATTTTGTCATTCTCTGTATTGGCTTGATCAGGAAAGATAGTAACGAGAATGCCAGTCCGTGCTTCTGCTGAATTTTCTGATGAACCCATGGAAAGAATAAGAGAAAAGAATGTAAGACAATGAAGCATTATAATCTGTAATTTCACGTTGATAACCTTGACTTTTAACTTACATTAAAATAGTTGACAGTATGCTCCAGGATGAGCCGAGTGGACTTGTCACTGTTCTTGCCGTAGTCCACATATAACTGGAACTTCTCAGCCTATAAACACAAAAGCAACAATATGCTCAGAATTCTTGATGGGTCATTTATCAGTATGATTATGATTACGGTAGTGACAAAGCGATAAATACCCATTTGAGAAAGTAATGTCCGACATCTTCAGGGGCGCTTTCATGTTTTTCCAGTTCCTTGAGGAAGATCCTGAAGATAGAACAGGAAAAAAATGAATACATTCCAAAAAGTGAGTGGTGGTAGTATGTTTTAAATATGAAAAATGACCAGGTGTAGCCTATTTTATTCACTCGGTGTCGAAATGTCAGTCATTTTTGAGAAAAGTCGCTGATTATACTTACTTATGATGGAATTCATAAAGCTCCAACAAGTTCCCGAAGATGACATGCTGCATATTGTTGAGTCCTGCAGGGATCTCCTCCTCTTGGGTCAACATCTCTCTCATGTAAGTCTGCAAGATCCAACACAAAGATTTGAGTAAAGTTTGTCTTAGAAGAACATCACGTACACAGAAAGGAAACTCACATCAATGCACTTTCGCAGGTCTCGCACGTAAGCCTTTTCCGTTTCAATCAGCTCAGCCAAAATGAACCTAAATGAAAAATAGGCACTCGTTATTATTTTGATATTATGAATTCGCAAATGGTATAAGAGTCACATACGTTTCCCTGCTTGCAGACTTTGTTGCACCGTCGCTCATCCGGTCCAAATCTGTTAAACTCAGAGGGTGCTCCAATAAGTTCTCTGCAGAAAAGAAGTAAAACAATGAATGAGGAAAAACTGAAGGATGCATGAAATGATTTGATTGATAAGTAATTCCCAACCGCTGTGCCATGAGATATCATCAAGTGTGTTGCAGAAAATCATCACCTTTCACCCAATAAATCAGGGGTTTTATTTATTTTTCTCATGTTCTTTTTTTTAATTTTTTTAATTCATCTATCTACATATCCCTGAAGAATACATAGACAGGCCAAACAACCAAATTTTCGTCCACAAATGGTTAAACCCACCCTGGGTGAGTCGCACCATAAAAACCTGTTCCATTGTACGTAGTCCTCGAATTTGGCTCCAAAACAGACCATGTTACTCGCCACACCTCCCGTCAGTTTCTTTTCCTCTGGAGCCGATCGAGGTACCTCGATGACATGTTTTTGGCCATTAGTAAAACAAAAACTTTGTCCACTTGCAGCAACATTAACATGTCGTTGCACTTTGCTGGCATAGCTACATGATAAGCATTTCCATACCCCCTGCATTGCGTATTCTACATGTGGATTATGATGATGAGTTTAATTTTAACATTTAGGACTTTCACGTTTCAGCTCCTTAAATTGGAATTTTAGCCGTTACCTGCGATGCGTTTAGCATAACGCGATATCCCAAATATTTAAGACTCGACGAATATCCGTTGGTTAAATGTTAAAACTGTCGTAAGGTGGAAATCTTTTGGAATCATGTTGAAAACGGGCTGCAAGTCCTGATATTCCGTGAGAAACAACTGTCACGAGTAACGCTGTTGTCAGAGATAGTTCATAACACGACGGAAAACGCTGTAGTCAGAGATATTTAATAACACGACGCAAAACGAACAAAGTTCAGAAAAGCTCTCTCAGTCACTAAACTGCTTTTTTTTTTAGACGAATAATGCATGTTAAACTTAGACTAATTAACTTACCTCCCAGCCTTTCGATGGTTGCAAGAATTTGAGATGCAAGTTGCTCCATGGTCGAAGTCTTTGGTCCAGATCGTGTCTTCAGATAAGTCTTGTGCACTTGGCTCCACTGCTGCATCTGACGGAAAGTCACTCGCCGAATGTTTTGTACTGTGGTTTGACATCAAAGACCAAAAATCGTTCTTTGTGACGTCGCGCGAGGTCTTTGGTGCGTCACGCGAACGTTCTTTGAAACGTCACGCTCTTTGATCACGATTTCAGTTTTAGCGCCATCGGCATAGGATAAGTAGGCTGCCATCTAGTGGAGGGGGTAAAAAATTTCAGTATAGAGGAAGGTCGGTCCACCTGGGGCATGACCCCCCCCCCCCGGTAGATTTTTAAAATTTTACATTTCATTGTAAAATGCATCGATTTCGTGCACATTGAGAGAAAATTAAGAAAATGTGTCTAGACTATGACTGTCTGACTTGGGGCGCTCAAAGCACTGCAAGGCTGAAGTGGAGTTGGATTCATCTTCTGCCCTAGCTAGATCAACCTGAATAAACAAATGAAAGAATTTATTTTTTAAAGCAAGTTTTATGTATCCAATTGATTATAACACATATCCCCTGTGTCTATAAAATAACTTCATTGGTTATGCCATAATTAATCTTGCCACACAAATAATAAATTTCAATGAAAATACAATAAACATTTCAAGACAAATCCTGTATACATAACCTTAATTGGAAAGTATTAGGCAGAAAACAAAACGATATATATCATATCAATTTACCTACCTAAACTTTAAAGTAAAACCATTCATTTTATTAATATTTTGTTATATTTCTTCTGAATTAATATTGCTGTTGCGTGTGCATACGTTGTTTTACAGCTAAAATGTTTTTTCCTAAGAGAGGGATTGTAGGACTAGAATACTGTAATTTGACACGATTGCAAACGGGGACATGGACTAGCTGGCACTAACCCTTTAATTGCCCTTGATTTCATTTAAAATGTAGCTACCTGGTGGATAACAATTGCCAATATACCTAGCAAGTAACCCTATTCATTCAATCTCAGCCCGGGGGCAACTAGAAAGTCCGCCAAAGTTCTTATCGCTCTATCCTGTCCCTTCGTGGACAGTCTTTCAGACAAGTCTTTTAGAGTCACAGCGCCTTGCGGCAATGGCCTACTTCTTCTTCGTTCTTCTCCGATCAGATTGGCGGTTAACAGCCAGGCGTATTGCTGCCACCTGTCGGATTGGATGCAAACTGGAGATAATCATAGAGGATAGGGGGGATAAAAATAGTGACGTGTGTATGGCGGCGGTGTTGTGCCGAAAAATAGCCGCCCCGCGTGAAATGTCCCCCCCTGACGGGAATACTTATTTATAACGCTTTATTGAGGTGAAAACATCAAATGTTGATTTACGACTGTAAAATCAGTTTTAAATAAATAAATTAGACAAAATACTAGTACTTTATTTTACTAACAAAATGTGGACTGGGCCACATAACCATCTTTGAACAGAAATGTATTAGTCTACAGGTTTTCACGACCATATCTCAATGACAATCACACAGTTATGACATTTACTTCAAACAGAGTAAAATAATACATATATTCACGGTACAAGAAAATCGTTTCCATGTCCATCGATTGGTAAGAAAAAGCTGTAAGAGTGACGTGTGGGCGCTCAACAATAAAATAAATAAACAAATAGATCAAATAAATGCTCAATAAAGCGTTATAAATAAGCGTTCCCGTCAGGGGGGACATTTCACGCGGGGCGGCTATTTTTCGGCACAACAACACCGGAGCACTGGCTGTTCTGTGATCCTCCAGAAGCTACAGATTACCAGTCCGCCTCTGTTATGGTGTGTCAGGCGATGGTTGGGTTAACATTGTTTTATATTTGATGAAATAATGTTGACAAATAGTTGATTTTTGATTGACCGGGAAATATGATTGAAAAGTTATTGAATTATGGATGAGCGGGAGTTATGGTCAAAAATAGTTTAAAGGTAAGCCTGGTGCTTTTTATCAGCAATGATGTCTTCCGGAAGAATGAACCGCGTTTGTCATCAAAGTAGTATATTAAACGGTTTGCCTGACACAACGATAAAAAGTTGCCGAAATTGTAAGAAACGATGCATTTGCTGTGATTGGCATACAAGCGAAGTCTTATGAAGCCTGGATGTTAGCAAAGTAGAACTTAGTTCGGCAAAGGTAATTGTTTTTCCAATTAAAGCGCTAAAATCAGTAGATATTACAAAAACGAGCCTTGTTTAAATTAATTTACTTAACACCAAGGCAGCGCGGTCATTTCCCCATCATAGCTAGCTAACTAGCTAGCTCCGTTCTTACATGTAGCCGTAATTTATTTGGTTTGAGATTGGCTGGGAAACTCACTTCCCCAAATACTGAAGTATGTTAAACAAACCTATGATATGTGGTGACTCTTTGTTGGACATAATTCACCCACCGTAATTGTGTGTCTGATTGGCCGAGCGCGTTATCGGCTGCGTCACAGTCACATGACTAGACACCATAAAGAGCCGCGCGCGTTCCGGTTCATTAGAGAGAGTGCACGAGAGTTCACGGAATGCAACACAGCAATTCGAGCAATAAAGACTCTTAACTAAGCAATCCGCTTCACTCACTGGTGACCCCGACTTGCCTCGTTGAAGTCTCAGAGGCATTTTGAACACTTTTTTGACATGGCGGATGCCAGCTTTCTCGAGCTACCGAAGTTCGACGAGTCTTCTGCGGCCGCGTGGTTGGCTAACGCGGAGGAGCAGTTCGTCCTCCGTGGTGTTTCCGACGACACCATGCGCTTCTACCACGTGGTGGCCGCGCTCGGGTACTCAACGGCGGTTAGAGCACAGTGCTTCGTGGTCTATCCGCCGAAGGTGGGCAAGTACACGGGGCTCAAGGCGCACCTCCTCAGTCTTTTCGAACCGTCATACAAATTGACTTCGTTGACGCCCACGGTGCCCGCCTCGAGAGCCCTGCTGCCCGAGGTACCCGCCATAGATGGTGGCACTTCCGCCCCGGTTCCTCGCAGCTGTACTGCTGTCCCGGTACCCGCGCCACCGCCGCGCGCCTCCGCTCTGGCTCTTCCCGACGCCAACGTTGCTGTCTCGCCTCCGGCCCCGCTCTCGCTCGCCTCGGCTCCGTCGCCGCTCTCCGTCGCTACGCCCGTCCCTGGCTTTCCCGGCAGAGGCGCCATTGCGCCCGCTTGCGGCCTACTCGACGACGCCCCGTCCGCCTCGGGCCTACTCGACGACGCCCCGTCCACCTCGGGCCTACTCGACGGCGTCCCGTCCGGCCCTGGTCTACCCGGAGGCGTCCCGTCCGGTCCTGGTCTACCCGGAGGCGTCCCGTCCGGCCCTGGTCTTCGGCCCTGGTCTTCTCGTCGACACTGCGCCTGCTCTTGGCCTTCCTCACGACGTCATTCCTGTGCCTGCGTCTCTGGCCACTGCTGACGTCGCTCCAGCACCTGCGCCTTTGGAAGTCTCCGAGGTCGCCCCTCTACCGGCGCCGCTGGACGCCGCCGTCACTGACCTCGCTCCAGCGCCTCCGGGAGTCTCCGAGGTCAGTCCTCAGCCTACGCCGCTGGCCTTACTGCTGTGCCGGCGCCTCCGGAAGTTTCCAAGGTTGCACGTCGGCCAGCGCCGGCGAACGCCGCCCCCGACATCTCTCCTCGTCCACCGCCTTTGGACAACGATGACGTCGCTCCGGTTTCGGCGTTTCCCCCGCTCCTGCTACGACCGGTCGACCTGGTTCGTCTCGCCTGTCGCCCTTGTCCACGACCGGGCGACTCCGACCGCCACGCCGGTCGCCCTCGTCTGCAGCCTCGACCGGGTGGTGCTGCTCGTCGCAAGTCTCGACCGCTGCTGAGCAACGCGTGCCGCCTCTCTCGGCGTCCGCTTCTCCGGCCTCGCCTCCTCGTCATGGGCGTCCTCCAGACCGTTCTGCTCGGACGTCCCGCATCTGGCGTCCTGGATGGCCGCCTGATCGTTGCGTTCCGTCGCCCGCCGCCTGGCATCCTGGGCGTCCTTCAGACTGTTCTGCTTGGGCGTCCCGCATCTGGCATCCTGGTCGGCCGCCTGACTGTCCGATTTGTCGTCTTCCACAGACGCCCCGGCCGCGCAACCCTTCCGTTCCGTACTGTTGATTCGGGTTGTGCCTGGGTGAATTCTGGGGGGACCTGTGTGGTGACTCTTTGTTGGACATAATTCACCCACCTTAATTGTGTGTCTGATTGGCCGAGCGCATTACCGGCTGCGTCACAGTCACATGACTAGACACCATAAAGAGCCGCGCGCGTTCCGGTTCATTAGAGAGAGTGCACGAGAGTTCACGGAGTGCAACACAGCAATTCGAGCAATAAAGACTCTTAACTAAGCAAACCGCTTCAGATACTTGCTTGAATTCCTATCAAGGAATTCACTGTGAATGCCGTTTTGTTGGCATTTTTCAGATTCATTAATTCACAGCGAAGTTAATCAGACTGAGGAGGAGGCTTGAGTTTGAAATAAGCAAAGGTGGGTAGTAACGCGTTACTTGTACTCCGTTACATTTGCTTGAGTAACTTTTTGAGAAAAATGTACTTCTAAGAGTAGTTTTACGAAGCCATACTTTTTACTTTTACTTGAGTAGATTTGTGAAGAAAAAACGCTACTCTTACTCCGCTACTTTGGCTACACAAGAGTCAAGAGTCGTTACATTCTTCCTCTTTATTCTACATATATATATTTTTTGCTAGCAATGCTTGCCAAGAGTAGCGCTACAATGTCACCAATGAAACGTCGCAACAATAATCACATGACTCCATTACACCAATCAGAGGCAAGCTTGCCTTTCCGTTCTCGCTCAAACCGGTTCAATCATTAGTCTTTAAAGCACCGTAACACAGGAAGTATTTGACGTACAGCGCTGACCTCAACATGAATCAAAAGAGCGGATTTAAAACTCCCAGTTTTTATTTGGCACCGATTAACCACGGAAAACCGGAGATATTATCCTTTTAATTTCATAATAGTAACGATGAAGGAACTACTGTATGCACTATCCAAACTAGGAACTATTTTCTCCACTAGAGGGCAGCGCACTCATGCTCTTTGGACGAATAATGCTTCATTACTCTATTTTTTCTCTAATTTTTTTTTTTTTTTTTTTTAATTTCTTTGGCTTAATGGGGTTATGTAATGGGTTATTGTACAGTGTAATTATAACAACATTTCAAATATATAAGTTTGTTCTGAGGAAAAAAAATACTCAAATTACTCATTGCTTGTATTCTTTTCACTGGATACTTTTTTACTTGTACTTGAGTACTTTTTCTGGATGACTACTTTTACTTGAGTAATATTTTTGAAGTAATTCTACTGATACTTGAGTAAAATTTTTGGCTGCTCTATCCACCTCTGGAAATAAGTTTACCGAGCGTTGTCTATTGTTGTGATTCAATTAAAAATAATTTGAAATCTAGCCAAGTTTTTATTATTTATTTGATATATGGCGGAAAACTCAGGTGACTTGAAGTTCCGCTCTGAGATCCCCAATTTGGCCACATTTCAAAATTGTCCTATATGCATGTGTCAGGTGAAAGTTAAAATCTCAATTTTCTGGGGGACTTTTTTTTTTTTTTAACAGGAGGGTATTTAAAAAAAGGAGAGCATGAGAGAGCATAATTATAGACACCATGTTTTTAATGAAATATTATCGAGTACATACCTTGTTTCAATCCAAAAACTCAGTGTAGCATGTATCACCAAGTGTCAAGACATAGCTGTGAATGGCCACAGTCGGACTTTTTGGGGATTTTATAGGTGAAACATGGTAATATAACAAGGGTCACGATGCAGAAATCGCAGACGTCAAGAAGTGGTTGAGATTTTTTAAACATTAAAATATTTTTTTTTGTTTGGCTCGATTATGAATCATCTAAAATACAATTAAGTGATGAGGTGACTTACACTTTTTTTTATTGTAACATTTTGATAAAAGTTTAAAATATGCGAGTAATTTTTAAAATAGTTTTTAAAAAAAATTAAGACATCAATTAATGATTGTAAGCTAAAAATTACAGACATTTCGAATAATATAGTAATTACCTTCTTTTTGTGGCTGGGTTGAAACAAAAGTGGTTGCGCAGTGTCTGTGAACGGGGTCTCCAGAGTATAACGGACGAATTAAAAATATTTTGGGGGCTTAATGCGCCATGAAACTGCTATGGCAGTATATAGACATATTGTTCTATCAAACACAACAGTTCTTTTGGCTTAAAATACAGCACTTTTATTTAAAGAGGGGTGCAAGAGCAGAAACTGCTTTTTCCGCCTAGTCTGTTTTTCCGCCATAAACATATTGTTCATGTATATTCTGTCAGCCTAGCAGTTTTTCTGTCTGTAAATAAAGCATGACCTCTAAATATGGGCAAATTTGAAAGCATTCATAGTATCATGGTTGAAAATGATGGAAAACATAACATTGATTTAGCGTTGTTCCAATTTTATTAATAAATGAAATGACGCTTAGGTTTCGTAACGATTTCAACTTTGGAACAACAATTTTCGAGCGTGCAAAAGTGATGACAATCAACGATGTAAGATTGACAGCGGAATGTTGATTTAACATCTTTTTAACGTCGGACTGCTATCTGGGAATGCAAACTACAGCTAATCTACACAAAAATATTTTAAATTAACTGCTTATAAATATAGTAATTTCATGCTAACATAACCAAAAGTCATAAAAACAGTGACACAATTATGTAGCGTGTCCAAAAATATACTGGTGGATGCATGATGTCCATTTCATTATATTCCAAACAGATATCTTTCCCTATATGTTCGTGCATATCATTTTTTTTAACCACTGCAACTTTTCGGGCATAGAAGTACTGACAGGATATGCCGGTTGTAGTCGACAAAGGCGGCAGGCTGTCGGCTATCTTATGGAGGTATATTTGTGTCTTTACTATTCAATTAAAAGTTGCTTCAATCAAGACAAAAGTCGCTTCAACCCAAAAATATATTTTCAATGAAAAAAAAGTAACTTCAAAAAAAAAAAAAAAATAAAATAAAATAAATTTGAAATTTAAAAACTTTTTTTTAAATTGAAATTTGTGTCTTTATTATTCAATCAAAAAATAAGTTGCTTTAAAAAAAAATAAAATCGTACGAGTGACGTGTGTGCGCACCCGCAGGGGGTGCATTTTTTGGCACAACGCTGCCTCGCATCGAAATCATCCGCCTTAGGTGCGCTTTTTTCGGCTTGGGCTCCAGTTGACGGCTCGGGCCCGTCAAGTGGCGGCCATGAATCTTGCTTCATCATGCTTTTAAGGCTTACGCCATTGGCGTAGTCTCTTGTCACTCAAACATGTCTGACCAATAGTGCAAAGTGAACATTTTTCCTCTTTAATAAGAAAAAAAAAAGGTTGCTCAAAACTTTTTGCACAAAAAAAAAAAAAAAATCAAGTAAAAATATTATTTTCAAAAAAGAAAAAAAATACAGGAGTACAATTGTATTTTTCAAATGAATTTTTTTTAAAAAATATTTTTTTTGATTCAAGCAACTTTTTTTGGGGGGGGGAATTGAATGAATTAGACACAAATGTCCTACCCAGAATATGGCCCAAACACAAAAAGGTTTCAATCAAAGAAAACGTTTCAATGAAAAATTAAGTGTGAAAATGCAAATTTTTGAGTCTCAAATATTTTATCGCATTCAAAAACTTTATATGGTTGAAAAAATTTTGATTGATTTTTCTTTAAATCAGGGTTAAAATATATATTTGTTTGAAGCAACTTATTTTTTGATCGAATAATTAAAGACACAAATGTACTCGCTAAAATGTGGCCCAAACGCAAAAGAATATTAACTCAATCAAAAAAGTTGTTTCAATTAAAAAAAAAAAATCAAATGCATTTATGTAAGCTTAAAATTTATTTTTGCATTCAACTTTTTAAATGTTTTTTTTTTTTTTGATTGAATAAATATTATATATTTATAGGCGATATATTGATTGAAGCAACTGTTTGATTGAATAATACACAAATCTACCAGTACTTCCATACTACCTTTGATTCAGAGGATATTTACTTGCAGTTACACCAACTGACCACTGATCTAACTCGAGTATGGCAGCTGAGAGCACTCTTGAGGTTGTTATGCAGTTAAACCATAGAAACACATGCATTAAAGAGAACGGTAGGTTTCAGTAGCTGTCTACTGTATTGACCACTACGCACCAGAGGGTTAATAAATGTATTGAACTTGGGGATGATTGCTTTCTTTTTGTTCCTGAATTGTGTCGTCTTCTATTCATTACAGAACCTGTGAAGAGAAAATCCAAGAAACGGGTGCCCAGTTTGACGTTCTGCATATTGTCTCTGTGCTGAAAATGATGCATTATTAAGCTTCATGATGGCTACCACCTACCCTTAAAGAATAAATGTGCATCCATTCAAAAATCTGGTGGAATGAAAACCACCTCTAAATTTGAGACCAAAGTCCCAAGTTGTCATACAAATGTAACACATTAAGAAAGCAAAAAGACGTGACCCTGGAGAGACATATTTTATTACATCTGTCATATACTTCAGGAAACAATATACAAAGCAAGAATGGGAAGTGTGGTGCCGAGTCATAGCCTTTAAGATGACGAAATGGTGGAAGTCAAATTTGCAGCTTGGGGACCACTCAGTGATTTAACAGTGGAGGGCAAACAATAACAAGGATGGGACATGCTCGTTGAGGATTTTATTTTTATCTTTTATTTAGTCAAACAGAAGGTCAAAGAAAGCCAACAGGATAGGTAAGTGTAGGCGAATGAGACTTTCAACAAGGCACTAGCATCATAGCAAACCAAACCCAACACTCAAATAAAATAACTGGGGTTCTCTTTAGCTTAACATGTTTACTATCATACATACAATTCACATTTTACCTTGTTACCACACAAACCTCAGCTCAAACACGCCTGTTTGCTTCTTGTCCCTTCCTACACCGAGTGCAAATCAAAGTGTAGATCTCTACAATTCTTTATAAATAAACCCTTTGAATGTTGTCCACTTCGACTGTACAATGGAATGATCCTGCATCTTGAAAAGGGAAAATATTCAAAACAAAACCTGTGGAAACTTGGAGGTGTTTAGGACCAGGATGAAGCCAGTTGAGGGGTGCGGGAATGATGAAAGCAACATCCAATCTAGTTTAATCTTATGGAATCACACACAACCACACCACCAGGCACTATTTTGTCAAGCGGGCGACCAGAAGCTGCAAATACACCACCCAACCGTAAGGAGCAGTTGTGTTGGACTTCGCTGGAAGGGATGTCTCACCATGCCTGAGTGCACTTCACCCCAAGGGTGTAGAAGAGGAAAAGTCATCAGTTCCTCAAGGTTTGTGAAGGAAAGGAAAATGATACCAGTGTTTCTGTGTAAATGAACAACTCCAAATATCCTTCTGTGATCAATGAACAACAGGAAGCTGCAGATGAGTAAGCATGAAGGTAAGGCTGACTAAAGAACGTAGCCGCCTACGCACTGATTAGTTTGGACGTGAAACGTTTTGATAGACATGGCTTTCCATGGCTTCATTCTACAAAACATATTTACAACATAGATAACATCTACAAGAAATCTACATATATTTTTTGGGGTCTTTTTTTTTGATGTTTTTGTTTTTTTTCCTTAAACAAAGCAGAGTTGTAAATAACCACTCCTTTCCTTCTCTCTTGGTTCTTCACTGCCCTAACGGTCCAAAACTGAACCAACAACAGCTCCTGTGTGCGCGTGTTTAAGATGGGGCTCGAGAAGAACTGAACAACTGCTCTGGCTTCCAGCTATGTGCAATGGGTTTTCCTCCACCTATACCCTTTTTTCTTTAACCCCCCTCCGAAATCTGCTTCGATTTGTGAAAAGTTCTCAGACCATGAAGGAATTCTGATTCTTCAACTTTTCAAGTTCTTTGATTTGCTGTCTTAGAAATAGGATCCTGTGGGAGGGACAAACAAAAAATGAGTTATTTCTGGAGACTAAAACAAAAGTCGATGCTCGTGTGCTAAAGCAGGGGTGTCAAACTTGTTTTGGTTCGCGGGCCACATTCATGGAAATTCCATCTCAGGTGGGCAGAACAAGCTTATTTTGGGCCAAATAAGTTAGCTCTCTAGCTGCTATTGACCGCGGTCAACGGCCAATTAATTTTGACTGGGAGTCAAAGTTCGTTCATTCGCTCCTCCCAGGCAAAATGGATTGGACGTCGAGCACCGTCAATGGCACCAGGGTCTCGGCAGGTTTCAACAGGCCAAATTTACAACTTTTAAACTTTTTAGAGACCATATTGAATAGTTTAAGACTCATTTCACATCAATACTGGCACAAAACATAAAAAAAAAAAAAAAGGGAAAATAAGCGGGTAGTGCAAGTAGTGCTTTGTATTTAGGCTTTGGCATCCTCAAAAATCGAAACATTTAAAAGCGAGACTAAAGCATGTTCTGTTCTTAATGTGACATCAATCGATTTTTTAAAAGAACTTTCAAAATCATATTTTAGGAGACAGACATTTCAATACCTTAAAGAGATCCACAGATAGACTTATAGTTCTTAAAAGAAAAATGTTAGTACAAGTTATTATAAATTGATATTGAAACCCCTCTTGATGTTTTCGTTTGACAATTTGTAAAATTATTTTAACTATAGGTCGCCATTGTTTTTGACGTCACAGGGCTACGCTGCCAGAATTCCACCTTTCACTCTTAAAAAAAAAAAAAAAAAAGAAAGAAAACAAAAAAACGTCAATAAGGTAGTGATTTAAATACGCCACAAGGTGTCAATGGCGAGTTTTACATTAATTAGGGATCAAGCCAATGAGTGCGTTTTTTTCCCTTGACTGACACTGTAGTTTCTTTAAGCCTCAGTGGGAGAGAGAAAGGAGAGTGGACACAGGCATTCAGATTTGTAGGTCAGACCGCACCGTTTATTGGCCTAAGCTTCGGCAACTCTTTCACAACACACACAAGTATCATATCGTGAAAATACTACAAAATTCATACCTCTCAAAAAATGTCACCAAGAAGAGAAGTGCTTCAATCTGTACTACCACTATTCTCACACATCTGCCATAACAATGCAAAGAGAACTAGCATTCACAATCCAAATATATGCGCAAAATACACATAAAACCTAGACTTTGGTCAACATATAGTTAAACATTTTAGCAACCCCTTTAGCTCAACAAATACACTGAATGGCAATATTTAGTCACAATACACAAACCATGATGCTGGAAGCCATTTTCAGGAGTCTTGTGAAGACAACACTCAAATGAACGTGAATCACAATAGACCCAGTCTAAAAAAAAAAAACAAAAAACAGGGAGCTACTGTGTCAGTCGAGGGACAAAACGCACGCATTGGCTTGATGTCATATTAATGTAAACTCACCATTGACAGCTTGTGGTGTATTTAAATCACGAGAGTTTCTGTGAAGTGCGGCAGCGTGGCCCTGCGACGTAACCACCCTGCGACGTCAACAACAATGGCGAGCTACTAGTTTATTTTTTGATTTAAAATTTTACAAAATTTATTAGAAAGAAAACATTAAGAGGGGTTTTAATATTGAATTATTATTACTCGTACTAACATTTATCTTTTAAGAACTACATGTCTTTTTAGCAGTGTTCCTTTTAAAAATTCAAATTACAGGTAGTACCTGGCTTACGACATACCCGATTTGCGTGATTTCGACTTTACAACCCCCCCCACAAAGTCGCATAACAGTGTCTCTTCCGCTACCTCTCAGCATTGACAGTACAGCAGTACTGTATATTATTTGTCATTTAATTTCTAATTAATTTAAATAGTTTTGTATGCTATGCACATTTGGTATTTCATTATACCATACAGTGGGGAGAACAAGTATTTGATACACTGCCAATGGGAAAACCCATTGACAGTGTATCAAATAGTTGTTCTCCCCACTGTATGTGCGGTCTGCTTTCCTTTGTTGCACTCACACTTGTTTGATGTCAAACCAGCGCTACTCTCTGATAGTTTCGAGTGTTGCTTTCGCGTTGAGAAGCGGGGGTGAATGCTTGGCTATACCCCTTACCCGTACCTCGCTATTAGCACGCTAGCTTATTGAGCAGCAACTAATAGCTGCTGTTTTTCTTGTCGAATTTCCCAAGATTTGGACCTTATTTCCCCTCGCTATTATTATGCAGCCATTTAGGTATGTTTTTGTAAGCAAATATGTCTTTGTTGATTTAGTTTATATCATTATTGTATGCTCTTTGTCATTAATGTATTTTATTTTCTAATTTCATGCTCATGGTTTGACGGTGACAAATTAATAAATGTCAGTTGTAAGAAGAACTATGGTGTGATCCATGTTACCGGAGAGAAGTAATATGTAACCATCTGTCCATCTCTTATTCTATTAATATTCAAATATAAAATTCATTAATACATGTTTTTGGATCGTTATTTTAAGTACTTAGGGGTACTTAAAGGGTTCATTCCAATTTATGCGTAAATTCAGGTTACGTCAAGAAGGCAGAGAAACTAAATGGCGCGGGCTTGGCGATGACAGTATGAATGAGCTGCAGTGTGCATGTCAGGTAGAACAACCTCACGGGCCGGATTGGACCCTCTGGTGGGCCGTAAATTTGACACCCCTGTGCTAAAGCATTCTTACCTTTGCTCGCGCAACGTGGCTTGTATTTCACTGACTCGGACCAGGGAACGCAGGTTTTTGAGCTCTGTGCAGTTCTCAGACATGCAAATGCTGCCCATCGTGTGTGCCTCTTCACGTAATCTTGACGCCTGTAGCACAAATGGTTTTATAAAAAAAAAAAAAAAATTGTCAAAATTCAGAGATGGTGCCATTAGTCCTCGAAGACTTTCTCTAGCACAAACGTGCTATATAAATTTGCTTGGAGATTATGTTTGAGCGGCTGGTACGAACCTGTTTCTCTGCGTGCTCAGCAGGCCAACCTTGGACATGCTTGATAAGATTCTCGTTGAAATGAGCGGCAAGGGTGGGTGTGAAAGAGCAGGAGGGCCGGGTTGTTGAGGTGGGTGTAGCAGAGGCAGATGAAGGTGCATTACTGCTGCTGCCAGGTGCAACATGGTTACCGCCTGGAGAGGGACTTCTTTGACTGCTGGGGTTGATAACATAGGCGCACAGTTTTAGATGCTCTGTCCTGCACTTGTTCATTGAGAAGCAGTCACTCTTTACACAACTAATTTTCATGCACTTGTTTTATGTTCTTTAATATCATTAGGGTTTTCCAGGTCATATTAATATTTCAGGTAAAAAAATACAACTATATCAAACTAATCTCCCCAAAATGTCAAAATAGGTTCAAAACCTTGGCTTCAGGGTACATCCACATTGTCACTAAGGCTGGGATCATACTACAGGTCTTAATGCACAAATCCGATTTTTTGCCATATCTGTTTTTTTGGCGTGCCCGTTCAGACTGCCTTTGTCCATTGAGACCGTTCAAGTATCACGCATTCGCACTAATTCGCAGTCCGAGATGCGCTCAGCGAAGTGACCCGCATGCGCAGAAGCATCAAAACAAATTACACATGCTAGCTGTATGTCATTCCAGAGTGATCATATTTTGAATTCCAAAAAGAGGACACAAATAACAAACATTAATAATCCCCGTTTGCGTTTAGTCTTATATTCAAAGTTTATGTGGACTGATAGAACGCATAATGTGAACTGATAGAACGCATACACACACACACGACAGGAGCCTTGACATGTGTGCATGAAATGATGTGGGTGCATCACTTTGCCCCGACTCGGCCATGTGTGCAATGATGAAATATTGCTCATTCGGCACACAGAATGAAAATCGAAAATTGTAAGGCTTAATCTTTTCATTTTATTTTTTTTATGACTGTAGTCAAGCCCGCTTTGTGCTTAAAAGCAGAGTTCAAGCTAGGCGCTAATGCCTACATGGCTGCTGTCCTCCGTGCCTCTTGCTCTTTGCTGACGTAATTGCTGCACGAATTCCGATTTGGGAGTCTTGACAGTTCAGACCGCCTGTCACGTTCTGAAAAAATGTGGCCCAGATCGGATTTGAACCACATACGAAAGTAGGGCTGCAGCTATCGAATATTTTAGTAATCGAGTAATCGACTGAAAATTCTATCGATTAATCGAGTAATCGGATAAAACAAATATATTTTTAGGTGAAGAGCAATTATAATTATACATGAGAAAACAAGACATTTCATCTAATCTTGAACCATTTTCAGTCAATCCATGTCTTTATTTTCGATGTATATTGTAGCTAGAATTAAAAAAAAAAAGTAATTCACTGCTTTCACTCAAAAAACTTTTAGATCTTATTTAAAAAAAAAAAAAAAACATATATATATTACCTAAAAATGCCGTTACGCTTGATAACACACATCACTTAAAAGTTAGGATTTTTTCCCACGTGTTTCAATGGAATTTCTCTTTGTGTCAAGCCATTTTTAAGTTCTAGTTAAGTTTTAAGTTAGTCTAAACTGTAAGTCCTGATAGGATTTTGAGTTTTTGCAGTGTTCAAAATAAATGTATGATACAGGCTGTACTGGAGCACATTAGGGACCAGTGCTACTTGGTGTTTTATCCAGCAATGACTACTGAGCTAAAATTGATAGTTAGCATGATTAAGTTTTTATTTTACACCCTCATCACTCCACAATGCTATGTTATGTTAAAGCCTGTATGTAAGACACGTTAGCCACGCAACGACAGTGGTCATAATTAATTGAAAACTAGTCCTCCGCAGGGCTAACTTTACGTGAGCTAGTAGCGACAGTAACGTTAATCTTATTTATTAGCGCTTAGCGCTCTTTATTAGCGCTTAGCGCTGTACTGCTTTAAGATGGCGGCTGTTTAATAACGCTGCCCAGACGCGGCCGAGTCTGTCATTGCGCATCTAGTTCAACAAACATGTGATCTTTATGAGACGCATCAGACGCTAGCTGTTACCAACGTAGCATCGTGCGGGCTAGTATTTGGCAACGTCGGCGTCGTTTGTGGCGGCTGTCAGCTGCAGTAAGTTTTTTTTTTCCCCTTCTTCCTCTCCGCACGTGACAGCGCGTTGTCCCGCATTAAAAGTAGTCCGAGCAAAACGTGACGCTTAGAGCTGTCAAAATAAACGATTACTCGAGGTGAATAAAATTACTCGGATCAGTTTTTAAACTCGAGTTACTCGAGTTGCTCGAGTACTCGTTTCAGCTCTATACGAAAGTGACTCGGATCGGATTTGAAATGGTCCACTTCTATGCGACTTGTCCGGTTCAGACTGTCAAGTTAATGCCTGACTCGGGTCGGAAAAACACGAAAAAATCAGATTCGTGCATTAAGAACTGTAGTATGAACCTAGCCTAAGTCAGGCTATTATTGCTGCGAGTTGCTCTGTATTGTGTAAGCTCAGTTGGATAAAATTATTTCTTAATAACAGTGTCCACAAAACCAAGAAATGGGCTAAGTTCCAGGGGCAGTTTACATGGCGACTCTGCGTGCATATGGTGTCGACGAAGACGGAAGGCGAAAACGAAAAATTCTGAATACTGCCTCCAAAGTGAAAGAATCCGATTGCGGGGGGTTGAGGGGGGCTTCCTCGGCATGCATATCAAAGGCTCCTGCCGCGCGAGACCGCGCTGTTAACGTCAGCACTCGTACACGTCACATTGGGCGTACGCAGCACTGCTACTAAACATTAAAAACAGCAAATATGGCGGAATGTCAGCTTTAATTTACTGTTTTAATAATATTTTTAAATTAAATATGTTGAACGTTTCAATTTTTGTGCCTTTTTGAACAAAAGAAAAATGACATTGCTTCGAATGGGCGGGCATATTTTTTTCTGGGCTGAGGGAGCTTGGTGGGGTCAAAGTGCATCATTCTCTGTCGCCCGGTAAATCTGCACTGTCCCCTAGGGCTTGGCATGAATACTACATCGTTTTCATGCTGAATTGCGACATTGTTCAAATGGAGACGCAAATGCAAAAGCAAATTTGAAATTGTTCGTATTCTCAGAGAGTCACCATGTAAACGGCCCTCCAGTTGCTAAATACCCAGTAAACTATTTTACACCAGTCACGATTTGTTATTTATTAATTTCACCTCATGTTCAGATATTGCAGTAACTGCAACACAAAAGTACTAGTAATGATTCAGGCAACCACGTTTCCCACAACGACCACCAGATGGCGAGACGACAACCTGCATTGCCTAACAGCTACTAAAGCATCTTGAAAGGCAACAGAATCCATACATGACAAATACACATTAGTTCCCCCTACATTTTTAGAGTGGTTGTACAGTTACAATTGTACCACAAGTGAATCAGACATGAAAAATGTAGGGGGGAGTTCGGGGGTTGTAAATTATGACATGAGCTTTTCTTAAATCACAGGGAACAAAACAACACATCCTCAATTATTGTGTAGTGCTTCTGCAATTTGTCACACAGAGGTGGCTCTTACCCTTGGCGCTGTAGATTGCGTGGTGATGCTGTGGTAGCATCATGTGTGTGCTGCTTATCACCAGGGAGGGGTTGCTGGGATATTTGCTGGGAATGAGACGACTGCTTGACTGTTGGCGTGCTCACCTATGAAACAATCAACCGATGGGCAACAAAATGATTAGGCTGGATTTTCATTGAAGGTGCAACATTTAAATTTTGACAACTATATTAGTTTTTTTTTTTAATTTAAAAAAAAAAAAAAAAAATATGTATGTCGGAAAACACAGACAAGAATGAAAAAGCAGTTTCTGCTCTTGCATTCGTCTTTAAAATAAACTGTATTTTAAGCCAAAAGAACTGTTGTGTCTGATCAGTGGTCTCCAAACTATTCCACATAGGGCCGCAGTGGGTGCAGGATTTCACTCCAACAAAACAAGACCGCACCTTTTCAAAAATCTGGTGTTTTCTAAGTGTAATCAGTTGATTGCAGTCAGGTGCAGCTTGTTTTAGTAGAAACCACATTAGTTAAAAGGTCTGTGCTTGATCAGTATGAACAAAAAACAGGACCCACAGCGGCCCTCGAGGACCGGTTTGGAGACCCCCGTGTCTGATAGAACAATATGTCTATATGCTGCCATAGTAGATTCATGGCGCATTAAGCCCCCAAACTATTTTTTACTTGTCCATTTTACCCTGGAAACCCCCATTTACAGACGTCGCGCAACCGTTTTTGTTTCAACCGAGCCATTAAAAGAAAGTAAGTAATTATATTTATTATTCAAAATGTCATTTTTAGCTTAGAATCATTAATTGATGTCTAATATTTCGTAAAAAAAAAAAAAAAAAAAAAAGACTTAAAAATTGTTCACTCGCGTATTTTAAACTTTTAAACAAATTATGTCACAATGAAAAAATGGTGTCTCTAAATAAGTCACGGATATCTGCCTCGTATCTATCGCTTAATTGTATTTTTTTTTTTTTTACTGTCGCATTTCCCCCGATATGTTAGATCGGAGTCCGGCCCGGGGGCCAAATGCGGCCCGTGGGCAAATATCATCCGGCCCCCAGCCTCTGTCATAAGATCAATAACGTCTGGCCCGCAAACACTTAATACATTGGTCAGCAGTACAGCTACCAGCATATGTAGCTTACACACTAAATGCTGATCCTCATTGACCCACTAAAAGGCAGCAGCACTCTAAGCAACATTACCCCGTGTGATTAAGCCTGTCGCAATATGCAATAATTCCATTTATCGCACGGTAAATGAAAATGAAGGCGGTAATTTTCCCGCTGCGATTTATCACCTCACGTACGTGTGCGCGCGCGCGGGCGATGTGCGGCGGACGTGCTGTTAAAAGTTCGGCTTGCTTGTTACCAACAGCGCAATATGCTTTTACGAGGATTCCCTTTGTTTTATTGACTTGTGGGTATGTTCGTTTTATATATTTGAGTTTGCGTGACCATCATTCAATGGGGGGAGGCGGGGCCGAGTGCACTGTCAGCGTACATTGCTGAAGAAATGAGACCGTTTTACCTCTGTTTAATGTTGTTTGACACTTAGGCTAGGTTCATACTTGCCTGGTACACCAGACTCACCGCTGTTCCAGCTAGTGAGTCTGGCCACCATTCACGCGGATACAATTTCCAGGGCGGCGCAAGCCACAGCAAAAAGACAGCGGAGTGGACCAATCAGCGACGGGCAGACGTGACGTTAGTAAAATGACGAGGGAAGGACGAGGGACTTGCGCGCGGAAGTGAACATACGAAGAGAGCGGAGTTTATTCAACATGGCTAGCGCGAGACAGACTGTTGTCAATGACTCGTGTCGATGTGTTTTTGGTAATTTAAAACTGATTTTACCGTGGATGGGAACATATTCTCGGCTCTCCCGTTCACCATCTCTGTTGTGGAGACGACTTTCGACGCGCAAGAGTGACGTTGCTCGTTAAGAATACGTCACGCAAATAAACGAATCTGATTTGTCGATTGATTTTGTACCTGCTCGAGAGGCCGTTAATGGGCGGGTTCCTGGACTATACTCTCAGTGTTTGAAAAATACAGGGAGAATAGTCTGGCAGAGCCAGGCAAGGTTCATACTGCAGGTCTTAATGCACGGATCCGATTTTTTCGTTTTTTTCCGACTCAAGTGAAGCATTAACTTGACGGTCTGAACGTGACAAGTCGCATAGAAGTGGACCATTTCAAATCCGATCTGGGACACTTTCATATGTGGTCTAAATCCGATCTGGCCCACATTTTTCCAGAATTTGGCTGGCGGTCTAAACTTTCAAGTCTCCTGAATCGGAATTCATGCAGCAATGATGTCAGCAAAGCGAAAGCGGCAGGAAGGACGGGCGCGATGTAGCTGAGCATTAGCTTCTAGCTTGAACTCTGCTTCTATGCACGAAGCGGGCTTGACCACAGTCATAAAAAAATAAATGAAGAAAAGGATAAGCCTGACAATTTTCGATTTTCATTCTATGCGCCGAATGAGCAATATTTCAGTATAGCTTACATGGCCGAGACGGGCCAAATTGACACACCGACGTCATGTCACGCACACGAGTCAAGGCTTATGTGCGTGCGTGTATGCGTTCTATCAGTCCATATAAACTTTAAATAAAAGACTAAACGGGGATTATTAATGTCATTTGTGTCATCTTTTTGGAAATCAAAATATGATCACCCTGGAATGACATACAGCTAGCATGTGTAATTTGTTTTGATGCTTCTGGGCATGCGGGTCACTTTGCTGAGCGCATCTCGGACTGCGAATTAGTGCTCATGCGTGATACTTGAACGGGCTCCAAGGACAAAGGCAGTCTGAACGGGCACACCAAAAAAACAGACATGACAAAAAAATCGTGTTTGTACATTAAGACCTGCAGGATGAACCTAGCCTCAGTGAAGCCAAATTTTTGTTACTGCTACTTAATTTATTTTTCTCTGTTGTTGTTGAAGTGCAGTTGTTTGTGTTACTACAACTTTATGCCTCTGTGCCTAAATGCTTAAGTTATTAAAGTGCAATTTTATTTTTTCTTGAAATAGACTTTTTTTTAAAAATTCTGTTCCTGTGCGGTATTGGTATTGTTGTCTTTTACTTAAAAGAGGCATGGTCTATTGTTTTTAGTTGTAATTTCTTAAAAAGTATTTTTGAATTTAAGATTAAACGTTTATTGTGTTTAAATGGGTGTACTTAATATTACTTAGTATTATTAAAATATACTGTATTCTTACTGTGTTATTGTAAATTGGTTAAAAAAAAATTGTGTGTGTGTGGGGGGGGCGCAATAATATCGCATATCGCAATAATTTATGAGAGAATTTATCGCCCACCAAAATTTGTTATCGCGACAGGCCTACGTGTGATCCTTTACCACCAATTTTTAAAAATAGCGACAATGAACAAAAAAAGTTGACTGCGACGGCCGCCGCTTCAAGGATAGGTGGAAATTGGACTATTTCTTCACTAAAATACACAACAACTGTGTCTGCCTCATTTGCAAAGAGACAGTCGCTGTTTTTTTAGAGTTCAAAATGTGAGGCGATATTACCAAACGAGACACGCTGACATGTACTACCAGATTACAGGGAAGATACGCAGCGAGAAATTGAAGCAACTTGAAGCTAGTTAAATTTCACAGCAGCAGTATTTTGCAGGAGCCCGAGAGTCGAAAGAGAATCCCACAAAGGCTAGTTGCGAGATTGTTGAAATTATGAATAAAAATAAAAAAATAAAGCAAATGTGACACACAGAATGGGCTGCTAAAATTTGCTTAAATATATTGTTCTACGTAAAAGACGTCAGCCAAGGTCGGCCCCCCACATTTTTACCACACCAAATCTGCCCCCCTTTGCAAAAAGTTTGGACACCCTTGTGTTAGATGATAAATAATAGATTCAAACAAAGAAAAAATGATTAAAAAAAAAAAAAAAAAAAAGTTTAAAAGGGTAAATACTAGTATATAAAAATCTCGACCACTTCTTGATGGCTGCAATTTCTGCATCGCGACCCTTGTCATATGACCATGTTTCACCCATAAAATCCCCCCAAAATCCGGTTGTGGCCATTCACAGGTGTCTTGACACTCGGTGATACAAGCTACATGGAGTTTTTGGATCGAAACAAAGTAAGTACGTGATAATGTCTCGTTAACATCATGGCGTCTTTAATTATGCTCTCTCATGCTCTCACCTCCAGTTAGGGTTTTGCCGTTTTATTTTTTTTTTCTATCTAAATACCCTCCTGTTCATAATTAGGGCCCGAGCACTAAGCGTGCGAAGGCCCTATTGTTTTGCAAAGGATTATTATTATTATTATTATTATTAGGGCCCGAGCACTAGGCGTGCGAAGGCCCTATTGTAATGCAAAGGATTATTATTATTATTAGGGCCCGAGCACTAGACGTGCGAAGGCCCTATTGTAATGCAAAGGATTATTATTATTATTAGGGCCCGAGCACTAAGCGTGCGAAGGCCCTATTGTTTTGCAAAGGATTATTTTTTTTTTTATTATTATTATTATTATTTTTTTTTTTCAGGGCAAATGAAAACGGCCAATTTGGAGGCCTGAACATGCACGAAAAGTCACCAAAATTTGCACATACGTCCGGAAAATTGTAAATTTCGATAATTTTGCAACGTTGCAAAAAAATATAACAAAATGGCTCAGTGGCGCCCCCTTGAAATTTTAAAATTGGCCTATAACATTAGGGTCTGTCAGCGTAGAGCAATGAAATTTGGGGGGTCTATACCTTGTCCAAAACCGCTCCAAAAAAGCATTTACACGCATATTCCAAACCCAACAGGAAATCGGTTATTTTGGATCAAATATGAAATTTTTATCGATTTACAGGGTGCACATTTGAGACCTTTTCGCCGAGGGAGTTAGTTGGATCATCTTCAAAATTGGTGAGACTGTTCAGGAGACATATGAAATCTTAAGTTTTGAAAATGGTGCGTTTTCATTCACGGGTCTGACCTGGGCGTGGTGCCAAAGTCGACCATTTTTTCGGCAAAATGACAAATTCAGTAAATGACTTATAGTTCCTTGACACAACGTTCAATCTTTTTCATATTTGGCATGTATGTGTGGTATCCCACCCTTAACACGAGTGCATTGAAATATTACCCATTAGGTCTAGCGCCCCCTAGTGAGAACAGGAAATGCCTTTTTTTACGAGACAGGTTCCTCCTCCAAGGGAAAAAAATCTGTTGACCTCAAACCTGCATCAGGGGAGCCTTAAGACCTGTGTTCAGGTGCCTGATGAAAAATATTGAGGTTTCGTTGAGGCGGAGGGGTCCAAACAGGAAAGTGAAAATGAACGTCAACAATTTGTCACGCAAAAAACTTTGAACAGTCATAACTCGGCAGATATACAACATATCTGCGCCAAACTTCCCGTGTTTGTTGAGAGTCATACCCTGAAGGTTCTTGTAGGGGTCATTTGCATCAACTCTACAGTGCCAACTAGTGGCGACAGAAAGAAGTTTTAAAAAAGGCCTTTCCTATTGGGTTTTTTCAACATAGAGCAAGGAAATTTGGGGAGTAGATACCTTATGCAAAACTGATCCAAAAAGTCTCTTGCACCCATATTCCAAATCCAACAGGAAATCGGGTATTTTGGATCGAATGTGAAATTTTCATGGGTTCACAGTAGGAGTTTACATTTGGAGGCTTGAATATGCACAAAAACTTGTACAAATTTGCACATACATGCGGCTTTAGATAACGTTCGATAATCTTGCAATGTTACGAAAAAATGTAGCAAAATGCCTCAGTGGCGCCCCCTTGAATTTTTCAAAAAGGCGTTTCCTATTAGGTTTTTTTAACAGAGAGTGATGAAATTTGGGGAGTCGATACCTTGTGCAAAACTGCTCCAAAAAGTCTCTTGCACCCGTATTCCAAATCCAACAGGAAATCGGGTATTTTGGATCGAATGTGAAATTTTTATCGGTTCACAGTAGGAGTTTACATTTGGAGGCTTGAACATGCACGAAAACTCACAAAAATTTGGACATACATGTGGCTTTGCATAACGTTCAATAATCTTGCAACGTTACGAAAACATGTAACAAAATGGCTCAGTGGCGCCCCCTTGAAATTTTCAAAAAGGCCTCTCCATTTAGGTTTTTTCAACGTAGAGGGATGAAATTCGGAGAGTCGATACCTTGTACAAAACTGCTCCAAAAAGTCTCTTGCATGCATATTCCAAACCCAACAGGAAATCGGGTATTTTGGATTGAATGTGAAATTTTTATCGATTTACAGTGTGCACATTTTACACCTTGGCACCTAGGGAATTAGTTTGATCATTCTCAAAATTGGCGAGACTGTTCATGAGGCATATGAAATCTTAAGTTATCAAAATGGTGTGTTTTCATTCACGGGCCTGACCTGGGCGGGGTGCCAAAGTCGGCCATTTTTTCGGCAAAATGACAAATTCAGTAAATGACTAATAGTTCCTTCACACAACGTTCCATCTTTTTCATATCTGGCATGTATGTGCGACATCCCACCCTTAACACGAGTGCATTGAAATATTACCCATTAGGCCTAGCGCCCCCTAGTGAGAACAGGAAATGCCTTTTTTTACGAGACAGGTTCCTCCTCCAAGGAAAAAAAATCTGTTGACCTCAAACCTGCATAAGGGAAGGCTTAAGACCTGTCTTCAGGTGCCTGATGAAAAATATTGAAGTTTCGTTGAAGCGGAGGGGTCCAAACAGGAAAGTGAAAATGACTGTCAACAATTTTTCTCTCCAAAAACTTTGAACAGTCATAACTCGGCAGATATACAACATATCTGCGCCAAACTTCCCGTGCTTGTTGAGAGTCATACCCTGAAGGGCCTTGTAGAGATCATTTGCATCAACCCTACAGCGCCAACTAGTGGCAATAGAAAGTCACTCGTTTTTCCAATACATGTCCAGTTCTTTTCAGGTTGGTCATTGTAATTTGAAGACCTATTGTAATACTTATTTACAGCCCATGTCCACGTGTCTCTGTCTGTTGCCGTGACGACCCTTTATTCGCCATTTAAAGGAAATATTTTTTTTCAAAGACTCAGGCAGCTTATATAGCCACAATATTTGGCACACTTCGTCGAATTGGCCCAGTTAGAAGATTAATTTTGGTTTTGAATAAGGGCTTGGCTGCACAGCTCAGTAGTGGCTCCTTTTTTGTAGTACTCTCTCCAATAGGGGTTTTTATCTCTTGGGTGTGGGAATGTAAATAGGCGACTTTCGAGCATGTTATGTTCTAATGAGATGATTAGAGAGGAGCATCTGCCAACACCCTGACCTGCACACAGTCCGAGTTGCGTGACGTCCGAGTTGCGCTAGATTGCGAGGGCCCGTTCAGTCCTGCTTGCAGGCCTAGTTATTATTAGGGCCCGAGCACTGAGCGTGCGAAGGCCCTATTGTTTTGCAAAGGATTATTATTATTATTATTATTATTATTATTATTATTATTATTCTTTTTTCAGGGCAAATGAAAATGGCCAATTTGGAGGCCTGAACATGCACGAAAAGTCACCAAAATTTGCACATACGTGCGGCTTTGCGTAAAATTCGATAATCTTGTGTCGTTTTGAAAAAATGTCAAAAAATGGCTCAGTGGCGCCCCCTTGACCCTTAAAATTTTCAAAAAGGCCTCTCCTCTCAGGTTTTCAACGTAGAGCAATGAAATTTGGGGAGTAGATACCTTATGCCTAACTGTTCAAAAAAGCCTCTTGCACCCATATTCCAAATCCAACAGGAAATCGGATATTTTGGATCAAATGTGAAATTTTTATCGGTTCACAGTTGGAGTTTACATTTGGAGGCCTGAACATGCACGAAAACTCACCAAAATGTGCACATACATGCAACTTTGCGTAAATTTTGATAATCTACAAAAAAATTTAACAAAATGGCTCAGTGGCGCCCCCTTGAAATTTTCAAAAAGGCCTTTCCTATTAGGTTTTTTCAACGTAGAACACTGAAATTTGGCGAGTCGATACATTGTGCAAAACTGCTCCAAAAAGTCTCTTGCACCCATATTCCAAACCCAACAGGAAGCCGGAAATTTTGGATCAAATGTGAAATTTTATCGATTTACATTTGAGACCTTGTCGCTGAAGAAAATAGTTGGATCGTCTTCAAAATTGGTCAGACTATTCAGGAGACATATGAGATCTTAAGTTTTCAAAATGGTGAGTTTTCACTCAAGGGTCTGACCTGGGCGTGGTCCCAAAGTCGGCCATTTTTGGGCAAAATACCAAATTCAGAAAATGATTAAAAACTCCGTGATACAACGTTCAATCTTTTTCATTTCTAGCATGTATATGAGATATCCCAGCCTGAACACGACTGCATTGAAATATTACCCATTAGGCCTGGCGCCCCCTAGTGGGAACAGGAAATGGCCTTC
Organism: Corythoichthys intestinalis; assembly: GCF_030265065.1. Taxonomy (NCBI): domain Eukaryota; kingdom Metazoa; phylum Chordata; class Actinopteri; order Syngnathiformes; family Syngnathidae; genus Corythoichthys; species Corythoichthys intestinalis. The sequence continues at coordinate 32,511,479 of NC_080414.1, read as the reverse complement.
TTTACGAGACAGGCTCCTCCTCCAAGGGAAAAAAATCTATTGACCTCAAACCTGTTTCAGGGGAGCCTCAAGACATGTGTTCAGGTCCCTGATGAAAAATATTGAGGTTTCGTTGAAGCGGAGAGGTCCAAACCGGAAGTGAAAATGACCGTCAACAATTTGTCTCGCCAAAAATTTTGAACAGTCATAACTCGGCAGATATGCAACATATCTGCGCCAAACTTTCCGTGTTTGTTGAGAGTCATACCCTGAAGGTTCTTGTAGGGGTCATTTGCATCAACTCTACAGTGCCAACTAGTGGCGACAGAAAGAAGTTTTAAAAAAGGCCTTTCCTATTGGGTTTTTTCAACATAGAGCAAGGAAATTTGGGGAGTAGATACCTTATGCAAAACTGCTCCAAAAAGTCTCTTGCACCCATATTCCAAATCCAACAGGAAATCGGGTATTTTGGGTCGAATGTGAAATTTTCATGGGTTCACAGTAAGAGTTTACATTTGGAGGCTTGAATATGCATAAAAACTCACCAAAATTTGCACATACATGCAACTTTGGATAACGTTCGATAATCTTGCAACGTTACGAAACAATTTAACAAAATGGCTCAGTGGCGCCCCCTTGAAATTTTCAAAAAGGCCTCTCCATTTAGGTTTTTCTAACATAGAGTGATGAAATTTGGAGAGTCAAAACTTTGTGCAAAACTGCTCCAAAAAGTCTCTTGCACACACATTCCAAATCCTACAGGAAATCGGGTATTTTGGATTGAATGTGAACTTTTTATCGATTTACAGTGTGCACATTTTACACCTTGGCACCTAGGGAATTAGTTTGATCATTCTCAAAATTGGTGAGACTGTTCATGAGGCATATGAAATCTTAAGTTATAAAAATGGTGTGTTTTCATTCACGGGCCTGACCTGGGCGGGGCGCCAAATTCTTCCATTTTTTCGCCAAAACACCGAATTCGGAAAATGACTGATAACTCCCTCATACAACGTTCAATCTATTTTAAATCTGGCATGTGTGTGAGGTATACCAGCCTGAGCAGGACTGGATTGAAAATTTACCATTTGTGCCTGGCGCCTCCTAGTGGGAACAGGAAATGCCCTTTTTTACGGGACACACTCCTCCTCTAAAGGGAAAAAATCAATCTACTTCAAACCTGCATAAGGGAAACCTTAAGACCTGTCTTCAGGTGCCTGATGAAAAATATTGAAGTTTCGTTGAAGCGGAGGGGTCCAAACAGGAAAGTGAAAATGACTGTCAACAATTTTTCTCTCCAAAAACTTTGAACAGTCATAACTCGGCAGATATACAAGATATCTGCGCCAAACTTCCCGTGCTTGTTGAGAGTCATACCCTGAAGGGCCTTGTAGGGGTCATTTGCATCAACCCTACAGCGCCAACTAGTGGCGATATAAAGTCACTCGTTTTTCCAAAACATGTCCAGTTCTTTTCATGTTGGTCATTGTAGTTTCAAGACCTATTAAAATACTTTTTTACGGCCCATGTCCACGTGTCTCTGTCTGTTGCCGTGACGACCCTTTGTTCGCCATTTAAAGGAAATATTTTTTTTCAGAGACTCAGGGAGCTTATAGAGCCACAATAGTTGGCACACTTGGTCGAATTGGCCCAGTTAGAAGATTAATTTAGGTTTTGAATAAGGGCTTGGCTGCACAGCTCAGTAGTGGCTCCTTTTTTGTAGTACTCTCTCCAATAGGGGTTTTTATCTCTTGGGTGTGGGAATGTAAATAGGCGACTTTCGAGCATGTTAGGTTCTAATGAGATGATTAGAGAGGAGGATCTGCCACCACCCTGACCTGCACACAGTCCGAGTTGCGTGACGTCCGAGTTGCGCTAGATTGCGAGGGCCCGTTCAGTCCTGCTTGCAGGCCTAGTTATTATTATTCTTCTTTCTTCATGGCAAATGAAAATGGCCAATTTGGAGGCCTGAACATGCACGAAAAGTCACCAAAATTTGCACATACGTGCAGATTCGCGTAAATTTCGATAATCTTGCGTCGTTTTGAAAAAATGTCAAAAAATGGCTCAGTGGCGCCCCCTTGACCCTTAAAATTTTCAAAAAGGCCTCTCCTCTCAGGTTTTCAACGTAGAGCAATGAAATTTGGGGAGTAGATACCTTATGCCTAACTGTTCAAAAAAGCCTCTTGCACCCATATTCCAAATCCAACAGGAAATCGGGTATTTTGGATCGAATGTGAAATTTTTTCGGTTCACAGTTGGAGTTTACGTTTGGAGGCTTGAACATGCACGAAAACTCACCAAAATTTGCACATACATTCAACTTTGCGTAAATTTTGATAATCTACAAAAAAATTTAACAAAATGGCTCAGTGGCGCCCCCTTGAAATTTTCAAAAAGGCCTCTCCTATTAGGTTTTTTCAACGTAGAACAATGAAATTTAGTGAGTCGATACATTGTACAAAACTGCTCCAAAAAGTCTCTTGCACCCATATTCCAAACCCAACAGGAAGCTGGAAATTTTGGGTCAAATGCGAAATTTTATCGATTTACATTTGAGACCTTGTCGCTGAAGGATAAAGTTGGATCGTCTTCAAAATTGGTCAGACTATTCAGGAGACCTATGAGATCTTAAGTTTTCAAAATGGTGTGTTTTCATTCAAGGGTCTGGCCTGGGCGTGGTCCCAAAGTCGGCCATTTTTAGGCAAAATACCAAATTCAGAAAATGATTAAAAACTCCGTGATCCAACGTTCAATCTTTTTCATTTTTAGCATGTTTATGAGATATCCCAGCCTGAACACGACTGCATTGAAATATTACCCATTAGGCCTGGCGCCCCTAGTGGAAACAGGAAATGGCCTTCTTTACGAGACAGGCTCCTCCTCCAAGGGAAAAAAATCTATTGACCTCAAACCTGTTTCAGGGGAGCCTCAAGACATGTGTTCAGGTGCCTGATGAAAAATATTGAGGTTTCGTTGAAGCGGAGAGGTCCAAACTGGAAGTGAAAATGACCGTCAACAATTTGTCTCGCCAAAAACTTTGAACAGTCATAACTCGGCAGATATGCAACATATCTGCGCCAAACTTTCCGTGTTTGTTGAGAGTCATACCCTGAAGGTTCTTGTAGGGGTCATTTGCATCAACTCTACAGTGCCAACTAGTGGCGACAGAAAGAAGTTTTAAAAAAGGCCTTTCCTGTTGGGTTTTTTCAACGTAGAGCAATGAAATTTGGGGAGTAGATACCTTATGCCTAACTGCTCAAAAAAGCCTCTTGCACCCATATTCCAAATCCAACAGAAAATCGGGTATTTTGGATCAAATGTGAAATTTCTGTCCATTTCTAGTACAGTTTACATTTGGAGGCCTGGACATGCACGAAAACTCACCAAATTTTGCACATACATGCGGCTTTGTGTGGATTTCGATAATCTTGCAACGTTACAAAAAAATGTAACAAAATGGCTCAGTGGCGCCCCCTTGAATTTTTCAAAAAGGCGTTTCCTATTAGGTTTTTTTAACGTAGAGCAATGAAATTTGGGGAGTCGATACCTTGTGCAAAACTGCTCCAAAAAGTCTCTTGCACCCATATTCCAAACCCAACAGGAAATCGGGTATTTTGGATCGAATGTGAAATTTTTATCAATTAACAGGGTGCACATTTGAGACCTTGTCACAGAGGGAATCAATTGGATCATCTTCAAAATTGGTTAGACAATTCAGGAGACCTATGAAATCTAAACTTTTCAAAATGGTGTGTTTTCATTCATGGGTCTGACCTGGGCGTGGTGCCAAAGTCGGCCATTTTTTCGGCAAAATGACAAATTCAGTAAAGGACTAATAGCTCCTTGAAACAACGTTCAATCTTTTTCATATCTGGCATGTATGTGCGGGATCCCACCCTGAACACGAGTGCATTGAAATATTACTCATTAGGCCTAGCGCCCCCTAGTGGGAACAGGAAATGCCTTTTTTACGAAACAGGCTCCTCCTCCAAGGAAAAAAAAATCTATTCACCTCAAACCTGCATCAGGGGAGCCTGAAGACATGTGTTCAGGTGCCTGATGAAAAATACTGAGGTTTGGTTGAAGCAGAAGGGTCCAACAGGAGAAGTAAAAATGACTGAAGCCATTTCGTCTCACCACAAGTTTTGAACAGTCATAACTTCTACAACATATCTGCGCCAAACATATCGTGCTTGTTGAGTCATAGTCTGAAGGGTCCTGTAGGGGTCATTTGCATCAACCCTACAGCGCCAACTAGTGGCAATAGAAAGTCACTCATTTTTTTAAATATATGTCCAGTTCTTTTCAGGTTGGTCATTGTAGTTTCAAGACCTTTTAAAATACTTATTTTACGGCCCATGTCCACATGTCTCTGTCTGTTGCTGTGATGACCCTTTATTCGCTCCTTTTTTGTAGTCCTCTGTCCAATAGGGGTTTTTATCTCTTAGGTGTGTGAATGTAAAGAGGCAACTTTCGCGCATGTTAGGTTCTAATGAGATGATTAGAGAGGACGATCTGCCACCACCCTGACCTGCACACTGTCCGAGTTGCATGACGTCCGAGTTGCGCTAGATTGCGAGGGCCCGTTCAGTCCTGCTTGCAGGCCTAGTTATTATTATTAGGGCCCGAGCACTCTCAGCGTGCGAGGCCCTATTGTTCTTCGAAGGATTATTAGGGCCCGAGCACTCTCAGCGTGCGAGGCCCTATTGTTCTTCGAAGGATTATTATTATTATTATTATTATTATTATTATTATTTTTTCATGGCAAATGAAAATGGCCAATTTGAAGGCCTGAACATGCTCAAAAACTCACCAAATTTTGCATATACATCCGGCTTCGCGAAAATTTCGAAAATTTAGCAACGTTTTTTTAAAAAATCAAAAAATGGCTCAGTGGCGCCCCCTTGAAATTTTAAAAATGCCCTTTGCTTTGATGTTTTTCAACGTAGAGCGATGAAATTTGGGGAGTGGATACGTTGTCCAGAGACGCTTCAAAAAGTCTGCAGCACCCATATTCCAAACCCAACAGGAAATCGGATATTTTGGATTGAATGTTGAAAAACATAGCATTTTGGGCGAAAACCAGCATGCACGTTTCAGACCATTGCGCCGAGCCAGTACGTTGGATCTTCCTCAAAATTGGTGTACGTCTTCATGAGACATATGAGATATTAAGTTGTGAAAATGGTGAGTTTTCGTCCACGGGCCTAACCTGGGCGGGGTACCAAAGTCGGGTGTTTTTTTGGCAACGCGCCAATTTCAGTAAATGATTAATAACTTCCTGATACAAGGTCCAATCTTTTTCATATTTGGCATGCGTGTAAGGTGTCTTAACCTGAACACGACTGCATTGAAATATTTTCCATTAGGCCTGGCGCCCCCTTGTGGGAAGAGGAAACACCCATTTTTACGAGAAAGGCTCCTCCTCCTGGTGAAAAACATCAATTGACCTCAAACCTGCATCAGGGGAGCCTTAAGACATGTCTTTAGGTATATGATGAAAAATATTGAGTTTTCGTTGATGTAGCAGTACCCAAACAGGAAAGTGAAAAGACCCTCGGCATTTTGTCACAAAATGGCCAATTTCCAGGTCTGAACATGCTCGAAAACTCACCTAAATTTGCACATACATGCGGCTTCATGTAAATTTCATGAATTTAGCAACATTGCCAAAAGATGTAATAAAATGGCTCAGTGGCGCCCCCTTCAATTTTTAAAAAAGGCCTGTCCTATTAGTTTTTTTCGACGTAGAGTGATGAAATTTGGGGAGTGGATACGTTGTGCAAAACTGCTCCAAAAAGTCTCTTGCACCCATATTCCAAACCCAACAGGAAATCGGGTATTATGGATTGAATCTTGCATTTTTGTCAAAAACCTGCATGCACGTTTGAGACCCTTGCAATTTTCAAAATGCCCTTTGCTTTGATGTATTTCAACGTAGGGCGATGAAATTTGGGGAGTGGATACGTTGTCCAGAACCGCTTCAAAAAGTCTAAAGCACCCATATTCCAAACCCAACAGGAAATGGGATATTCTGGATTGAATGTTGAAAAACATAGCATTTTGGGCGAAAACCAGCATGCACGTTTCAGACCGTTGCGCCGAGCCAGTACGTTGGATCTTCCTCAAAATTGGTGTAAGTGTTCATGAGACATATGAGATACTAAGTTGTGAAAATGGTGAGTTTTCGTCCACGGGCCTGACCTGGGCGGGGTACCAAAGTCGGGTGTTTTTTTGGCAACGCGCCAATTTCAGTAAATGATTAATAACTTCCTGATACAAGGTCCAATCTTTTTCATATTTGGCATGCATGTAAGGTGTCTTAACCTGAACACGACTGCATTGAAATATTTTCCATTAGGCCTGGCGCCCCCTTGTGGGAAGAGGAAACACCCTTTTTTACGAAAAAGGCTCCTCCTCCTGGTGAAAAACATCAATTGATCTCAAACCTGCATCAGGGGAGCCTTAAGACATGTCTTTAGGTATCTGATGAAAAATATTGAGTTTTCGTTGATGTTGCAGTATCCAAACAGGAAAGTGAAAAGACCCTCGGCATTTTCTCTCAAAATGGCAAATTTCAAGGTCTGAACATGCTCGAAAACTCACCAAAATGTGCACATACATGTGGCTTCATGTAGATTTCATGAATTTAGCAACATTGCCAAAAGATGTAATAAAATGGCTCAGTGGCGCCCCCTTCAATTTTTAAAAAAGGCCTGTCCTATTAGTTTTTTTCGACGTAGAGTGATGAAATTTGGGGAGTGGATACGTTGTGCAAAACTGCTCCAAAAAGTCTCTTGCACCCATATTCCAAACCCAACAGGAAATCGGGTATTATGGATTGAATCTTGCATTTTTGTCAAAAACCTGCATGCACGTTTGAGACCATTACGCCGAAGCAGTAAGTTGAATGCTTCTCAAAATTGGTCAGACATCCCAAAAACATGCATGGTAGGCTGATTGAGCACTCTAAATTGTCCGTAGGTATGAGTGTGCGCGTGAATGGTTGTATGTCTCCTTGTGCCCTGCAATTGGCTGGCAACCAGTGCAGGGTGTCCCCTGCCTACTGCCCCGAGTTAGCTGGGATAGGCTCCAGCACCTCCGCGACCCTCGTGAGGAAAAGCGGCATGGAAAATGAATGAATGAATGAATGTTCATGACACATATGAGATGTTAGGTTATCAAAATGGTGACATTTCATTCACGGCCCTTTCCTGGGCAGGGGAGCAAATGTGTCTTATTTTTGACAATACAATTCAGTAAAAGACTACTGTATTTTTCCGACTATAAGTTGTGTTTTTTTTTCTTCATATTTTGGTTTGGGGTGCGACTTATACTCAGCAGTGACTTATGTGTGAAATTATTAACACATTATGATAACATTTCCCATGTTATTTAGGTGTTTTGGACTAATGGTTTTGTAAACTTGTTAGCATGCTATAGTTATCTGAATAACTCTTAATAGCTATGGCCATTTTCATTTGCCATGAAAAAATAATAATGAGTGCGCTCCCAGTTGGGCGTGAAAGCGCCACAAACTAAATGCATCCATTTCAATATAAAAAATTATACAATTGAACATACATTGCCAAAGGCAGAACGCGAACGTGGCCATAGCTATTAACAGTTATTCAGATTACTATAGCATGCTAACAGGTTTACAAAACCATTAGGCCTGGTGCCCCCTGGTGAGTGAAATTATTAACACATTATGATATAATTTCCCGTGTTATTTTGGTGTTTTGGACTGATGGTTTTGTAAACTTGTTAGCATGCTATAGTTATCTGAATAACTGTTAATAGCTATGGCCACGTTCGCGTTCTGCCTTTGGCAATGTATGTTCAATTGTATAATTGACTTTTTTATATTGAAATGGATGCATTTAGTTTGTGGCGCTTTCACGCCCACCTGGGAGCGCACTCGCACTTGTTTACGTGAATAAGCGCTCGCACACCAGAAGAAGACAGACAGCCACGTAGCTCTGAGTGAGTGAGTGAGTGAGTGAGTGAGTGAGTGAGTGAGTGAGTGAGTGAGTGAGTGAGTGAGTGAGTGAGTGAGTGAGTGAGTGAGTGAGAGTGAGTGAGTGGACTAGTTAGCGAGAGAGAAAGACGGCTGCGAACCTACGTTCATTGTTTATGCCTTTAAAATATCTCTACAGAGGCAACGCCTGCGTGTATCATCTTTTCTGTTGTTGTGTGTTTTCCACCCGCGAGCGGACACTTACAGCCAGTTGTGTGGTTGTTTGAATGGTGTGCTAATGCTAGCGAACGCATGCTAATCTGTTACATTTTTGCTGTAATAGTACGTAATTATCATTTATTTACGGTGATGTGAACCTGTTTGCTATCGAGGACCAAATTGATTCAACAAATTATGCGGACATCCAGAATTGTCTTTTTGGAGTTCGCTGTCTATAGCCAGGACTGAGCGGTAGCGTCCTGGTGAGGACAGTATATTCGCATTTCGTTGTTTATGCACTGTACACTGTACATTTATTCAGCATGTTGTTCTCTATTGTATCTTTATATTAAATTGCCTTTCAAGATGACATATCTGTTCTACGTGTTGGATTTTATCAAGTAAATTTCACCCACAAATGCGACTTATACTCGGGTAAGACTTTTGTTTCCTTAAAGCAGAGGGGTCCAATAGGAAAGTCATAATTATTTTTTTTTTTTTCATGGCAAATGAAAATGGCCAATTTGAAGGCCTGAACATGCTCAAAAACTCACCAAAATTTGCACATACATCCGGCTTCGCGAAAATTTCGACAATTTGGCAATGTTTACAAAAAAAATTAAAAAATGGCTCAGTGGCGCCCCCTTGCAATTTTCAAAATGCCCTTTGCTTTGATGTATTTCAACGTAGGGCGATGAAATTTGGGGAGTGGATATGTTGTCCAGAACCGCTTCAAAAAGTCTAAAGCACCCATATTCCAAACCCAACAGGAAATGGGATATTCTGGATTGAATGTTGAAAAATATAGCATTTTGGGCGAAAACCAGCATGCACGTTTCAGACCGTTGCGCCGAGCCAGTACGTTGGATCTTCCTCAAAATTGGTGTAAGTGTTCATGAGACATATGAGATACTAAGTTGTGAAAATGGTGAGTTTTCGTCCATGGGCCTGACCTGGGCGGGGTACCAAAGTCGGGTGTTTTTTTGGCAACGCGCCAATTTCAGTAAATGATTAATAACTTCCTGATACAAGGTCCAATCTTTTTCATATTTGGCATGCATGTAAGTTGTCTTAACCTGAACACGACTGCATTGAAATATTTTCCATTAGGCCTGGCGCCCCCTTGTGGGAAGAGGAAACACCCTTTTTTACGAAAAAGGCTCCTCCTCCTGGTGAAAAACATCAATTGATCTCAAACCTGCATCAGGGGAGCCTTAAGACATGTCTTTAGGTATCTGATGAAAAATATTGAGTTTTCGTTGATGTTGCAGTATCCAAACAGGAAAGTGAAAAGACCCTCGGCATTTTCTCTCAAAATGGCAAATTTCAAGGTCTGAACATGCTCGAAAACTCACCAAAATGTGCACATACATGTGGCTTCATGTAGATTTCATGAATTTAGCAACATTGCCAAAAGATGTAATAAAATGGCTCAGTGGCGCCCCCTTCAATTTTTAAAAAAGGCCTGTCCTATTAGTTTTTTTCGACGTAGAGTGATGAAATTTGGGGAGTGGATACGTTGTGCAAAACTGCTCCAAAAAGTCTCTTGCACCCTTATTCCAAACCCAACAGGAAATCGGGTATTATGGATTGAATCTTGCATTTTTGTCAAAAACCTGCATGCACGTTTGAGACCATTACGCCGAAGCAGTAAGTTGAATGCTTCTCAAAATTGGTCAGACATCCCAAAAACATGCATGGTAGGCTGATTGAGCACTCTAAATTGTCCGTAGGTATGAGTGTGCGCGTGAATGGTTGTATGTCTCCTTGTGCCCTGCAATTGGCTGGCAACCAGTTCAGGGTGTCCCCTGCCTACTGCCCCGAGTTAGCTGGGATAGGCTTCAGCACCTCCGCGACCCTCGTGAGGAAAAGCGGCATGGAAAATGAACGAATGAATGAATGTTCATGACACATATGAGATGTTAGGTTATCAAAATGGTGACATTTCATTCACGGCCCTTTCCTGGGCAGGGCAGCAAATGTGTCTTATTTTTGACAATACAATTCAGTAAAAGACTACTGTATTTTTCCGACTATAAGTCGTGTTTTTTTTTCTTCATATTTTGGTTTGGGGTGCGACTTATACTCAGCAGTGACTTATGTGTGAAATTATTAACACATTATGATAACATTTCCCATGTTATTTAGGTGTTTTGGACTAATGGTTTTGTAAACTTGTTAGCATGCTATAGTTATCTGAATAACTCTTAATAGCTATGGCCATTTTCATTTGCCATGAAAAAATAATAATAACGAGTGCGCTCCCAGTTGGGCGTGAAAGCGCCACAAACTAAATGCATGCATTTCAATATAAAAAAGTCAATTATACAATTGAACATACATTGCCAAAGGCAGAACGCGAACGTGACCATAGCTATTAACAGTTATTCAGATTACTATAGCATGCTAACAGGTTTACAAAACCATTAGGCCTGGTGCCCCCTGGTGAGTGAAATTATTAACACATTATGATATAATTTCCCGTGTTATTATGGTGTTTTGGACTGATGGTTTTGTAAACTTGTTAGCATGCTATAGTTATCTGAATAACTGTTAATAGCTATGGCCACGTTCGCGTTCTGCCTTTGGCAATGTATGTTCAATTGTATAATTGACTTTTTTATATTGAAATGGATGCATTTAGTTTGTGGCGCTTTCACGCCCACCTGGGAGCGCACTCGCACTTGTTTACGTGAATAAGCGCTCGCACACCAGAAGAAGACAGACAGCTACGTAGCTCTGAGTGAGTGAGTGAGTGAGTGAGTGAGTGAGTGAGTGAGTGAGTGAGTGAGTGAGTGAGTGAGTGAGTGATTGAGTGAGTGAGTGGACTAGTTAGCGAGAGAGAAAGACGGCTGCGAACCTACGTTCATTGTTTATGCCTTTAAAATATCTCTACAGAGGCAACGCCTGCGTGTATCATCTTTTCTGTTGTTGTGTGTTTTCCACCCGCGAGCGGACACTTACAGCCAGTTGTGTGGTTGTTTGAATGGTGTGCTAATGCTAGCGAACGCATGCTAATCTGTTACATTATTGCTGTAATAGTACGTAATTATCATTTATTTACGGTGATGTGAACCTGTTTGCTATCGAGGACCAAATTGATTCAACAAATTATGCGGACATCCAGAATTGTCTTTTTGGAGTTCGCTGTCTATAGCCAGGACCAAGCGGTAGCGTCCTGGTGAGGACAGTATATTCGCATTTCGTTGTTTATGCACTGTACACTGTACATTTATTCAGCATGTTGTTCTCTATTGTATTTTTATATTAAATTGCCTTTCAAGATGACATATCTGTTCTATGTGTTGGATTTTATCAAGCAAATTTCACCCACAAATGCGACTTATACTCCGGTAAGACTTTTGTTTCCTTAAAGCAGAGGGGTCAAATAGGAAAGTCATAATGACCGTGTTCAGGTGCCTAATAAACACTTTTGTTTTGTTAAAGCAGAGGGGTCCGATAAGAAAGTCATAATGACCGTCGCCATTTTCTCTCCCCACTAATTCTGAACATTCAGACATGCAATATATCTGCCTGGATATCTGTCTGTTGTCGACTGCCACCGCCCCGACCTGCCTGCCCTCCGACTTTGTTTGACGTCCGAGTTGCGCCATACGCGAGGGCCCGTCAGTCCTGCTTGCAGGGCTAGTTAGGGCCCGAGCACTAGGCGTGCGAAGGCCCTATTGTAATGCAAAGGATTATTATTATTATTATTATTATTATTCTTCTTTCTTCATGGCAAATGAAAATGGCCAATTTGGAGGCCTGAACATGCACGAAAAGTCACCAAAATTTGCACATACGTGCAGATTCGCGTAAAATTTGATAATCTTGCGTCGTTTTGAAAAATTTTTTAAAAATGGCTCAGTGGCGCCCCCTTGACCCTTAAAATTTTCAAAAAGGCCTCTCCTCTCAGGTTTTCAACGTAGAGCGATGAAATTTGGGGAGTAGATACCTTATGCCTAACTGTTCAAAAAAGCCTCTTGCACCCATATTCCAAATCCGACAGGAAATCGGATATTTTGGATCAAATGTGAAATTTTTTCGGTTCACAGTTGGAGTTTACGTTTGGAGGCCTGAACATGCACGAAAACTCACCAAAATTTGCACATACATGCAACTTTGCGTAAATTTTGATAATCTACAAAAAAATTTAACAAAATCGCTCAGTGGCGCCCCCTTGAAATTTTCAAAAAGGCCTTTCCTATTAGGTTTTTTCAACGTAGAATGATGAAATTTGGTGAGTCGATACATTGCGTAAAACTGCTCCAAAAAGTCTCTTGCACCTATATTCCAAATCCAACAGGAAGTCGGAAATTTTGGATCAAATGCGAAATTTTATCGATTTACATTTGAGACCTTGTCGCTGAAGAAAATAGTTGGATCGTCTTCAAAATTGGTCAGACTATACAGGAGACATATGAGATCTTAAGTTTTCAAAATGGTGAGTTTTCATCCAAGGGTCTGGCCTGGGCGTAGTCCCAAAGTTGGCCATTTTTGGGCAAAACACCAAATTCAGAAAATGATTAAAAACTCCGTGATAAAACGTTCAATCTTTTTCATTTCTAGCAAGTATATGAGATATCCCAGCCTGAACACGACTGCATTTAAATTTTACCCATTAGGCTTGGCGCCCCCTAGTGGGAACAGGAAATGGCCTTCTTTACGAGACAGGCTCCTCCTCCAAGGGAAAAAAATCTATTGACCTCAAACCTGTTTCAGGGGAGCCTCAAGACATGTGTTCAGGTGCCTAATGAAAAATATTGAGGTTTTGTAGAAGCGGAGAGGTACAAACTGGAAGTGAAAATGACCGTCAACAATTTGTCTCGCCAAAAACTTTGAACAGTCATAACTCGGCAGATATACAACATATCTGCGCCAAACTTCCCGTGTTTGTTGAGAGTCATACCCTGAAGGTTCGTGTAGGGGTCATTTGCATCAACTCTACAGTGCCAACTAGTGGCGACAGAAAGAAGTTTTAAAAAAGGCCTTTCCTATTGGGTTTTTCCAACATAGAGTGAGGAAATTTGGGGAGTTGATACCTTGTGCAAAACTGCTCCAAAAAGTCTCTTGCACCCATTTTCCAAATCCAACAGGAAATCGGGTATTTTGGATCAAATGTGAAATTTTTATCGGTTAACAGTAGGAGTTTACATTTGGAGGCTTGAACATGCACGAAAACTCACAAAAATTTCGACATACATGCGGCTTTGCATAACGTTCAATAATCTTGCAACGTTACGAAAAAATGTAACAAAATGGCTCAGTGGCGCCCCCTTGAAATTTTCAAAAAGGCCTCTCCATTTAGGTTTTTTCAACGTAGATGGATGAAATTCGGAGAGTCAATACCTTGTACAAAACTGCTCCAAAAAGTCTCTTGCATGCGTATTCCAAACCCAACAGGAAATCGGGTATTTTGGATTGAATGTGAATTTTTTATCGATTTACAGTGTGCACATTTTACACCTTGGCACCTAGGGAATTAGTTTGATCATTCTCAAAATTGGCGAGACTGTTCATGAGGCATATGAAATCTTAAGTTATCAAAATGGTGTGTTTTCATTCACGGGCCTGACCTGGGCGGGGTGCCAAAGTCGGCCATTTTTTCGCCAAAACACCGAATTCGGAAAATGACTGATAACTCCCTCATACAACGTTCAATCTATTTTAAATCTGCCATGTGTGTGAGGTATACCAGCCTGAGCACGAGTGGATTGAAAATTTACCATTTGTGCCTGGCGCCTCCTAGTGGGAACAGGAAATGCCCTTTTTTACGGTGACACACTCCTCCTCCAAGGGAAAAAATTAATCGACCTCAAACCTGCATAAGGGAAGCCTTAAGACCTGTCTTCAGGTGCCTGATGAAAAATATTGAAGTTTCGTTGAAGCGGAGGGGTCCAAACAGGAAAGTGAAAATGACTGTCAATAATTTTTCTCTCCAAAAATTTTGAACAGTCATAACTCGGCAGATATACAACATATCTGCGGCAAACTTCCCGTGCTTGTTGAGAGTCATACCCTGAAGGGCCTTGTAGGGGTCATTTGCATCAAACCTACAGCGCCAACTAGTGGCAATAGAAAGTCACTCGTTTTTCCAATACATGTTCAGTTCTTTTCAGGTTGGTCATTGTAGTTTCAAGACCTATTAAAATACTTATTTACGGCCCATGTCCACGTGTCTCTGTCTGTTGCCGTGACGACCCTTTGTTCGCCATTTAAAGGAAATATTTTTTTTCAGAGACTCAGGCAGCTTATAGAGCCACAGTATTTGGCACACTTGGTCGAATTGGCCGAGTTAGAAGATTAATTTTGGGTTTTGAATAAGGGCTTGGCTGCACAGCTCAGTAGTGGCTCCTTTTTTGTAGTACTCTCTCCAATAGGGGTTTTTATCTCTTGGGTGTGGGAATGTAAATAGGCGACTTTCGAGCATGTTAGGTTCTAATGAGATAATTAGAGAGGAGGATCTGCCACCAGCCTGACCTGCACACAGTCCGAGTTGCGTGACGTCCGAGTTGCGCTAGATTGCGAGGGCCCGTTTAGTCCTGCTTGCAGGCCTAGTTATTATTATTATTTTTTTTTTTCATGGCAAATGAAAATGGCCAATTTGAAGGCCTGAACATGCTCAAAAACTCACCAAAATTTGCACATACATCCGGCTTCGCGAAAATTTCGATAATTTGGCAACGTTTACAAAAAAAATTAAAAAATGGCTCAGTGGCGCCCCCTTGCAATTTTCAAAATGCCCTTTGCTTTGATGTATTTCAACGTAGGGCGATGAAATTTGGGGAGTGGATACGTTGTCCAGAACCGCTTCAAAAAGTCTAAAGCACCCATATTCCAAACCCAACAGGAAATGGGATATTCTGGATTGAATGTTGAAAAACATAGCATTTTGGGCGAAAACCAGCATGCACGTTTCAGACCGTTGCGCTGAGCCAGTACGTTGGATCTTCCTCAAAATTGGTGTAAGTGTTCATGAGACATATGAGATACTAAGTTGTGAAAATGGTGAGTTTTCGTCCACGGGCCTGACCTGGGCGGGGTACCAAAGTCGGGTGTTTTTTTGGCAACGCGCCAATTTCAGTAAATGATTAATAACTTCCTGATACAAGGTCCAATCTTTTTCATATTTGGCATGCATGTAAGGTGTCTTAACCTGAACACGACTGCATTGAAATATTTTCCATTAGGCCTGGCGCCCCCTTGTGGGAAGAGGAAACACCCTTTTTTACTAAAAAGGCTCCTCCTCCTGGTGAAAAACATCAATTGATCTCAAACCTGCATCAGGGGAGCCTTAAGACATGTCTTTAGGTATCTGATGAAAAATATTGAGTTTTCGTTGATGTTGCAGTATCCAAACAGGAAAGTGAAAAGACCCTCTGCATTTTCTCTCAAAATGGCAAATTTCAAGGTCTGAACATGCTCGAAAACTCACCAAAATGTGCACATACATGTGGCTTCATGTAGATTTCATGAATTTAGCAACATTGCCAAAAGATGTAATAAAATGGCTCAGTGGCGCCCCCTTCAATTTTTAAAAAAGGCCTGTCCTATTAGTTTTTTTCGACGTAGAGTGATGAAATTTGGGGAGTGGATACGTTGTGCAAAACTGCTCCAAAAAGTCTCTTGCACCCATATTCCAAACCCAACAGGAAATCGGGTATTATGGATTGAATCTTGCATTTTTGTCAAAAACCTGCATGCACGTTTGAGACCATTACGCCGAAGCAGTAAGTTGAATGCTTCTCAAAATTGGTCAGACATCCCAAAAACATGCATGGTAGGCTGATTGAGCACTCTAAATTGTCCGTAGGTATGAGTGTGCACGTGAATGGTTGTATGTCTCCTTGTGCCCTGCAATTGGCTGGCAACCAGTTCAGGGTGTCCCCTGCCTACTGCCCCGAGTTAGCTGGGATAGGCTCCAGCACCTCCGCGACCCTCGTGAGGAAAAGCGGCATGGAAAATGAATGAATGAATGAATGTTCATGACACATATGAGATGTTAGGTTATCAAAATGGTGACATTTCATTCACGGCCCTTTCCTGGGCAGGGGAGCAAATGTGTCTTATTTTTGACAATACAATTCAGTAAAAGACTACTGTATTTTTCCGACTATAAGTCGTGTTTTTTTTTCTTTATATTTTGGTTTGGGGTGCGACTTATACTCAGCAGTGACTTATGTGTGAAATTATTAACACATTATGATAACATTTCCCATGTTATTTAGGTGTTTTGGACTAATGGTTTTGTAAACTTGTTAGCATGCTATAGTTATCTGAATAACTCTTAATAGCTATGGCCATTTTCATTTGCCATGAAAAAATAATAATAACGAGTGCGCTCCCAGTTAGGCGTGAAAGCGCCACAAACTAAATGCATCCATTTCAATATAAAAAAGTCAATTATACAATTGAACATACATTGCCAAAGGCAGAACGCGAACGTGGCCATAGCTATTAACAGCTATTCAGATTACTATAGCATGCTAACAGGTTTACAAAACCATTAGGCCTGGTGCCCCCTGGTGAGTGAAATTATTAACACATTATGATATAATTTCCCGTGTTATTTTGGTGTTTTGGACTGATGGTTTTGTAAACTTGTTAGCATGCTATAGTTATCTGAATAACTGTTAATAGCTATGGCCACGTTCGCGTTCTGCCTTTGGCAATGTATGTTCAATTGTATAATTGACTTTTTTATATTGAAATGGATGCATTTAGTTTGTGGCGCTTTCACGCCCACCTGGGAGCGCACTCGCACTTGTTTATGTGAATAAGCGCTCGCACACCAGAAGAAGACAGACAGCCACGTAGCTCTGAGTGAGTGAGTGAGTGAGTGAGTGAGTGAGTGAGTGAGTGAGTGAGTGAGTGAGTGAGTGAGTGAGTGAGTGAGTGAGTGAGTGAGTGAGTGGACTAGTTAGCGAGAGAGAAAGACGGCTGCGAACCTACGTTCATTGTTTATGCCTTTAAAATATCTCTACAGAGGCAACGCCTGCGTGTATCATCTTTTCTGTTGTTGTGTGTTTTCCACCCGCGAGCGGACACTTACAGCCAGTTGTGTGGTTGTTTGAATGGTGTGCTAATGCTAGCGAACGCATGCTAATCTGTTACATTATTGCTGTAATAGTACGTAATTATCATTTATTTACGGTGATGTGAACCTGTTTGCTATCGAGGACCAAATTGATTCAACAAATTATGCGGACATCCAGAATTGTCTTTTTGGAGTTCGCTGTCTATAGCCAGGACCGAGCGGTAGCGTCCTGGTGAGGACAGTATATTCGCATTTCGTTGTTTATGCACTGTACACTGTACATTTATTCAGCATGTTGTTCTCTATTGTATCTTTATATTAAATTGCCTTTCAAGATGACATATCTGTTCTATGTGTTGGATTTTATCAAGTAAATTTCACCCACAAATGCGACTTATACTCGGGTAAGACTTTTGTTTCCTTAAAGCAGAGGGGTCCAATAGGAAAGTCATAATGACCGTGTTCAGGTGCCTAATAAACACTTTTGTTTTGTTAAAGCAGAGGGGTCCGATAAGAAAGTCATCATGACCGTCGCCATTTTCTCTCCCCACTAATTCTGAACATTCAGACATGCAATATATCTGCCTGGATATCTGTCTGTTGTCGACTGCCACCGCCCCGACCTGCCTGCCCTCCGACTTTGTTTGACGTCCGAGTTGCGCCATACGCGAGGGCCCGTCAGTCCTGCTTGCAGGGCTAGTTATTATTCTTCTTTCTTCATGGCAAATGAAAATGGCCAATTTGGAGGCCTGAACATGCACGAAAAGTCACCAAAATTTGCACATACGTGCAGATTCGCGTAAAATTTGATAATCTTGCGTCGTTTTGAAAAAATTTCAAAAAATGGCTCAGTGGCGCCCCCTTGACCCTTAAAATTTTCAAAAAGGCCTCTCCTCTCAGGTTTTCAACGTAGAGCAATGAAATTTGGGGAGTAGATACCTTATGCCTAACTGTTCAAAAAAGCCTCTTGCACCCATATTCCAAATCCGACAGGAAATCGGGTATTTTGGATCGAATGTGAAATTTTTTCGGTTCACAGTTGGAGTTCACATTTGGAGGCTTGAACATGCACGAAAACTCACCAAAATTTGCACATATGTTCAACTTTACGTAAATTTTGATAATCTATCAAAAGAATTAACAAAAAGGCTCAGTGGCGCCCCCTTGAAATTTTCAAAAAGGCCTCTCCTATTAGGTTTTTTCAACGTAGAACGATGAAATTTGGTGAGTCAATACATTGTGTAAAACTGCTCCAAAAAGTCTCTTGCACCTATATTCCAAATCCAACAGGAAGTCGGAAATTTTGGATCAAATGTGAAATTTTATCGATTTACATTTGAGACCTTGTCGCTGAAGAAAATAGTTGGATCGTCTTCAAAATTGGTCAGAGTATTCAGGAGACATATGAGATCTTAAGTTTTCAAAATGGTGAGTTTTCATCCAAGGGTCTGGCCTGGGCGTGGTCCCAAAGTCGGCCATTTTTAGGCAAAATACCAAATTCAGACAATGATTAAAAACTCCGTGATCCAACGTTCAATCTTTTTCATTTCTAGCATGTTTATGAGATATCCCAGCCTGAACACGACTGCATTGAAATATTACCCATTAGGCCTGGCGCCCCTAGTGGAAACAGGAAATGGCCTTCTTTACGAGACAGGCTCCTCCTCCAAGGGAAAAAAATCTATTGACCTCAAACCTGTTTCAGGGGAGCCTCAAGACATGTGTTCAGGTGCCTGATGAAAAATATTGAGGTTTCGTTGAAGCGGAGAGGTCCAAACTGGAAGTGAAAATGACCGTCAACAATTTGTCTCGCCAAAAACTTTGAACAATCATAACTCGGCAGATATGCAACATATCTGCGCCAAACTTTCCGTGTTTGTTGAGAGTCATACCCTGAAGGTTCTTGTAGGGGTCATTTGCATCAACTCTACAGTGCCAACTAGTGGCGACAGAAAGACGTTTTAAAAAAGGCCTTTCCTATTAGGTTTTTTCAACATAGAGCAAGGAAATTTGGGGGGTAGATACCTTATGCAAAACTGCTCCAAAAAGTCTCTTGCACACGTATTCCAAATCCAACAGGAAATCGGGTATTTTGGATCGAATGTGAAATTTTTATCGGTTCACAGTTGGAGTTTACATTTGGAGGCTTGAACATGCACGAAAACTTAGAAAAATTTGGACATACATGTGGCTTTGCGTACCGTTCAATAATCTTGCAACGTTACGAAAACATGTAACAAAATGGCTCAGTGGCGCCCCCTTGAAATTTTCAAAAAGGCCTCTCCATTTAGGTTTTTTCAACGTAGAGGGATGAAATTCGGAGAGTCGATACCTTGTACAAAACTGCTCCAAAAAGTCTCTTGCATGCGTATTCCAAACCCAACAGGAAATCGGGTATTTTGGATTGAATGTGAAATTTTTATCGATTTACAGTTTGCACATTTTACACCTTGGCACCTAGGGAATTAGTTTGGTCATTCTCAAAATTGGCGAGACTGTTCATGAGGCATATGAAATCTTAAGTTATCAAAATGGTGTGTTTTCATTCACGGGCCTGAGCTGGGCGGGGTGCCAAAGTCGGCCATTTTTTCGCCAAAACACCGAATTCGGAAAATGACTGATAACTCCCTCATACAACCTTCAATCTATTTTAAATCTGGCATGTGTGTGAGGTATACCAGCCTGAGCAGGACTGGATTGAAAATTTACCATTTGTGCCTGGCGCCTCCTAGTGGGAACAGGAAATGCCCTTTTTTACTGGACACACTCCTCCTCTAAAGGGAAAAAATCAATCTACCTCAAACCTGCATAAGGGAAGCCTTAAGACCTGTCTTCAGGTGCCTGATGAAGAATATTGAAGTTTCGTTGAAGCGGAGGGGTCCAAACAGCAAAGTGAAAATGACCGTCATCAATTTTTCTCTCCAAAAACTTTGAACAGTCATAACTCGGCAGATATACAACATATCTGCGCCAAACTTCCCGTGCTTGTTGAGAGTCATACCCTGAAGGGCCTTGTAGGGGTCATTTGCATCAACCCTACAGCGCCAACTAGTGGCAATAGAAAGTCACTCGTTTTTCCAATACATGTCCAGTTCTTTTCAGGTTGGTCATTGTAGTTTCAAGACCTATTAAAATACTTATTTACGGCACATGTCCACGTGTCTCTATCTGTTGCCGTGACGACCCTTTGTTCGCCATTTAAAGGAAATATTTTTTTTCAGAGACTCAGGCAGCTTATAGAGCCACAATATTTGGCACACTTGGTCGAATAGGCCCAGTTAGAAGATTAATTTGGTTTTGAATAAGGGCTTGGCTGCACAGCTCAGTAGTGGCTCCTTTTTTGTAGTACTCTCTCCAATAGGGTTTTTTATCTCTTGGGTGTGGTAATGTAAATAGGCGACTTTCGTGCATGTTAGGTTCTAATGAGATGATTAGAGAGGAGGATCTGCCACCACCCTGACCTGCACACAGTCCGAGTTGCGTGACGTCCGAGTTGCGCTAGATTGCGAGGGCCCGTTCAGTCCTGCTTGCAGGCCTAGTTATTATTATTATTATTATTATTAGGGCCCGAGCACTAGGCGTGCGAAGGCCCTATTGTAATGCAAAGGATTATTATTATTATTATTATTATTATTATTAGGGCCCGAGCACTAGGCGTGCGAAGGCCCTATTGTAATGCAAAGGATTATTATTATTATTATTATTATTATTATTATTATTATTCTTTCTTCATGGCAAATGAAAATGGCCAATTTGGAGGCCTGAACATGCACGAAAAGTCACCAAAATTTGCACATACGTGCAGATTCGCGTAAAATTTGATAATCTTGCGTCGTTTTGAAAAAATTTTTAAAAATGGCTCAGTGGCGCCCCCTTGACCCTTAAAATTTTCAAAAAGGCCTCTCCTCTCAGGTTTTCAACGTAGAGCGATGAAATTTGGGGAATAGATACCTTATGCCTAACTGTTCAAAAAAGCCTCTTGCACCCATATTCCAAATCCGACAGGAAATCGGATATTTTGGATCAAATGTGAAATTTTTTCGGTTCACAGTTGGAGTTTACGTTTGGAGGCCTGAACATGCACGAAAACTCACCAAAATTTGCACATACATGCAACTTTGCGTAAATTTTGATAATCTACAAAAAAATTTAACAAAATCGCTCAGTGGCGCCCCCTTGAAATTTTCAAAAAGGCCTTTCCTATTAGGTTTTTTCAACGTAGAATGATGAAATTTGGTGAGTCGATACATTGCGTAAAACTGCTCCAAAAAGTCTCTTGCACCTATATTCCAAATCCAACAGGAAGTCGGAAATTTTGGATCAAATGCGAAATTTTATCGATTTACATTTGAGACCTTGTCGCTGAAGAAAATAGTTGGATCGTCTTCAAAATTGGTCAGACTATACAGGAGACATATGAGATCTTAAGTTTTCAAAATGGTGAGTTTTCATCCAAGGGTCTGGCCTGGGCGTAGTCCCAAAGTTGGCCATTTTTGGGCAAAACACCAAATTCAGAAAATGATTAAAAACTCCGTGATACAACGTTCAATCTTTTTCATTTCTAGCAAGTATATGAGATATCCCAGCCTGAACACGACTGCATTTAAATTTTACCCATTAGGCTTGGCGCCCCCTAGTGGGAACAGGAAATGGCCTTCTTTACGAGACAGGCTCCTCCTCCAAGGGAAAAAAATCTATTGACCTCAAACCTGTTTCAGGGGAGCCTCAAGACATGTGTTCAGGTGCCTAATGAAAAATATTGAGGTTTTGTAGAAGCGGAGAGGTACAAACTGGAAGTGAAAATGACCGTCAACAATTTGTCTCGCCAAAAACTTTGAACAGTCATAACTCGGCAGATATACAACATATCTGCGCCAAACTTCCCGTGTTTGTTGAGAGTCATACCCTGAAGGTTCGTGTAGGGGTCATTTGCATCAACTCTACAGTGCCAACTAGTGGCGACAGAAAGAAGTTTTAAAAAAGGCCTTTCCTATTGGGTTTTTCCAACATAGAGTGAGGAAATTTGGGGAGTTGATACCTTGTGCAAAACTGCTCCAAAAAGTCTCTTGCACCCATTTTCCAAATCCAACAGGAAATCGGGTATTTTGGATCAAATGTGAAATTTTTATCGGTTAACAGTAGGAGTTTACATTTGGAGGCTTGAACATGCACGAAAACTCACAAAAATTTCGACATACATGCGGCTTTGCATAACGTTCAATAATCTTGCAACGTTACGAAAAAATGTAACAAAATGGCTCAGTGGCGCCCCCTTGAAATTTTCAAAAAGGCCTCTCCATTTAGGTTTTTTCAACGTAGATGGATGAAATTCGGAGAGTCAATACCTTGTACAAAACTGCTCCAAAAAGTCTCTTGCATGCGTATTCCAAACCCAACAGGAAATCGGGTATTTTGGATTGAATGTGAATTTTTTATCGATTTACAGTGTGCACATTTAACACCTTGGCACCTAGGGAATTAGTTTGATCATTCTCAAAATTGGCGAGACTGTTCATGAGGCATATGAAATCTTAAGTTATCAAAATGGTGTGTTTTCATTCACGGGCCTGACCTGGGCGGGGTGCCAAAGTCGGCCATTTTTTCGCCAAAACACCGAATTCGGAAAATGACTGATAACTCCCTCATACAACGTTCAATCTATTTTAAATCTGCCATGTGTGTGAGGTATACCAGCCTGAGCACGACTGGATTGAAAATTTACCATTTGTGCCTGGCGCCTCCTAGTGGGAACAGGAAATGCCCTTTTTTACGGTGACACACTCCTCCTCCAAGGGAAAAAATTAATCGACCTCAAACCTGCATAAGGGAAGCCTTAAGACCTGTCTTCAGGTGCCTGATGAAAAATATTGAAGTTTCGTTGAAGCGGAGGGGTCCAAACAGGAAAGTGAAAATGACTGTCAATAATTTTTCTCTCCAAAAATTTTGAACAGTCATAACTCGGCAGATATACAACATATCTGCGGCAAACTTCCCGTGCTTGTTGAGAGTCATACCCTGAAGGGCCTTGTAGGGGTCATTTGCATCAAACCTACAGCGCCAACTAGTGGCAATAGAAAGTCACTCGTTTTTCCAATACATGTTCAGTTCTTTTCAGGTTGGTCATTGTAGTTTCAAGACCTATTAAAATACTTATTTACGGCCCATGTCCACGTGTCTCTGTCTGTTGCCGTGACGACCCTTTGTTCGCCATTTAAAGGAAATATTTTTTTTCAGAGACTCAGGCAGCTTATAGAGCCACAGTATTTGGCACACTTGGTCGAATTGGCCGAGTTAGAAGATTAATTTTGGGTTTTGAATAAGGGCTTGGCTGCACAGCTCAGTAGTGGCTCCTTTTTTGTAGTACTCTCTCCAATAGGGGTTTTTATCTCTTGGGTGTGGGAATGTAAATAGGCGACTTTCGAGCATGTTAGGTTCTAATGAGATAATTAGAGAGGAGGATCTGCCACCAGCCTGACCTGCACACAGTCCGAGTTGCGTGACGTCCGAGTTGCGCTAGATTGCGAGGGCCCGTTTAGTCCTGCTTGCAGGCCTAGTTATTATTATTCTTCTTTCTTCATGGCAAATGAAAATGGCCAATTTGGAGGCCTGAACATGCACGAAAAGTCACCAAAATTTGCACATACGTGCAGATTCGCGTAAAATTTGATAATCTTGCGTCGTTTTGAAAAAATTTCAAAAAATGGCTCAGTGGCGCCCCCTTGACCCTTAAAATTTTCAAAAAGGCCTCTCCTCTCAGGTTTTCAACGTAGAGCGATGAAATTTGGGGAGTAGATACCTTATGCCTAACTGTTCAAAAAAGCCTCTTGCACCCATATTCCAAATCCGACAGGAAATCGGATATTTTGGATCAAATGTGAAATTTTTTCGGTTCACAGTTGGAGTTTACGTTTGGAGGCCTGAACATGCACGAAAACTCACCAAAATTTGCACATACATGCAACTTTGCGTAAATTTTGATAATCTACAAAAAAATTTAACAAAATCGCTCAGTGGCGCCCCCTTGAAATTTTCAAAAAGGCCTTTCCTATTAGGTTTTTTCAACGTAGAATGATGAAATTTGGTGAGTCGATACATTGCGTAAAACTGCTCCAAAAAGTCTCTTGCACCTATATTCCAAATCCAACAGGAAGTCGGAAATTTTGGATCAAATGCGAAATTTTATCGATTTACATTTGAGACCTTGTCGCTGAAGAAAATAGTTGGATCGTCTTCAAAATTGGTCAGACTATACAGGAGACATATGAGATCTTAAGTTTTCAAAATGGTGAGTTTTCATCCAAGGGTCTGGCCTGGGCGTAGTCCCAAAGTTGGCCATTTTTGGGCAAAACACCAAATTCAGAAAATGATTAAAAACTCCGTGATACAACGTTCAATCTTTTTCATTTCTAGCAAGTATATGAGATATCCCAGCCTGAACACGACTGCATTTAAATTTTACCCATTAGGCTTGGCGCCCCCTAGTGGGAACAGGAAATGGCCTTCTTTACGAGACAGGCTCCTCCTCCAAGGGAAAAAAATCTATTGACCTCAAACCTGTTTCAGGGGAGCCTCAAGACATGTGTTCAGGTGCCTAATGAAAAATATTGAGGTTTTGTAGAAGCGGAGAGGTACAAACTGGAAGTGAAAATGACCGTCAACAATTTGTCTCGCCAAAAACTTTGAACAGTCATAACTCGGCAGATATACAACATATCTGCGCCAAACTTCCCGTGTTTGTTGAGAGTCATACCCTGAAGGTTCGTGTAGGGGTCATTTGCATCAACTCTACAGTGCCAACTAGTGGCGACAGAAAGAAGTTTTAAAAAAGGCCTTTCCTATTGGGTTTTCCAACATAGAGTGAGGAAATTTGGGGAGTTGATACCTTGTGCAAAACTGCTCCAAAAAGTCTCTTGCACCCATTTTCCAAATCCAACAGGAAATCGGGTATTTTGGATCAAATGTGAAATTTTTATCGGTTAACAGTAGGAGTTTACATTTGGAGGCTTGAACATGCACGAAAACTCACAAAAATTTCGACATACATGCGGCTTTGCATAACGTTCAATAATCTTGCAACGTTACGAAAAAATGTAACAAAATGGCTCAGTGGCGCCCCCTTGAAATTTTCAAAAAGGCCTCTCCATTTAGGTTTTTTCAACGTAGATGGATGAAATTCGGAGAGTCAATACCTTGTACAAAACTGCTCCAAAAAGTCTCTTGCATGCGTATTCCAAACCCAACAGGAAATCGGGTATTTTGGATTGAATGTGAATTTTTTATCGATTTACAGTGTGCACATTTTACACCTTGGCACCTAGGGAATTAGTTTGATCATTCTCAAAATTGGCGAGACTGTTCATGAGGCATATGAAATCTTAAGTTATCAAAATGGTGTGTTTTCATTCACGGGCCTGACCTGGGCGGGGTGCCAAAGTCGGCCATTTTTTCGCCAAAACACCGAATTCGGAAAATGACTGATAACTCCCTCATACAACGTTCAATCTATTTTAAATCTGCCATGTGTGTGAGGTATACCAGCCTGAGCACGACTGGATTGAAAATTTACCATTTGTGCCTGGCGCCTCCTAGTGGGAACAGGAAATGCCCTTTTTTACGGTGACACACTCCTCCTCCAAGGGAAAAAATTAATCGACCTCAAACCTGCATAAGGGAAGCCTTAAGACCTGTCTTCAGGTGCCTGATGAAAAATATTGAAGTTTCGTTGAAGCGGAGGGGTCCAAACAGGAAAGTGAAAATGACTGTCAATAATTTTTCTCTCCAAAAATTTTGAACAGTCATAACTCGGCAGATATACAACATATCTGCGGCAAACTTCCCGTGCTTGTTGAGAGTCATACCCTGAAGGGCCTTGTAGGGGTCATTTGCATCAAACCTACAGCGCCAACTAGTGGCAATAGAAAGTCACTCGTTTTTCCAATACATGTTCAGTTCTTTTCAGGTTGGTCATTGTAGTTTCAAGACCTATTAAAATACTTTTTTACGGCCCATGTCCACGTGTCTCTGTCTGTTGCCGTGACGACCCTTTGTTCGCCATTTAAAGGAAATATTTTTTTTCAGAGACTCAGGCAGCTTATAGAGCCACAGTATTTGGCACACTTGGTCGAATTGGCCGAGTTAGAAGATTAATTTTGGGTTTTGAATAAGGGCTTGGCTGCACAGCTCAGTAGTGGCTCCTTTTTTGTAGTACTCTCTCCAATAGGGGTTTTTATCTCTTGGGTGTGGGAATGTAAATAGGCGACTTTCGAGCATGTTAGGTTCTAATGAGATAATTAGAGAGGAGGATCTGCCACCAGCCTGACCTGCACACAGTCCGAGTTGCGTGACGTCCGAGTTGCGCTAGATTGCGAGGGCCCGTTCAGTCCTGCTTGCAGGCCTAGTTAGGGCCCGAGCACTAGACGTGCGAAGGCCCTATTGTTTTGCAAAGGATTATTATTATTATTATTATTATTATTAGGGCCCGAGCACTAAGCGTGCGAAGGCCCTATTGTTTTGCAAAGGATTATTTTTTTTTTTATTTTTTTTTTTTTTTTTTTTTTTCAGGGCAAATGAAAACGGCCAATTTGGAGGCCTGAACATGCACGAAAAGTCACCAAAATTTGCACATACGTCCGGAAAATTGTAAATTTCGATAATTTTGCAACGTTGCAAAAAAATATAACAAAATGGCTCAGTGGCGCCCCCTTGAAATTTTAAAATTGGCCTATAACATTAGGGTCTGTCAGCGTAGAGCAATGAAATTTGGGGGGTCTATACCTTGTCCAAAACCGCTCCAAAAAAGCATTTACACGCATATTCCAAACCCAACAGGAAATCGGTTATTTTGGATCAAATATGAAATTTTTATCGATTTACAGGGTGCACATTTGAGACCTTTTCGCCGAGGGAGTTAGTTGGATCATCTTCAAAATTGGTGAGACTGTTCAGGAGACATATGAAATCTTAAGTTTTGAAAATGGTGCGTTTTCATTCACGGGTCTGACCTGGGCGTGGTGCCAAAGTCGACCATTTTTTCGGCAAAATGACAAATTCAGTAAATGACTTATAGTTCCTTGACACAACGTTCAATCTTTTTCATATTTGGCATGTATGTGTGGTATCCCACCCTTAACACGAGTGCATTGAAATATTACCCATTAGGTCTAGCGCCCCCTAGTGAGAACAGGAAATGCCTTTTTTTACGAGACAGGTTCCTCCTCCAAGGGAAAAAAATCTGTTGACCTCAAACCTGCATCAGGGGAGCCTTAAGACCTGTGTTCAGGTGCCTGATGAAAAATATTGAGGTTTTGTTGAGGCGGAGGGGTCCAAACAGGAAAGTGAAAATGAACGTCAACAATTTGTCACGCAAAAAACTTTGAACAGTCATAACTCGGCAGATATACAACATATCTGCGCCAAACTTCCCGTGTTTGTTGAGAGTCATACCCTGAAGGTTCTTGTAGGGGTCATTTGCATCAACTCTACAGTGCCAACTAGTGGCGACAGAAAGAAGTTTTAAAAAAGGCCTTTCCTATTGGGTTTTTTCAACATAGAGCAAGGAAATTTGGGGAGTAGATACCTTATGCAAAACTGCTCCAAAAAGTCTCTTGCACCCATTTTCCAAATCCAACAGGAAATCGGGTATTTTGGATCGAATGTGAAATTTTCATGGGTTCACAGTAGGAGTTTACATTTGGAGGCTTGAATATGCACAAAAACTCGTAAAAATTTGCACATACATGCGGCTTTAGATAACGTTCGATAATCTTGCAATGTTACGAAAAAATGTAGCAAAATGCCTCAGTGGCGCCCCCTTGAATTTTTCAAAAAGGCGTTTCCTATTAGGTTTTTTTGACAGAGAGTGATGAAATTTGGGGAGTCGATACCTTGTGCAAAACTGCTCCAAAAAGTCTCTTGCACCCGTATTCCAAATCCAACAGGAAATCGGGTATTTTGGATCGAATGTGAAATTTTTATCGGTTCACAGTAGGAGTTTACATTTGGAGGCTTGAACATGCACGAAAACTCACAAAAATTTGGACATACATGTGGCTTTGCATAACGTTCAATAATCTTGCAACGTTACGAAAACATGTAACAAAATGGCTCAGTGGCGCCCCCTTGAAATTTTCAAAAAGGCCTCTCCATTTAGGTTTTTTCAACGTAGAGGGATGAAATTCGGAGAGTCGATACCTTGTACAAAACTGCTCCAAAAAGTCTCTTGCATGCATATTCCAAACCCAACAGGAAATCGGGTATTTTGGATTGAATGTGAAATTTTTATCGATTTACAGTGTGCACATTTTACACCTTGGCACCTAGGGAATTAGTTTGATCATTCTCAAAATTGGCGAGACTGTTCATGAGGCATATGAAATCTTAAGTTATCAAAATGGTGTGTTTTCATTCACGGGCCTGACCTGGGCGGGGTGCCAAAGTCGGCCATTTTTTCGCCAAAACACCGAATTCGGAAAATGACTGATAACTCCCTCATACAACGTTCAATCTATTTTAAATCTGGCATGTGTGTGAGGTATACCAGCCTGAGCAGGACTGGATTGAAAATTTACCATTTGTGCTTGGCGCCTCCTAGTGGGAACAGGAAATGCCCTTTTTTTACGGGACACACTCCTCCTCTAAAGGGAAAAAATCAATCTACCTCAAAGCTGCATAAGGGAAGCCTTAAGACCTGTCTTCAGGTGCCTGATGAAAAATATTGAAGTTTCGTTGAAGCGGAGGGGTCCAAACAGGAAAGTGAAAATGACTGTCAACAATTTTTCTCTCCAAAAACTTTGAACAGTCATAACTCGGCAGATATACAACATATCTGCGCCAAACTTCCCGTGCTTGTTGAGAGTCATACCCTGAAGGGCCTTGTAGGGGTCATTTGCATCAAACCTACAGCGCCAACTAGTGGCGATAGAAAGTCACTCGTTTTTCCAATACATGTTCAGTTCTTTTCAGGTTGGTCATTGTAGTTTCAAGACCTATTAAAATACTTATTTACGGCCCATGTCCACGTGTCTCTGTCTGTTGCCGTGACGACCCTTTGTTCGCCATTTAAAGGAAATATTTTTTTTCAGAGACTCAGGCAGCTTATAGAGCCACAATATTTGGCACACTTGGTCGAATTGGCCCACTTAGAAGATTAGTTTTGGGTTTTGAATAAGGGCTTGGCTACACAGCTCAGTAGTGGCTCCTTTTTTGTAGTACTCTCTCCAATAGGGGTTTTTGCTACTTTCGAGCATCTTAGGTTCTAATGAGATGATTAGAGAGGAGGATCTGCCACCACCCTGACCTGCACACAGTCCGAGTTGCGTGACGTCCGAGTTGCGCTAGATTGCGAGGGCCCGTTCAGTCCTGCTTGCAGGCCTAGTTATTATTATTATTCTTCTTCTTTTTTCAGGGCAAATGAAAATGGCCAATTTGGAGGCCTGAACATGCACGAAAAGTCACCAAAATTTGCACATACGTGCCGCTTCGCGTAAATTTCGATAATCTTGTGTCGTTTTGAAAAAATGTCAAAAAATGGCTCAGTGGCGCCCCCTTTACCCTTAAAATTTTCAAAAAGGCCTCTCCTCTCAGGTTTTCAACGTAGAGCAATGAAATTTGGGGAGTAGATACCTTATGCCTAACTGTTCAAAAAAGCCTCTTGCACCCATATTCCAAATCCAACAGGAAATCGGATATTTTGGATCAAATGTGAAATTTTTATCGGTTCACAGTTGGGGTTTACATTTGGAGGCCTGAACATGCACGAAAACTCACCAAAATTTGCACATACATGCAACTTTGCGTAAATTTTGATAATCTACAAAAAAATTTAACAAAATCGCTCAGTGGCGCCCCCTTGAAATTTTCAAAAAGGCCTTTCCTATTAGGTTTTTTCAACGTAGAACGATGAAATTTGGCGAGTCGATACATTGTGCAAACCTGCTCCAAAAAGTCTCTTGCACCCATATTCCAAATCCAACAGGAAGTCGGAAATTTTGGATCAAATGTGAAATTTTATCGATTTACATTTGAGACCTTGTCGCTGAAGAAAATAGTTGGATCGTCTTCAAAATTGGTCAGAGTATTCAGGAGACATATGAGATCTTAAGTTTTCAAAATGGTGTGTTTTCACTCAAGGGTCGGGCCTGGGCGTGGTCCCAAAGTCGGCCATTTTTGGGCAAAATACCAAATTCAGAAAATGATTAAAAACTCCGTGATACAACGTTCAATCTTTTTCATTTCTAGCATGTATATGAGATATCCCAGCCTGAACACGACTGCATTGAAATATTACCCATTAGGCCTGGCGCCCCCTAGTGGGAACAGGAAATGGCCTTCTTTACGAGACAGGCTCCTCCTCCAAGGGAAAAAAATCTATTGACCTCAAACCTGTTTCAGGGGAGCCTCAAGACATGTGTTCAGGTCCCTGATAAAAAATATTGAGGTTTCGTTGAAGCGGAGAGGTCCAAACTGGAAGTGAAAATGACCGTCAACAATTTGTCTCGCCAAAAATTTTGAACAGTCATAACTCGGCAGATATGCAACATATCTGCGCCAAACTTTCCGTGTTTGTTGAGAGTCATACCCTGAAGGTTCTTGTAGGGGTCATTTGCATCAACTCTACAGTGCCAACTAGTGGCGAAAGAAAGAAGTTTTAAAAAAGGCCTTTCCTATTGGGTTTTTTCAACATAGAGCAAGGAAATTTGGGGAGTAGA
The DNA here is from genome assembly GCF_030265065.1 of Corythoichthys intestinalis. NCBI lineage: Eukaryota > Metazoa > Chordata > Actinopteri > Syngnathiformes > Syngnathidae > Corythoichthys > Corythoichthys intestinalis. The sequence continues at coordinate 32,480,575 of NC_080414.1, read as the reverse complement.
TACCTTATGCAAAACTGCTCCAAAAAGTCTCTTGCACCCATATTCCAAATCCAACAGGAAATTGGGTATTTTGGATCGAATGTGAAATTTTCATGGGTTCACAGTAAGAGTTTACATTTGGAGGCTTGAATATGCATAAAAACTCACCAAAATTTGCACATACATGCGGCTTTGGATAACGTTCGATAATCTTGCAACGTTACGAAAAAATTTAACAAAATGGCTCAGTGGCGCCCCCTTGAAATTTTCAAAAAGGCCTCTCCATTTAGGTTTTTCTAACATAGAGTGATGAAATTTGGAGAGTCAAAACTTTGTGCAAAACTGCTCCAAAAAGTCTCTTGCACACACATTCCAAATCCTACAGGAAATCGGGTATTTTGGATTGAATGTGAAATTTTTATCGATTTACAGTGTGCACATTTTACACCTTGGCACCTAGGGAATTAGTTTGATCATTCTCAAAATTGGCGAGCCTGTTCATGAGGCATATGAAATCTTAAGTTATAAAAATGGTGTGTTTTCATTCACGGGCCTGACCTGGGCGGGGTGCCAAAGTCGGCCATTTTTTCGCCAAAACACCGAATTCGGAAAATGACTGATAACTCCCTCATACAACGTTCAATCTATTTTAAATCTGGCATGTGTGTGAGGTATACCAGCCTGAGCAGGACTGGATTGAAAATTTACCATTTGTGCCTGGCGCCTCCTAGTGGGAACAGGAAATGCCCTTTTTTACGGGACACACTCCTCCTCTAAAGGGAAAAAATCAATCTACCTCAAACCTGCAAAAGGGAAGCCTTAAGACCTGTGTTCAGGTGCCTGATGAAAAATATTGAAGTTTCGTTGAAGCGGAGGGGTCCAAACAGGAAAGTGAAAATGACTGTCAACAATTTTTCTCTCCAAAAACTTTGAACAGTCATAACTCGGCAGATATACAACATATCTGCGCCAAACTTCCCGTGCTTGTTGAGAGTCATACCCTGAAGGGCCTTGTAGGGGTCATTTGCATCAACCCTACAGCGCCAACTAGTGGCAATAGAAAGTCACTCGTTTTTCCAATACATGTCCAGTTCTTTTCAGGTTGGTCATTGTAGTTTCAAGACCTATTAAAATACTTATTTACGGCCCATGTCCACGTGTCTCTGTCTGTTGCCGTGACGACCCTTTGTTCGCCATTTAAAGGAAATATTTTTTTTCAGAGACTCAGGCAGCTTATAGAGCCACAATAGTTGGCACACTTGGTCGAATTGGCCCAGTTAGAAGATTAATTTTAGTTTTGAATAAGGGCTTGGCTGCACAGCTCAGTAGTGGCTCCTTTTTTGTAGTACTTTCTCCAATAGGGGTTTTTATCTCTTGGGTGTGGGAATGTAAATAGGCGACTTTCGAGCATGTTAGGTTCTAATGAGATGATTAGAGAGGAGGATCTGCCACCGCCCTGACCTGCACACAGTCCGAGTTGCGTGACGTCCGAGTTGCGCTAGATCGCGAGGGCCCGTTCAGTCCTGCTTGCAGGCCTAGTTATTATTATTCTTTTTTCAGGGCAAATGAAAATGGCCAATTTGGAGGCCTGAACATGCACGAAAAGTCACCAAAATTTGCACATACGTGCGGCTTTGCGTAAATTTCGATAATCTTGTGTCGTTTTGAAAAAATGTCAAAAAATGGCTCAGTGGCGCCCCCTTGACCCTTAAAATTTTCAAAAAGGCCTCTCCTCTCAGGTTTTCAACGTAGAGCAATGAAATTTGGGGAGTAGATACCTTATGCCTAACTGTTCAAAAAAGCCTCTTGCACCCATATTCCAAATCCAACAGGAAATCGGATATTTTGGATCAAATGTGAAATTTTTATCGGTTCACAGTTTGAGTTAACATTTGGAGGCCTGAACATGCACGAAAACTCACCAAAATTTGCACATACATGCAACTTTGCGTAAATTTTGATAATCTACAAAAAAATTTAACAAAATGGCTCAGTGGCGCCCCCTTGAAATTTTCAAAAAGGCCTTTCCTATTAGGTTTTTTCAACGTAGAACGATGAAATTTGGCGAGTCGATACATTGTGCAAAACTGCTCCAAAAAGTCTCTTGCACCCATATTCCAAACCCAACTGGAAGCCAGAAATTTTGGATCAAATGTGAAATTTTATCGATTTACATTTGAGACCTTGTCGCTGAAGAAAATAGTTGGATCGTCTTCAAAATTGGTCAGACTATTCAGGAGACCTATGAGATCTTAAGTTTTCAAAATGGTGTGTTTTCATTCAAGGGTCTGGCCTGGGCGTGGTCCCAAAGTCGGCCATTTTTGGGCAAAATACCAAATTCAGAAAATGATTAAAAACTCCGTGATACAACGTTCAATCTTTTTCATTTCTAGCATGTATATGAGATATCCCAGCCTGAACACGACTGCATTGAAATATTACCTATTAGGCCTGGCGCCCCCTAGTGGGAACAGGAAATGGCCTTCTTTACGAGACAGGCTCCTCCTCCAAGGGAAAAAAATCTATTGACCTCAAACCTGTTTCAGGGGAGCCTCAAGACATGTGTTCAGGTCCCTGGTGAAAAATATTGAGGTTTCGTTGAAGCGGAGAGGTCCAAACTGCAAGTGAAAATGACCGTCAACAATTTGTCTCGCCAAAAATTTTGAACAGTCATAACTCGGCAGATATGCAACATATCTACGCCAAACTTTCCGTGTTTGTTGAGAGTCATACCCTGAAGGTTCTTGTAGGGGTCATTTGCATCAACTCTACAGTGCCAACTAGTGGCGACAGAAAGAAGTTTTAAAAAAGGCCTTTCCTATTGGGTTTTTTCAACATAGAGCAAGGAAATTTGGGGAGTAGATACCTTATGCAAAACTGCTCCAAAAAGTCTCTTGCACCCATATTCCAAATCCAACAGGAAATCGGGTATTTTGGATCGAATGTGAAATTTTCATGGGTTCACAGTAAGAGTTTACATTTGGAGGCTTGAATATGCATAAAAACTCACCAAAATTTGCACATACATGCGGCTTTGGATAACGTTCGATAATCTTGCAACGTTACGAAAACATGTAACAAAATGGCTCAGTGGCGCCCCCTTGAAATTTTCAAAAAGGCCTCTCCATTTAGGTTTTTCTAACATAGAGTGATGAAATTTGGAGAGTCAAAACTTTGTGCAAAACTGCTCCAAAAAGTCTCTTGCACACACATTCCAAATCCTACAGGAAATCGGGTATTTTGGATTGAATGTGAACTTTTTATCGATTTACAGTGTGCACATTTTACACCTTGGCACCTAGGGAATTAGTTTGATCATTCTCAAAATTGGTGAGACTGTTCATGAGGCATATGAAATCTTAAGTTATAAAAATGGTGTGTTTTCATTCACGGGCCTGACCTGGGCGGGGCGCCAAATTCTTCCATTTTTTCGCCAAAACACCGAATTCGGAAAATGACTGATAACTCCCTCATACAACGTTCAATCTATTTTAAATCTGGCATGTGTGTGAGGTATACCAGCCTGAGCAGGACTGGATTGAAAATTTACCATTTGTGCCTGGCGCCTCCTAGTGGGAACAGGAAATGCCCTTTTTTACGGGACACACTCCTCCTCTAAAGGGAAAAAATCAATCTACCTCAAACCTGCATAAGGGAAACCTTAAGACCTGTCTTCAGGTGCCTGATGAAAAATATTGAAGTTTCGTTGAAGCGGAGGGGTCCAAACAGGAAAGTGAAAATGACTGTCAACAATTTTTCTCTCCAAAAACTTTGAACAGTCATAACTCGGCAGATATACAAGATATCTGCGCCAAACTTCCCGTGCTTGTTGAGAGTCATACCCTGAAGGGCCTTGTAGGGGTCATTTGCATCAACCCTACAGCGCCAACTAGTGGCGATAGAAAGTCACTCGTTTTTCCAAAACATGTCCAGTTCTTTTCATGTTGGTCATTGTAGTTTCAAGACCTATTAAAATACTTTTTTACGGCCCATGTCCACGTGTCTCTGTCTGTTGCCGTGACGACCCTTTGTTCGCCATTTAAAGGAAATATTTTTTTTCAGAGACTCAGGGAGCTTATAGAGCCACAATAGTTGGCACACTTGGTCGAATTGGCCCAGTTCGAAGATTAATTTTGGTTTTGAATAAGGGCTTGGCTGCACAGCTCAGTAGTGGCTCCTTTTTTGTAGTACTCTCTCCAATAGGGGTTTTTATCTCTTGGGTGTGGGAATGTAAATAGGCGACTTTCGAGCATGTTAGGTTCTAATGAGATGATTAGAGAGGAGGATCTGCCACCACCCTGACCTGCACACAGTCCGAGTTGCGTGACGTCCGAGTTGCGCTAGATTGCGAGGGCCCGTTCAGTCCTGCTTGCAGGCCTAGTTTTTCTTCTCCCATAAAATTGAGGTTTTAAGCTTTCCAATGATGTATCACATGTGCATATCGGACAATTTTGAAACTTGGCCAAATTGGGGGTCTCAGAATGGAACTTCAAGTGACCTACATGTTTACTACTGGTGTCAACAATAATCGATGCGGCGATGCATCCTGATGCGGGGCATGGACGATTCGATTCGATGCGGACAACAAGCCGAATCGATTCAGCGCATTTTAAAATATATAAGACTAATAGCCTAGATCTTGAGCCCGAACCCGACCCAACCCAACCTGGGCGCGGGCCTACAAATAAAACGTAAAATTTCGGGCTCGGGCATACAAATAAAAAATGAAATTTCGGATTTTTTGTTGGGCTTGGGCCTGCAAGGTAAGTTAGTTGCCCGGGCCAGGTCGGGCTGGATTTTTTAGGCCCGAACTAGGCTCTATATACGTACGTTCAAAAATCTTCCCTGCGCAATTCCAGTGATGCAACGGCTTTGGTTTCCCCATTTGTATTATTATTCTCATGTTTACCTGTAGAGGAAGCCACCTTACATTCAAAGCAATGCAGGGGGGACGAGGAACCCAAATCTGCTTCCTCACCGGAGTAAGGTCACAGACATGCGCAGTTGCAATTGAGAGAGCAGAGAGATAGGACATAACATAACAATGGCTGAAGCGGAGAAAGAGGGAGTGCTACTGTGTGTAACAAAAAAAAAAAAAAAAAAAAAAAAAAAAAGAAAAAAAAAAAAAAAGTCCTGGTCTCATTCAAAGCACAAATTAGATGTGGTGATATTTTTTTTTTTTTTTTTTTAAATATATATATCTGAAAGTATACTATTTTCATTTGACTTCAACCAGGAGTGACTCAAGAGCCAATAAAAAGTTGTTTAATATCTGACCGCTTGTGTTGCCTCATGATTCACGAAAAATATGCTTTGCTTTAGAATTTTAATGCATCCCAGGCTTTAATGCATTGCGATGCATTGCCGAATCGAACCGTGACCCTCTGAATCGAATCGAATCGTGGCCCTCCCAATCGTAATCGAATCGTGAGGGCAGTGCCGATGCACACCTCTAGTGTTTACCGCCATATATATTTTAAGTTATCTTTGTATTAGTCGAGACACAAACACCAACCCTCCTCCGTGAATTTGGTCCCCCATCAGATGCAAATTAATAGAAAAATGTAGAGCTGTCCCGACTAGTCGACATAGTCGACGTCATCGATGACGTAAATCCGTCGACAAGCACAACATCCCGTCGACGGTTAATGAAGGGTTAAAAAAATATATGCGTGGAAAGTTAGAATGTCGGATGCGCTGTTTGCAAGCAGGGAAAGCGGCACAAAGCCAAAAAAAGCGCACCAGAGTGTCCAAAACATTGACTTATTTCAAAGAAACAAAGGAGAGTACACTCTTCTGTCCTGTCTCTTCAGTGCCAAGCTTGGCTGCACGTCGGCCGTGAATAGACACCTCAAGCGCCTTCACGCAGTTTGTAATTTTTTTTTTTTTTTTCCATTCTTTGTACACCAGAGGGTGCTGTCGCCTTACTAAATAATGTGTGCTATTAGTATTGTTCTTAATGCTAATTGAAAGGTTTATTTCATGTTATGGTTTATTTTATGGTATAGAAAATGATATAAGGTTAAAAGGTCATAAATATATACAGTATATACAGTGATTGCACTCAAGGGAGAGATTGTCAATGATAAGGTAATAAGGTAAAGGCAATTCATTGATATATAAATAAGGTTTAAAAGGAAAAAGTTGAAAAGTTTTTGTTAATTTCTAATTGTGTTGCTTTATTTGTGTGCACCGTAGCTCTTAGTGTGTTTACATCAAGGATGGAATAAAAGTTGTAAACCAGGGGTGTCCAAACTTTTTGCAAAGGGGGCCAGATTTGGTGTGGAAAAAATGTGGGGGGCCGACCTTGGCTGACGTCCTTTACGTAGAACAATATATTTAAGCAAATTTTAGCAAGCCATTCTGTGAGTCACATTTGCTTTATTTATTTATTTATTTTTAATTAATAATTTTAACAATCTCGCAACTAGCCTTTATGGCGTTATCTTTCGACTCTCGGGATCTTGCGAAATACTGCTGCTGTGAAATTAAACTAGCTTCAAGTTGCTTCAATTTCTCGCTGTGTATCTTCCCTGTAATCTTGTCGTACATGTCAGCGTGTCTTGTTTGGTAATATCGCCTCACATTGAACTCTTTGAAAACAACGACTGTCTCTTTGCAAATGAGGCAGACACAGTTGTTGCGTATTTTAGTGAAGAAATAGTCCAATTTCCACCTATCCTTGAAGCGTCGGCCGTCGCAGTCCACTTTGTTTTTTGTTGTTGATTGTTGCCATTTTAGAAAATTGGAAGTCAAGGGTCACACGGAGTAATGTTGCTTAGAGGGCTGCTGCCTTTTAGTGGGTAAATGAGGAGAAGCATTTAATGTGTAAGCAGTACTGCTGACCAATTTAATAAATCTGTGTGCGGGCCAGACATTATTGATCTTATGACAGAGGCTGGGGGCCGGATGAAATTTGACCAGGGGCCGCATTTGGCCCCCGGGCCGCACTTTGGACATGTCTGTTGTAAACCATCAGTTTAAGAGACCATCTTTTCAATCGGGATGCTACACTAGTTAATTCTATCAGCATTTGAACTCATTGTTTATTTGTGATTTATTATTGTTATTTACGTGTTTATTTGTACTTTAATAAATGATTTGAGTGTTCCAATATGTTTTTTGTGAATTGATAAGCGTCAACAAAAATTTCATTGCTAAATTAGTAAAAAAAAAAAAAAAAAAAATTATTAGATTAGTCGACTAATCGTAAAAATAGTCGGCTGACTAATCGGGAGAAAGTCGTTTGGAACAGCCCTAGAAAAATGTTGTCATTTGTTTGTGCTGAAAAAATGTTCTGTTTGTGCTGATATCGTTTAAGAGATATTCTTTTATGGGCCAATCTGAGGTCAAATAGCCCTCCACTTTAATGCAAACTGCTAAAAATGGTGTCAATAGTTTGTGCTGTAAAAATTTTCATTCGTGTTGCTATCATTTTATAGATATTGAGATATTAATTTTCAGTGATGACGTTGATCGCAGCACCTCGGTCGCAGCTGACAGAGTGTACAAACTCTCTCCATAATAGAGGGGTGTCCCATGAGGGGCTTGAGATATTAATTTCGAGTGATGACGCCCATTCATTGCAAAATGGACTTGAAGAGGTGCCATTCTTTTGTGCTACGTTTGCGCTAGTTGTTGGGGCACCTCTCTGATATTGATAGAGTTCGTTCGCTTCGTCAGCCATAACAGAGGTACTGCAATTGACGTCACTTGAAATTGATATCTCAATATCTATAAACGATAGTAGCACAAACAAAAATGTCTACAGCACAAATGTAGCATAAACGAATGGCACCATTTCGGGTCTACTTAGCAATGAATGGGGGGCTAGATGATGTCATCACTTGAAATTAATTATCTCAATCCCTCAAAAACGATAGCAGCACAAATAATTTTTTTTACGGCATAAACCAACACAAACAGCACAAATGATTGACACCATTTTTAGCTTTTTTTTTTTTTAATAAAAAATGGGGGGCTGGTTGACCTCAGATTGACCTACAAAAGATTGTTAATCTCAAAAACAATAGCAGCACAAACGAACATTTTTTCATAACAAACAAATGACAATTTTTCTATAAATTTGAGTCTAATGGGAAGCCAACTTCACGGACGTCACCAATGTTATTGGCCCGCTGATTTAGAAGTTTCATAGTAGTAACAATAGTACTAAGAGGGATGACCTTTCAGCCACTCACATCTTATACGAAAGTGAATGCTTCAAATTTTTCCATGAAGGAGGTCTGTCGTAACTCTTGGGTATGCTAGCAATCAATGTATAGGGAAAAAATGATTCTGAGTGCTTGAATAAGCAAGGTTTTAAATCAACCTTTCACAATACAGACATCCTTTTTCCCATTATGGAAACAATTAGGTTACAGTAGACGCCACACAGCCATTGAAACACTCAAATGTCAGTTACTTCACTGCAGCCACAAAGGCCATAAATAGTCACGATTTATGTGGTGAACAGTTACTGTAACTTTTTAGCTATTTGATTATCGATTAATGGCTGATCAGCATAACATTTCGTTTTAGCTACTGTTAAGCTTTTTCTTTTTAAAGCTACTTTTAAAATAGTGCTTTGTTTAACAGGGAGTTGGAGAGGAAACTAGAATTTTAGAGGGTGCATTTGCTAGATAGTTCTCTGGATGTTGGTGGCTTTCAACAAGTACTGTTATTCGACACTTGATGTTAACTTGAGTAGAACACAAGATAACAGCAGAGTTGGTTATCTTCATAATAATGGACAGCATACAACTTTGACTTTGGCACAATTATAGTCAACATGCCATGAAATGAGGCACCTAAAAAATCTCTAGTAGCTTCCATTCCAGGAAATACCCATGGTAAATACATCCAGTATCGTTGATATTTACTTCGCAGACATCAGTATTTTCCAAAATAACCAACCAAGGTAGGTTTCACCAAAAAAAAAAAAAAAAAAAAAAACACAAAGGCCTGAGAGAAGTAACTGACAACTAAAGAAAGAATTCATTGATGACGTCGACAACGTCGACTAGTCGGGACAGCTCTAATGCATTCATCTAAAAAAATATTGAGAGTGATACCACTCCTCGTCCAGCGAACGTGAATTTGTGCTTAGGGCAAGATCATCTGTTGCAATTAGCGATCTTTGACGCTATCCTTTTTTTCCCCCACTTCAAACTTGTTTCTCACTCAGCGGCTGTGATTATTTATAACCTCAACAAAGGTTCTCTCTCAGCTAAGCCTAGGCTAACATTTGTTTTTGTTAGTTTTTAGTTAGTTTGTATATTGAATTTGAAAGGAAAATGTGTGTTTTGTTTTTGGCGAACTTTTTCATGGTGCTAATCTGTTGAAGCTACTCACACATGGAAAAATACTATTGTACAACGTTTTAAATGTATTCATTTTGTATATTTCAGTTACCACGATTTGATAGCTCAATAAATTGAAGAAAAGTACGCCTTGTTTTTCGAGTGTTTGTTTTTGGGTTTGCTGGAATAGCGTCACAGACACACACAGCAACAAACGAGAAGGGGTGAGCGCCTGCCGCGCCAAGCCACTTCTGGCTGCATTTTTGACACATGAAAAATGGCGACACTACGGGATTTTTTTAGGGCTTTTGAGACCACAACGTTTACATACCATTGGAAACTGGTAACCGCCACATACCTACACCCGACGACATCCCCGCACCTCCTCTTAAAAATTTTCTCCTCGGAGCTACACAATTCACGTAGGTCACCCTTTTTGACTTCAAAACGGCGAATTTCGCCGAAAGGTGAGAGATTTTCATGCCTGTTTTTAAGCCTTCTAAACTCAAGCCATCTCTTTAACTGAACATTTGCTTGTTGTTCAACATCTTTACCAGTAAATTTGGCACCAGGGACATCATTTTCGGACAGAATTAGTAGATTTAGCTCAGTAGACATCTCGTTCGTCCATTATGTACATGCATCAAGCATGAAGGACAAGCGCGAGTTTGACCCCCCTAGCAACAGTCGCTAACGTCATAAATATCAATGAGCAAAGGTGACGTGTTATGTGCGGTACGCTATTGGAGGAACCTGAACCTGTTGGGCAACATTATTGATGACCTGAACAATTTGGCTTTATTGGCCCGAGCTAGAAGTCTACTTCTTAATTGGAAATCCAGATACGGTCTATGGAGCTTTAGTTTTGCATTCAATCGTTTTTTATTCACATTGAATTAGAGCTGAAACGAATACTCGAGTAACTCGAGTTTAAAAACTGATCCGAGTAATTTTATTCACCTCGAGTAATCATTTATTTTGACAGCTCTAAGCATCACGTTTTGCTCGGACTACTTTTAATGCGGGACAACGCGCTGATGTCACGTGCGTAGAGGAAGAAGCAAAAAAAAAAAAAAAAAAAAAAAAAAACACTGCAATCGACAGCCGTTACAAACGACGCCGACGTTGCTAAATACTAGCCCGCACGATGCTACGTTGGTAGCAGGTAGCGTCTGATGAGTCTCATAGAGATCACATGTATGTTGAACTAGATGCATATTGACAGACTCTGCCGCGTCTGGGCAGCGTTAGTAAAGAGCCGCCATCTTAAATCAGTAGAGCGCTAAGCACTAATAAAGAGCGCCAAGCGCTAATAAATAAGATTAACGTTACCGTCTCTAGCTCACGTAATGTTAGCCCTGCGGAGGGCTAGGCTTCTATTAATTATGACCACTGTTGATGCGTGGCTAACGTGTCTTACATCCAGGCTTTAACATAACATAGCGATGTGGAGTGATGAGGGTGTAAAATAAAAACCCAATAATGCTAACTATCAATTTTAGCTCAGTTGTCATTGCTGGATAAAACACCAAGTAGCACTGGTCCCTAATGTGCTCCAATACAGCCTGTATCATACATTTATTCTGAACACTGCAAAAATTCAAAATCCTATCAGGACTTACAGTTTAGACTAACTTAAAAATGGCTTATCACAAATAGAAATTCAATTGAAACAGGTGGGGAAAAAATTAACTTTTAAGTTATGTGTTATCATCAAGCGTGACGGCATTTTTAGATTTTATATATATATATATATATATATATATATATATATATATATATATATATATATATATATATATATATATATATATATAGTTTTTTTTTTTGAGTGAAAGCAGTGAATTAGTCTTTTTTTTTAAATTTTAGTTACATCTGAGATGCAATTGTTGGCTGTTTTCAACAATATACATCGAAAATAAAGACATTGATTGACTGAAAATGGTTCAAGATTAGATGAAATGTTTTGTTTTCTAAAAATATATTTGCTTTATCCGATTACTCGATTAATCGATAGAATTTTCAGTCGATTACTAAAATATTCGATAGCTGCAGCCCTACATTGAATGAAACCATGGATCATATTTGTTGCTACTGTATTTATTATAACATTTGGTGTATCAAAAGTGTTAACAAGCATATGAATTGTACATATACAGATAATGCATAAATGACTTGGTTTCCCTGACTTCTCTTTTAGATCTGTTTTTTTGGGGGGGGGGGGGTTGTGTTTTGGCAAAACCTTCTCACTTTGATGACGAGCTACCCAACTCTTACATTGTGGTAGGACACTTCTTTGTTTTCCTATATAATTTGGATTCTTGAACAGTTTGTTTGGACATCACAAGTGGACCGTATGTAACCAACTAGGCTCTTGGGGGGACTGTTGGTCAAACTGTTGGTCTTTACTTATTTGGACCTTTAACACAAAGCGTGTCATGTACATACTGTATACATTGAATTGTGATATTATACTAGGCTATTTATAACAACAACTAGTATTCATTAAAACATTTTACATATATCTATAAAGTACATTTAATTGTACTGGCATATTGATGTATTTTATTTGGGAATTGTTCCACATCTGACTACATACTGTATATGTAAATATATTTCTAACAAAATCAAACCAACTTGTCTGTCTCTAATTCACCCCCTTTGGCTGCTGTAGACGAACCTGGCCTGATTACATTGAGACTAAAATAGCCCTGACGCGTTACATTGGCAAACAAAAACAGATTAAGTAGTGTAGTTGTACCATTAGCTTTCCCGATAAACATCTTTGTCTGAATTCTCACAGTTGAGCAGAGAGTGGATTTATCTCATTTTCCTACCTTTGAGAGTGAGATGACCGGCTGTGTGCTGAGGAGGGGTTTGAGGGGACCGGCATTTGTTTGCGGTGTGCTGATACGAGGAGAAACGTAGGATCTGGGCGATGATGCGTCTGACGTTAACGACATTGGTGACTGGTTCGACTGCTGAGCTGCTAAAGACAAAAAAAAAAAAAAAAGAGGACGATATGAACATCAAATTAAAATTTTGTTTTTTGTTCTAGCTGTTGCAACACACAACAGATATTCTCATCATTTGCAATGCTCTCCAAACGTTTCTCTTACCTTGGCTGGAGAGTTGAGCTGCTTGAGAGAGAATAGTAGTAATATTGAAAGCTGATGGTCCAGCAGTGAGTATCTTATGAAGCATCGACTGTAATGACGCTTGTGTGACAGCAGCTGTCAAAACTAAACAAGAGAAAAGGACAAAACCCAACCCCAAGCACAGAATAATTAGGACCTGTATTGCTTTCTGACACAGAGGATTTGTGTACGCACCATACATTACAGAAAGAAATCCAATGCACAAGGCAGTAATTGTTTATGTATATAATTTTGAGGGTCAGAATAGAAAGGTGATGGGTGCTAGTGTTGTATCGGTCGCGAACGATTCGATTTTTGAACGAATTGTTTGGGTGAACGAGACCGAACTAATCACCATCTGCACTGATTCGTTCTATGAAGTTGGTGGCGCTTGTTCGCTGCGTGGGAGGGCGTTGAGCAAGCGGCAGCGTCTTCTGACATCGCACACGACCAATCAGACGCCAGCCTTATCGCGGGCAGGGGAGGGAGCGGAAACAGAATCAAGGCGTCTGTCACTCATTTCCACGTGTGGCCAATAAGCAGCCAGCGTGCAGGCAGAGGGGAAAGACTGAGTTTTGTCACTTCCCGTTCAGTGATTCGGTCCTCCGGTGCCTGACTTAGCTTGCTGCTAACTTGACTTTCCAGTAATGACTATGCGGTGAACGAGTCATAAAATGAAAGGAAATGACTTTGTCACATATTTGTTAACGTGGAGCCTATCAAATGCTGCTCAAACAGACAAAACACCACACAAATCTAGCGAGCATGGTTTAGTGTACTACTTTTCTCAACAGACTGACAACATACTATCAAATTTGCAGTAGTTAAAACACGGGTAGCTAAAAATAAATAAATAAAAAAACACGGGTAGCTACGAGGCAAGCAAAAGTGAGCTGCGGTCGCGTGACGGCACTCACGGCAGTGAAGGGGGCAGAGAACTGTCACTATATGGAGGCTTCATGGCAGCGTTATTTACCTCATATGCGCACAGAAAAAATATTTAGTATTATCACCATAATACTGATTTGCAATGAAACTGTATATACATGTCAATTTTTTCCAACTGTTTTATTTTTTTTTTTTTTTTTCGTGTCAGCGTGTCGGGTGTTGATTTGCCAAATTATGTCCATCCGTCCATCATGTGCTACTCAAAAACAACGCACGCGGACACGGGAGATGTTGCAATATGTCTACATTTTTCTTAACAGACTAATGAGAGTAGAAAGGCAACATCGTAAAGAGCAAACAATTATTTCTCGTCAGCGTTTGACAATCTGAGATGAAGGGGCGACAGGGGAGCTGACCGGATTATTTTATTTGTTAATAGCAGTGCAAAAATTCAATACGATCATCTTAATACTGATTTGCAATTAAACTGTCGAATATCAAAATGTAGTATTGTTTTTATTTCAGAGCAGCACATTTGACAGCTAGCTATTTACACTTCAGTTTTAACAACAGTGACCTAAAATAATAGTGATGAGCATAAAAACAAAAATACAACAGAGCGAAAGGTAAATATGATGTGTTGGTCGTTCCATATTTAGAAATTAAACTTTCAATTTATTTTTATTTTCGTGACAGCAAGCATGCTGCGTTGGCTGGTAGCATATGTGATCAAGATCATGCTAAAGAAAGTCCGTGTGCCCCCGACCCCAAACCCCCACTCCCCCCACAAAAGGAAAATGTTTAACCGGGTCCTAAATCGAAATGCAAGCACGAGCCATGACTTTGAGCCCATAGAACTAGGACAGACGACGCGAAAGTTCTCCCTCGCTTTTGCAGCAGCAGGAGGGAGACGAGGCTGTCTGTGAAAGCAGAATGATACCGCCTGTCACTCATTTCTGAAACTACGACGAGTGGTGCCTGTGTGCAAGAGAGGGAGGGACCAAGCAATGTCACTTCCCGTTCAGTTATACTGCGAAGCGGTCTTTGGTGATTCGTTCGGCAACGTCACTTCCCGTTCAGTAACCGAACGATTCGTTTGGGCGGGGTGGAAGATGAGGGGGGCGAACGATTCGTTGAACGATTTGTTTGAACGAATCTTTTTACTGAACGAACCGGAATGGATTCGTTTACTCAAGTGAACGACAGATCCCGTCACTAATGGTTGCTAAAATAAACCTCACCACAAGATATCCTCCAGACACTTTTTGTGTTAGATGGTATATTTATGTATTATATAGGCACGGTTTTGCACTATTTTGTATAGCTGTTCTACTGTATGTAACCTGTTTTGACCATAGTATGTATATATGCCAAAAATGCCTTTAATAATACTTGCTGCTTCTGTTGAATGATCAAATATAAAACTATTGAGTCTTTTTTTTCTGTTGAATGTCCATCCTAACAAGTTGATTGAATATTATCAAGGGTCAAAACAGTTCGCTGAGCATGTTTGGTTGTCAATATGACATTACTATTACAAATTTTGGATTTTTTTTTTTTTGTCTTTATTGGTCAGAGTGAAGAAAACAACATTTTGCACATGAAGGTTATGTTGTCCTGAAAAACACTGACCCAACCAAGCCATTCTTTCTTAAATAAAAATGAGAAAGAATAGAGATATAAAGGCTACATAAAAGAAGAGGTGTCCCGACAAGTTGACATAGTCAACGTCATCGATGACGTAAATGCGTCGACGAGCACAACATCCCATTGACAGTTAATGAAGGGTTAAAAAAAATATGCGTGCGTGGAAAGTTGAGAATCGCAGATGCTCGGTGTG
Organism: Corythoichthys intestinalis; assembly: GCF_030265065.1. NCBI lineage: Eukaryota > Metazoa > Chordata > Actinopteri > Syngnathiformes > Syngnathidae > Corythoichthys > Corythoichthys intestinalis. Next base: position 32,465,429 of record NC_080414.1, on the reverse strand, counting down.
CAACAGGGAAACGTGGCACAAAGCGAAAAGAGCTCACCAGAGTGGCCAAAACATTGACTTATTTCAACGAAACAAAGGAGGGTACACTGCTGTGTCTTGTCTCTTAAATGCCAAGCTTGGCTGCATGTCGACTGTGAATGAACACCTAAAGCGTCGTCACCTAGTTGTACAACAACAACAGCAGTTGAGAAAACAAGCTGGCAGATTGTAAGTCAATCTAACAAACTAACTAACAAACAAACAACATTTTTTTATTGAAGTTGCTAAGCCTGTCGCGATATGCAATAAGTCCATTTATCACACGGTAAATAAAAATCAGGGTGGTAATTTTCACAGCTGCGTTTTATTGCCGAGTGCGTGCGTGCATACATTTGTGCGTGCGTGTACATGTGCGTGTTGATGGCATATGAGACTCCAGCTATTTTCACAGATGTTTTATTGGTCATCAACACGCCGTAGAATTAAAGTTCAGACATACAAAATAAGGAAACACATCTATATTAAACACCGTAAACGTTAGCATTGCTACATTGAGGCTAATGGGGAAAAAAGCCAGCCTACTTTAGCCTGCTATAAAACATTGGCGGTCTTCTCCAAAACGCAAACTTGCGGTTAAAAGGTGACACTTCAAACATGAAAATTGCTGGTTAACAGCATTTTCAAATGAAAAAAAAAACGAAAAAAATATGACTGACACCACACGCAATGACGAAATGTGTTTTTTTTTTTTTTTTTTTGCGGCATGTAAAACTTCCAGTTAGCAGTTTAGCGAATTGGGATTAGTCGACTAATCGTAAAAGTATTTGGCTGACTAATCGGGACAAAATAGTCGTTTGGGACAGCTCTACATAAAAGGTATGCAAAATCTGACAAAACGACCCCGGACCTTAAAGATTTAAGTTCCAGTGAAATAAAGTTTAAATGCTCCACCATGCAAAAAATATTTGGTAAAGTCCGAGCTCAAACTATGACGTTGACGATGAACTTGCCAACAAAAGCATGACATAAATTGAAGAGCTTACGCACCTTCGTTAATTTTTGCCATGTCCACACTGGCATTATTAAGTTGGAGGGCAGTCTGAAGTGCTGGAAGAAGCTGGCGTAACAAAGTAGGATCTTGGAGAAGCGGCGGGGCTGGTGACTGCAACACTGGGGATACAGGGACTGTGGAGGATGATGATGTGCCTGGGGTGCCCGATGAGGGATTTAAACTCCCCGACCCAGAAGATGACGACTGGGTCACATGAGTTGTTGTGGACTTCTCGGCCTGTGCTGACTCTGGAACAGAAAGGTATAGTAACTTCTTGGTTCAGATAATGTCCTGTTTAAATATCCATTCTAAATCACCAGCCATCAATTCATTCACGGTGTTACGCTAATAGCATTTTCTCAAAAAATTTAGTAAAAACTGAAAAATCAAACACTTGACCTGCGACAATGTGTTGTTTGAGACCTAAGAAAATCTTTTGAGACATTGGGATAGCTTGTGATGTTTGAACTCTGTAAGCAAGTACTGTAATGACGCCGCTCCAACACATTTGTGTGTGAAATATAACTGATTCGGGAGTGGGGAGGATTCTGCATTATAATTAAGTCACTAGAAAAAGTAAAGGTCATAAAAATTCAAATATTTATGGAATTTAAAGGCCGAGTTATGCTTCCGCGTCAGACCTGCGCCGTCAAGGAAGACCCGATTTACGACCCTGCGCCGTAGCCTGACGTGTTCCTATTGATTTTTCAAACCCTAGCGTCACGTCAACGCGTATGACATGGCGGAAATGGACTGTGATTGGGCCGCTCAGACTGTTGTTTCCGGTTCAGCTTGAAATCACTGCCAGTGTAAAACATTTTCTACATGCAAAAATGGACCAAGCCGACAGGAGTATCATCGAAGAGATAAGTCTCGTCAAGACATCATAAAGATTGCCAAATGGCAAGGTCAGTGATTGAATAAAAAAATGGAAGAACCACAGAGACGTGTGTGTTCGGAATCGAATGGCCACACGAAGTGGTCGGCCAAAAACTGCCAGCTTTTTATCACTTTATGTCGTATTTTTGGTTGGTGCACTTCATCATTTATCGTGTACAAATGTTTACTGCGAGTCTGTGACTTATTTATGTGTCACACTTAAAGTATATGAAGAATAAAGCACAGGTTTGGTGTCAAAAGAGTTGTTTTGATGTTTAATTTTCAACAACAGACAGTTCACACACACGATACATTATCACTGATTGAGAGCGCCTCGGTGCTTTTATCATAACGTTAAAATCAAGGCCTCCAACGCAGTTTGGGAAGTTCCATAGACGTCAGAAATCTGCTATGGCTTCCCACTGGTTGATTCGGCATCGATCGGGTCCGATCACATCATTTTCAAAGTATCGGAATCGGCAAAAAAATATTGGCCATGCCTTTTTTAATATATATACATATATATATATTTTTTAATTAAATAATTTTCTAATGGTATTTAAAGTTACAGACATAATATGGCAAGGCAAGGCAAATTTATTTATATAGCACAATTCAACACAAGGCAATTCAAAGTGCTTTACATCACATGAAGATCATAAAAATCACATTTAAATCAACACAACGTAAAAACCAAGACAAAAGATCGCATTTAATCACAGAATTAAAAATAATAAATAAATAAATAAATAAAAAATAAAAATAAAACAAAAACTACTACTAATAATAATAATTGAAATCAGCAATGGAGATAAGCACAAGAGGAATAGAAAGCAGGTAGATTGAAATATATAGATAGTTATGGATATGCAGTTCTAAACAAAAGCGTTTTTAGCCCTGATTTAAATGAGCTAACAGTTTGAGCATACTTCAGACGTTCGGGTAACTTGTTCCAGAGGTGAGGAGCATAATAACTAAATGCTGTCTCACCCTGCTTGGTTCTTGTTCTTGGAACATGCAGAAGACCGGTTCCAGACGACCTTAGGGGTCTAGATGTCTCATAGGAATCTAACAAGTCAAGCATGTATTTTGGTCCAAGGCCATGAAGTGTTTTGTAGACTAGCAGCAGTATTTTTATAGTCTATCCTTTGACTCACTGGAAGCCAGTGTAGCGATTTCAAAACCGGTGTAATGTGGTCCAGCTTCCTTGTATTTGTGAGGACTCTGGCTGCAGCATTCTGTACTAATTGCAGCTTCCTGACTGATTTTTTTATCAAGACCTGTAAATATACCGTTGCAATAGTCCAATCTGCTGAAAATGAATGCATGCATAAGCTTTTCCATGTCTTGTTGAGTCAGAAGCCCCTTAATTCTGGTTATATTTTTTAGGTGGTAATAAGCAGATTTAGTGACGGACTTTAGACGGCTATCAAATTTTAGGTCTGAGTCAATAATTACGCCAAGGTTTCTGACTTGATTTGTAGCTGTAAGTGACATTGTGCTAAGTTGGCTGCTTATAAACAAATACGTTACACTCATCCAGAGTCTTTAGTTTAGGCTAAAGGTAGGGTTATCAACTTTATCCCGATAACGGCGGTAATTAATTAAAAAAAAAAAAAGTATCATAAAATATTTAAAATATTTAACGCAATTAATGCATGCGCTGCACGACCCACTCATGCATTGTCGCGCTCAATCTGTAATGGCGCCGTTTTACCTATATAGAGAGATAAAAGGCAGCGTAAAATGAGTAGAGTGAATTTCGGCAGCCTTTGGAGCCTTTTTTTAATTGGCTAAAGCCTTACATTCCCTCTCCCTACGATTAGAAATATCATGTGAAGCAATGTGGGGAAGCAAGGTAGCAATTGATCCCTTTCTTAACACCTTATTTTATTTCTCAACGCAGAGAAGACATATCAATTGTTAGCACTACGCACAGTCATGGTTCCACTTCCCATCATGCATTTGGGCATGGCTACAGTATCATTTACTGAAAGCTCAACAAATACACTAGATGGCAATATTTAGTCACAATATACAAAGTCACAAGTCTATCCGTGGATCCCTCTCACAGCAAGAATGTTAATAATGTAAATGCCATCTTGAGGATTTATTGTCATAATAAACAAATTTAGTACTTATGTACTGTATGTTGAATGTATATATTCGTCCGAGTTTTATTCATTTTTTTCTTAATGCATTGCCAAAATGTATATGATCGGGAAAAATTATCGGGAATGATTGGAATTGAATCGGGAGCATAAAAAAAAAGCAATCGGATCGGGAAATATCGGGATCGGCAGATACTCAAACTAAAACGATCGGGATCGGATCGGGAGCAAAAAAACATGATCGGAACAACCCTAATCAACAGTTATTCAATGTTGATGAGCTGAAGAACCACATTCAAGCGTTCCATCTGGCATTGTTATTTTTTCTCCGTTAAACTAGACAAGAGGAAGTCAACAAGCATGCCCCAAAACCGTACAAACATAACGCAACACCCTTCTAGTGGCTTGGCGGTGAATTACAGAGCAACGCGTCACCTGGCCGGAGAACCATCGAATGACGCCGTAGTCGTTGCGCCGTCACCGCAACGCGGGAGCATAACTCAGGCTTAAGACATTTCATTCAACAATATCTGGGTTAACACCATCTTCATTTAAACCAGAGCTGTCCAAGTCAACACCAAGTTAGAAACAGTTGGATTCACCAAGTATGTCAAAAGGAACCTAACAAGACCGAAACACAGTGTTGTTATGGCGGAAGCTCCCCAAAACATTTTCATCCTTTCACTTCTGTACCACTTCACAATGGATTTAAAATGAATCGCCGATATTTAAAGCAGCTCTTATTAAAGTGCAAAATAAACACAACAAAATAAACACTGTTTTCACATTTTCTTAAATTCACAAAAATAAACAACACACCCTATTTTGTAGGGATCGGCTGAGGTAACAAGTTAAAATCAGGTAGCACTCACCAGCTGGCAACTTTGGTAACTTTTCATTTTTGAAAATAAAAATAAGATATCATTTTCAATGTTGGATTACACTAGGTATGTTCCGATCCGATCACATGAACGGAAATCGGGCCGATGACGCCATTTTTCAGAGGATCGGAATCGGGTGAAAAGGATCGGGTTTTTAATTTTAAAAAATATATATTTATGACATTATTATTAAAATTAGTAAAACTTAGGCTCTGTAGCTCTACGATTAAAGGCACAAATGTGTTAACTATCGCTTAGTCAATCTTTGTTGTCGAGAGGCTGTTCTCGGCAGAGTAAGCGTCAAAACGTGAGTGAATTTGCGTGAACACACTCATATGAATTACGGTACTGTATATGGATGCTAAAGTGAGTGATTAAAACATGGCGTTAAAGGTGATGCAATGAAAAATGTGGGTGTGCCTTTATTTTGTGCTGATGCACCTTAATAAAAAAGTTAGGTGCACCAGTGCAGCCAATGCAAAAAGTAGGTGTGGAGCCTTTGCAATATATATATTGTTCCCAATATCGTTCAGGCCTAATAAGATATATATTTTTACTTTTAAGGGCTAAAAAGTAACAAATTAATCCAGTATTACAAAGATACAAAAACATACATTTTATATTCCGGAACGCTGCCGGAAAACGCAGAAGAGGGAGTACTATAAAAAGTACAGGACTAACATGTTTGGAACCTTTGTTAAAATTTTTTAAAAAATTGGTATCGGATCGGGACACTATCGGCAGATTCTCAAAAACAGGTGACACGGCCTCAAAAATATGCAACTGTACATCCCTCGATTACACACAGTTAACTGTAAACCATTACCAGTGAACAAATACCCCCACATAAGATATATTTTCATATTGGCTAAAATAAAATAAAAAGTTCAAGTAGCTCCAAAACTAAAAAAAGCATCTTTTGATATAGTGCAGAGTTGCATTAGTTTTTACTTTCACTTTTCATGTTCTGTTGTTGGTGTCAGCTTTGTCGGACAGAAGGTACGTTGTGTTGCACAGGTTCTAAAATAAATAAAAACCCGGCGAAGCAGGCGATTTCTTTGTCAATGTTCCAATAATTGTCATCTTATAAAGACTGGCGAACAGAGGCCTGAGGAGGGCCGTCGAGATCGTAGACATTCTACGGCCGTATTGTCGAGCCACTTCACGGACGCCCACACCACGCTCATATTTTTTAATCATTTCCATCTTTTCAATGGTAAGCGTCACCTTTTTTCACCACCTCCGCTAACATTCTTGGAACCCATGTTGATTTCTCTCACCAGAAAATCCGCAGTGCGTCCGTCTTGCGGGAAAACAAACTGTGGTGCTATCATAAATCGACGTATTTCAAGCATGTCCTCAGATGTAGGAAAAAATATGACGAGTCAAATGTTATGTCCGATGTCTAAAAGATCATGTGTTGAGCTTGTATGTCGAGGTACCACAGTATACATAAATTCACATAGTTTGATATCTTAATTTTGAAAATGCCATTGCCTGGATCAGTAACAGATTTCAATTAGGTTTAGCAGTTAACTATGCCAGTGTGTGAATGAATAGCATCTCGGGACCGTACATACAACTCATTCACAAAAAGAAACCCATTTGAAGCAACAAGGTATAATTTCTTTTGGGAATGCATTCTTTGAAAAACAATACTTGATTGGGATTTATCATGAAAAGACCACAATAATGGTATCATGTTGAATGACCACAAAAAGCTGAGGAAAACTAGAGTTGTTCATGTAGCTCTTACTTGTTGCTGAAAATGCAGGAGGCACCGATGTCTGCATTGCCTCCCTTCTATAGTCTCTGTCCTTGGGGAAACTGTTGACGAGTGCAGTCTGTTTTGTTGCCTCTTTTTGTCGCTGTTCTCTAACAAGTAAAAGTGTGTACACGTTCATGTTATTGAAACGACAGACTATATATATAAACAACATCTACAATAGCAGGTTCATTTGAAAACGGATTATTGCTACCTCTCCAGCCATTCTTTGGGTTTCTCCCACTGGGACACCTCTGTTCGGCAGTTGTAATAGTATTTCTTCCCAGATGAGCTGATGTGCTCAGACCAGTCATCACCTGGTTCGTGAGTCTGACAAAAAAAATATGAGTGCAATTAAAGATGAGAAAGGGTCTGATGCAAGAGGTTGCAATTTCATTTGTAATACAGGCAAAGCTGGGCAGTTTTGGCGGATGCTTTTTGAAGTAAAGTATGGGTTTATATGAGGTTTGGAATAAATACTGTGCACCCCTTTTACAGGGCTCTTGCACCATTGTGAAAGTCAAATTCAATGCTTAAAACCTTAAAATATAATTAGGATCAAAACATGTCGCAACAATTTCTGATGAAAAAACTAATTTGATTTTACTGTAAACTAGGGATGGGAACCTGTGGGTACCTCACGATATGATATGCGATACAAGGCTCACGAAAACGATCTCACAATATGGCGATACAACAATTATAGATATATTGGTCAGGAATTCATTCTAAAATACACAATAAATTTTTGGTCACTTCCTTTGCGTAATTCTGGGTCATTTCCTGTTGATTTTGGGGCATTTACAGATCACTTCCTGTCGATTTTGGGTTACTGAATCGAAAGTGACTTGGGAATGTCCACAAATGACTAAAAAGTGACACAAAATCAAGAGGAAGTGACATGTAAATGCCCTAAAATGCACATGAAGTTACCTAAAAATGCTCCCATAACTGAGAAGACTGGCTGTGAATGCTCTGCTCTGTGAATTTTTTGGGTGGCGACCTGTTAGTTTCCTATTTTTTTCTCCACACACTGAAACCTATTGAAAACGTTATATCTCAGGCTGTCAAACGATTGAAGTTTTTAATCGAGTTAATCACAGCTTAAAAATGAATTAATCGTAATTAATCGCAATTCAAACCATTTATAAAATATGCCATATTTTTCTGTAAATTATTGTTGGAATGGAAAGATAAGACACAAGACGGATATATACATTCAACATACTGTTCATAAGTACTGTATTTGTTTATTGTAACAATAAATGAACAAGATGGCATTAACATGATTAACATTCTGTTAAAGCGATCCATGGATAGAAAGACATAGTTCTTAAAAGATAAATGTTAGCACAAGTTATAGAAATTTTATATTAAAAGCCCTCTTAATGTTTTCGTTTTAATAAATTTTGTAAAATTTTCAATCAAAAAATAAACTAGTAGCTCGCCATTGTTGATGTCAATAATAATTATGGTGCTGAAGCCTAAAACCAATAAAATCAGTCGCACCCAAGTGTCAGCAGAGGGCGGAAAAACACCAAAAAACACAAGTAACAAGTCGAAATGACACTGCTGTAATTTTAATCTGAGCGGGGCATGTGCGTTAAATGCGTCAAATATTTTAACGTGATTAATTCAAAAAATTTATTAACCCCCGTTAACGCGATAATTTTGACAGCCCTAGTTATATCAATTCTTGGCGTCAGCATATCGATAAACTTTTGGGATACAAAATGTCGCGATACATAACCATTTCAATATATTGTCACACCCCTACTGTAAACAAAGAGCTGCGACCACAGACTGCTGGTGTTTTTTCCCTCTCATATGTGACTCGACGGCTTTTGACTCCCATTGCCTGTTACAAAGTCTTATTGCAAGACTTTGCACATGGCACTGTTATTTTCACCAGGAGCCAACCACTTTTTAAAAAACATCTTCCATCTATTTTTATTTTTGCATTTTTTTATGCATTTTCTTGCTCACCTCTACAACTGGAAATAACCAGGAAATGGCGTCATGGCGTGACTCAAGTCGCTGACATACGTTGAGGTTGCGGATGACATACCGTATAACAAATGTTAATCCCAAACTGTCATATTTAGTGCACGGTCATGAATAAAACAGATACACTTGAGAGGTTTTACAGCAGACTGCAGTGATTTCCCTGGCATTAAACGCATTGTCTAGAAATGCCGATTGCAATTTTCCATGAAATTTAAAGCAATTTAAGACCTTGACTATTCGGATTTTGAATTGAAGACATTTTAAGGACCCGCGGGAGCTCTGTTTTAATCAAGACCAGGAGAGATGCATCTTATCAAATCTTAATTGTAAAATTGGTGTCTAAACTCGAGTTAAAATAAGAAATAAGCTTCAAAACATAGGCAACAGATGCAAAAGCAAACAGTATTAACAAAGGATTGACTTCACAAGTCAATGAAAAACAATTTACCCCATTTTATATTACCATCGACAAGTGTTCTTTTAGTTAACAACGACAATAACAAAAATATTTGGACGACAAACAATTTCTTCATCACGATGACGTTGTGAGCTGAAAACGTAGCTTTGGAGACTAGAACATAACGGGACGGATGCAAATTTTTGTCTCACGAGACGAAAATGCGACAGCGTTTCTGTCATATGTTCACAATGCGTGCCCTCTACATACTAGTCCTTCTCAAAAAATTAGCGTATTGTGATAAAGTTCATTATTTTCTGTAATGTACTGATAAACATTACTTTTATATATTTTAGATTCATTACAAACAACTGAAGTAGTTCAAGCCTTTTATTGTTTTAATATTGATGATTTTGGCAAAAAAGTCAAGAAAAAACAAAAATCCCCAAATTAGCATATCACGAAAAGGTACTCTAAAGAAGCTCCTAACCTAATCATCTGAATCAACAAATTAACTCAAAACCCCTGCGTAAGATTCCTGAGGCTTTTAAAAACTCACAGCCTGGTTCATTTACTCAAAACCGCAATCATGGGCAAGACTGCCGACCTGACTGCTGTCCAGAAGGCCATCATTGACACCCTCAAGCAAGGTGCTAAGACACAGAAAGAAATTCTTGAGCGAATAGACTGTTCCCAGAGTGCTGTATCAAGGCACCTCAGTGGGAAGTCAGCGGGAAGGAAAAAGTATGGCAGGAAATGCTGCGCAACCAGAAGAGGTGACCGCACCCTGAGAAAGATTGTGGAGAATGGCCGATTCCAGACCTTGGGGGACCTGCAGAAACACTGGTCTGAGTCTGGAGTACAAACATCCAGAGCCTCGGTGCACACCAGAGCCTCGGTGCAAAGGCGTGTGCTGGAAATGGGCTACAGGTGCCGCATTCCCCAGGTCAAGCCACTTTTGAACCTTAAACAGCGGCAGAAGCATCTGACCTGGGCTACAGAGAAGCAGCACTGGACTGTTGCTCAGTGGCCCAAAGTACTTTTTTCAGATGAAAGCAAATTTTGCATGTCATTCGGAAATCAAGGTGCCAGAGTTTGGAGGAAGACTGGGGAGAAGGAAATGCCACAATGCCTGAAGTCCAGTGTCAAGTACTCACAGTCAGTGATGGTCTGGGGTGCCATGTCAGCTACTGTTGTTGGTCTACTGTGTTTTATCAAAAGCAGGATCAATGCAGCTAGCCATCAGGAAATTTTGGAGCACTTCATGCTTCCATCTGCTTAAAAGCTTTATGGAGAAGATTTCATTTTTCAGCACGACCTGGCACCTGCTCACAGTACCAAAACCACTGGTAAATGGTTTACTGACAATGGCATTACTGTGCTCAATTGGCCTGCCAACTCTCCTGACCTGAAACCCACAGAGAATCTGTGGGATATTGTGAAGAGGACATTGAGAGACACCAGATCCAACACTGTGGATGAGCTTAAGGCTGCTATCGAAGCATCCTGGGCTTCCATAACACCACAGCAGTGCCACAGGCTGATTGCCTCCATACCACGCCGCATTGAAGCAGTCATTTCTGCAAAAGGATTCCCGACCAAGTATTGAGTGCATAGCTGGTCGGATGAAATATGCTAATTTTTTTTAGATAAGGAAAACCAAAAGTCCCTGACTTTTTTGCCAAAATCATCAATATTAAAACAATAAAAGGCTTGAACTACTTCAGTTGTGTGTAATGAATCTAAAATATATGAAAGTCTAATGTTTATCAGTACATTACAGAAAACAATGAACTTTATCACAATATGCTAATTTTTTTAGAAGGACTAGTATTATACGTGGAGTACATCGGCTTGCATCGTGGCAGTTGCTTCCCCGGCAAACAAGCTCTCCTGCCCGCAGCAGGGGAACGACTAGCTGTAACCCGCTCGCCGCTGGGGGAGTTACCGATCAGTGAATACAATCGACAACCCCGCTGCCGTGTGACATGATACGGGGTTGTTTTGTGTGATTTTTCACTTCTAAGGGCGAGAATAAGACTATGAAACGCGGCTCGATTAGGGCTACCATATCGGCTACCTGTCACGCCTCCTGGTTTGTTTAAGTTCTCCGACGCCGGGGCAGGGACATGACAAAAGCTGGACGAACTCCAGTGGCATAAACTATCGTTCAGGAGGTGCAAGAAGTCGATAGTTTTGACCACTATGGAGTAGTTTTGCCATGTCGTACTAAATAAATGCATTTTGAATATTTGATATTCCATTTAGCTCAAGACTTATTTGTCACGAGCAAACAATTTATTTAGCAATTGGGGAAAAAAATACTTAGATAAAAAGAATATCCCGTAAAAATATTGGAGCAGAGAGATTGAAACAATGACATTTTGCTGCTCTCTTCGTCACACGTCCTGATTCTGAATAATTCCCCCTCAATGAGCTGAATTCTAAATCAGATGAGCTCGTGACCCTGCCTACGTCATCCTACAGCTGTGGATGCTAGAGCGCTATAATGCCAGGCAGGGCTAAACGGCAGATTTACAGACTAATTTCTCGTCATATGCGGTTTGCCAAATTGTTGTATATCTTCGAATCGTCTCAAAATATGGTTCAAATTCACACAACGATGCTATTGAAGAGTCTTTTTATGATGTCGCAAGCACTTTAAAGGTCTCTGCTGAGTGATAATCAGATGGTAAATGTAAATCCTAGCGTTAGCGTAGCATTCGCGTTAGCATTAGTTTCAGAATGGCGATGCAAACCCTAACCCTAAAGCAGAGCCACTTGGCTTTTCTGGTCAGTAAGTATAGAGGATGTTAAACGCTCAGTATGCGCTCGTCTGTCTATGTTCATTTGAAATTCTTTGAAACCTTTATCAATTCTTAGAATAAAACTTTCAATTTTACATATGAAAAAATTTTGAGCTACAGTCCACTAAAACTAGACGAAATTTGTAAGAGATTTCGTCGACTAAAACTAGATGGAGACGAATATATGACGATGACTAATTAGTATTTCCGTCCAAAAGACTAAGACAAAAATTAAAAGGGCTGCCAAAAACACCACTGCTATCAACCTCATAGAATTAGAACCAACTGGTAAAAAATATAGTGATACGAATCGAAACGTGAATTTTTATATCGGAAGCCGTAACAGCTAACCACCACCAAGAGAAGAACATGAGAGGGGAACCATGAAAAGGGGCCACACTAAACAGTAGTTATTGTGAAGAACAAAGCAGTTGTATTATTCAGTCACACATGTCAGGCAACTTACTGTGTCAGAGGTTTTGCTGGGGGTTGAATGTGAGTTGGAACTTTGAAGGGTACTGTGGTTGTGAGAATTTTCATGTGGCGAATAACTGGTCCCTGCAACACAACATTGTTTGAAATTAAAAATGATCATGCCTTCATAACAGCTTTTTGTCTAGTTTACTCATTTGACTGGTGAAAAATTCAGCTAAAACTAAATATGATGCTGACATGGTGTTTTGAAAAACACTAACTTCCCCTTGAAGTTGAATCAACTTTAACGTTAAGGCGAATCATCAAGCTAAATGTCATTTGGCAATGACTAACGACAGGAACAACAACAGTGAGTCAAACAAAATGCAGTTACCAGAAAAAAAAAAGAGCTATAAAGGGAGTATCATAATGGCTGATAATAAGTGACACCTACAACTTCACAATTGGTTATTCTCACCCAGGGGTCTGCAACCTTCGGCTCCAGAGCCACATGTGGCTCTTTTGTTTTGCTGTGGCCCTTTGTGACTATAGCAGTTAACTTTTTCAGTGCCATTGAAGAAGCTAGACAACCAATCATTCTTCTTCCGCTGAGTTTATCACTAGTATTTTATTTTTTTCTTATGACTGTGTTCAAGCCCGCCTCCTGCCGAAAAGCAGAGTTCCAGCTAGGCGCTACCGCTAATGCACAGCTTCATCGCTGCCGTCCTACCAGCCTCTCTCCCTCTTTGCTGACGTAACTGCTGCATGAATTCCAATTTAGGAGACTTGAGAATTCAGACCGCAGCCACAATCCGGAAAAATTTGGCCCAGATCAGATTTTTACCACATACGAAAGTGACCTAGATTGGATCTGAAATGGTCTAATTCTATGCGACTTGTCCCGTTCATACAGTCAGGATAATGCCTCACTCGAGTCGGGAAAACGGAAGCCTTAGAGCAGGGTTCACTAAATCCGGACCTCGGTGCCACTTTTCCTGTCGTGTTTTCCATGTCTCCCTCCTCCAACACACCTGAATCAAAATAATCAGGATCATTATCAGGCTTCTGGTGAGGTTGCTGATGACATAATCATTTGATTCAGGTGTGTTAGGGGAGAGAGACGTGGAAAACAAGACAGGAAAAGTGGCACCGAGGTCCAGATTTAGTGAACCCTGCCTTAGAGTATCTAAGTTTGCTGACCCCTGTTCTAAAACATTTGTGTCCATACAAATATCAAATACCTTTTATCAGTTGTGGATTATATAATGTATAAATACGCAGCATATTTTCAATGTTTGAGAAACCAAAACATTGCTTATTTGTCCTTTTCATGCAAATATATCTGCAACTATAAGTAACAAACTGTCAAACATTTAGAAATAGTGTAATTCCCAGTTCTTCCACTGACAGATCAGTGTATTGCCTACTATAGTAGTTACTGAACCACCAGTTACAAATGCTGCATCATGAGTGAGTCAGATGGTTAACCTCATGCAAAAGCAGACATCATTGATATTTTTTTGCCATGCAATCCAGTTTTCAGTCTCAAATTCCTGAGATACAGTTGAACAATATGACTATGCTGTTACCATTAAAAAAAAAAAAAAAAAAAATCGGTATAACACTTGGCTTGATAACATTTATCAAAAGCCAAATGGAGATGACATCTGTGACTTGTATTTCCTTTCTGTCTCCGCTCTCTCTTTATGAGTACTTAGTGTCACAGTGTTGTGAAAAGCCCGAAAAAAAAGATGAAGACGAGTCATTCTCCCACACCACCCAGAAGTGGTAAGTTTGCTTTACTTAACCTTTTAACACCGAACGTTTCGGCAGCGACAAAATTACAAATATCATCTTAGAAGTTTAGGTCCACGCCAATTTTTACTTGAAGTCAATCAACCAAGTAAAACGGGAGATGTCATTTGAGTTCTATAGTTTTATTTGCCTCATAAATAAACATTAAAACGCTGCATTGACCATGTGTTTATGTCCATATTTCCATCATTTCTTGTCCTTTTTCAAAACCGAAAGCACCAAGAAAGACTAAGAAAGGCTCTCAGGAGCCGTTGTGAGTTCACAAATAAAGAACGCCATCAGAAAACTTAATATATTGTCGAGTGATGCGCCATCTAAAGAGGGGGAGGTGAGCAAGCTACTTTGAAACGTGTGAAAGGAATCCAAAACTAAATTTAACGCAAGATAATGAATTATTTCATCAACTCGAGGAAGAGGATGGACCAGATTTGTCATTGTTTCTTCGGATGAGTCGGTGAGTTGGGAAGTGTGACAGGCTGACAGCGCAAACGGCGGAAGAGTGGGTTATTTGACGTAGCTCCGTGTCCTGTTCAAGGGGAAACGAGTGGCATGCCTGAAAAAATTGAACTGGACTGGACTGGACTGAAGACTTTTCGTCGATGTTATATTTAAATCTTTTCCCCAATATCAACTTTTTTTTTTTTTTTTTTTTTTTAAATTGTGTATAGGTGTGTGTTCGAGAAGCTTGATTACAATGTATATACTTTTGATCGGATGATGGGTGCAATACCTAACCTCACAAAGAGATATCCTCCAAACTCTTTTTGTGTTAAATGATATATATGTATTTATATGTATAAATATTTTCACTATTTTGCACTGTTTGTCTCCTGTATATAACCTGTTTTGACCATAGTATATGTAAAGGCCAAAAACGCCTATGACCATGTTCGTGTTGAATTGCCAAATATAAAACTATTCAGTCGTATTTTTTTCTGTTGAATGTTTATCCTAACAAGTTGAATAAATATTATTAAGCTTCAAATAGGTTCGTCTAGGACAGTGGTTCTTAACCTTGCTAAAGATATCGAGTTTCACAGGTGCATTCACCAAACCCTTCGCGATTTCACCATTTCTTTTTTTAGGAATTCAAAACCTACCAAGCTAACATCTAAGTGAATTCAGGCTCAAATTTATTCTGGATTTCTAATTTACTACAAATAATTTTGCCTTTTGCTGTTGATTTTCACGTTCGTAAATGAAATTAAACTCATTTCATTTCATACTGTTCCTTTTTTGTTTTCATGTCTACATTCTCATTTTATTGTCGCATCCTTGCATCAAAAATACTATTTTCATGACGTAAAATAAGGTAATTTAAAAAATAAAAATTATCGATGCAGTTCAAGCCATCTGTAGGTGTGTTTTACATCCACATACCAAGTGCCTGTCAACCTTCCACTGAGCAAACCCATTTCTCCTCCCATTAAATAGAGGGTTAGCATTTGAAAGAAATGGAATAAAGCCTGCAAATTAAGGGAAAACCAGTCCAAAACCTGGTCTAAAATGCTACTTTGCCTAGATTTAGTCAGCATACAAAATCGGGCTCTGCGTTTATTGACCTTCACCGAACCCCTGAGGCTTTTTCACCGAACCCTTACGGTTCGATCAAACCCCAGTTAAGGACCACTGGTCTAACATGTTTGGTTGTCAATGCGACATCAAAATTACAAATTTTGACAAAAGATTTGAGGATTTTTTTGTGTGTCTTTTTGGGTCCAAAATGTTGATTAGCATTGGTCAGTGAAGAAAACAACCGTTTGGACATGAAGGTTATGGTGTCCTGAAAAAAGGGGCCCAACCAGGCCACTGTGAACAATTTTTTCTTTGAAATATAAAGGCAACATCAAAGGCATACAAATTTTGACAAAATAGGCTATGGTGTTAAAGGGTTAATTCAGTACCTGCTTTCCTATTTTACCCTCGCTGAGGCAAACGTTTTGGAGGTGTTTTGCTCTTGCGTACAAGGTTCACTGCACAAGTATTGTGCAAAAACAATATCTTACTAGCTGTCACAAATGTCTATCAAAAGCGAGACCCCAGGTAGGCAATAGGGCTAAAAAGGGCCCTGACATCAGTTCCTCTTCTTTAAAAGCTAGACATGTTTACCTGTATGCCATTCAAAAGAAAAATCCATTTGCAAGGTAGGATGAACTAATATATATCAGTTGAGCTGGGATGCCTCACCATACACAAAAGTATGTTTGACATTGATATATACAATTACTAAATGTTACAGTAATAACTTAGTTAGCAGCTATCGCTTATGCCCAACTTGCATGAGCAGCTGTGTGTGTGTGTCAATACTCGCAGCTGTAGATTTTCTTTGTCACTGTGATTATTTAACTGAAAACCGATACAGTTGGCAAACTAAGGGAGATAAGCAATTAAACATCTTAAACTGCCTCAACAGTTTGCCTCGTGTCTGTTTACCCGGTCTTTTTTTTCATATGGTATAATTTCAAATTTTATGTATGTAGTAGGTACAGTGTATACTGACTGGGGAGGACAATTGGTCTGTTTTTGTTCAGCCTCGTTTTACCCTGCTGTCTGCAGCCATGTCGGCATAGGTTGGACACCAGGGACAAAATTGTATACTTGGATCAAGCTGGGAAGAGGAAATCTTCAATCAGCAAAACGCTGGGTGTGAATAAATCAACCGTAGAAACAATCATTAGAAAATGTGAGTAAAAATGTGCATAAGACAGTTATTTACATATTCTTAATCTAGTTGTAGTCTTGTCAATAGTGACCATCCACAGTTTTTTTTTTTTTTTTTATGTCAGCTGGTGTGACAAAACACTACCACCACTGCTGGTTAAGATGTACTGCAGAGTATATTTCACACTGCTGCTTGTGTGAATCTTTTATTCCTCTAGAGACAAGCAAGAAACAACTCTAGGCTAACTGCTAGGCTGATCTCAATGCGTTTACAAGTTACAGAGGTCGGCAATTTCTCATGGGACAGTACTGTATACATTTTGTGGCATATACAGTAGTATTGAAGTTGCGATGTTGCTGTTTGTGCGCGCTAGGCATGTGCCAATAACCGGTTTCAAGGTATACTGTGGTATGAAGACGTCAAAGTTTCAAAACCGCCAAATTTTTTCGTCCTACCATCCCTAAGTTATTAGCTATTTTTTATGTACCATAAAGAAGGGAGAAATCCCTTGCTTGCAGCTGCAAGGCTCAACTCTCCCCCACTGGTTGTTGCTCAGTGTCAGTGAGTCAGCTGTGCTACACGATGGCTGGAGGAGGTGAAACTCCTGAACTTTTTCCCCCCATGGAAGAAAACGAAATCGCTGGTGTGGGGATAGGAGGGCCAACCAACATTTAAAACATGTTTGCGGAAGGTTGCTGCTGATGAGGCAATACCTCCAATCTGATTTTGCATTTCTAAAAAATTAAAGGTTAGTAAACACTATCATAAACGTTTCGCACCAGCTACGAGAGTTAACTCGAGCATGTTTAGTGTGTCTAGCGATGGTAAAACATGCTGTGTTTTTTTTCTCTCTGGCAACTGTCTGTGTTGAGAAAGAGGGTGTGTGTATAACAGGGGTCTCCAAACCGGTCCTCGAGGCCCGCTGTGGGTCCTGCTTTTTGTTCATACCGATCAAGCACAGACCTTTTAACCAATGTGATTTGTACTAAAACAAGCAGGACCTGACTGCAATCAACTGATTACACATATAAAACACCAGATTGGTGAAAAGGTGTGGTCTTGTTTGGTTGGAGTGAAATCCTGCACCCACTGCGGCCCTATGTGGAATAGTTTGGAGACCACTGGTGTATAATGTAAACATCATACGAGTCTTACACACGTGCTTTTTATGGAAAATAATTCAGTTATTTTCGTTCTGATGATAATAATGTAAAGCTGTGGGTTTACGCTCACCTAAAGGACTGCATTTATATTAATTCTACTTAGAATATTTGTTTTTTAAAATTAATTTGAACTTAACATTATACTTGTGTTCCAATTTGCTAGTATGCTTTGAAAAATAAAAATCCTGTTCAATGGAAAAAAAGTTTGTTTTTTTTTCACCCAGGTATCCCAACACATTTTAGAACTAAGTGCAACACAATGAAACCGTGATATTTTTGCTTGAGGTTATCATACCATCAGAATCTCGCACATGCATACTGTGCGCACGCATGTTTGCGGCTGTCAACTTCTAATTCAAAAATGTTGCTTGTGTTACCTGTAAAATGTGAAAATCGACAGAATTGCGTTGTAGGGGTGAAAAAACGTGACGAAAATGTCCCATTATGATGGTGGAATTGGACCACAGGAATAGCTTTTGCATCACCATTAGGGCTGTCCCAAAACATAATTTATGTCTTTCCATCTGATTTTTTGCCGATAACAATCCAATACCTATATGTTAAGACCATTAAAAGGAATGCAAAAAATATAAGCAACCAATATTACGTATCCTTTCTTTATCGATACAACCAAAGATTATGAACAAAATGTTAAAAAATGCTGCTGCTAACCTTGTCAAATGACCCTGCTATAAATAATGAATCATATTTTATTATATTCAAGGGAGCCCTGCTGGTACCTCCTCGAGAAACGCTTTGTTTACAAATATTACACGATGCTCTTATACTATCATCAGTTTCTAAAGAGAAGTATTCCCACACAGCGGACGTTTTATTTTCATCAGCCAAAAAGCACGACGGAGCTGAAAACACACATGAATACAAATCCGATCTTGAGATCAAATCCTACACACTCCAAAAATAGCTGTATAGGGTGGCAATACAGTGTATCGGACAATACGGAAAAGAATTAACTGAAGAAACACTAATTGTCATAGCTAATGGCGGATCACATAAATCAATCCAATGTGGATGAATATTGAACACTTTTGAAAGTTGTGTTAGTGTATCAAATCAACACCCTCAGAGGTGCTGTGGGGGAGAAGCGTAGGACATGCCTTTTTATCGAGCACGTCAACGCTTTGACATTTCCTCATTGTAATAACCTTTATAAAATTCTTTTAAGTTGCACATGGAAGCATCACAACAAATTACAAAACAGACTTGCCACATTGATCAGATTGGCCTATTGCTACACCATAGCGCATATGGCAGATATATAGTTAACTACATCTCTGTCCCACAGGTTAAGTAAATTAACTTACGTAGGGCACTTTCACACTAGCACTGTTTGGTCCGTTTTAAACGGACCAGTGGCCTGTACTACGAACGGAGTTCAACCTCCCCAGGAGAAATCCAGTTTACCAGCGGGTAAGGGTAACCGGAGTTGACAAAACCTGGTTATCTAGTTTGTGGTCAATTGGTGCTACGATGCTTATTTTGAGGTAGATTAGTCGAACCTGTGCCAACCCAGTCAGAGTTACTGCGCGTTCACATAAACGGGGGCGGAGACCAGAGTCAAACACTACTTGTGACGATGGCACGGGCACCTTACTTCACGGAGGAGGAATGCACGATAATCATGCAGTTATGAGGAATTAAAATCCACCCTCACCGCGAAATCCAACACCGCTTCGGCAAGTAGAGCACGACTGGTCTGTTGGCAGCGAATTTACAGATCGTGTGATTTGTGAATGCGTCAATATGCCAGTTTACTCATGTCCATGAAATGAAATTAAGCCTGCTGTCAGGACAATAAAATAAGATTTGGTACGTTAACTGTAAGAAATAATTTATTGTGCATCACCACACGAAGCAGGATGATTGTATGTTTAGTCCCATTGACTGTATGAATACGTGTGTCATTTTTTATTTTTTAGATTGGGCCTAAAAAAATCCAGCGCGACTCGGCCCGATCAATTAACTTGATTTGCAGGCCCAAGCCCCTCCCCCTGAAATTATAAGTTATATTTTTGAGGACTCAGGAGAAGGAAATGCGGGGATGCCATGCGTGGTTGCGTAAATTAAAGCCAGTCTTTTGTAACGAATTCTCACAGTTAAACAAGACTGTAAGATGCATAATCAACAAACATTTATATCTTTTTATATTTGTGCGTCTGTCCTATCAGTGGATTTGCCATTTATTTTAATCTCTTCAAGTTGGCAGAAAAAAACGTTTAAACAATAAGTTTTCTTATTGTTTAAATAGTCTACATATTTTTATGATTATTATTAATGCATTTACACAACGAAATAACGCTGGAAAAGTTTGTTAAATATATTTCTTGTATGAGAGCAAAACTCCACATTTGTTTACATTCAATTTCAACAATTTGAAGCGTTTCCATACACTCCGAATCGCACGGCATAGTGTTCTAATCCAGATATTCAGCATCACCAATGGAATGCATATATTGTCCCTGGCGAAAGAGCGCAAGGACAGGCACACAATCTACGCGGTTGTGAGGGCCTGACTTCGGCGGGTTACATTAGTGACGTCTGCCTCGATCAGCTGTCACAGGTAACGAATTCCCTCAGCTGAAAATCTCTCTCTCATGGAGAACATCTTCGGGTACACCAGCGGATTCTGGCTGTCTCCAAAACCTGTACCCTCCGAAGAGAGCCCCTCACAATCCGCTTGCCAATGTCATACGGGTCGTCCAGGTACGCTTTCATTGTCAAGAGGACACGTCCGCAGAGGAGTGCTGTTTGAATAGAGCGTGGTTAATCGGAATCCTGGTGTCAGCAAGATCTAACTCTGAGACGACCAGGTTTGACTGTGGCGTGTTGCCATGGCAACACTCCCCGGTTCCAACATAAGACGTTACTAGGCATGTGCCGGTTACCGGTTTACCGAGGTGTGAAAACGTCGCGGTTTCAAAACCACTAAAATTTTCCGTCAGACCGTAGTACGGTATTCGCTATTTTTCATGTGTCAAAAATGCAGCCAGAAGTGGCTTGGCGCGGCAGCGCTCACCGCCTCCTGTTTGTTGCTGTGTGTAAAAGTGACGCCATCGGCTAGTCAGCCAGTGAACCCAAAAACAAATACTTCAAACATAAGGCGTACTTTTCTTCAATTTATTGAGGTCTCAAATCGTGGTAAGTGGAATATACAAAATGAATACATTTAAAACGTTGTACAATTGTATTTTTCCACGTGTGAGTAGCTTCAACAGATTAGCACCATGAAAAAGTTCGCCAAAATCAAAACACACATTTTCCTTTCAAATTCAATATACAAACTAACTAAAAGCTTACAAAGACAAATGTTAACCTAGGCTTAGCTGGGAGAGCAACTTCGTCGAGTGTTACAGCCGCAGAGTGAGAAAACAAGCTTGATTCGCTTGAATGAAAGGGAAAAGGGAATAGCATCAAAGATCGCTAATTAAGAAAGATGCTCTTGCCCTAAGCACAAATTCACATTCGCTGGATCAAGGAGAGGTCTCACTCCCAATGTTTTTTTTGTTTGTTTGTTTGTTTGTTTAGATGAAACCTTTCCACAACACAATTTACACTTTAAACTAACTTATACATTTTTAACTAACTTATGAATTCTTTTTGTTTTTTAACACATAGGCATGACATCATGTAGACTACATCTGACACAGTGGCTGAAAATAGCAAAACTTCACTTGAGCTTTTCCACCCTCAAAAAAAAAGTCATGCAGTACATTTTTTTAATTAAATTTTAGTCAGAAGTGTTTTTACTTTTCTATAGAAGCTATTTTGTTCTTGCTCTAATCTTGAGCAACTTGCGCTGTGGCTGTGGATATAGACTATAAATTATATTTATCTTAATTAAAAAAAATATATATATTTTTTTTTTATTGATAATTTATTTTAACAATATATTCATGTTCCAATTTGCAACTATGTTCTGAAAAATAAAAAAAAATCCTGTTCAATGGAAAAAAAAAATTTTTTTTTTCAACCCATACATCTCAAAATAACTAATAATATAATAAATATATAATAATTTTGGAGCTATAATTGCAATACCGTGATACCGCGGTATTTTTGCCCACGGTTATCGTACCGTCAAAATCACATACCGGCACATGCCTAGAAGTTACCCTGTTAAGCCAGAAAACCGGCTTCGTAGTATAGGCCACATAGTTCTTTTTCTTAGATAGTCCACTTTGTTTTCAAAATGTGGACACTCATCCAAACTCTAGTTTAGACCAAACACATTCTGGTCCGCTCAAAAATCATAGGTCTCAGTGTGCTTCAAGCGCATCCTGCATCACTTGTGAATGCAAGCGGACCAGGGTGCGTATGGAGTAAGATAGCTGTAAAAAAGATTCATACTTGTATTTCCACATTTATGTTTGTATATAAAAGATTCATATTTATATTTACGCAATCGTGTTAATATTGAGGCATTTGTATCTGTAACCATGAAATTCTGACATCGGATGTTTTTTGCAGGTGTGGGACTAAAGCTCTCTTTTCAACGACTACGAATATTGTCTGTGGGTGAATTCACTTTTACGTCTACGACTCAAAAGCATTGAAAGGACGTCACAGAGGTCTCAGGGAAAACTAATCTATCCTCGAATCCTGTAACGGCACATAAGTGCGCTTATGCTACATTACGTGCAGCTGCTGTGACGCTCCTCCCCCTCCCAGGAAGTTATATTTCCTCTTCTAAATTCGTCAAATCAACGAGTGCGCCTTTCGTCACGTGACGTCCACGTGATGCTACTTGGAAAGTTCATTTGCGGCAGCGTGAATGCAGAACCTTTTCAACAAGTCATTTGCAAATGTTGTTGCGAGGTAGCTCTCCAAGCGGACCATGGTCCTTTTGGTCTAATGCGGGGGTCGGCAACCAGTGTTTTTTGAGCCGCATGCGGCTGTTTAGCGCTGCCCTAGAGGCTCCCTGGAGCGTATTAAAAATGTTTTAAAATGGAAAAAGATGGGGGAGTGAAATGGTTTGTGCAGGAGGACAAACATGACACAAACCATCTTAACGTTTTTGAATGCTGTAAAAATGTGTAGACATTTCTGTCAACGCAGATTTGCATCATAGCCTGCCATGCACGTTTCTATCAGCAGGGTGGCTGTTGTAAACAAACCAGCGGATATATACTGCGGTGAACTGAGCCGCGGTTTCTAATTCAGAACACCTATTTGCAAACTTCAAAAACAAAACCGAGATAATACAGAAAATCAAATAAATGCCTCTCGCACTAAGACAGTGAAGGAAAGGGCCATAAAAATGGCAGGCAACTTCACCAATGTGCAAATCAAGAACAGCGGCAGCATACTCTGAGATGAGTCGTGTGATGTGATTGATAATGAACACCCATCGCTTATATGCAGGTATGTGAACCCTGATTATATACTTTACCTTAACAAGGGGGTGCCGTTTTATTTTTTTATTAATTCAGGCTGCGTTTTGTTGCACTATATTTTTTAGCCAGATAAGGGGAACGATATGCACGTTCTATTTTGTTGTCATTTTTTTCGAATCTTCAAAATACAAATGACATCAAAATTTGGATTTCTTTATTGCATTTCTTTGATTTTAGCAAAGCAATTAAACATAATTCATTAATATTGTAATGAAGTTAAACTTGAGGCACTATCGGACAAAAACAAGTAGTCACGTGGTGCGTCATTCCCTATAGAATGCACTGCAAAGAAAATAAACATTTAATCAGGCTCATTATGTATTTATAGCCAACTTAGTCATTTTGATAGTAGGCTAATATAGATACATACAACATGTGTTGCCTTCACCATAATGCTTCTATAAGGCTTTTAATTTTTTGCTGTTCCAGACATTTGTTTTTTGTTATTTTGGCCGAATATGGCTCTTATAACATTTTGGGTTGCCGACCCCTGGTCTAATGTGAAAGTGCCCATCATGTTGTTGGTCTACAATAATTAATGTGAAATTGTGAATACAAGATAAAATGTAAATAAGGAAAATTTGAAAGAAAAAAAAAAATACTTCGATTCAGCACTAGAATCCATGATCAAGTTTAGTGTGCATTAGTGTGCCATTATTCCATTAACCAATGGAATAATTGATATAGAATATTCAGTTCCAAAAAGATCCATTAATGACTGCTCTATTACACACATGCACAAATCTATGTAGCCCTCAAGGTAACATTTGAGCTTAAAGGACCAAAGTAGAAGCAGTTGAAATAAGTCTTAGCTTTCTCATCGATCACAACAACTGTGCACCCAATACTTAAAGGCAGCGCTTTCATTTAAAAACTTTAAATGAATATTTACTGCATGTCCTTTGACTCAAATGAGGAACTTTGAAATTATCTAAAATTATATCTCACCTCCATCGCGATCTCTGGCCCTGTGTGCATGGACAGCCTTGGCTCTGCTGTGCCCAGTGCTGTCACCGTGTTTGTTTTCTGGGCTGTCAGACCTCCGGAGCACTTTGCAGGGAGGAGTGACATCTGAGTGGTCTCGCATTTTTTCATGTCGGTGATCTCCACCTGGATGGCTCTTAGATGAGTATTTGAGAGTCTGGAATTAAAAAATATTTGATTTCAAAAAAGCAAAACAGAACGGACACGTGCATTAATTAGTTTTTAGCTCTCATCGGGTTTTGACAAGACTGTATGTATTCATCTGTTAAAGAAAATACTTGAATCTACAAGTCAATGTCTTGCGAATTATTCAAAGCTTCGCATTATAAATGCAATTATCTATATTATTTATGAAAGAGGAACGAAAATAGCAATTCAAATAGAGCTGTATATCTCGTCGAGTCAGGTGTTAAATTATTAGTCTTTAACATTCGTTTTAATGTTACCACTCGCATTTTTATGTTTACCCTGCAATGCGTTGACGTTTGAATAGATTCAAGTCGTTTGCAAGATTAAAAATTATGGCCAGGCCTGAATCAGACGGGCTAGCAAACAAGCTAACGGTGACAAGCTAATAGCTATAACTGCTGTAAAACTCGCCGAAATCTCCCTTTTAAAAACATGACTCAATTCATACGATTGGTACATGTTTATAGCGTTCCTCCATCGGTGGTTTCCATGGGGTAATCTCGCAGTTTATTTCAAGGAAATATCTACTTTGGACTTTTCCGCACTGACTGGGGCCTGTTGAGCTCCCCAGAAGCCTAGACCGGAGTTTCCATTTTAATCTGATTTGCTGCTAGCAAGCTACGTTTTAGCCTGCAAGTACCTGATAGGGCTGAGAATCTCTTCGGTCGCACCTGCAACAAGAAAGAAAACAAGACGTGAATACAAACCTTTACGTGACAACCTCGACATATAGGTCGAAGTGAACGTTCAACTTTCCAGTCACTTATTTTGGTTTCAGTAAAAATGGCGGATTGTCAAGCGTAGCTATAGGCGAAATGAAAATGTGAATAAGTAACGTCAAAAGATGTTTACCCATCGCCGAGTCTCGGTTGTTTCCTCGCATACATTACCATCAATGCCGTGTTAGTGTGTTTGGAGTGGGATGTGAAAGACTAATGACGGCACTTTCTTTTCTTGATAATTCGGCAACCTGAAATCGTCAATTTGAGCCTTGTAGCTGGTAGGTATTTCTATGCTATCGGCAGCAGTGGTGGAAAGAGCGCCCTCCCTCACTCAGTCCATCTACCGCACAACTGTGTTGCTCCGGATCACACGACAAAACGTAGCAGTGCAGTGCTTGCCGGGTTGCCAGATATCCGAATTCACGAACACCAGATATAAAGTAACCAGCCCTAATGAGGGCAATTATGTTAACAAATCACCTATTTTATATACGTAAAGAGATATGGCATCAGAATTAATTGTTTACAGGAGTAGCATTTCCAAAAAAACACTTAAGAGCACAAATACACAACTCTGGCAACCCTACCAGGAAGTGTCTTTCCTCCCCCTCCCGAAAAGCTGCATGACTCACTCAGTGAAGTCAAACTCAAACAAAAAACGTATGATTAATTGGCCGCTTAAACGAGAATAACAAATAAACTGGTTACATTGAACAATATTTCAGAATTTCAATTCAAAGGCAGGAATATGTACCTACAAGATGCCTGTTTTGAGCAGCACTGCCCTCTAGTGGTCAATGTTTGACATTGCGTCGCAGACACGCCCGCTTGTGTTTTCCACACATGGTCTATAGGGGGAGGCATCTAAAAGCCTTTGCACTGGTAAAACAATATTGAGTTATGGAAATAAAAATATTCGTTGTGAGAGCTGGAATTAATACACATTGATATGGTGGAACACATTTATGTGATAAAACATTTTTATGAATGCCGTGAATGAAAAAATATGTCTGACCAGGGATTGGGTCTCCATACCACCAATAAAAATAAAGCATTTTAGTAAACAGTCCGCCTTTTATAGGTTTTGGCCAATGAACAAACGGGTAGGGCGGCCCCTTGTTTGCCAGCGCCCCGTACGATACAGATCGTAGATCAGTGTGGCGTTTCCCCGTTTTCAAACAAACCGTTAGTATCTAAATAAACAAACTGCTTTCAAATCAGTAAACGAAAGATAATCGTACACTTGGCGAGTGCCACGGCCGAGACCGAACGTTTTGAAAGAGAATTTTAGCCCATACGCGCGCTGAACTGATGCGGGAAAAGGAGTTATGAAGGACCAAAGCACACTTTTTAAAGTGAAAAGTAAAAACTTTTTGAAAGATTTCTTATCAAAACAATGGTTGGAATATACGAAGGCTAGCGAGAACTCATTTGATCCAACTGCGACCTCAAATGCAAAGTAAGTAGCAGCGTTGCACGCTGTATTATGATGTATTTCAAAATCTTAGCAATTGCCAAAGTTGGTTATAGAAGTAGACTGTCGTTGGTTGGTTTTGTTTAAAAAGTGCAATCATTTGATAAGGCTGGTACAGTTTTCTTTTGATTTTTTCAAGCTTTACTTTTGACAAATTTACTTGACTTATAAACGCCTTACAAAGCATTCACACATTACTTTTTTTTTATGAGTATTGAGCTCTACTGTCAGGTGAGTGGTTTATGCTTTCTGAT
Organism: Corythoichthys intestinalis; assembly: GCF_030265065.1. Taxonomy (NCBI): domain Eukaryota; kingdom Metazoa; phylum Chordata; class Actinopteri; order Syngnathiformes; family Syngnathidae; genus Corythoichthys; species Corythoichthys intestinalis. The sequence goes on along the minus strand of NC_080414.1, from coordinate 32,438,461 downwards.
CATAAATACCAACATACATTTGTTTTGTAGTACTAACAATAGATAAACAAAATTATAATTATTCCTATTACAGCACGAAACAGGTATTATTATTTTAATATTAACACCGCTCAATTCACACAAATCTACCTACCTGCAGTATGAAATAGAAAACTTTAAAAAAAGTAACTGAGCACTGTAAAGTCAAGTCTAGTGACTGGAACATGACACACAAACCACAAGTGCTGAAAACTCAGCTCTTGGTAAGCCTCCCCCGCATCCCTACTCAGTCATTTACATACTTTGAGTTCGTATGCAATAATTAAAGAAGATCCATGAGGTTTTGTTTTACACCATTTTACAATTCTGCCTGATGGTAGTATTTGGGAAAAAAAAATAATAACAGTGTTTAGCAGAGGTGGGTAGGACTAGTAACGCATTACAATTACTCCGTTACGTTTACTTGAGTAACTTTTTGAGAAAAATGTACTTCTAAGAGTAGTTTTACTAAGCCATACTTTTTACTTTTACGTGAGTAGATTTCTGAAAAAGAAACGCTACTTTTACTCGCTACTTTGGGCTACACTAGTTGTTACATTTTCCTCTTTATTCTACAATTCTACATACAGGTAGTCCCCGTGTTATGACGTACTCAACTTAACGCGATTGCGACTTTACGACTCCAGAGTCTCGTTCGCCATTTTGATACCAGTCTTTTTTGTTGTTGTTGTTGCATAAACAGTACCTTATTTTTTAACTTTACTTTATTAATATGATGTGTTCTGTCCTCACTAAATGTGATTTATAACAATAATATATTTGACACAAAACAATTGGTGTTCAAACATTCATCTAGTCTGAACAACCAGAGGGCAGTGTATCCTCCATCATTAAGCAAAATACAGTACTTTTAGACTTTTTTATAGTTGTTTTATAGAGGCAGTAAAAGTTGGTTTGGATGGATGGATGGGTGGATGGATGGATAGATATCATCATTGTTCTTTCCAACCCCTCTGACATAACAGTCTGTACTAGTGTTGAATTATTTTTGTTATGTTGAGACTTACATTTACCCATTTTGACTTGCTGAATGTGCCGGACCATATTTTTTTTTCCCGCTCAAACACACGTTTCACTGACTGATGTCTTGACCCCCCCGTCCCCACACACATACTCACATTCTCAACAGAAATGCAACATGTCAACAACATACCACCTCTTCAGCCCCCTTCGAAGAGGAGGGACATTAGAACTATTTTTTCGGCCAGCGGCAGCAGCTACTTGTAGTCATGTAAAAAGACGGCGATGTCCTGGAGGTGGGGAACACGCCACAAATTTTGCTACTGAAAGTCCGACCTGCATCAGAGTTAGCATAGCATTAAACTGTGTAAATTTGCTAACTTGCAAAACTCGAGTAGGAAACCACTTGGAGAGAAGTGTTCTCCTGCATGTTTTCTACTGTTAACAAACTGTGCGAAATTTAGTGAACTCGGTTTACCCACTTCTCCCCAATTTCATTTTTATTTTATTTATGTGGTCTTAAAGCAGCCAAAAGGAGCTTTCATTTTTTGTTGTGCTTGTGGACAAAAGCAGTAGTGTTTCACCTGAAGGAAAGCTCCATTTTTATTATTTTTTTGTTATTCCCTGACCAAAAACTTTTTTTAGTTATGTTTATATATTTAGAAGGACAATATTCAGTGGTTTTAAGACAAATGTTTGTTTTTTGCATTCCTGGATAGGTAAGGGATTTTTTACAAATTTGCATTTATTGTGTATGTTAATATAATTGAGGTTATGTTCAAATATTGTAATTTAAATTTGCTCATGAAATCCAGAAAATTATTGTGGAAGTTTTTAAAATGTTTCTTCAGTAGTTATGAAAACAAAGGTTTGAATTGAACGGTGTATCAGCTGAACCAATACACATGAAAGTTAGTGTAAGTCAATACAGATTTACTTTGCATTGATTATTTAGCCTGTCCATTTATTAGGTTCATATTTGTGAGAAATGTAGCCCTGACCCCCATTCACCCAATCTGTTTGGGCTTATTAATGTCCTGTCCCCAGCAAAAAGTGTAGATGCAGGTTATACTGTTATATCGTCCCTACCAAAGTTGAGAACAAACCTACGCCCTTGTTTATCTGGTCCCCAAGCTAAGTCATTCGCTGAAGTGACGACACCTTTGTGTTTGTTGTTTCGGAGGCCTAAAATCATTATTATTGCCTCATTAGTCTTAATGATGGGAACTAGACGGAATCGGGGAAGACAAGCTTAGGGAGGAAGTCATACGGGCTCAGATGATGCCCAAGTTTTGCCTAATGTTTTGGTTGTCTCTACAGGTGTCCCCTAATCTCCTTACATTGCTCACATTCCAAAGGTTTTATTCCCGGCTTGGAGGGTCACTAACTTGGCCAAGGGATGTGTGGGAATACCGAATTACGTGAGATTTCAGCTTCAGGAATGCAGTCGTTTGGATACAGAAGTGTGGAAAAAGCCTAGAGTACAAATAGTGAAGTGGGTTTTTTAGATGGTAGCATTGGCTTCTCTCCATGAATCTCATTTGCATTAAGATGGCGTGTACAATACATGATTTTTTTTTCCTCCTGTATATTTTTTTGTATATTTATTATAAACAACCCAGACACATAGCCTCCCTGAACTGCCCCAAATATCAGTACCCCTTCTTTGTATTTTTTGGTTCCATTGATATTCTTGATTAAGTTGAACACACGGTTGTCTGTTGATTGAATGTTATTGCTATAGGTATGTTATAATGGATGAAGTGATACAAGTATAACAAGACGGCTTACGTACTGTACTGGAAACATTAGATAATTAGTATTTCCCAATCACAGGTAGTTAGTTACGATGTACCCGACTTGCGTGATTTCGACTTTACGTTGGTGGAGTCTCATTTTTTTTATTTGTATTTTTTTTATAATATTGGCTTTTGTTTTGTGATGCATGCTTTTATCTTGGCGCAGGAAGTGTAGAGCATGTAGTACTAATGGCTCGCGAGTAAAGCGCATGTACACAGGAAGAAGTCGCGCAGCCGAGTGAGAGAGGGTAAACATTACACATTTGTTGCTTGTAAACTTTTAAAGCATCCACAGAGGCAAAACCTGTATATTTCACCTATTGTACTGTTTTCTGTGAATTGTCAATTGTGGTCAAATCCTGAGGCGAGTTTATGTGATTGTTCTGATGATGTGTGGATGCTAACTGATACACGCTAAGCGTTTGTGTGGCTTGTTATTGCTGTATCAGCAGGTAGTCATAAACACAAGTTTGAATTGCTTTTATTGAAGATGAAACTGATTTAATTTCATTTTTATTTTATTTTTATTCTGCAAGTGTTGATGTCATGAGCAGCTAAATAAAGTCAACAAACCACATGGACGTCTGACATTGTCGTTTCAGAGCTTAGCTAGCTGTCTAGCTAGGACTTAGTTCCAACATTTTCGCGAGGACAGTACAATGAGGTTTAATACATGTTTTTGGATAGTTATTCTGAGATTTAGGATTTATTTAAGGGTACTCAAAGGGTTAATTCCAATTTACGCAGAAATTCAGGTCCTGTCGCCATCGTAGGAACAGAACTTGTTCGTAACCCAGGGACTACTTGAACTAAAAAGTGTCATGCCTTGAGTTGAGTTAAGTTGGTGCCCGAGTGTGTCTTGTCCATGTGATTACCCATTGATTTCACCCGTTGTGTCCTGCTCTTTGTGTGTTGACCAATCCGCTGCCTCTTGTGTCACCTACCTGTGCCTCATATTCTCGTTACCCCATGTATTGTATTTAAGTTCCGCATATGCTGTCTGTTCTTGTTGCGTCATTGTCGATCCAAGAACCTATGTCAGCGTCTCGTCCATTCCTGCATCTCGTCATGTTCTATGTCCTTGCCCTGGCTGTTTCTTTTTCCCCTCAAGTACGTAAGTTTTGATACTCGGCCATTTGTTTGATCCGATTGCCTTTTTTTGTACTTTGTTTTTGGACCTTTCACTATTAAAGCATTTTTGAGTTCCCCAACACATACACCCTCCTGTGTTTTAGGTCCTCGTGACAAAAAGTGGCAACGAGAACTGAATTGTACCACCCCGAGGTGAAACAAGGTTACAGTGGTATGAAAAAGTATCTGAACCTTTTGGAATTTTTCACATTTCTGCATAAAATCACCATCAAATGTGACCTGATCTTTGTCAAAATCACACAGATAAAAAACAGTTTCTGCTTTAATTAAAACCACCCAAACATTTATAGGTTTTCATATTTTAATGATGATAGTATGCAAACAATGACAGAAGGGGGAAAAATAAGTTAGTGAACAATCACATTTAATATTTTGTGCCCCCCCCTTTGGCAACAATGACTTCAACCAAACGCTTCCTGTAGCTGCACATCAGTATGGCACATCGATCAGGACTAATCTTGGCCCATTCTTCTCTACAAAACTGCTGTAGTTCAGTAAGATTAATGGGATGTCTGGCATGAATCGCTGTCTTTAGGTCATGCCACAGCATCTCAATGGGGTTCAAGTCTGGACTTTGACTTGGCCACTCCAGAACGTGTATTTTGTTCTTCTGAAACCATTCTGAAGTTGATTTACTTCTATGTTTTGGATCATTGTCTTGTTGCAGCATCCATCCTCTGGACGATTTTTGCATTTTCAACTGTCTGACAGACGGCTTCAGATTTTCCTGCAAAACTTTGTGATTGCAAGTTTTCCAGGCTCTAAGGCAGCAAAACAGCCCCAAATCATGATGCGCTTTCCCTGCACCGGCTACACGTGAGAGCGGTTGCCGCTCCCACTCTCACCATCGAGGGGTCTGGACTGTTGCTAGCCGGCGTGGCTGTTGCAGCCAGACTGCTGCTTGCAAACATGTTTGTCAACTTGTGACATTTCGATGCTTTGCTCTTGAGTTTCTTCAGTTTTTTTCTCTCTAACCTTCTCTGTGCCACCCTTCTCTTTTATATTTTCCCACCACCATCCATATTGTTTATCCACGCTCGTCGCTTTTTTGCTTCCACAAGGAGTAAGGCTTTACCAAAGTAGGCTACTCTAGGCCTTCTTCATTCTTTTCTGTTTTATCTTGTCTTGAAGAAATAGAAGACTTTGAGAGCCGTGTTCAACATTTTATTTATTGCATTCAACAAACTTAATGCCGACAGTCCGGCTATAATGCGGTGCTCTTTTTTTCCTCTAGCCTCAGCAGCCCTCAGGCTCATAGACAATCGCAACATAGATATAACAATACAGCAACATGGATCCAACAGTGCCACAACATAGAACAACATAACATAGAATACCATTATGTCACATTCTCCTATCAGATTGGCGGTTAACAGCCGGTCGCATTGCTGCCACCTGTCGGATTGGATGCGAACTGTAGATAATCATAGAGAATATGGGGGATAAAGACAGTGATGTATGTAAGGTGGCCGCTGGCCGTCCAGAGCACCGGCCGTTCTGTGATCCTCCAGAAGCTACAGATTAGCTGTCCGCCCCTGTATTGGACTGTGCCAGTGATTTCTGTAAGTCTTTAGCAGACACTCTAGGGTTCTTTTTTACCTCTCTAAGTATCCTGCGGTGAACTCTTGGCGTCATTTTGGTGGATGGCCACTCCTAGGGAGAGAAGCAACAGTGCCAAACTCCCTTTTGTAGACAACTTTTCTGACTTTCGATTGATGAACATCCAGACTTTTAGAGATGGTTTTGTGTCCTTTCCCAGCTTTATACAAATCAACAATCCTTGATCGCAGGTCTTCAAACAGCTCTTTTGACCGAGCCATGATGCACATCGGACAATGCTTCTCATTAAGACAATTCTTACCAGGTGTGTGTTTTATAGTGGGCAGGGCAGTTTTAAACCACTCATCAGTGATTGGGTACACACCTGACTTAAAATCTTTGGTAAAAATTGGTTTCAATTGCTCTTTAAGTCTCCTTAAGCCTGAGTTATACTTGCGCGTCAGACCTACGCCATCAAGGAAGAATCGAGTTACGACCCTACGCCGTAGCCTGACGCACACCTCTTGATTTTTGTAACCTTCGCGTCGCGTAGACGCGTATGACGTAGCGAAAACGGACTGTGATTGGTCCGCTCAGACTGTTGTTTCCGGTTTACGGCGAAAACACCGCCATTGTACAATAGAATCAAACATTGTTTTCTACACGCAAAAAATGGACCAAGCCGACGGGAGTATCATCGAAGAGCAAGTCTCGTCAAGAAATTATTATTGTGATTGCCAAATGGCAAGGTCGGCGATCGAAAAAATAAATAAATGGAAGAACCACCGAGACGTGGGTGGTCGGAATCGAGTGGCCACACGAAGCGGTGACCCAGTCGGCCAAAAACTGCCAACTTTTTATCACTTTATGTCGTATTTTTGGTTGGTGCACTTCATCATTTACTGTGTACATATGTTTCAAGTATATGAAGAATAAAGCACAGATTTGGTGTCAAAAGAGTTGTTTTGATCTTTAATTTTCAATAACAGACAGTTCACACACACAATACATCATCACTGATTGAGAGTGCCTCGGTGCTTTTTATGATAACCTTAAAATCAAGCCTCCCAACGCAGTTTGGAAAGTTCCCTAGACGCCAGAAATCTGCTATGGCTTCCCACTGGCTGGTTGTAGGACACGGCAAACAAATCAGGCTGGAGGGCTTTGCAGACCTTGAACGCAGTGCTCGACGCCAGTTTGAAGCTAGCCGCCACAGCTAGCTCTCTCCACCCGAGTCTAAAACTCTCTGTGCGGCATCAAAAGTCGGCCAGACCGCCTCGAAACCGTCTTCTGCGTCGCCTGCCCGTCAACATTTTTATGTTCCATATTTATTCAGTGTTGATGAGCAGAATATTTACTTTCAAGAGTTCCATCTTGCATTGTTTATTTTTTCTCCAACTAGCGGAAGTAAACAAGCATGCCCCAAAACCATACAAACATAACGCCACATCCCTCTAGTGGCTTGGCGGTGAATTACAGAGCAACGCGTTCCCTCACCGCAGAACTATCGAATGTCGAATGACGCCGTAGTCGCTACGCCGTCACCGCAACGCGGGAGTATAACTCAGGCTTTAGGCCGAGGGTTCGCTTACTTGTTTTTCCCCCTTCTGTCATTGTTTGCATCCTTTCCTCATTGAAATATGAAAACCTCTAAATGTTTGGGTGGTTTTAGTTAAAGTAGACAGTGGGACACTGTTTTTACATCTGTGTGATTTTGACAAAGATCAGATCACATTTGATGGTGATTTTATTCAGAAATGTGAGAAATTCCAAAATGTTCAGATACTTTTTCATACCACTGTATTTTGTTTGTTTGAAGAACATCAGCTTGTAGTTGCCTCACACCTACTGTGTTCCACAAAACTGGGGTGCCAGACAACATGAGAAATATGAACACATACTTTGTGAATATACATATTCAGTAGTGCCATTAAATAATAATTTGTGCTAATTATACTACCATATTTGTGTTTCCATTCATTAAACATTCCATTTATTCATTCCTTCATTCAATATTTCCATATGAAAGTGTGTTTTATGTTCATTCATCCATTCAACTACCCACCCTACTTAATCATTGTATCACTCCATGGTATCACTAATCCTCGATGCTAGTCCACAATGAAATTGTGAGGCTACTCCCACTAAGGGACAGAGGGATTAATGTCATGTTCTGGGTGGGGTCATAGTGAATGAACAACACTGTAGTGATACTCCTGCCAGCCCTGAAGAGGTATGGTTTCTTTCAATACACACCACGACTCCATTTGTTTAGAATGAGTTTACAGAGGACACACTTACATTACTTGTGTTTTACACCGTGCTTGATTCTCTAAGTAAAGAATAATATAAGAATAATAAGAATAATTTACATGTAGCCAATGAGCTGCCTCTGTTTCCACCTGTTGTTTAATGCACGTGCACACTTTACGTGATTTGCGTCATACAGGATTTTTTTCCCTTTTTTAATCAGGATGCTTTAGTGAAAACCACTGAATAAAATTAGGTCTTCAACCCCCCCAAACATACAGCTGAACCCAAAGTGACAGAACAAAACAGACAATCCCTGTATGTTGAGTCCTTTATGGTTCATTAATGGTTGCCAAGGGCCCCTCGAAACAGTGCCGATTTGTTTGAGGCCATTTAATTCGTGCACTGTTTTGTCAGTCAGCAGGAAGTCCTTCATACACTTCATGTACATTCTAAGGGTATGTTTTGCATCTCAAGGAGTGTGTTTTGCTGCTCTTTACATAATGTGTTTCCTATCCCCTCCTTCAGTATATATATTCTCTTTGACTCGCTAATAATGTTTGGACACATGCTGAAAGTCCTGTTTTTGTCTCCTTTGTTATTGACTGAAGAACCAGCGAATGCTTGCACGTGTCCATCAAATTACCAACACCTTGGCCAAAACACACAATATTTGGCACAGCATCACGCTGCAAGAAAATAGGGATACATGAGTCACCAAC